>NC_090935.1:165187646-165914521 GCF_040938575.1 Ambystoma mexicanum | reverse complement strand
TGTTCCCCTGCCCTCATGCTCAGCTGTGCAAGCCCAGTGCTGAGACTGGTGCTGACTTGTTTTATTTTGGAATGGTAAGGGCGATTCATCAACCATTGCTGTGCTTGTGCTCAGCATTGTGCAGTGGCTTGTGTGAACATTCCAGCATAACAACAAAAGATACATGCTTTAAGAAATAGCATTATAGACAGGAAGATGTAAAATATGAAAAAAGATAGAGACGGTCAAGATTGGTAGATAGGTAGATGTCAGAATATACGACATATATGTAGTGAAAGAGAGCGCTAACTATACACATGAGCACTGCACTGCGGGGAAACTAGGAATAGGAGAGACCTATATTTGAAGCTCCAGAGCCTGCTACGTCTGAGGTTTCTGTGTGAAAATGTCTTTAGTGAGGCAATTGTATTTTCCTGAATCCTAAAAAGCCTTCCCCAACACTTTTTTTTATGGGAATTTTATTTACTTTTCTAAACTCCAGTCTTGGAATATTTAGGGAAAGTGTTTAATTTTTATTCAGGGTGCAAATTTGGGTAAATATTGCCCCCTCCATGGCATTTTCCTTGGAGACTATCATTGGATACCCTTGTGAGCCAGTTAAAACTTTGAATATGTTTTAGCTTCTGGTAAAATGCGAACACACATACACTATCATGACAGCAGCAAAACAAGCAGGCACTGTAGGAACGCAGCACCTCTGTACTGTAATGCTTAGCACACATCGTTAAGGCACTGCAATGGGTGCACTCTTTGCCCATATTAAGTCAACATCAACATTCCTTGGTCATTCATTTAGATTTCATATTATGAAATCTGTGCAGGACTTGTAAAGATGTGTGCTAAAATGTGTGTAACATATGGTTACCTCAATAGCAGTTTTAGAAACCATGTGATGAATGAAAATAAGTTGGTGTCTTTTTCTGTGATCCAAATTGTGATATCATTTTCCCCTATTGTGATGTCATCTAGCATTGCAATGGCTTCCAGAAAGTCCCCCTTCCATAGGGGAACCACTCCCCTGGATTTTAGGAATATCATACACCATGCATTTCATATATTTCATACATGGTTTGATGGATGGGATATAATGGTAAAAGGGGCCTGTGTTGGGGGTATTGACTAACCAATATGTGTGTGTGTAAGTTCTTGCGCTGTTATTCACAGTAGCCCATATAATGCACCTACTGTATTTGTGCCTGTCGTGTCCGTTGCCTTGTGGTCCTTTGCACCAGTACTGCACGTGTGTGTGTGTCCCACGACGATAGACCTTTGCTGTGTCAGCTCTCGTGTCCTGTCAAAAGTTCTCCTTTTAAAGTTCTCTTTTGTATCCATCTGCATTCACCAGATGACTGCAACTGTTTCAATGCCCTGAATAGACATCAGACATCCGCTGGCCTTTGCTTTCTCACCTCAGAAAAAAATGGCCAACTCTTTTGGGCCCAAAATAAGTGTGAGTAAAATTCTGTTTCATGCAGGGGAAACCTGTAATTAGCCTAATTCGAATTCTCCCCTGATTCACTGCCCTGCACCTTCCCATTGCGGATTAGGGGAATCATCTGGCTGTGGGGGGGCCCATGTTCTTAGCCTGTGTCAATGACTGTGAGAATAGCATTGTCAGTGTATAGTCAGTGCCCATTTCCCTTTTGAGTAAAGCAAGATGGTGGCTCTTGAAAGTCAGCGCCATCATGCAGTGAGTGAAATAGGGAATGGGAAAGTTACTTCCAATCAAATTGCATGAAGCGAGACTTAACCATTTTCCTCCCCTTTGGGTGTGTATGTACAACTGCATAAGGTGGTCTTGTTTAGCCACAAGGCCAATATAAGGTGCTATGTCATCATTTCCGGCTGTTGAAGACCACACAGAAAAAAGAGTGCTATTTTTACACTGATTTTGTGCAGAGTTCAACAGCCAGAATTATGGCACATTTGGAGGGTTTCACCCACTGCACACCCGTTGGTGCCCCTCCCCGACCTGCCTCCACCTTTTTCAATTGGGGGTTTTACCCTCCAAAAACAGCCTTCACTCCTCTGCCCACTCCTTCCCCGCCACGAACATTGCACCGAGGTGCCACCTCCTAAACACACACACACACACACAAACACACACACATACTTACTCAGTCTCCACACCTGCAACTTCCCTCATCTGGCCCGGATGCGCCTGTTAGCCCCTGTGCACACTCGTGTGCCGTGAGGGGCGTGGCTTGATGGCAAGCAGGCTTGCAGGCTCTGGCATTCGTTATTTTTTGCATGTGACCTATTACTAAGGAATGTATGCACCCTAATTTGTGGAGGGTGGTCAGGAAGCCCCCTGAGGCCCTAGGTATCACTTAGAAACATAGGATGTTTGAGGGTAGACACTAAAAGCCTAATACATGTTATGCTCGCGAAAAGAGCCGTCCTTGGCACTGCCAGCGCCTGAGGGGAATCAACAAAATGTGGCGCCCCCAACTCCTCCCCCCCAGTGCCCCTCGTGGGGGTGCCAAAATAAATAAAGCACTGCTGCAAAACTAGCAGTTGTGCTGCATTTAATTAAGTGATTAGCTCCCCGCTCCAGCATAATCGCTTCAATAGAGCTGAGGCTGTCAAACCAGCATGGGGCCGCCTTTCAAAGGCCGCCCCATGCGGGTTTGACAGCCGCGCCCTATTTTGATAACATGCACCCCGCTCTCGAACTGGCATCATCCTGAGAGCGGGGCACATTTCGGTTCAATAGGGCGTCTGCCTCTCCATCACCCTTCGCGCCAGCTCGGGAGGGCACTTGAAAGACACCCCCCCAGCTGACGTGGTGGGGAACTACTGGCGCTCGGGGCGGATGCCCTGGCGGCCCGGCCTGCGAAGTGCTACTTATATACAAGATGGCTGCATGTCACTGCCCATTGAAAATCATCAATCCTGCCCACACTGCTGTAGAAGAGTCCTGGGAAGAAGCAACACAATGATTTGGACAGGACAAGGGCCAAAGATGATGGATAAATAGGGTACACAGTAAACGTAATGCCACAAAAATGCAAGACGCCGATGAAAATAAAGCGGTCAAAAAAACTTTTACCGGCTGTTTGCATTCTCTAGTAAAAAGATTTAAATTTAAAAAAACGTATATATGTAACGTTTACTGAAAGTGCTTTGAAAGACAATTTACTTGATGTATAACCGCCGTCCAAATGCACAATACATAAATAAAAACGTCTAAAAACAACGAAGGGTCTGATTTACAAAGGCACTTTAGAATGGGAACCGCCCATTGAAAAAGGCTTTGTAACTCAGGCCCAACGTAAGCAAAAAGAACCCCCCCTTCCGACTCTGATTTTTAATTCCAAAATAAATCAAAAGAAATAAGAAAAACAGTTCTGCCGGGGCACAGAGGTTTACAGCATGTGAGGGGGGGGGGGGGCGGAGGTTGGTTGGACCGGGGTGCGATCCCCGTTTCTAAAGGTTTCTTTCACAGATGAGCGTAGCTAGGTATTTCCAAAGAAAGGGGCGCAGAGGTTGGGCAGTGGGAATGGCGATGGAAGAGAAGGATTGGGTCCTACTAACTAATCCATCCCAGTCCCACAAAAGCGCGTTTAAAACAAAATGCTTATCATTGGGCAGAATCCCTTCTTTTTTCGAAAATAAAAAAATACAGTAATAATTATTGTTATTATCTTTATTTAAAATCTCTTTATCTTCATGAATTAGATTCCTTTCAGTGTAAAATGTGTCCTGTTTAACAGATTGTTTTTACCCCTTTAGTATAACCTCTGTTTTGTCTGACGAGGCCAGGGGTACAATAAATATGGGGGTGCCCTGAAAAATGTGCTGAGAGGCCCCTGATATTCCCATTGCCCAGAAACATGCACAGGCGTGGGGCCAATCTAGGGGCCACCGTCTGGTGCTGGCCCCCCTAGTTATATCCTTGCAAATCCTTGTCTTGATCAAATTAATTGACGTGCATGTTTTTGCTGTACCTATAATGAGGGCCAGCAACTGAACATATTTCTCATTGATCTTAGAGAATTGCCTATCAAGGGAGACCTGAGTGTGCCATTCACATTGGATTGGCTGGGAGAGACCAGTCCACTGCTCCACTATTTGCTGCCAATCATTACATCTCCACCACAGAAAAGCCACAGCTTAGAATCCTAATTTGTGGCTTCTGACATGGAACACTTGCCTGACGCGTCCCAGCAGCCATGTCTGTTGCAGCATCCCTTTCTGTGCGTTATTGGGATCCAGATAAGTCTGGGAGCCAGGGAGGCGCCACCCAACGCCCACAGTGCACCCCCGGGAACCTTTGAACACTTTCCCGAGTACCCCCCAACTGTATTGTGCATTTACCAGGAAGTGCCTGCAGGAGGCAGCAGCTTCAGTATGAAAGTTCAGACCCCAAGGCAGCTGCCATGTTGTCATCTTTTGACAGGAGGCCATGGAAAAATTGCCAAAGGCAGGAGACTCCCGAGGCAAGTCCTTAATAGCGAAATCCACTTCGTGTTTTCAGGTGCTCCCTGCACAATGCCTTTGACTGCAATGAATCTGAGCGGGTGTTATTGACTTAAGGGTTATCCTGAAAACCTGGTGAGGTGGTGTCCCTCAAAGTCCTAAACTGGAGACCGTGATTACAGACCATGTAAGCGATTACTCAGAATGTAGCAGAACGCTGCGATGAAAGGAAACGATTGAACAATTCGGTTTGGGGATTTGCATAAAAGTAAAAGGAATGGTCAGGGAGGGCCATTAATGAAGCTTAATATACCAGATGACAATAGAATCGCCTATCGGAGAGCTAAATTGACATGGAAACTCCTCACAAAGTATGCATTGGACTGCAACTTATTACAGACTACAGCTCCCATCATCCCTATTCTGCATAGTCAATGGTGAAAGATCATGGGAATTGTAGTCCAAAGTATCCGCAGAGTCGGGGGTTACAGATCCCTGCATTAGTGAATGATCACTGATGGCACATTTCTGAAGAAACACAACTATTCAAGACTTACCCCCAAAACAACAGGCACCTTCACGCCAAATCTCAGAGTCCCGGAGTAAAGGAATACTTGATATATCTTTGAAAAATACAATAGGCCTACCCTCGCACCCATCAGACACAATTTGTGGGTCGGAAGTTAGTTCAGAACCTAATAAGGTGGGCATTTGTGAATTCTAGAGCGCAACCTGGAGTAGATCTTATCCATATCTCCCCTTGGTTCCTGTGAACCTCAGCAGGGCTGGCCCATTGTTAGGGAACATTTCGCCTTTTCTGTTGGGACCAGCAGGCCGGGGGAACCTCAATCACTCTGCTATTTGGTGGCTCTCCAGTTCCTTGGTCCTTTGGGAATGTGATTGTTGTTCTGTGGCCAGTTAAAAGGGCCATATTCACAAGCATGGGCCATACTCTGGGCATTAGCATTGTCAGCCTAACTGGACTAGACATTGACTTAACACCTATGGGAGCCAAAGTACCATCTTATTCTCTCGGAACCCCACTTGGCCCGATGGCCAACACATAAGCAGATCACGGTGGGAGATCTCGGATTGCCAGAGCATATTTAATATGTTGTTAGATAGTGTCAGCGCTGGTTTGAAAGGTTCACACTGTTCCGCCGCAAACCCTTGCAATTGGGCAAAAATATCGTTTGCAGGGCTGAGGTGGCCCTCACTGGTGCCCCCGCTGAGGGGCCTATGGGTCGTCACCTAAGATTGTTTTCCATGATAACCACCTGTAAAGACTCCCAGTGGTCAACTCTAGACCTTGAAGTATGTCAGCTTTTCAGGATACATCTAAAAATAAATTTGCCTACAATGGTTCTAAATGTATGCACATTTTTTTTCATGAATATCAATGAGGGATATTCTGAAAACCCGTCAGGATTCCAGCCCCCACGGTCTGGAGTTGGACAACCCTGGAAGGGATCTCCATCTTCCCCTACATACATATTTTATATTATTTCAATCGTTATCTTCCCTCTGGCACAGCCACCAGGCACACAGTTTAATGGCATTAACTCTGGCCTCTCTAACGTCAAAATGAGAAATGCTGCCACACTCACATCGTCTGGCGTCTTGTAAAGACATGTTTTCTTCAAATTATTCCTGGCCCCAAAAAGTACCAATGCTCCGATCATTGATTTCAAAGGTGCTTTAACGATAAGGAGTGGACACAGACACACTATTAGATCAAACAAGATCCGAAAGATCTAAGTCCATACCATGTTTTCACGATAACCAAGCAAAGTACATTTGAATGTCAGGTTTCCAAATAAGAGTAATTAATATAGTCTCTGGTTATCCTCAAAACCTAGCATGGTTGCGGCCATCAAGGACTGTACCTATGAGATAAACCTTTCAACAGGGGTATCAGTGGTGCAAATCTAATGCCCAACATTGTTTCTGCCTGCAGGGCAAGCAATGGGGCAGACAGAATTTGCCAAAGGATGATAATTGTCTATAGATTTTGCAATGGGCTAACACTTAGTAAAAAAAAAAATGGAAGATGCGACTTTTTTATTTAACAGGAAGGAAGGCAAACTAAATTTGCCACATTAGGCCTGCCGTTTACCTGTAGTGTGTGGTGAAACATGCATGTTTCCTTTAGATAATTTGTATGCAGAATACACATTTTTAGGGCCTGATTCACAGAAGCATTATATAATCGTGCAATCCCATAGGAAAACTCTCTGCGAATCAGGCACTTAGAATCAATGTACTCTGTTGTTGGCCCAGTTTATCTCTAAAGGTTCTATCATCCTAGTTATGGTTCAAAGCCTAAAAGGAACTTGGCTACAAAATACATGCTAATGCATTGAAGGTGTATGCGTCTCATGGATTGGCCAAAATGCCATCCATGCTATTCCACCCGGCCACCACTTAGCTTTCTGCCCCATTGTGGAGAAAAGTGGGCACGTCATAGCGCCTCATGAGAGCTCAAGGGAATGAATGCAACTTCCATAGCTTTTGATGAGCACTCAAGTGCAGCAATGCGTTATTAAATGTGTGGCGTGGAGCGCGCGACAAAGTAATACTCAATTTCCTGTCTCTATCTCTTCTTTCAATAGCTGCATACCCTGCGGCCTACGGTCAGATCAGCCAAGCCTTTCCACAGCCACCTCCCATGATCCCGCAACAGCAAAGAGAAGGTGAGTGCATCAGCAGACACCACAATGCACAGCGGGGTGGCTTTGTGCACATACAAGTCTTTCATTGACAGTGTGAATGGATTTTATTTCAGTTGTAGGGTGTCAGTGTCTAGTCTCACCCAAGGTTTGAGAATGCTGCATAGTCAGGGCTGTAGACAGGGGTCTGCAACACGAGGCTCTGCAGATGGTCTGGCCTAGAGTTCCCACCAGACTTTGCCTGAAAAGGCAATGGTGGTGGAGTAATGGGTGTCCTTTACCAAAACATCTGGAGGCCCTCAGGCTGCAGATCTCAGTCTTAGCCAAAGATCACAGACCTTACAGGATCCATAAAAGGGTCAAATTGTATGAGGTGGCCATCAACTCGCAATATACTGTGGCAGCGTTCACAGCACTCACAGCCTCTTGACCACAGCTCACTCCACACCGATTTGTCCCAAACCAAATTAAACTAAAAGCCTACCTCCTTGCCTCCAAGTTCCCCTCTTAACCTACCTCTGATCCGCCAGCTAGCTAACATTTTTCTCTCGCCTCTAACTTGCCTCTCTCCCTCCTCGCCTCTGCTTCCACTCGAGCACTTCATGCATCATGGTCACACCCTAAGTACAGCTGGCCATACCGCCTACCTGCGCTTAATGTTCATTGTCCTTTATGTCTACTTATGTATTGTCACTGGTGACTATTTCATTTACTCACCTCCACAACCTGGTCAGAATGTCCCTCAAACTCAACTCGTTGTACTAATCTCACTGCTTCCCGGCAAATCTGATTTATTATCTATTGTACGTTCTTTTGTGATCAAAAAAGCATTGTTCCTCCGTGGATATGAATAAATAACTAGAGTCACCGCTGTGATGACAGCCTTTAAGCAGTATGGCTATTTGGCCTTCTTCTGGCGCTGATTCACCAAGCCTTGCTGCAGAGCTTAGCTGCGCAAAGTGCATGTGGCAGTGTTCTGACCAAGGAGGAGTGAAATCTATTTGCATCTCAGACAGACTTGCATGTTGTCGTGGGGCAGGTTAAGCATGACTGCTTTGTATCCTGGCCCTCCTGGCCGAACTATCGGCAAGCACCTGATAGTTATGCATTGTCTGTGATAAACCACTTGGGCAGTGAAAACGGGCCAGCTGGTGTAATTACATCCGCCCATATGGCATATACCCGGGCATCTCAGAGGTAGAATCTGAGTGGCACGCTATGCAAACTGCCCAAAGTTCCTAGCTTATCTGTTTTGAGGCATCTTCGGTGTTTTGTGTTTTCGCCCTTATGAAAAGTTTATAAGGGAGTAGACTACAACAACACTCGTGCAGAGCAGTGCACTGACATATGTCCTGGGCACTCCACCCCCCTATCCCCCCACCGACAACCCACATCTGTTTATGTACACAATCCCCTGACCTGGGGAATACATATATACAAGCAAGATCCCTTTCTCCACCAGATATAGCCATTTTGTACCCTTCTGTTATCAGGTTTTGGCTTCAGCGACACCAGCAATGGTGAATGACAAATGTGTATTAATACACATGGGCATTTATTTGTTTCTTTTGTGTGTTTCTGTTATTGTAATTTACTCTAAGGCGATGCCTTTGTGCTTGCCTTAGTTGCAATTGATCGCCTTTGCTTTCAATTTAATGGAAGGAGTCCCGGATCTCCAGGGGTTGTGCTAGGGCTCCGCTAATGTCAGGACTCGGGCCTAGCTAGCCTTCTGATTGTAGCCCCTGAGCTTCTAGCAAGGGCAACAACCAAAAAACCCTGGGCTATAGCTCCACCAGCGACCCCCCCAGAAACGCCTCTGAGGATGTCGAAGACCTTGACAGGACCTTCTTTGCTTGGCTTTACTGTTGTAGCCTCTTTTGCATGAAGTAACGTAATGATTATTATAATTTGCAATGGTGTAAAATATGTTGCTGACATCAGTCATTATACTATATGATAGGATAGGTTATTCATAACACACTTAATACCCAGAGGTTTCTAAGCACAGATTCAGATGGATCTGAGTCTGCATCGGGTGTATGACAGCTAGCAGTCTATTCGCTTTGCAAGTCCATATACTCCTACATCGCGTCCCCTTTCCGCCCTACTTATGGCACAGTCCATCCTGCAAGGAAAAATAACTGATCCTTCATTTGCTCGTGAAGCCGGATGCAGACAAAGCTATGACCTCCCAAGGGGTGGCCAAGGGAGGTGCCACAGCTGCCCCCCCCACCGGCCTGCATGCCTCTATGTGTTTGTTTTGCTGTGCCACCACAGTGACCTCATCAGGCCATCCCTATGAAAAATGTCTGGGGGCATCTGGTCCCTGGCTTTGCCCTTCAGTCCGTTTCTGTATGTGGTTGGGACTGGACGTGTGCGGTGAGAACATATTTTTCTCAGTCTTTTTCCCTAATTTCCACATTCTTTTTTAAAATGTCTTTCCTTGTCACTTTCACGTTAGGTTCCTTCCGCCAATGCTGTGGCAAAAGTGGTTTCCATCTTATCCTTCCTGTGGCCACTATTCTGCAGTTATCAACGCCCTTGGGCTCTGCTCAAGCGCATGTGGGGTTCTAGCCTATTTTGTCCCACCCTGTCGATGGGGACTCTTGGCTGCGATGCTGGGAAGAAAGTGGTTGGTTAGGAGGCGTCTCCACACTGCCGAGATTTTATCAATGAAAATAACAATCAATAGATTAGTCATCTTGTTTTGAAGGCATCCCAGGCCAGCAACCTCCCTCCGCATCTTATGAGTGTTTGGTGGGATGCTCGCTGTCCTAACACTTCCGGGGAAAGCCATGAGTATCCTCACCACAGAGTACAATTGGATACCAGGTCAACCCAGATTTTCCCTGATCCCGGACCAACTCGTCTGGACCTGGGGGCATCTCTTAGGATCCTAAACTAATGGCTAAATCTTTCACCATCCCTGCAGAGGAGCTCATTCTATGTGCTAAGTTTGGTACTGGGTATATTGCCGGGGCTCCAGCGAAAAGGAGTACTAAAATCAGAAATGTGTGTGCTGTTCCCATGTCAAGGGTTAACACCGGGGAACGCCCTCAGTCTCCACAATCGGAGGCTACGTTAGGCAGCCGCAGCACTTCTAAAAATTTACCTGTCACAGGGTCACTGTGGGTCTGGCAGACTCACTTGCTTTGCTCCAGTCAGTGAAATTAACCTGACTGTCACGGAGGGAGCCGGTGACAAAAGTATGAACATGACTAAACTGCCTACTCAGCCCCAAACTACTACGAAACCAACAGTGATCCCAGCCAAAGGTAATTCAGACACAGACTGACGGTTAGACCTCCTTCGCCTTGTCTGGTAACGCGGGCCAAACACAGCCTTTACTCTCAGGAGGGGTGTGAGGAGATAACAGTATCAAGACAAACAGCAATAGTACAAAGACTCCAAAGTAAAAGAATGTCCAATTCTTCTTCTAATAAAATGTACATTCTTTAATCAAACAATCAAGGATGCAAATAACCAATTAGAAAAATACCAACAAAACCCTACCCCTGTGGAAATAACATAGAAAATGCAGAACATGTAGAGAATAGCACTCTTGGTCCTTGAGCAGCGGTAATCAAGCAAGTGCAGGAATGTCTCTGTAAATTATATGTATTTTCAAGAAAAGGTGCAAACAGGGGTTTAAAGTTCACTATGGTCTCAGAAAGTAGACCATTGGCACCTGGCATCTCAGCAATACATCTTTCCTGATCTTGAGTGGTCCGACAGCATCAAACCGGCCTCTCTGCACTGTTCTTGCCATTGAACTGGGTTGAAGATGTGGTGAGTGACGTTGATCCAGGCAATGTGTCGGCATCGAGTCGGCTTTGAGATAGGACTCCATGTGGCTTGTTGCAATGTTTGATGCATTGCAGTTCGCAGTGTCCAACAGGATCAGATCAGCTGTTCAAGTCGATGTTCAAGTTGGGTCAAGGCCAGTTGATTTGATGCAGTGCAGGAGGAAGTGAAGTCATCCTCAGGGGTAAGCTGGTGTTTGAGCCAAGATGGCAATGAGCGCTGCTAGTGTGATGCAGCATGGTACCAGCTATCAGCTTAAAGGTTGCAAATAGCAGTTTGAAAATGCAGAAGAGTACTAGACGCAGCACAGTTCATCCTAGGATGGTGTGAAGACATCAATGTGAGGAATGCGATCATCCACACAGTGGGAGTGCATTTGCCTGGGATATTTTGAAACTTTTGAGTGAAATTGTATGATGGTAGATCAACCTCCAGAAAATGTGTGGGGCTAATCTGCACACATTTCCTATGCTGACCGCACAACATACACATAGACCTGTGTACTCTGTCATACTTAGTTGGAATATGAGAGCCAAGAGTACATCAAGGCATCTCAGAAGGGGGAAGGAAAAACCTTCCACCTGCCATGGCCAGCCTAATTAACTAACAAAGGCTCCATGGATCCTTCCTTTCCTTTGTTAGCTGCTGGTGGCAGCCTCACATACTAATCAGAGTTCATTCAAGCAGGCCAACAGGAGGCCTAGTCACAGTACTAACAAAGGACAGGAAAACCCCAACAACCTTGGATATGCACTGTGTCAACCTGAAGCCAGCTCCCGCCTCTCAATATCAAGAGCAGTGACCTGTCAAGTCTGGAACTATGTATTTACATTAGTCATCCCCACATGACTCCATTGAGAAGGTACGAGTATGTGGTTTGGCGGAGACCAAAAGTCTTGTCCTTCCGCAGCTTCAATGGAGACCTGCCTCTTTAATCTGGAACCACAGAGAGCTCAATTACCTAGTCCCAATTTTCACCCCATTACATTCCCCCAAAATAAGGCTGGGGACTTCATCCCAAACCCCTTCCCTGGATGACTGGGTGGTCATGACCCTATGTCGCAAGCAGCAATGGTCTTGGTGTGGCACTTTCAAGACTGTCCTTTCAACCTGGGCCTTTTGGTGAACATCATGAAGTCTTCCCTAATGGTTTGCCAGGACCTAGGAAAATAATTACTGAGTCCTTCGATTTCAATATGATGATTGCAGAGATTTCTTGGCCCCAGTCTTTCTGTGTCCTGACATTTTTATTTGTGTACACGTAAAAATGAGGAGAAACCAATAGCTCTCGTCCTTAGAGGTTTTTGGTTTCATGCCTCAAATCATCAAAGTGTGTTCATGCCTCAGAGGAAATCTACCTGGGTCACCTACGGTAGAGCCACACAGATGGTGTAATGTCAGTTAACACCACTACGGTATCGTCCCATTTTGGATTGCGGGGTACTGTGGGCGATCTACACGTTCATGACATTCATTCATCCCAGAATTGCTGGACCCACATCAATGGCCTAAACTCACAGGCAATCTTCTTGCCATTCATTGTGTTTTGTCCCAATATCAAGAACAAAATATTGAGGATCCTAACGGACAATACCACCCTGATGTTTTATGTGAAGAAGCAGGATGGGAACACATCGCCTCCTCTATCCCTTCTGTCATTACAAATGTAAGCGTTGGACACCTTTCACAACATCTGTTTGCAGGGCCTACAAATTCCTGGAGTGTTAGTCAAGGTGGTGGATTCTTTGAGCTGTCTCTCCTTGGCAAGATATGAAAGGGATCTTTACCCAGAGGTGGTATCACCATTGCTCCACCAGTGTAGTTAACCATCCTCAATAAGGAATGACCATCTTTGCCTCTGGCCAGGGCATGTGCCCCAGAGTGTCTGAGGAATTCTCGTAGTAGGCGATGTCTGCTTACACCTTCCCCATACTCTGCCTTTTCCAAACAGAGTCTGAACATTTGAATAGACTCTCTTGCTCCCTCATCCTGGTAGCAAGCCAGGTTCTAGTTTTCAGGTTTAATGACTAGCAACATATTGTCAAATTCACCTTTCTGCTGGAGAGGATCTACTCTCTTATAAAAAAGTGGCCACGTACTTCACCCCTGCCCTCTTAGCAGGATGTTCCTGAACATGTGACCTTGGGGCACGTGAGTTGGCTCCCCAACGTGAATCTACACGCTCTCAATAATGAAGTAAATTGACCAGGTACTGCTTTTGGTGTTTTACCAGAGAAAGTAACCGTCTTCTCTGGTCTTTAAATAGAAGGCATCTTTATTTTCATTACTCAATGTACTTGGCGGTCATAAGAGCCTATCATAACCCAGAGTCTTCCTCCTTTTCCCTGTTAAATCCATTAGTCAAGCAATATTTTGAGGGCTGTGTTATGTTGTTCCTCCTAGAAAGCTTCAGCACCCACAGTGTGATCTCAAAGTAGTACTAGCGGCTTTTATGCAGAAACGTGTGCAGCCCATGTCTAGGGTGGGCATTAAATTAGTGTCAGGGAAAAGTGGATTTTTTGGGCAGTCACTCTGATATGATATGGTATGGCATTTATAACGCACCTATACAAAGTGTTTCAAGGCGCGACAAGGCAAGGGAGGGGGAACAGAGGGAAGACAGACAACGATCCTACTAGGCCAGGTGTCATTCAGATTGCGCAAGTGCATGGGAAGGGGGCAGGGGAGAGTACTGGGGCAAAGGGGAGGGGACAGTGCAGTATGTGGGATAAAAGAATAAATAACAATAAGTAGAGGCTCGGCCAGCAGGTGGCAAGGGTAAGTGCAGACAACATGTGTCAAGTGCTGGTAGTGGGACTGTAGGGATACTGAAAACAGTCCCCAATTGTGGGGGTTGCCAGGAAGACAGTGCAGGTGTGTGACTGTTGGGGGAGGAGACATGGGCCCGAGATCAGAGGGTGGCCAGGTAACTAGTGAAGTTTCGGGTTCAGCCAGGAAGTCAGCAGAAGAGTGGAGTGGAAAAAGCAGAAGCAAAGAGAAAGGTTTTGAGGTGCTTCCAGAACCAGAGATGATTCTCCTCAAGTTCAGGAAGGCAGGGAGGCTGTTCCAGAGGGAGGCCCCAGCTGAAGAAAGAGATCTACCACCAACTCATTGCTTGGAGAAGCGACTGACCCTAAGGGAGTTGGAGGTGGATGAGCGAAGAGCTCAAGGAGGAAGATATTTAGGAAGAGAGAGTTGATGGTATTGAGGTCCCAGGCCCCAGAAGGCCATTTGGACAATGCAGAGGGTTTTGAACTTAATCCTTGCAGCCACTGGGAGCCAGTGCAGAGAGTTCAGTCCTGGAGAGATATGATCCCTGGGCTTGAGGCCAAGGCTCATCAGATGGGCAAGCTGCGGGCTCTCTAAAGGGGAATCCTTTACAGTCTTTCTTAAGGATAAGATAGTCCTACGTACTCATCCATTGTCTGTGCCCCATGTGGATTCAGAATTTCACTTATACCCGGACATTTCCTTGCGTCCACCATACATCATGTGATGTAGAAAGGATGCATAACTGTTTGGATATGAGCTGGTTCTCGCAGTGGTATCATAATGTGGAAAGTTCAGCCTAAGAGACTCCATTGCCAAGCAGTTCAGGATAAGGCAGCTTGGACTGCTTTGCATGTTCCTTGTCAGGTGATTGTTAAAGCGGGCACTAGGACCTCTGCAGCTATTTTCTGTAAGCACTACTGCATGGATAGGAACTCTGGGGCTGATGCCAAGTCTGGCCAGGCTGTGTTAAACAATACATGATTGGATAAGTTAGTCATAAGTCTATCCTCTCTCTGGCAGCCAGTGCATGTGAGTGTCCAATAAGAATGGAGGAAAGGGGATGTGATGTAGAAGTTAGAAAAAAAGTTACTGCACTGTACTTTTAGTCCATAGTACCCTTTCCTCCATACAACAGCCTCAACCCGTTCCACTCTAAAATGTAGGCATTAGTCAAGTGCGGCCTAGTCGAACGGAAAAGGACTGAAGTGTGCAGCCAGGGATCGCTCAACTTTGTGAAAAAATGAAAGATAGACTTGTTTAGTTTCGCACAAAAAGCTCTGGTTGCGTCCCTATAGAAAGGAATGTCGCTTAAGTTTGGAGGAACCGGAACTATTGACTAGGAGTACAGTGGTCACTATGGTGAAAAACATTTTGTTTTTCCTTACACACAGGCATTCCAAGAATAGTCAAACAGCCAAACTCATAGTCAAACATAATCAAACTCGTGTGTGGATCCCGGAGTGCATACACTAGTGCTGTTCGGATGTGAGACTCTGTTAAAATCTATTGAGATTGACTTCAGTTTGGGATACTATACATGGACTATATGTGGATTTGGGCTTAATTGTTTTGAAGGTGATGCTCCTTTTTGGCCATAACATATATTAGCAGGCACCTGCGCGTACCCGCACGCGCACCCCAGAGTGCACACATAAGTGCTTTTCAGCTGTGAGAATGTGCTTAGATCTATTGAGGTATGTCAGAACATTTGCTCAGCAGACTTTTGCTTGACTTTTAATTGCTGATATTGGCAATCTGGATTGTATCCACTGTTGACCTTCTCTTCAGTTTACCTTCACTACAGATTGAATTCAGTTTGGGATACTATACGTGGACTGTATGTGGATTTGGACTTAATTGTTTTAAAGGGCATGCCCATTTTTGCCTGTAACGTGTATTATCAGGCACCTGTACGCACCTATATGCACGCACCCCGGAGTGCACACACAATGGTTTGTTCGGCTGTTCAGCAGTTAAGCGAGCAGCAAGTGACTAAGGCTTACACGAAGATTACTCTTCAGTAATCTTGGTGGTTTTGCTTCGTCGGAATTGGTATGCCTGCTGTGAGTGGAAGAGGCACACTGAAAGCACAAACAACTTTATAATTTTCAATGCGGGGTGTGCTTGTAAACTTTCATTGTTAATATCATTTACTGGCTTGCTGATACTTGAACCAATATGAGGGGGATCAAATTGAGATCTCCTGATGTCGTATGCTTATACTTTCATACGGTGATGCCCCAAAGGGAGCCGCAAAGAAGCAGTGGATATGATAAAGTGAATGCTCCTATAGCGAAGGAACATTCTGCCAGGAAGCAGATTCTCACACAATTCAAAATACAGCTATTAGAGCATCAAACAAAATCCCTGACCTTGGACATTAGACTTTACTGCCCAAAGGCAAGGGTGGAAATAACATCTCCCATACCCATAATGAAGGACTTACCTCTAAGTCATTCATTAACGGTGGGAGAATCAGAGGTGCTCTTGATACATTTTGAGGAAATACCTGATTCAGCCTTAGTTGCGGAAGTAAGACATATGAAGAAAAGTGACCAGGACATTAGAAACAATAGGGACACAGAAATATTGTTAAGTGATATACTGCCAGGAAAAGAGGCGATGGGGGGAGAACTATTTCCTACCCCAAGTACAGAAGCCCAGGTCAATTCTGGAGAGAATTCTGAGGGGGTCACTTTATGTTCCCAAGATTTAATCATGACCCCCAAAATCTCCAACAGGAATGAAGTAAATGAAAATATCTCAATGGTGCAGGGCTTGAAATTATGTTCCCCGGCTGCCCCTATCCCTCTTCCATCATTCTGTATATTAGAGCGGGTTCTGGTGCAGGAAACCCAACCTATGGAAGAGGGAATGGGGCACTGAGTGAATCACATGTTATTGCTGGAATCAGTAAATTGTACGGTAAACTCCTCATGTAACTTCTCTATATCTTTTATGAGGCCCACCCCAGGACAGTCATTTGGTCTGTACCCGGTGGTTACCCCATTATTGGAAGTATCTTTCACAGCTATGAATAACAGGATCATGGTGTTAACAAAATTATTTGAAATCATACAAAATAAATCTGATGATCAAGCAATTTTATTGACTAGGCTTTTCGCAAAAAAGACCAAATTGAAAAAAATATGATCCTACCGATAGTAGATCATACCTCAAGGGGGGAGATCTCCTGGAGGTAAACAGATCTACATCCATTTCAAATCATCTTGCACCTGAGGTGATTTACACCAGATTCCTTATTAAGGAGTAATGTCCTATTGAAGAGGATATTCCTATATTGGTTCAAGAACATCATTCCATTACAGAGGGAGAACATAGCCCAAATCACCCAAAGCGTTCTCATGGAGAATATGGTTGAAATAAAAGAGCCCCTATTTAAAATATTTACAGATCAGAGGGGACCTTCTAAATTGACCTAGGCCCGGAATAAAATGAAATCCATGAACCAACCCTCATTATCAAAATCATCGATGTATGGCTCAAGAAAGTTTCTAAGAACATTGACCACCACTCCGACTTTACAGGATGATTCCAAAAGAAAAGCAAATCTGGCAAACAAGCCAGACAACAGAAAAACAAAAGAGTCCATTAAGAATGTTGGCAGATGGGTTGGGCAATAGCTTGGAAAGTAATCAGAGCCAAATCACTAAGGGTGATACCTCAGTGCAAGAGCAGGATTTATTAAATCTCACCATTTACTCAATAACGAGTGTTTTAGTTAATCAAAACCCTCCCACTTATGTTCGTAATAAATCCACTGAGGTATTTCAATATGCAAGGGGTGAGATAGGGAAGGCCAAGAAAGGAAGTTGAGAAACAGTTACGAAGGTTTTATACACTAGAACAAAGAAGGGTTTGAATAATTCAGGACCAGGAAGATGATTCACATTATGAAAGAGATGATACTCATAGGGACTTTGATAAGAAAAGAGTAAAACATATGATGAATTGAAGGAGAAGAGACTCCACACGGGAAGGTTTGAGGGATTTGTAGCAGCATAAGAAACGAAGGGAGGACTCAATCTCCTCAACTAAAATGCCAGGGCCTAGGCAATCTCACAGGTCAAAAATTAATGAAAATCATTGCCTATATTTGTACATCAGGGAAAGACAAAGAGAAGATCTAATCCTAAATGGAAGACTAATGGTAAGTATCGCAGCCTTCTGGGCCATTTAATTTAATGATATTGACCAGGTGGAATTTCTTGATGAGCAAGTTCTTGATAAAGTTAGATTGGTGATTCCCTCGCAAATGGTCCGGGAAACTCTGTAGGGGGGAAAAATAACACTTCCAACTTCCAAGCTTTAGGATAGATACAGATAATACATGTAATATCATAAGAAAAACAAATTCATACCAGAGAGGATCAGAGAAAGGGACGAAGGTTACCACCTTGTTGCCTCTTAGAATTTCCTGTCAAAGGGTCAAGGTGAGACGGTTAGGTTAGTTGACTTGCAGGAGCTCCAAATGAGTGACGATGAAAGCATATTGGTCTTGGATACAGGGTGCTCTAATGGGGGATAGAAACCATTGCCATCAAAATTAATGCCCATTCATTAAGAAATGTAGAGGACTGACGTTAGCCTCATGGAATACTATGGGATTTAAACATTTATTGACCAAACAAAATCACTGCTTAGTAGCGTATGACATTATATTATTGCAGAAAACGTGGCTTTGTCATCCCCCTGTATGGGAGGGACATGCTTTATGTTGGATTCCGGCTATTAAGCCTTTAAAGGGAAGACCGAATGCAGGCGCCTTGACGGCCTGTAAACTAGACAAAGGGTTAACGCTGCAACCATGGGCTTGCCCTAATCCATTTATTCAACTAACATAGCTTCTATTCCCTAAAATGAAGGATCGGTTGCGGGAGCATTATGCAATTTGAATGTTTGTTGGAATCCTGCAGCAATTACTTATGATAGTTTAATAGAGGTTGATGAAACCATGTTTGATGTATGACTATGGGATGCAAATATTAGCACAGTAGTTGTTGCAGGAAATTTGAACATTAAATGCATACATACAAAATATAACTTATTAACCCTGAGAACATCTAGAGGATTAAATCTAATGGAGAGTATAGGATTTCTAATGTTGAATGGAACACTAAAAGGGGATATTCCTCCTCATCCAACATGGAGATGATTTTCCCAGGTCGTGATCAAAGATTATGTTTTTGTGTCGAGAAACTTTTTCCCTGTTGTGAACGAATTCTAGGTCCTAACGCAACACAGTAGTGATCATGATCTCCTAGTACTAACCTGAGAACCGTCTTTGATTCCATCTCGGGGATCATATTACCACCATAAGCTAAATATACCAGGGAGAAGAAACAGATTTAAATGGTCTAAACCAAGGCTCGAAAGCCTGAAAAATTTCCTAGAGACTGGGATTCAAAGGGACAATGATAGTGAGAGAGTCAATTGGGTGGCTGCGCGTAGCCTATTTGTTGAAAAAACCCGGTTAGGAACTCGACCCTTAGTCAAACATAGACATGCTTTTGACTTTTAAGATGAAAGATAAGAAAAAACAATGCCGGAAAAATATAAGAGCCTTGGCGTCCCTGGATCCTCGGCTTAGAGGCACCCTAGCAAAAAAATTGAAACACAAACATAAGAATTGGAGGCGAATGCAGAAAGATCAAATGCTCCAATATCATGGCAATAATGATATGCAAGCCCCATTGATGACCAGCCCAGTATATGAAGAGGTTTGGCTGGCTTACTTCACAAAGTTCTATGCCAGGCCGAACACACCTGATCCTCAAATAGAGGATGATTGGGACACGAATTTTGCAATGAGGTTTGATCGGAATGATATCCTAGTAGAAGCCCCTTACAGATTGGATATCAGGCATAAGATGGAGCTGGCAGTGGCACAAGCACCCATCATTCATAAGAGATATGGGCAATTCTCCTTCTTGCCTGTCATCACATTCTACAAACAAAAAGTAGTCCCAGCAAAAAGTAGTCCCTGCAAAAAGTAGTCCCTCTGGTTATCTATGGGGCTAAAACAAAGATGGTTGAGCATAGGCCGAATTGGGAGAAATTAGAGGGTTTGTACTGGAAGAGGGTATTATCCCTCCCTCAAATGTGACTGATTCATATTATTTGTTTTGAATTGGGCTTATTATCATTAAGAATTATGATTAATTGGCGCTGCTTGGCATTGCTTAGAAAATGTGTCCTGAGTCTAGAAAAAGCAGGAGGGGACAGAACAAACAGGTGCGCAAGCCTTGGAAATGTGGGGCGGCCGGGGAGGGGGGGGGTTCGCAGGGCCATGGCCTCAGGGACAGGATTTCAGAAGCGATCAGGCAGACCGCTAACCCCTCGGCTTGATCAGCTAGTTATTCCGATGCCACGACTCCCTTTGATCAGGCGCACCCGCACGGTGACCTCTGACCCCCCCAGGATACGCGCGAAATGACAGGATCAGCTGTTCCTTCACGCGACAGCCCTTTTAGCAAATTAGTGGGGAAAATTGCGCCTAGCTTAATATTCGTCAGCTCCTCATTGTCTATTAACATGAAGAAGTGCGCCGGGCCCGTAATGTCAGCCCCGCTGACACCGAGGAATTTTAATGAGCTTTAAATGGGCATCTGTCAGTGCCCTGACTTGTTTGGTTCTGCGGCTGCCAGTGAGAGGAATGAGTAATGGGCAATGAAGTTTGGGCAACACGCTGCACTCGCTTCCACGGCTGCCGAGTGCGCCTAGCGCCGCGGCTTCTGTTTTGACATTTGAATGCCGTTCTTAAAGTAATCCTGCTCCCTCCCACACACACAGAACTTATCCGTCTCCAGAGAGACAAGTGTGATAGGCGGTGTACTTGCCAGCTCCTTGCTCCGAAATATAGCTGTACAAATCTCTCTCGCTCGAAATGTGAAAGCCGAGTTCCCTGGTTCTTAAAGAGGAATTTAGAAGAAAGCCTTGTGCCAGTACAGGAAATATGTATTTTTTTAAAACTGGCAGTCTTACTTTCCCTGTCGGGTGCTTCTTTACACCCCTTTAAAGGGTAGGGTGACCAGACATCCGGGTTTTCCTGGGACAGTCAGGGGAAATCACCCGACGTCCGGGGGTCCCGGGAATTTTTTTCTTTTATAAACCCCGTCTGGGGATTCGGATATGATCCCTTTTTTTGCAGAGACCTGATTTCGAAATCCTGAAATCGGGTCCCAGCGCAAATCTTTTTGCGCGAATGGGGGCGGCCCCTATTTCCGCCCCTTCCCCTCCAATGTTAGCACACCTCCTCCGGCCTTCCGTTTCTAGGTGCGACAAGACAAGGGAGGAAAGACAACGAGAGGACAAGATAAACTATCTTCCTAGGCCTTGTGTCATTCACATCCTGCAAGTGCGAGAAAGAGAAGTGCAAGGGGAAATGGGGGGTGCAAGGAAGAGGGGAGGGGAAAACAGGGCAGCAATGCTCTGAGCAAGTGCACCCATGGCAGCGCGGCTCCGGGTAGTGCAAGGAGAACAAGGGACAGTAGGGTTACAGCCCCTAAGTGAATGGTAGGCCCAGAGGCAGTTCAAGGGTGACTGATCAGGAAATAACCTGCTACCCAATTAGACTCTGAAGCTAGCCAATCAACCAGTCGGTACAACAGACAGGTAGGTCAGCAGGGGAGGGAGAGAGAGAAAGTAGAGGAGAAGAGGAATGTTTTGAGCTGCTTCCGGAACTTCATGTGGTCTGGCTTAAGTGTGAGAGGGGCAGGGAGGCCATGCCACAGGGCAGCAGCTGCAGAGGAGAGAGATCTACCCCCCCCCACTCTCTGCCTGGAAAAGCGTCTAACCTTTAGAGAGTTGGAGATAGCTGAGCAAAAGGCTCGAGAAGGAAGAGAGCGTTGGATGAAGCACAGGCCCTGGCCCCAGAAAGCCTTGTGGACAATGCAAAGGGTCTTGAACTTGTTCCTTGCAACCACGGGAAGTCAGTGGAGCGATTTCAGGGCTGGAGAGATATAGTCCCTGGGCTTGAGGCCAAGGATAAGTCTTGCAGTCTTGTTCCGGATTAGTTGCAGAGAGCAGAGAGTAGAGGAAGGCAGTTTGACAAAGAGGCTGTTGCAGTAGTCCAGCCTAGAGAGAACCAGGGCTCTGGAGACAGTGAGCTTCTTGGGGAAAGTGAAAAAGGGAAGAGTCCCATTGACGAGGTGCAGCTGGTATTGGGACTTATTTGTGACGTCCGAGATGTAAGAAGAGACAGAGAGTGGAGCCGAAGTTGACACCATGGATTTTTACCTCGCAGGAAGGTGAAGGAAGAGGGCCCTAGGCAACCAGCCAGAGTGAGAGAGGGAAAGCAGGGGTCTCCACCCTACTGGCATTAAGGCAGAGACCGTTGGAGGTGCACCAATCCTGAATCGCAAATAGACAGTCAGGAGTGAGCGAGAGGAGGGGAGGGTGAGGGGAGCCTGAAAGAAAGTTCAGTGTCATCTGCATAACACTGAAAGTTAGAGGAGAAGGTAGAAATCAGGTGGGCCAAAGGGGCCAATTAGAGGTTGAAAACCCAGGGTGAGCGCCACAGATAGAGAGAGAGCTGGCAGAGAGAAAGGAATTAAGGTGGACCTAGGAGGGGCGGACGAAGAGGAAGGAGTTCAGCCACTCCACGGCCTGATCCGCAATGCCTAGGTTCTCACGGAGTCAATTGATTAGGATGCAGAGGAAAGATCAAGGAGGATGAGGAAAGATCAAGGATGTATGTGTATTCTAAGTTTCATGTTACAGCAGGATCAGAATGTGAACCAGTTGAGTGAACTGTCACACTTCGTGTAAGTGCTGTGTGCACTGGCTGTACTGCAGCAGCTCAGCTCATTTAAGCAAAGCCAGAACACTACTGATCTGCAGGTGTCTGGCTCGCGTGGTTGGGTTCAAAACTACGTTATGAAAAACTGAACATTAGTAGAGAAGAGAGTAACGTATTAAAATACAATGGTTAGAAGGTGGGCAACAAGACCTCTTCTAGAGTAAGTGATTGGCCTGCAATTGGGGTATAGATGTGAGATCCTAAAAAAGAACACACAAAAGCTGGTCATCGTTTTCATATACCTTTTCCGTAGCTCTGTATTTACAGACACCAACTGGAATTTCAGCTTGAAACATCAAGCCTACCATGATTTCCTTTTTCCAGTCTTCAGATGGAATGTATTCATCGTCATCTTCAGATTCATCATCCATATCATGGTTTGAATCAAAATATTTGCAAAGTCGTGGCCGGTTTAACTATGGGGCATCACGAAGAGCTGTAGGCCGTACATGGACATAACTGGAGGACTGAGTATCATCCTCTGGTCCTGATGAATCTTTGATATTTTCCTCCTTGTTTTCTCCACTACAACGACTGTTACCATCATGATCCTCTTCCTCTTCCTCCTCATCCCAATCCTCTTCCTCGTCGTCTTCATCTCCAAGCACAGGTACTGTGCTGCCATAGCCATAAAGGCTTAGGAGTTCATAAATTGGCATCTCCCCTTCCCTTGCAAGATCTTCTATTTCAGAGGTGAAATGTATCTCTCCTTCAATCAACTCTTCCTCTTCTAGTGTCCGTTCATCATCAAAATCATGGACAAGTATGTCAGCTGATGGATCAAACTCATTGTCATCAGATTCTGCCAAACCACCTGAATTTGAAGTCCCAACAGGAGGCTCTATTGAAGTAGGTGAACGCAACTGCATCTTGTGGAATACACTGTTCAAAGAGTTCCCTCATACACTGGTATCAGATCCTTCCGGAACTGGATAAAATCTTCGCCATGTCTTCCATACGGAGGGGTTCACATCTCGCGTCACCCGTAAAGCCCGGATGTGGAGGAACTGCACAACAAGAACAGCATGAGTAACTGCGAAAGCGGGAACCAGGCCCAAGCCGCCGGGGTGCGCGTCCCAGCCCAAAAGAACACAGGCAAATGACCTGCCCAAAAGGATGGAGCCAACTCACATTTCCTGCTCACTGTGTCCTACTAAGGCGTAATTTCAAATGTACATACCAGCATGGTCATCCTCACAAATGTAGTTCAGCAATTCAAAAACCTAGACAATTATCCTCTAAGGCAATGCCAGACACATGTTTCTGCTTTGGTGCTAGTCATGTGCACCTGACAGGCAACCTCGCTCTATGTACAAAGTGTAAGGGGTGCACATCTGCATTAGCCCTACAAACTTATGGTGATACCCCAACCAGGCGAACACTGGCCAATCATGCAGAAGCACCTCCTCTGAGAGTGAAGAAGAGCAAATAAGGTGTTCTAGCTGAAGGTTCCAACTGGGCAAGGCCTGCCATCACGTTTTCACTCAGAATGGTAACCGCAATAAGGAGCTATTTGCATATCAGTCTGGCCCCACCCACAAGGTCGGCCAAGCAGCAACATTCCAGCCAACCTGCAGAGAATCAAAAATACTTTACGTGAAGAGCTTTACAATACTTAAAGAAACATTGTAATATTGAAGGGCAAGATCAGACAAAAGAAGCAGAATAGAAGAGTGAAGAACAAGGCTTAAAGAAACGTATACTCATGGTACAACTCATGGTCCAACTAAGTCTGGATGATGCTTTTATTGCACCTCACCAAGAGCTGGAACTACTGGGAAGAGGTTGGTCCTTGTGGAGGATAGCAAACCAGGACGAAACAATTCCAACTGTGCCAGGATACGATTTAGTTTGTTGTGTGCGCGATACAAAGAACTCAAAACAAACAAACAAACAGACAATGCTAATTACCACGGCAACAATGAAGCGGCTAAAGAAATTCCCGCAACATAACAGAAACTGTGGGTGGTGGAGTGAAGGCTTACCAAGTCGGCTAGCTCAAGCAAGGAGAAAAGTCACTCCAGCAAAGATAACAGAGCCGGGGCATCCATGTCCCTGAGAGCCCAAGGCCACCACAGAGAGCAAGTACAGAATCCCCGGCAGCAGGAATACACGAAGGTGGCTGTGGCCAGGCTCCTTCGACTACCGACACCAAGCACCATTGAGACCAAGCAACTCCCTGAATAAAGGAAGGGTGGTCCACTCAGACCAGATATCCGTAACATGATTTTGGCCTGTTTAGGCTAGTATTAAAACAAACCGCCAAAACAATTTTTGCCACATGAAAAACATACTTCCTGCACCATGCGCTCGCTCCTCACGAAAGTTTGGTAAAGATCCACCCAGCGGTTCAGGATATAAATATGCCCTCTGAGAAATTGCACAGGAAATGCAGATTTTGACCCCGCTATATTTCGACCACCCTTGATAGAAACTCGCAAAACGTTCCAAAAAAGTTGGGTCTCAATTTATTTGTGAGTATTTTTGCACTGCAGTTGGGGAGTGGTTAACGCCATGGCCACGGGCTCCTTGGTCTACATGATATCAATTTTCCAATTCGCTCATCGATCTGCATTTCAATGAGTTCTGTCCCTTTCTTGTGACGATCAAGCAGAGGGAGGGATCCTAACTGTGCCGTCAGCACACAGGGCCATTGGCTTGTCTTATTGCACGAGCTATCAATCGAGGCCTAATGGGGTTTCTCTCTTTATCGGTTTTGGAATTCTGACTGGCTTGACGCTACATCAATGAAGAGCTGTCTGTAGCAACGGAACTAGCCTGTTGCCAAGATAGCTAATAATCATCAAAAGAGGACTGGGTAATACGAAATTGGCGAGGCAATACACATTACAGCGATGTAGAACACAACAAGGCCCTTCCATATGTAAATTAGCATCTGAGTGAGGTGAGGGGAATACCGGCCAAGAAAGGGAATTTTTTGACGGAAAGGGGAAAAAACACAGACACTGTACAGTGGTATTTTGGTATCATGGCATATGAAGTGTGATGGCAACCCAGGGGCGCAGAGTACACGGGTGCACTGGGGCTCGGGCACCCCTCTAGTCCCCAGGAAAGGCCATCTGCATAAAAGTTCCTATACTTTAAATGGGACTTTTTGTTTTTCGGGCGCCAGCCCCCCCCCCCTGGAAAACCTGAAGTCGGTGCTCCTGATGGCACCGGTTGCATGAAAGCAAGGTTGCAGTCAGGTAAGCTGTGAGAGACTGTGCCAGGCATGCAGAGTGGGGCATAGTAGTAAAGTGAGCGGAGGAGGCAGGAGAAGGACAGCATGACACAATCATGGACGTAGGCAGTGAATCAGGGTAGTGGGAGGCAGAGGTGTTGCTGTGGCGCTTGAGGGGCTATAGCCCCGGGTCTTTTGGTTGTAGTCGTAGATAGAAGCTCAGGGGCTACAACCAAAAGGCTAGCTAGCCCCGAGTCCTGACATTAGCGTAGCCCCAGATCATTTTCCAGACCTAGAAACAAGCCTAGTGAGAGACTAGAGGGCTCCACAGCAAAGGAAAGCGGCTGGGATATGGGACGGCAGTCGGGAAAGGACCACGGGTTAAGATTGTCAGTGAAAGTACAGACCATGCGCTTTTGATATGGGTTGGGGGTGCAACAGGAGCAAAATGGGGAAGGGGCCCAGAGATGCGGGCTGAGGCGCCACAAAGAGTGATGCTGGTGGGCGGGGCATATTGGAGAGCAGAGCGAGCCATCTTCCAACCCCCACAGGGAGCACACACAGGAGGTGCAGAAGCACGGAAGGTGGAGGAAAAAGCCGAATAAGGGACGTGAGAGCCAGCACAGAATGCTGATCAGTAGGATGTGAGAAATATCCCAGTTGTTGATATGTTGAATACATGTAGAATATGATTTTCAGGGGTCAAGTCCTACAAAATAAAAAAAAAAGTGGGGGAACTCATTAACATACCAATTGAATACAATGTCACCAGAAATTAGCATATCAAGGTTCCCTCTGAAAAAAAGTGGGGGGGGGCTTCTGAAAAAAGTTGGGGGACTCCCGCGTGTACCCTCAACTTGAAACACGATGAGTTTGGAAAAAACAAAACTATACGTCCTTTGAAATATGTTGCAAACACAAACTTTAAGCAGTTTAATACCAAATACATGTAAAAGCTGGCTTTGTGGTTGAGAATATGGGATATATCTGAACATTGCGAATTTAGAAATGACCACTTCTTTTTTGTTTGTTTGTAGTAATGCGGGGGGAGCGGGTGGGGGAATCGACCCCCCTCACCCTCCACCATAACTATTTCCTTACCCCATCCCTATGTTTTTGAAAAATGGCCTCAAAATTGGAAAAATGATTGCTAAATAGATGCAGTCATTTCTCCATTCGAAATCTTTCTTGCAACTTTTTCTACGGATGCTGAGAATATGTGGAATGGTGCTAATGGAGGCCTGCTCTCCTGTGGTGACGCCCAGCAGTGCACATCATAAATATATATATAATGGCTGTGGCTTGACGACAAGAAATGGAACAGGAAGCAATCGTTGTCATGCCTGTAGATGTTTGAGAAGCAGTTCAAATGATGGTGAGAGCTGCCTTCCACACAGAGTACCCTCAGCAGCATCCATTATGATGTCATAATTCGGCACGCCGCACAAGTTCAAGGCCTGAGTTTAGCGAGGGTCCCTTAATGAGGGCGGCAGGCCATCGCAGAGGGACATATCGCTATTAGCACCTGTGTAGTTTCCTACACGAGTGCTACTGGTGTCTTTTTTTCTTTAAATAAAAAAAAAAAATACGTACCTTGCCCGTGCCACGCCACGAAGTGCTGTTGCTTTCCATGAAGTCAGTTTTCACAGTTGATGACTGTGACGTCATCAACATAGAAATGGACTACAGGGAAAGCAGCACTGCACTGCCCGGTGCAGCGCAGCCAAGGTAAGTTTCTTTTTTTTTTTTATTTACCAAAAAAAGACACCATTAGCATCCATGTCGAAAACTACACCGGTGCTAAGGTGAAGAGAGAATGGGGGAAGGGAATGGGGCGCTGTCTTCCCAGGCTGCTCGGGAACGTGAGCTGGTACCATACGGTACAGCCAACGTTCCGAGCATCCTGATTGGTTAGCGCCCCCTCCCCATTAGGGTGCTAAGAGCAGTGATGCCATTCTTACTACTTGCCTGGGATAAGAATATTAGGCGCTGGGTAAGGGATGAGCTTGAGTGGGCACTGCTTTTGAATTAAATTCAATTATAAATTCTTTGTAGCTAATACTTGGTTATATAGTCCTGAGAGTCAGGTGACACGTAGCCAGAGAAAGCGAGAGATCTGAAGAGGAAGCGGCACTTTTTCAGGTGAGTGGGAAGGATTCTTCAGTCCACATACGGCCGATAAGAAGTCAGAACGCGACGAATGGTGAAGCGACTAACGCGCACTTACATTAACAAAAGAGTCCCACTACGAACGATTACAGCGGCCGACCCGGCAGTGGTGCTGCACGAAACTATTGAGCCCTCATTAGAAAAGAAGAACCGGGCACTCGCAGTATCTAAAATGAACGCTGGAAATATGGCTATAATCGTGTGACGTCATACGAAGAAATATGAATACATGAAAAAGAATAAGTGCCCTGAAGACCGCTCCAACAGGAAATGCAATTGGGATTGTTTTATGTGCATTTTCTTTACATTATTGTTGGTCCTAGAAACACATTTTGTGAGTGTCGGCACATCTTTTTGCCCTCATAGATCAAGGGGTCAGCATTAGAAAAAACAGTGGCAGGGATATCAAACAACTTTTCCGCCCAGGTATAGAAGGGCCTGAACTGAATGTAGTTTTGCCATATGAGTTATATGTACACGCGTAGATGTCATTGTCAGAATGAATTATGATCATACTGTGGTTTTTACACAAATGTATTGTCAACTGTGATTTTTTTGTGATAAATATGAAAATATGTATATTTTTGGATACTACATGGTGATTTGCCCTTTTTGATGGTAAAGGGGCGAACATGACTTGTTCTATAGGCATCTAAAAGCTCACCCTTAACAGAAAGAGAGGAAGCTGTTTGGTGGGTCATTTTATATTTTTTGTTATTATCACAACAGACAGTTATACTACACTACAAAATACAACCCACCCTGTATAGGAATTCAGAGGACAGACAGTTTCAAAGAAGGAAAACGGATGCACTCTGGATACTGACAGGAAGTTAGTCGGTACAGTAAATAATTGTTATAGTTCAAGGATACTTGGTTTCAGCACAAATGGAGCAATGGGTTGCAAAATGTCTCTAGGGGCCTTTGGAGGAGGGCCAGGGGAACAGAACCACAATGTATGTTGTACTGTAGGTGTTCTTGGTGCTCGACAGGGTTGATTTGGTTTCAGGGCGCTTTGCAGCTTCTGTGACGGAGTTCAAGACAGAAGACAGATGCGAGTATCAGGTAGCAAACAGTTTAGCAAATTAAGCTGGACGGACTGCTGCAGACTGGCCTACATGGCGGTTCGGCATCAGGAATCATTGTTTCAGTGCTGGTCGTGGTTCTGAAGCACTGGTCGAGGCATCTAAGATTGCTTTAAGCTACTGCGCTGGAACAACAGTCAGTGTTGCAGTCGGTTGCAGCTTGAGGGATTCGACTGGCTCAACAATGTCCATCAGGGCGGATGTCGGTAGATGTTCATCGAGGCACTTCTCTTAGCTTCTTCACTGGGCTTGTATCATCCTTTAAGGCGGATGCCCCAAAGCTGAGGAGGGTGTTGCAGGCAGCTGCTGTGTCCTTGATGTAGGGTTCAGAGACTCTCTAGCACTTCCCACCTAGGAAGCTTGCTGCAGAACCTAGCAGGGCACGCTGTGTGCTGAATGGGTACTAGTTGTGGAGCTGCTGGAGTGTCCTCTGGATTCGGTATCTCCCTCTGTTCCCTAGGAGATGTTTAGGGGAAGGATTTTACTACCCTCTTAGGAGGTCCTGGCCTTCCTTTACTGGAAGAAGATGTAAGGGAGACTGTATCTTCAGCCTGGGTCCAATGATGAGTACTTCTTTCTGCTTCTGGTTAAACCTTCAGATGATCTGCTAAAAGAGGGACTTCGCCCTCTTTTAAAGCCAAAAAGACCACAGAGATTGGTGTAAGCTAAGCCTGCCTTAATGAACCAGTCCTGGGTCCCCCACCAACAATCTCCTGTATGCATGAGTTCATAACCAGAGTGCTTTGCAACAGAAAAGGTAAAGGGGTGACACCATGTAATACTAAGTCCTGTCCACCGTCCTGTCTGTTGTGGATCAAAGTGTCTTTCTGGTTAATGGAGCTCTTTGTGGTTCCTGATTAAAGTGGCAGGTCTCCCTTGAAGCTGCGGTGAGACCAGACTCTTTGGATCCTGCAAACCACATTGTCGTACCTTTTGAATGGGGCCCCCCTTGCGGGAAAGACTACTGAAAACATGCAGTCCCAGACATGACAGCTCACTGTCAATTGATACAGAGGACAGGAGCTGGCTTCAGGTTGACACAGTTGCATATGAAAGGTTGTTGGGGTTTCCTGTGTCCTTTGTTAACCTCTGCTGCCAGGCCCCATGTGGGCCTGTTTTGATTACCCTCTAATTAGTATGCAAATCGCAACCACCAGCTGCAGTGCCCAACAAAAGGGCAGGGCAGGGCAGATCCGTGGTGCCATTGTTAGTTAATTAGCCTGGCCATGGCAGGGGGAATGTTGGTCCCCCACCTTCTGAAGATGCATTGCGTACTTCTCCTGTCATATCCTCCAAAAATATGACCGGGGGGGCTGGATCTGTAGGCTGTGTCCACCCAGAGTACACAGGTCTATGCGTATGTCGTGCGGAGAGCATAGGAAAATGTGTGCGGATTAGCTTCACACATTTTCCGGAGGTTGATCTACCATTATTCCATTTAAAATTTCAAAAAAGCCCAGGTAAGCGCAAACCCACCGTGCGGGTGGTCAAATTCTTCACACTTGGCCAGCAATGTAACAGGAAAATATGCTCTCTTGGGAAATGCATATTTGTCCTCTGGACTTTCTTCAACTGGGAAAGAGAAGTTGAATAACATTTCCATATTTCACTTTAGGACATGTTCAATTCGTGTGAAAGAACCATTCTCTCTGTACGTCGGAGTACCACCAATTTTGTTTTAAGGACTTGACCACTGCCTTTGTCACCGTAATTATGGCCTCGGGCACCATTATGCCGACACAATTCACATTAAGTGCCCACGCCGGAGAGTTGGATCATTTAAGGACTAGCCACCATTCCCTGAACACCCACCTCATGATTGTCGTGCACAGCACTTGACTTTCTCTTTCAGAACTGTTTCTCAGACTATGCCTAAGCACTGTACTTGCCCACACTCATTCGGCTGGCATGCTGCGTGCACTTACATCAGAAGACAATGTGTGCTTTCCGTGGGATGGTAAGAAAATGCAGCCCACTCTCTCTTAAACGTGGTGTGTTAACTCTTGGTGGTTCTTCATCACCGTAGAAACTTGTCTTACTCGATCGCCCTCGCACAGTCGTATGCGCAGTATCGCAATGGGGGGCAGAGGATACTGTAAAGCTTATACATGATATGATATGGCATTTATAACTCGCCTATACACAAGTGTTGCAAGGCGCGACGAGGCAAGGGAGGGGAAACAGAGGGAAGACAGACAACGATATTACTAGGCCAGGTGAACATTGAGATCGCGCAAGTGCAGGGGAGGTGGAGAAAGTGCAGAGGGAAAGAGGGAGGAGCAGTGCAGTACATAGGATAACATTAAAATAAATAAGACAATGAATAAATAGTGCGGTCAGCAGGTGGCAAGTGGCGAGTAGTTGAAGAAATGCCTCCCCTCGCCTCGTGGCCAGGTGCTGGTGTTTCATCTCCGAAACACAGTGCACAATGACCTACGTGCACAACTCAATGGCAGCCGAGTCTCCTAACCAAAGCTGCGAGTAAAGGACCAGTGCTCTGACCCACCCTGAGTCCAGACATATCAGGCAGTTATTATTATTGGGATATTTATTGAGCGCGACCTAGCTTCAGGAAATAATGGAATGCTGTACTATAGACTACAAGACAGGACAGGAGCCCATCCCAGTGCAAATTACCCTACCGAACAAGACAAGGAGTGCGAGCTTCCTCTTCACACAGTGTTTTTTTCCACAGAAAGAACCATGCTCTGTAGGATTGCAAAACTGTTTAAATCGAAATTGTATTGCTTGGATGTCCAAAATATTTTGTAGTAATAATGTATGTATATAGTGATTTTGCCAAAGTGGTGTGTATGGAACATGTATGTATACAATTATTATTACACAGCCAAAGTTGCTACTCATTTTTCAACCTCAAGGGGTGAAAGGCTGAGTTGACCCTGCTGGGATTCGAACCTGTGGCCTGCAGATTACGCACAGGTCTCGGCAGCGAGAGCTCAACCTGCTGAGCTCCCTTCCCAGCTTATGCGCATGCAAATGAGTGCTTTACAGTTCACATCTACCCAGTAGTTTGGGGGCACAGCTATGCCTCTTGATGGTCAATATCAAAAAACCAAGGGGCCCTTTACATTAGTAAGGGCCCCATGGGGGACATCCGGTACAATTAACATGAAAACAGTCAATAAAACCAGGCTCCTCCAGGATTTATGCTGGGTGCAAGTTGATGTACTTGGGCACTTACGGGTGGATCCGGGTAAAAGATCCTGACCAATGGAACCACCAAGCAGCCAGGCTCCATCGCCGAGTTTATGGTCTGCCTCCGTGCATTATAGAGACAGATTGAGGCCTGCATGGTGTTGTGGAGGCAATGGAGCTAAAGCGCATTCAGGATTATCAGCTGTTCCCTAGAGCATGCACGGCATCTCAGGTGATATCCACGATGTGCAAATAGGCACCGTTGAGACCGGTATTGGTTATATCCATAGTAGAAGACACGCCGGTCGTTGCTCCCCTGATCTCAGCAGATGCTCCAGCTTGGTGATGGCACAGGAAAAATGGGAACAATCTGTTGGAATCGCAAAAAGGATCCCCACATGCGTGTAGGAGGAGTTCCTGCACGGTGCCGAAACCCCACACGGGATAGGAACTCCTCCAGCACGGCTATCAGAATGGCAGCGAGCTCAGGAAAGTTCTGAAAGCCCCATCCATTCCCCCTATCAGAACAGTGGGAATGGATGGGGCAAACCCAATTCTTTATCCCTCTGTTTTCAGCTGATGAGAATTTTAGATGATCACACCGGTCACCCTATCCTGTTTGATTATAAGGACTTTGTTCAGTATTTCAGCTTCTTTTCCAACCCATTCTCAGCAGTAATATTCCCGACCGAGGATGGGAAGCGGGGGGGGGGCCTTACTGGGATCCATATTGAAGAACCGTCAAGCCATTAAGGAATCTTTACTCCAAAAGTTTCATTTTCAAACTGCAGAAGCATCAGGGGAACCCCAGGGCTAGGCGAGAATTATTGTGGCACAAACAACCAGGGCACTCAGTGTGGACTCAAGCCTAAAGTTGTTTTTGCAGGTGGAAGCATGCACGCAAGCATAGCAAACCTCTCTATAAATATATTGGTTTGTTTGCAGAATGCGAAGAAGACTGCTTATATGTACACACACCCATGATTCTGCCAGCAACTTTAGCCCTTCCTCCACGGTGCCACAACACCCCCATCACTGTAGCACCGCCTTTATTATTTCCCCTCTTTCTAGGCCAGCATTCCGCCAGATCCACTGGCAACATTACACCCGCACCCCTTCTTATGCAATCCTATTTCCTCTATGAGAGTCTCATCGGGTCTCCCCAATGTGTTGGCTCTGGGCCCGCCTGTAATATTCCGGCTTCTCCCCTCCCCCACGTGTTGCCCTGTGTTGTTTTCTTTTTCTTTCCTAGACTATGATCTAGATATCCCGGGTGAGGGTACAATACGCCATTTCCTCAGGAAAAGGTCCAGTACCATAGGGCCACTGCATTAGTGATTGACCTACTATACAATCTTCATATCACAATAAGCGTTTCACAATTAAAGTTGCACAGCGTGGGGGTAGAGAGTGGGAACACTGATAGGGGATATTGTGGAGTTTGTTTCATAAACTCAAGAAAACTATTAGCCAAGAGATTTTCCAAGTCGTCTGGCAGCCACTACCCTCCCCTGCTGATCTGTTCACTCTCAGCACCTTGCACCTGGCCACACTCTGTCTTTTGGGCCCAGGTACCTGTTCATCCTGCCACCCAGCCGCACTGCCTCCAGGCCACCACTTGCACTGGGGTCTGTATCTGTACCCATACAGCCCCCCCTACCTTTTTCTTCCTGCCCTTATCACACATACCCTTTCTGTTGCCTTAAACCCAGCACTTGCCACTTGCTGGCTGCACTACCACTGTTTGTTGCCTTTATTATCTATTTATTTTGTATTTATTTATTTATATGTTTTCTTATTATTGATCTGTTTTTCTTTTGCTCCGCACTTTCCACTTCTCCCCCTCCCATGCGCTTTTCCTCTTTCCCTCTCCAATGCACCTGCGCGTCCCCAATGTCACTGGGCCTAGTAAGATCGTTGTTTTTGTTCTCCCTTGTCGCGCTCTGAAACACTTGTGTACGAGCGCGATATAAATAAAATATCAATATATTGATGGGGATCCAGGGAGCATGGTGGCTGCACAGACATGCGGCGTGCCTGCTGAGTGTGTGTGGGTGTCTCTTTCAAGAGGTAGGAGAGGGCCTTATGCGCTGGACTCTTTATGGAGAGCAGTAGAGGGCACTGGAATGAAGTAGGGTGTTTTCTGGGGGGGGGGGGAACCAGAAGATTTATTTATTTATTTATTCGTATTTGTAGAGCGCGCAACAGCCGGTTGATATCAAGACTGTGGTTGTGGAGCCTGACTCCAGCATGGCCACCTGCGCCTAACTCTTGCTTCTCCTCTCCGCAGGACCCGAGGGCTGCAACCTGTTTATCTACCATCTGCCCCAGGAGTTTGGGGATGCAGAGCTGATGCAGATGTTCCTGCCTTTCGGTAATGTCATCTCCTCGAAAGTGTTTGTGGATCGGGCGACAAACCAAAGTAAATGCTTTGGTGGGTAAAGATAACGAAACAATTAGATTCATCCAGGAAAGGGCTTTCTTTAAACACACCTTTCAAACTGCTTATTTTGATCTTCTTACTTTATTTGTTATACCCTCCTTTTTCTCTTCCCCCACCTTCTGTTTCATGCTACGACACTGCTTCTTTTATAGGCGCTGCTCGGGGTGGGTGGAACCAACCCCAAGCTCTCTTCTCTGGCCTCTCCGCACCAATCGGATGTTAGAATACAGACCTAGTAATATATGTCCGATTGCTCTGTAGGCCCTGAATGAACGTGTTGTTTCAATGCTAGAATCCCTGTGTAAGGAAGTAGCTTTTGTAGGTCTCGCATGAGGGAAACTTGCCCGTCCATAATGGAGACCAAGTGGCATGACCCGCCATCTGACCCGTCCTCTTTCTATTCCATTTAAAACAAAGTTTAAATATTAGCTTGCAATCTTGTGTCCAGAAGCCTTTGAATGGACTGGCTCCAATCAGTGAAGAGGTCCTGCACTTGTCAAAATAGTTTCACATCAGCACAAAAGAATCACTCCTGCCCACATAGGCCGTAAAAATGCACTCTATCATTCTGATGTATTATTATTATTATTATACTAATCGCCTTCTTCTCATAGATGGAACGCTCTGCCATTACTCACCCGACCGAACACTCCTACTATTCTCAAATGTATCTCCCAGGGCAACAGGGGTACATTTCTGGTAATGAAATCCTCACTGAGGAAGTGGCTTTATGATAGGTGTGGTCAAGAAAGGCCACCACACTGCAACACCGGTCTTGAATACGCTCTTGGATTCATTGGGACATCCCATAATACTCAGCTCAGACTCCCCATTAGCCATACAACATGGCACCTCTGCCCGGCCTTCTAGACCCTCCTAGCCTCATATTAAAGTAGGTTTACTTAACAACAAGGGCACGTATAGTCTGCTATAAGCCACTAATGACGGACTCTTTATAGAAAGCAACAACGTAGCTCATGCTACTGGATCAGCATTAAGGAGACATCATTGGTGTATTGTACTAATCGAATATAGTTGCTATTTAAGACAGAGTAGCCCTGGGTCCCCAAGTTGATACGTCATTTGGGCATTTAACATCTGAGAGCTAGAGCTTTGTTTTCAGTCTTAGAGCAGTGTTCCTTGGATACTTTCAGCTCTTCATAAGAGCAATACTTCCCAGTTGCCATAGTGGGCTAATATTGTTCTCCTTGATTCAACTATGAACCCAACAGCCAGCCAACATGGTTAGTTTCTAACGCTGTATCACCCACAGCTAGAGAATAGACCCAACTTCCTGTGTGCGAAGCGGATCACATTGGGTGCGGGTGCCTCTATTTATATGAAACTGTGTCACGCGCAGTAATCGCTCCCACCTCAAGCGGCCTAAAAGTGACCAACTGCCAATGTGCTGGGAACGAGTTTAGTAAGCACCTTTAAGTAAAGCCAGCTCTTCCACTCTTATATAAGTGGATGGAAGGACTTGTGCATTATCATTCAGGTCTCATGGTAGAGAGTGACAGAGTAATACACCTCTCACGAGGAACCGCAGGCCTACGATGGAAGCCTGCAGAAGGACGGGCAGCTCAATACCATTTTCCTTGGTGGATCAGAAAAAAATAATGAACATCCTTGGTCACCGTGAGACAGACCAACCTGCAAATGATTGCAAGTCATACTATGTCAGCACCCAATTCCTAATCATAAAGTATCACACTATTTGCTACTCCCTTACCCGAAAAGGCATAAAGGAGACTGAATCATCCAAGTGCATTGACCTCCAACTAACTCAAGGTTGACACAGATCCCCACTGCCACCCTAATTCCCTCCTTAGTTGTCCTCTCTCCATTGCTCTGCCCTAGACAGGAAGCAAAGGGTTTGAGTTTGTCTTCTTAGCTTCCCTGAATACTCTCAGGTTATATCAATGATAGACTCAAGAAACTGTCGACGTTAAGGACAACTGTGATGGGAGCTGTACTTAGCAGTGCTGCTACCAAAAGCAGATGTATGTGTGCTGTACTGAGCACACCGACATTCGATTCTTATGACAGAGTATACAGCATATCTTCTCTCAACTAGCCTTCCCCACTGGGTATGTGGCTACAACACACCCACCACCAGGACAGTCCCTCCAAAGAGCATTGCGTGCAATGCTTAATAAGGACGCAGGGCCCAGGGCTAATATCTGTTGTGGTTCCAAGTCTGTGCTGTCATGTGTTGGTGTCATATAGTTATGCAATGTACAATACATGTTCAAATAATGCATTGAATGTGGAAAAATTAGCAACCAGCTTGCTCCATAATTTGTTTCTTTTGGTGTGCTAATAATTTGCAATTTCTCCTATACATTCCATCCCATATGTTATGTGCTGGTTGCTAAAGCTGTGGGGGCTTTAATGCAGATGTGTAAATTGTCAACAGTGATTTATTATTGTGATTAGCAGTGTGCAATGCACATCACCATGTTGGTCAATTGCAACTTACTGAGCCCAGAAACCAGACCATTTGTTGTGATTTATTTCAGGCTATGCTCAAGAAATGTTCTTGGTTTAAGAGGAGACTTGATGTGGTCATAAAGGGCAGAGCTTTGGTAGTGGTATGTGTACATTCAGTGTGTGGCATTGTGCCCGCATATGAGAATAACCGGTCATGGCACTGCTATTATCATTCCCCACAAAAGATTGTGAAATCTTAGCGTTTCTAACACGTTTTCCGACACAAAGGTACTTTTGCTCCAGGGCGCCCTATCATACAGTTAAGAAGTGATAATGTCTGGAGAACAACCAAAAAAGTACTAAAATATTGCTCACAGCATTGAGAGATTTTTCACACTGCAAATGCAGCTCCTACATCACATTGATCAGAACATAGAGGGATGCTTAGTCAAGTAGATCAGCACATAGAGGGGTGCTTAGTCAAGTAGACCAGCACACAGGGATGCCGAATCAAATGGACCAGCACACAGAAGGATGCTTGGTCAAGTAGATCAGCACATAGACGGATGCTTAATTAAGTAGACCAGCACAGAGGGATGCTGAATCTAATAAACCAGCACATACAGGGATGCTTAGTCAACTAGACCAACAAATAGATGGATGCTTAGTCAAGTAGACCAGCACACAGGGATGCTGAATCAAATAGACCAGCAAACAGAGGGATGCTTAGTCAAGTAGACCAGCACACAGGGATGCTGAATCAAATAGACCAGCAAACAGAGGGATGCTTAGTCAAGTAGACCAGCACACAGGGATGCTGAATCAAATAGACCAGCAAACAGAGGGATGCTTAGTCAAGTAGACCAGCACACAGGGATGCTGAATCAAATAGACCAGCAAACAGAGGGATGCTTAGTCAAGTAGATCAGCATAAAGAAGGTTGCTGTTATTTGGGAAACAAAAGAGCTAGTTGTGGAACTGCTGCTTCTCTGGCCCATTTTCGAGTCTAGTAGTAACCACAGTGTTGAATAAGCACAACCTGAAATGCTTGCACAGTGAAGCACCGCCAGTGTTGAAGCTCTGTATCACACAGGTCGTGGATCTGCATCAGTTCAGGAGCGTTTACTCATTTGATCTGCTTAAAAGTCATTAGGGGGTCATTACACGGTAGGGGGTATCCATGCCGCTCTTAGCGGCATGACTACCCCCTTACCGGGTTCGGGTTCCTGGAATGAGGAATTACCGGGCCATGCCAACCTTGGAAGACCCAGTAATTCATCATTCGAGGAACCCTGCCCCATTCCTATTTGATCCCCCATAGGGCTCAATGGGAATGAGGAGGGAGCTAACTTAATAACGGGCCCGTTGTTAGCACCCTCGTCTGCTCGCAGGACCCTCTAAGGGAGCCTAGTAAAACCAGGCATCCTTAGCGGGTTCCCGCAAGCAGACTCGTAATGATGCGGTAAGGGGTTGACGGCTCCGGCACCTTTACCGGAGCCGTTAACCCCTTACTGCCTCACTCGGAATGACCCCCATTGACAGCAAGTGGAGAAGCTTCCTGCCTTCCTCAATGCATACATATATGGTCCTAATGATGACTGAAATGCGTGCTCCTGCACTGACCATTTCCCAGCACACTGCACGTTTGGGGCCTCACCCTCTACAAGATAACCTTAGATCAAGTACTTGCAAAATAGATGCTTTTTGGCAAAACATTGACAACAAGAATCAAACAGGAATTATCATCTGAAAATCTACATGTTCTGATTTCCAGAGTTGTCCGCTTGGTGGGCGGAATGCGTTTAGGAGGTGCTGGTGTTGGGATACACACCATTCACAGCCATAAGCTCAACTGTTTGCCTCATCCAACTTTTCAATGACACACGCTCGAGAGAATACATAAAACTGAAAGAAGAAACCCAAAAGACGTTGCGTGCAGTACTATCTATCAGCAGAAGGACTCTCAGCTTTCGAGGGTTCTTAGTGTGGGGCACACAGACAGGGAACTCTCTTGTCGCCAAGAACTTAGACGGAAGGGGAAAATCACATTAGCCAGATCAGTCCGCCCATCTGCTGACCCGACCGCCTCACCACTTTATAGGAACGCACCTGCCAGTCTGATAACTCAAATAGCGGGTATCTGCCAACCGAGCTCATTGCTGCCACAGAAAGCACCTGCGGCTCATAACCACTGAGAAGACCAAATCTGGCAGGTAGGTATTTCATATTACCGGCAGCAGCTTGCCGAACAGGTGTTCCCGCCAACCGGTTGACAAGCGCTGTCCATCGCGGTTAGCCACCATGGTCTTGCGGCCTGAACCGCCGCAATCGTCGTGGTGCTGATAGCAGGGGATAGGAAGTTGATCGCCTAGAAAGTTAAGGGAAAAAAAAGCATAAGTGGTTTATAGTGAGCATACTATGCATCTTTTCAGGTTTCCACCCTTGGAATGATGGAACCAACCAGCATCTACCAACACAGCAGAGCAATTACTGCTGGGGGTAAAGGGGAGAGCAGGTATGATGGACAGAGGAGAGGCATGGGTTGAAGATAAGTTCTGCCTGGGTTAAACACATGCATGATACTTCTGTGTTTCTCTTCCTGATACAACTGCATGTGAAGCAGCCATACTAAAAATGCACATGCAAACATACCAATGACTTACAATTACATATTTATTTTTTGGTTTATATAGCTGTTAGTGCCAGTTTTATCCCGCCTCTCAGCACTGTACTCAGCACTGTACTATCATTACCCAATTTAATGCTACTCAGTTTATCCAACTGAGAAGGATGAAGGTCAAAGTCAGATCTGACAACATTCAGATTTGCTAAGTGCAAGCTGGATCCGTATCATAGGTGAGCATTTAACTCTGGAGTTATCCACCTGGAAATGGACATTCTAAACCACTGGGGCTAGACTCTCACAGCAGTTTCACCCAGAGGTGGGGCTTCGCTAGAATATTAGTAAAGCACCCAAATGCAAGTCAGTGTGACCCAGCACCAAAAGGAATAGCTGTAAGGCACACTGTACCTTCAGCCAGGGTCCAAATTAGTTGTTCCTGTCACCCCTTGCAATGTCTTCAGATGATCTGCCCAAAAGAAGGGCTCAACCCTCTTTTAAAGCTAAATGGGCCACAATGATTGGTGTATGCCAAGCCTACTTTAATGAACCAATCCTGTGTTCTCACCAACAATCTCCTGTTTGCATGAGGTCATATCCAGACTGCTTTGCAACAAAAAAGGTAAAGGGGTGAAAACATGTAATACCAAGTCCCACCCATCCTCCTGTCTGTTGTGGATGAAAGGGTCTCTCTAGTTAATGGAGCGCTCTGTGGTTCCTGATTAAAGTGGCAGGACTCCCTTGAAGCTGTGGCAAGAACAGATTTTCTGTTTTCCGTCAAATCACATACTCCTGCCTTCTGAATGGGGGTTCCCCGCGGGAATGACTACTGTAATCCACACATTCCCAGACATGCCATTTCACTGTTCATTAATACTAGGGGCGGGAGCGGGCTTTAGGTTGACACAGTGCATATTAACGGTTGTTGGGGTGTCCTGTCTCCTTTGTTCACCTCTGCAGCAAGGCCCCATGTGGGCCTGTTTGAAGTATACTCTATTAGTATGCTAATTATGTTAATTGCTTCCACCATTCTGCAGTGCTTACACAAAAGGACAGGGCGGATCCGTGGAGCCTTTGATAGTTAATTGGGCTGGCCATGGCAAGAGGAAGGTTTTGCCCACCCCCTTCTGAGAGACATGGTGTAATCCTGTCATATCTCAACTAAATATGACCGGGGACTTGGCCTATAGTCTTTGTCCACCCAGAGTACACGGGTTTATGTGTATGTCATGCAGTGAGCATTGAAAAATGTGTGCGAATTAACTCAACACATTTTCCGGAGGCTGATCTACCATCATTCAATTTCATATAACATTTAAAAAAAAGCCAGGTGAGCACATACCCACCCTGCAGTTGTTCAAATTCCTCACACACACAACACAGTATCTACTCCTAGAACCCAAGCCTGGCCATTTGCATCAAAAGCAAAGAGCATTATGGGAACAGAAGACCGCCCAAAATTTCAAATTTCAAACATGTTTGATAGTGGCAAGAAACACTTTTGAGCGAGTAATGGAAGTTGTACTTGACTTGAAGTCGGAGTTGATCTTTTCATTAGAAACAACACTCACCCTAACAAAAAAGTCTGCAAATTGGAAGACATATTTACCAATTTGGGGAGCTGCTAAAGTCTGTGAGGTTTGGACCGTTTTTGCATTCAGTCTCCTCTGCCAAGCATTCTGAAGTAAGGGATGCAAAAGCTTGGGAACATACCTGGGAGTTTCCTGAACTGTCTCTGGGCCCCTGGACAGCAGCTGAGGTTCACCTTGCTCTGGACCATTCCCTTCTCTGAGAAGGTCTCAAGATGCAGTGAATGTAGGAAGAGAGCGTTTTGCATAAAACTAGAACCTGAGACGTACCACGTTTCATGTGCTTTGGGTACACCTTCACTTGGACCCGTAAAATTAAAAAGAAAATACTTGCAAATCACAAAGGATCAGGGCGATATTCTGTAAACCAAGCAGCTAGGGGATGCACTAGCTAAAGTACACTCTAGTGTCAGGTCGAACACTCTACGCAGAGTACAATCCATACTCAAGTTACGTTGAAGCGCGCAGTAGACAAAAGCAGTAAAGCGGAATTCAACTGTAGCACTCCTGCATGTTATGGCAGCAGGTAAACAACACAGATATTTTGTGGTGGAATGTGACTTGACTGCATGTGTGGTGAGATTGGTGAGTTGTGATGTCCTGAATGTTCTGCTGAGTAGAACCTAGAGAACCTTTTGTGAACCAGTGTCGCATGACCGTTAGTTATTATCTGGCTGAGTGGGGAATGGATGGACCGGTGAGTACTCCCCTACGTTTCCACGTACTCAATCTCTGATTATAACCTCAACAATAAACTGTAGACCTCCTTTGTACCTGTAAATCTCTGTGCTACCTCGTGAGAGTCACATATTGAATGCAACATTTGGCAATGGCGATGAGATCTGAAACAATGCGTGCAAAGCACATTGCAGTCCTTACCTCAAGAAGTGCCTAACAATTATTCTGCCAGCCATCCACTTCCAGCAGCTCTCAGGGTTCCTCCTTGGACCTGCAACCAAGGATTTCACACTCATCAGGAACATAGTAGGCAGTACTGGAAGCTTTTTGGCTATCAGCCAGGAAAGGTGGCACTAATTACAGTGATGATTGCAGCTGTGCAGGTTGTCTAAGGGCCAAGATAGTATGGGGCAACATGCCTCGGCCACAAAAGAATTGACCATAATTTTGTCCTGTTTTCCATTTACTCTCAGCATTGTAAATGGAAAACACAGTTGGCATCCTCAACCAGGATGACTGAGAAGATTACGGTAGATATATGATGGACACAAAAGAAAGACTCACAATCTGCTTGAAACACAGACCATTCAAGCTGGATCACAGACTACGAATCCAGGTGAACCCTCATCCTCATGCAGAAAGGCAAGTCATCATATTTACTGGATATCCCAGGATGATATTTCAATGTTGGACAATGTTGGATATTTTGGGCTCGGTGATGATGGCCCGTGCCGTGCAAGTCATATGTAAAAGCGTGTCCATGCACAGATGGGCTGTCGATCTATCGAACGGCTGATTATTTGTATACCGTTGATCCCGCATGCTTTCACAAGTGAGTCCCTCAATTGAGTCACATAGTGAATGCAGCAATTGGGCGGGCCACTTTGAGCAGTGGGGAATAGCCATCTCTTCTTACACCATTAGCAGCTGCCCTGAGTCGTGCAACTGGTAGGCCTCCCTTGCTGCATCCACGCAGCGTGCAGTACTGCGCAAGGTGACTACAATCACATCCATTGGTAATAGGTACAGTGAAGCGATCACTGGGTCCAGTGTCTCAGCAATCGAGATGCAGAACTAATTGTCATTGGTGCACAGCTTGAGCAGCCTACCTTCACCTTGAGCCATTCCACCCCAAATGTCCCCACCACAGCCCTTCTGCCGCAAGAGACACATCTACGGCCGTTGAACTCCAACAAACCATGTTACAGCCATTCCGTCAAAACCACTACAATACAACAATTCCACCCCAAAAGTCCACAGTACAGCCATTCCGCCCCCAAAAGACTGTGCTAAAACCATTCTGTGCCAAAGGGACCTTCTACAGCTATTCCACCCCCAAAAGACCATACAACAGCTGTTCCACCTGAAAACACAACCCTCCTGTCAATCTTTCCCAAAAAAACACACTACAGCCAGTCTGCCCCAAAACACCACACTACAGCCATTCTGTCCCAAAAGACCACACTAAAGCCATACTGCCCCAAAAGACCGCACCACAACCATTCCATCCCAAAAGACCACACTACAGCCATTCCACTCAATCAGACTCCATGACAGCCATTCCACCCCAAAAGACCACACTACAGCCATTCCTCCCCAAAATACCACACTACAACCATTCCACCCCAAAAGACCACACCCCATCCATTGCACCACAAATGTCCACATCACAGCCCTTCTGCACCAAGAGACCAACCTACAGCCATTGCAACCCAACAAACCACATTACATTAATTCCACCACAATACAGCCATTCCACCCCAAAAGACCACAGTACAGCCTTCCACCCCAAAATACCACACTACAACCAGACTGCCTCAAAAGACAACACTAAAGTAATTCCAACTACAACAAACCACACTACAGCCATTCCAATCCAAAAGACCACTCTACAGCCATTCTGGTCCAAAGAACCAAACAGCCGTTCCACCCTAACACTTCACAATACAACCGGTCTGCCCCCAAAATAACACACTACAGTCATTCCTCCCCAACATACCACACTACAGGCATTCCACCCCAAATGTCCACACCACAGCCCTTCTGCCCCAACATACCACACCACAGGCCTTTGTCCCCTAATGTCCACACCACAGCCATTCCGCCCCAACATACCACACTACCGGCATTACTGTATCAGGTCACACTACAGCCATTTCAGCCTAACAGTGCACAGTCATTCTGCCATAACAGAACTCACTAGAGCCTTTCCACTCCAACAGACCACACTACAGCCATTCCACCCCAAAATACCACTGTAGATCAATTCTGCCCCAACCGCCCACACTATAGCCATTCCACCCCAAAATGCCACTGTACAGCAATTCTGCCCCAACAGACTACACTACAGCCATCCCATCCCAAAAGTACACACTACAGCCATCCCGTCCCAAAGGTTCACACTAGAGACATTCCCCTCAACAGACCACTCTACAGCAATTCTGCCCCAACAGACCACACTACAGCCATTCTTCCCCAATAGACCGCACTACAACCATTCTACCCCAATAGACCACACTACAGCCATTCTGCCCCAATAGACTGCACTACAGCCATTCTGCCCCAATAGACCGCACTACAGCCATCCCGTCCCAAAAGTTCACACTACAGCCATCCCGTCCCAAAGGTTCACACTAGAGACATTCCTCTCAATAGACCACACTACAGCCATTCCACCCCAAAATACCACTCTACAGCAATTCTGCCCCAACAGACCACACTACAGCCATTCTGCCCCAATAGACCGCACTACAACCATTCTGCCCCAATAGACCACACTACAGCCATTCTGCCCCAATAGACCGCACTACAGCCATTTTGCCCCAATAGAGCGCACTACAGCCATCCCGTCCCAAAAGTTCACACTACAGCCATCCCGTCCCAAAGGTTCACACTAGAGACATTCCCCTCATCACACCACACTACAGCCATTCTACCCTAAAAGACCACTCTAAAGCAATTCTGCCCCAACAGACCACACTACAGCCATTCTGCCCCAATAGACCGCACTACAACCATTCTGCCCCAATAGACCACACTACAGCCATTCTGCCCCAATAGACCGCACTACAGCCATTCAGCCCCAATAGACCACACTACAGCCATTCTGCCCCAATAGACCGCATTACAGCCATTCGGCCCCAATAGACCGCACTACAGCCATCCCATCCCAAAAGTTCACACTACAGCCATCCCGTCCCAAAGGTTCACACTAGAGACATTCCCCTCAACAGACCACACTACAGCCATTCTACCCCAAAAGACCACTCTACAGCAATTCTGCCCCAACAGACCAAACAACAGCAATTCTGCCCCAACAGACCACACAACAGCCATTCTGCCCCAACAGACCACACAACAGCAATTCTGCCCCAACAGACCACACGGCAGCCATTCTGCCCCAACAGACCACACAACAGCAATTCTGCCCCAATAGACCACACTACAGCCATTCCGCCCCAATAGACCACACTACAGCCATTCTGCCCCAACAGACCACACTACAGCCATTCTGCCCCAATAGACCACACTACAGCCATTCTGCCCCAACAGACCACACTACAGCCAGCCATGGGAAGGTGAGGCTCTTTGCCCACAAGAAAGGTGAAAAGAGCGCTAATAAGAAAGGGGACATGGAGTACCATGGACACAGGTGACAGTCAAGAAAAAAGAAACATTAACGTGAACAGTGGCCGGGTAACGCTGGATTGGCCCCATTGCTGTGTAATGAGCAGTCAACACTCTTACCAACAGCCGCCCCTCCATTGAAGTAGTCACATCCCAATGTGATCCCCCCAGTGCCTGGGTGTAAGGAGGCAAGCATAGACAGCACCTGACCTCCCAAAATGAACTGAATCGCCCAATGTATATGCAGAGCCGTAAGGTGGAACTTGCCAAGGTGACATGGCTGTCGTTGCATCAAAAACATAATACATTATCAAATAGAGATAAATAAAAAAGAAACACACCCTGAACCTTCACTGGTCCAAATGAAGGATTGTAGAGTCTAGCTGGTTGCAATTTGGGGTGATCTCAATGGGTAATTAATATGTTCGATCGACCCTCTCCACTGGAGGAGTACATTAGGTCTTTAAAATAGTACTCATTTGCAAACCATAATTAATGTGATGTTTAGATTAATTTCTGATGCACTCGCAAAGGTGCAGTGGCAGCATTTCGCTTTATTGTAATGTTGATTGCTTATTGGGGAGATCAATCTTGCTGTCAGATTGGCACTGACTTCACCAAAACTCCAGGAGTCTTGCAAGCGCAAAGATTCAAAGAACAGCCGCTCGGGATTCCACCCTTCAAAGAGGGTGAGGCCTCGAGGCACCTTCCCCGTTCATACCGGACACAATGATCTACAATGCATGTTCCCAATGCACGCTGGCAAGCACTAAAAAGAAGTGGCATGTATGTCCTTGCATGAAGAATGCATTTCTGAGTAATGGGGGCTAGGTTTTTGACTGATAAAATAGGTGTTGTTTTCTTTTTAGTTCAGGCTATTAGGTAACTCGTTAGTGCCACCTATAAGCCAAAAGGTTTGAATTGGAGTACAGTCAAGAGGAGGATGGGATGTGATGAGCGTCACACAGCTTGTGCGTGTTGTTTTGGATTGTAACACACCTAATGACCGCCCATGGCCTAGCTAATCCCTATGGCCATTCCCACCTACTAATGGCTCCTTCATTCCTAAATCACATCCACCTGGGAACTCTTTCAGATAGCTCTATACCACAGTAACATCAAGTGCGGGCTGTATAGGGCCTGCACGTGTTATTTCTAAGCAGCCTACTGAGATGAAATGGCATAAATGCGGCAGAAAATTAGCTCATTGGTTAATAATGATGTCTTAAACAAGCACTTAATTTACAAGCAATACATATGCTTCTCATCACATCTGTTCCATGCACTGACTGAAGTCCCGTTAATAAGAAACATTGGCAAAGCCAACAGCTTTGACTTGTGCATTGGTATTAAATAGGCATTTTCCAGGCACTGACATCATATGCCCAGGTACGCACACCTTTTTCCTGCTTTTTCTATTTTGTGGCTAGGTAGTGGGGCTACTACAGTGGCTTAGAAAAGCCTACTCAAAAGCCAAAACGATTGGCTTGGTGAATGCTTATTTACAATTGTTGATAATCCTTCATCCAAGAAAAGGATTTTTCTGATGGAGGGGGCTTCCGGTTCTGTATGTGTCCTTGTGTCTCCTTTCTTTTTCTACTCAACCTTTCACCTTAGGATCCTCATTATGGATTCGAAGTATCTGTATACTTTCCCTACTTTTTTTAAAATTTGAGAGTAAGGTGTTTTTAGGGAGTAAAACATATATTCTCTTTCCCATTGGGTGTGTTTTCTTAGGCAAGTAAGATATATTTTAACTCTGAAAAATATGTCTTTTTGTAATGCATACTTCTTTGCGTCTAGCTATCCATGGCAAGTAAAAGATGCATGTATACCTTAAAGTTACTCTCGATTTCAGGCTATAATATTATTAGAGTTTGTAGAGAAGCAGACGTGTACGTCATTAATAGGACCGGCCCCCTCTCCTCCGACATACTGGATGAAGGACAAGAAGACACTGCGCATGACACCAGGTATCATTCCAATACCGCACTGGGTGTATGAGAGACGATATGCACTCAGACAACCGTATCGAATGCACCCTTGAACAGAAGTGGTAGCAGGAGATTTGCAGACATCACTGAACATCAGAGAGCTATAAAGATAATCTGACAAGTGGAAAGTGATGTCATAAGGAGAAGACACAATGACGCACTGACACGTTATGAGGATACTTAAAGAACAAAGATGTAACTGAAGAAACAAAGGTAAACATATATGTAAGTGAAAAGAAACCATATATACAAAGAAGATACATAACCAGATATGTAGTAAATGTATATACACAGAAACGCAATGTAGATCAGTCAGGTAGTAACCTGCTGAAGTAGAAAATATAACATGGGTAAAGCGGCCATGTTGAAAAGATGGACGTCGGCTCTGAATAATAAGTAAAGCTCAAAGGAGAAAGACCAGGGATGCAAAGCTGATAGATGCTGGAAGTGGATTTGTGCATTAATGAAGGTTAGCTGTTGGCCAGACATCAAGGATGCCACGGGAAGACACAAATTGCAGGGTACAAAGGGTATTAACAAGGATATGATATGATAGGTAATTTATAACGCGCTTAATACCTAGAGGTACCTAAGCATAGAGCCGGGGATCGAACCTGTGTTGCTCCATGTGGTCTTGCTTCCAAGGCCAGAATATTGCCCCTGAGCTATCCTCCCGAGATAAGCAACATACGTAGGATATATTTATCTTAGATTAAGTAAATGAGCGAACATTTGCGAATGCCAAGTATTGGACGATTAAAGATGGAGAAAGCATATGTGAGATGGAGCAACAAAGTCTCCAGAGGCTGAAGAGGGTAATGACACCTGACATAATCAAATCAAATAACATTAAATGGAAAGGCGAGGTGGGCAAAACCATGGTCTCTTCACATGCAATGCAAGACCAGAAAACAAGGCCTATTCATGAGCTCCAGACGAAGATAACAATGTACTGTAACACCCCTTAAAGTCCCAGGCAAGAGAACATTCAGCCTGGGCAAGTACAAAGAAGAAGCCTTGGCTGAAGGCTTGGCTGTTGAGAGATGGTAGACTAATTTGGCAAGTGGGCAGCAGTCTGACGTTGTTCTCTGCACCCGAGTTTCGTTTTTGCTTACGTGCTGCTAACGAGCCAAATGTCCAAGGTTGGGAGAGAATGCCAATCAATCAGAGGGCCTATGTAATGGTACACCATACATTGCTGCACTGGCCTATCTGCTGATAATATCATGTTTTTATCAATAATTTATGTAGTTAGATTTTGTTAAAGGCATGCCTAATAGTTAAGAGGCATCCAATCATGATACTAACATGCCAGAGTTTATTGTTTGCCACGTAGGATGATGTCATAGCTGACGCACATCAAGGTATAAAGCCTTTGCGTAACTGAAATGTAACTGAGAGTGTGTGGACTATGACTTGTTCGCCAGATTTCCCTACTTTATGGAGCTGATGATAAAGTAGTATTTTGCCATGTTCTTTGAGTCTGTCCGGTGATTTGGGTCCGAGATCATTTATTATGGTAATCCCATTCTGCGCATAAGAACGCCCAAGGGTGCTACTGCACAAGTTCCTTCCTGTGAATCTGCTGATACCACACATCCAAACACATCCATCAAGCTGTGTGGGTGGAAGTAGCGGCCATGCTCATATGTTGCCGTTATTTTCTTTGTTTTCCAGGGAGAATATTTACTCCCTATTTTGGGGTGAGAAGTGACCTTCCTTTAGGGAGTGTAAGTGTTTGGTACATCACTTACCTGTAGGACTTCTATCCCTGCATGTGCACATGTTCCCTATCATGTTCAGCTCTCCATCGCCATTAGCTGGCCCGTGCTGGCATTAACGATATCAGATGCTTGTATAGTGCCTCATGCTACACTCCCCTACTTCTAAGTATTGTATTAATATGTGTTATTTTTTGGCCAAGTTATTGCCACTCAATTTATCTTCCTGGGAAGGACGAGGGGATGAATCGGCCATGCTGGGATTCGTATCTGCATTCTCCAGGCTCTGCACAGTCTGGGGAGAGTGCTAGCTCTCTCTGTGAATGCGGAGTTCAACAGCACATGCCCTAGCCAACCAGGCCACCTACCTCCGTTCAAGGATGAAGAGACAACAGCAGGACGGATCACGATCGCTGGACACATGAGGCGATCCAAGGAGAAAGCCATCTTCCTCATCCCAACATCCCACAGTAGAGAAAACATCAGGAGCAGTGTCCTGTCTACGGCTAAGCACCAGACACGATGAAAGACATTAGGACCTTTCCTCTAGCCCATGGATCTGCAGTCTGCTGAGCTGCAAATGTTTTAGACTACAACTCCCAGTATCCCTCATCATTGAATAAGGTGGCCAAGCGACATTGGAGTTGTATTCCAAAACATCTGGAAAAACTAAGGTTGCAGATCTTTGCACTGGTCAAATGTACATAGCTTTCTTTCCCACACAAAGGGGCTCATTTTCGAGTGCCCCGTAAGTTGATGGGAGGGACCTGTTATCTTTACACTTAAGCGTAGACAGGTCTCTGCTGCCAAATTTTCCTCATTTGCATGGCAGAGTACAAAATGGGAATGTAAAAAGGCAGCATACACGCTTGTACACCTCCACCTTTTGCACACCGCCATCCAAATTGGGTAAACGCTGCCTGCCATGTACTCATAGCAGGCAGCGTTTACAATGGATTCCTATGGAGTCCACCTAGTTTTTGTTGGTTCAAAAGACAAGCGGAATCCACAGCATTAGCACCTGCATGTAAATCCTTGCCGGCGCAAATGCTGTAGTATTTGTAAGGTGAAGAGTACGGGGGTGGTGGAAACATAAGTTTCTGTCCGCCGCGCCACTCTGCCATACAAATTAAGAAAAATGTGCATGACGGGAATCTAGTGCGTAAAAGAATTCCGTAAGGCTTTTACACGTAAGATTGACTTAACAATGAGTTCAAAATTATCTCCAAAGTGATTATGTTCCAACACATATTTCATGAACTTTTATGTTATATTTTAAGTGTTCTTGGCTTATTCTTGTTGCAAAGCCCCTTCCCATATACCACACCCTGAAAAAGAGGTATCTGGGCCAGTCTTCAAACAACTCAGATGCATTTCTCAGGATCCTCTCTTGCAGACAGTCTCCCATGCAAGTTCTCATGAGAACTTGAGGGTCCCCCAATACGTCTAGCATAATCTATGTACTCTTAAACAACACCTAGATGTTATTGCCCCAAAGACCGACTTTCTAAAATGAAGTGCAACGATCTCTGCCTTAATGCCAGTAAGATTGAGATCCTTATCATTGGAAACCTTTCCCCTGCTTTGCCTCTCTCACTCTGGCTGCCCGCCTTTGGTCATCTTCGTTTGCCTTCCTGCGAGACAAAAAACCTTGTCATCCCTGATTCCACTCTCTCTTTCTCTCATCACATCTCGGACATCACCAAGAAGTCCCACTACCAGCTGTACCTCCTCAAAAGGACTCTCCTTGTTCACACTTTCTCCCAGAGGCTCACTGTCTCCAGAGCCCTGGTTCTCTCTAGGCTGGACTACTGCAACAGCCTCTTTCTCAATCTGCCTTCCTCTACTCTCCGCCTTCTGTCCACAACAGGACTGTGAGACTTTTCCTTGGCCTCAAGCCCAGGGACCGTATCTCTCCAGCCCTGAAATTGCTCCACTGACTCCCAGTGGATGCAAGAATCAATTTCAAGACACTTTGCATGGTCCACAAGGCTTTCTGGGGCTAGGGCCCGCACTGCATCCAACGCTCTCATCCAAAATACCTTCATTGTCAAACCCTTTGCTCAGCTTCCTTCAACTCTCCAATGGTTAGACGCTTCTCCAGGCACAGAGTGGGGGATAGATCTCTCTCCTCTGCCGGTGCCTTCCTCTGGAATGGCCTCCCTCTCCCTCTCAAAGTTGAGCCGGACCACCTGAAATTTCCAGAAGCAGCTCAAAACTTTTCTTGTCTCCTCTGCTTTCTCTCTCTCCATCCCCCACTGACCTACCTGACCTACCTTTCTGCTGTACTGACTGGTTGCTCCGCTACCCTCAGAGCCTCACTGGGTACCAGGCTGTTTCTGGATCAGTCACCCTTGTAATGCCTCTGGGCCTAGGGGCTGTAACTGTAACACTACAGTCCCTTGTTCTCCCTGGACTACCCAGAGCCACGCTACCCTGACTGCATGTACTTAGAGCATTGCTACCCTGTTTCCCCCTCCCCTCTCCCTTGCACTTACCCCCTCCCGTTCCCCTTGCACTTCTCATTCTCGCACTTGCACGATCTGAATGAACCAAGGCCTAGTAAGATTGTTTGTCTTGTCCCCCCTCTGTCCTCCCTACCTTGTCTTGTCGCGCTTAGAAACACTTGTGTACAAGCGCAATATAAAGGACTTACCATGTCATATATCTCATCATATCAGCCCTTCATGACTCCGACACCAGATACAAATATTTAGGGTTTCCAGGCACATTATTCTCCCATTCCCACTTCCATCGCCTGCACTTTACATTTATTATTTGAATATGAAAATTAGAGAAAGTCGATGTTGATAAATTAAAATAGGGATCATTTAATACAAATGATGCAATGTGCTTTTTTTAGAGTTGCTAATACTCAAGACATGTGTGCTTTTCTTTTTTTCTGTATCTTTCTTGGTCTCTTTTGTAAAACAGCACACAACGTAACTTCCTACTTCAAAATATTGTCCTGGTTAAACTATACATTTTCGAACATCTAAACAAGATCCTGAGCAATGACACATTCTCTGGCACTGGCATTTTGCGAGAGTTGCACCCCGTCTCGCCAACAACAAGGCTTTACCCTGAGTCGTAGAGAAAATGGTGGGGAGGATTGATGACAAATTATAAAGAATACTTAAAAGAGAGTCAATATGTTTGCAAAATAACATTCTAAGGCACTTATGAATCCTGCTGGCACTAGGTGACCCACAGCGGTGGTGCCCTACTGGCCACAACCTTGTGCCCTGGCGCGTGTCCGCCTTTTCTTTGAACGCTCTCTTAATTACTGAGATATTTTCCCACAGAAGGTTCTTGCAAAATCATAACCCCCATCACTGTGGTGCAGCCTTCCACTGCCCCGAGAAACATCCCTGTAGATAAGCAATGCATTACGATTACGGTGCGAATGCCCCAAGGTTCGAAAATTACAGTCTTCTCCATCCCCACTACTACCCTACAAGTGCACTTCCTCCTTTCTAGGCCTCCCACCTTCCTCCCCATTATGTAACTCCCCCTGACCACTCCACTTATCCACTTTCCATGCTCCTACCCAGGACGCTGTTTGTTTCGAGCATGGATTGCAATTTCCTGGTGGGAATCCTGACAGATTTCCGCAGGATTCCTGTGGTAAGACAAAAATGATCTAACTGAAAATAGGGGCTCTCCAGTCCCCTCCCACGCACACAAAGAGCCCAACTAACCATTTGGTCCCCTTTTGTGTTAAACATATTTTATTGAGGATACAACACCAGTGCATGTACAGCATGGTAAAGAAAGAAATAGCAACGTCAAAAGAGTATGTGCAGAAGTCAAAGAGGACTTACGTTGTTGAAGCAAAGACTAAACGCATTGAATTCAGGCTACATATCAATTAGGGAAAAAAACTTTTTTTAAGGATAACGGGGGAGGTGACATATAACATACAAAACAGTCAAGAAGTGAAGGCATGGGGAATACAAAGGAAAGAGGTAAGGATAAGATAAAGGTAATGACTGATCAACTATACAAATATTATCTTAACAATATAATTATAATTATCAGAGGCGAGAAAATCAAAAAACATTCTCCATTTCAATTCGTATTTGTGATGCAGTTTTGGGGTTACAGCATTGCAGCCCTCCATTCTATAAATATTACATATGTAATTACACCATATATTATAGTTAATAAGATCAGATTTCTTCCAATACGTTGTGATAACCTGGACTGCGGTTAGAATGCAAAGGTCAAATAAATTAGATGTATGAGAGTCCAAAGGATGAAAGAGGACGCTACCCATAAATAGAATCTTAAGGTTAAAGGGTTCACTTAGCTTAAAAATACATTTAATGATACGCCATACATTATCCCAAAATGTTCATTCGACAAACATGTGTTTGAAAGATCCTTCACTGTCATGGCAATTCCAACATTTGTTGTCTCTTTACCCCTCTCTACCACCTACCCGGATTTGACCCCCCTTTCCTTCCTCAAAATATAATTTTGAGAAGTTTGTTTTGAGCCTTTCCACAGGATTACCATGGAATCACTCACATCAAGGAAACACATGGTGCACATGAAAGTGTTCTGCACTGGAGGCACCTTGTACTTGGTTGAATGTTTAATAAACGAACGGATGGATTTATGCCAAACCAAGAAAAGAAGTGTCCAACTTGTTTCTTATATGGCACAAACCGGTCCCGCGGGTGTAGTGTTCAATGGAAGCACACTTTTCTTTATAGGAATATCAATGCAAGGAGAGCAAAAAAAGGCTTAATAACTTTTGAACCATTTGATAAATTTGTTGCGAAATTTCCTGTGCCAGGTGTTTTTGGGAACATTTCATCCAAATCCATCCCGTAAGTCAAAAGTTATTAGCACATAGCAAACACCAGCAAAGTTATGGTGGATTGAAAAGGCTTGCACCAAACCCTTCCACCTGACATTTGAAAGCAGAACTAGTCATTTCAGCTAAGTCACACACCAGCCAGTAGCCAATACTGGAAATCCATCCCCAGTTCAGAGCCAGGGGGACTCTGCATCTCGGTAATGCCAATGACCTCAAATGCCTGGCCTTTGGCTCAAGGAAAATGTCTCTCTCTATAGGGTAGTGCAATGTTATATATAGAAAGTATCAACCCAAGATATACAGCTCTCAAGCATGCAAGAACCTGCATGCACGTGTCACGCTTATTAGGAACCCTCAATGCGGTATAGTCTAGGTCCTCGGGGTTGGAGCATTGAGGCCTGCTGAGCAAACACCAGCAAAGAGATGGCTGGATGGAGCTCCAAAGCTTCCCCCTCCTCTACACTTCTCAGGTAAAGTGATATGACCAGATGGAGAGAGGTGAGGGGGGTGGGAAGGTTAAAAACACCCTCTGAAGCCACAAAGTCTAAGAAAACAAACACAAGTCCTTCGGGCCGGTGGCACCGTCTTCAAAGGGCACTGGGCTATTGTCTCGTGCCTGTAGGTAAACCTGGCTCGACATGCTACCCAAACAAGGATGCCCAGAACCCTGCCACTGCTAATCATGGCATATGGGTCTCTGCGCCCCAGCCAGAATGGCCTTTTAAAAGTCCCAGTTAGTTTCTATTCAGAGAACAGCAATTCAGATAACTTCAGGGGAAGAACGTATACCCTCCCCTGGCCCCTGTAGCTGAATGGTAGGTACACCGGAGATGGCCTCGCTTAGGAGGCACTAAATTGTGATGTTTACTTGTTTTTAATATGTTCATTTTTACAGGGTGCGGGCGCGTGAAAATGCATGGCCTGGTTCATTGTTTGCCCACGTTGCCCACTAGGCATCTAGATCTTTTGCATTAAGTTGCCGTGCCCTTCTAGTGCGACGCAGACTCCCCGCCTGCTCGGCCCGCGCGACCGCGCCACAGCCAGGCCAGCCTCCACCCTAGCCCTCTGACAGAAGCCTTTGGAGGAGTTCATTGCGCTTGGCAGGGTTTCATGTCGATTACAATGTTTATGCGGCTCGCGCAGTCTAAATATCCAACAGCCATGTTTGACCATTCTACTTAGGACCCCTGGACGTATCAGGCGCACAGAAAGTAGCAGGTTTACTCTGCCTGGATGTCTTTTGCTTTATAGTTAGCGTTTCGTTTGTTAGTTCAAGAGCACGCGCAGGTCCGTTTTTCATTTATTATGTACTTTGCAAACCACCCCTCAGGAAAGTATTGGAAATATAATAGACAAACAATGGCCCCCTATAGCCGCCAACAGTATCTATCTATCTATCTATCTATCTATCTATCTATCTATCTATCTATCTATCTATCTATCTATCTATCTATCTATCTATCTATCTATCTATCTATCTATCTATCTATCTATCTATCTATCTCTGTGAGTTATCTATCTATCTATCTATCTATCTATCTATCTATCTATCTATCTATCTATCTATCTATCTATCTATCTATCTATCTATCTATCTATCTATCTATCTATCTATCTATCTATCTATCTATCTATCTATCTATCTGTCTCTGTAAGTTATCAATCTATCTATCTATCTATGGACCTATCTATCCATCTATCCATCTATCCGTCTATCTGTCTATCCGTCTATCTATCTATCTATCTATCTATCTATCTATCTATCTATCTATCTATCTATCTATCTATCTATCTATCTGTCTCTGTAAGTTATCAATCTATCTATCTATCTATGGACCTATCTATCTATCTATCTATCTATCTATCTATCTATCTATCTATCTATCTATCTATCTATCTATCTATCTATCTATCTATCTATCTATCTATCTATCTATCCATCTATCTCTCCATCTACCTCTCCATCTATCCATCAATCCGTCTATCCGTCTATCTACCTACCTACCTATCTATCTATCATTCTATCCGTCTATCTATCTATCTATCTATCTATGGACCTATCTATCCATCTATCTCTCCATCTACCTCTCCATCTATCCATCAATCCGTCTATCCGTCTATCTACCTACCTATCTATCTATCTATCCGTCTATCCGTCTACCTATCTACCCATCTAATTCGTATATTGTGCCACTTGCCCGTAGGCCTTAGGGCACTCACAAGACAGACATATGAAGAAACAAGGAAAGTAGAGCAAGCAAGTTGGTGCAAACCAGAAGAGCGAAACAGAAGCTTACACCGATTTACCTCTTTCCTATATTAAACAGAAAGGTCTTCAGATATTTCTTAAATTGTGCAGTTGATGTACCACCTCTGAGTTCTGAGGGCGGAGCCTTCGAAAGGGCGGGTGCCCACACATTAAAACTTGTACCACCCATTTCTTTCAGTAGTACACGAGGCTGATGTGATTGTTGGAGCATAGGATGCACACAGACAGAGTTGTCTGAACTCTGGATGATAGATATAGAGGTGCTTCACCATTCAAGCATTTAAAAACCATCAAGGAGCCCTTAAACTGAATTCTCTGCTCAGCAGGAAGCCAATGCAGCTTCCTACGGGCATCTGACAGCTTAGATCCACGACCAAGTCCACAGACAGTTCGCAGTGCTCCATTATGGAGCACCTGCAACGTCTTCATGTTGGTTAGAGAAGTACCAACCAATAAACTATTGCAGTAATCTAGTTTCGTATTGATGAGGTCCGCCACAATGAATGCTCTATTTGCCTCAGATAAGAAGGGTCGAAGCTGCCATAAAAGATGAACATAATAAGAGCACGAGGACTTAAGTTGGGATGCCTGTTTCTTAAATGATAGGTGAGGATTAAAGAAAACACCTATTGTCTTTACCGATTCAGAGACTTGAATGACGTTGCCTGCAATCAAGAACTTTTGTATTGTTGGTCAAGTTTTTTCAGCTTCTGCTGGGTGCCAAGAATACGTAGCTCGGTTTGTGAGTTATTCAGAGCCAAGGAACGTGCAGCCACCCCCGACTAGATTGCCTGAACAATCTCATTTACTCTTTCCAAGTCAGTGTTATAGGACCCTGTTAACTCAATCACCACCTGAGTTTCATCTGCATAATTAGCCAATTGAACCACCAAAGTGGCAAGAAGGTTACACAGTAGCTTGGAGTAAATATTACAAAATAATGGGGCCAAGCAAGACCCCTGAGCCACACCACAGTTGAGGAAGGTTCTAGAATATTGCACATTTCCCTTGTCACCATTAGCAGTTCTGGGACCTACAAATGGTTTAAACCATTGGGCTGCAATAGGTGCACAACCACACACCTTGATCAGTCTGTCCACCAAAATATTGTGATCGACTAAATCAAAAGCGGTGGATAAATCCAAAAATAGGAGTAGAGCTCTGCGGCCTCTATCAATTAGTTCCTCAATATTAGATTTTAAATCTAAAAGTGTGGTTTCGGTCCCATGATTCACACAGAATGTCATTTTGTTCTACACATTTTTGGTACGGACAACATGCTATTTTATCCAGTATTTTTTGTGTGAAAGGGACATTAGCAATGAACGTATAATTTCCTGGGTCAGCTGGATCCAAAATGTCCTTTTTCAAAAGGGGTGTGATCCAGGACTCTTTAACATTGTCAGGGATGGATGCTTCCTGGAAGAAACGATTTGCAAACCTAGTGACCCATGAAAAAGGGTCTTAATGAAGTCCTTAAAGAGAGAAGCAGGAAGAATATCACCCTTACATTATGTGGGTTTCATCTTAGATACAATATCAGTAACTTCTCTTTCTGGGACCTCATCGAAAACAAATTGGGGGTGCCCCGAGCGAAGGAGAGTACCAGAAGAAGGTACCAGCTCCTCTAAATTATGAGCTGGCCATACCTGGGTTAGAATACCTTGCGGGTGGTCTAGGATTTTCTGGATAAAACGATCATGTATGTTTTGGCACCAGGCATCATCAATGACGATTAGGGATTCGACCACAGTTCCCCTTAACTCCATTAATACTGCAAACAATTCTTTGGTTTTTGATGTCACCATCATTATTCTAGCATAAAAATGTGTTTGTTTAGCTTTAAAACGCCTGGCTGGAAGCTTATAATTATGCAGAGTAAGTCTGGACGGGTGTTTACGCCATTTATGCTCTGCTTTCCGTTTAGCTGTCCTATCATCTAGGACATCTGGAGATTGGATTTAGTCAATGTTTTCTGATTCACAAGTCTCATAGGAGCCAATATATCAAAAGCCTGATTAGTTGCTGATCTAAAATCATGTATACATTCTGCCAGCGAGGTATTATCATCCAAAGACGATAGTAATGAAGCAACTAGGGACTCAAATGCCTCCTGTGTAATCTTCTGACAGCTCCTAGTAGGAGCCTCTAGTTTACCCAACTGGAGTTTTATATTTAGAGAGAGGGAATAGTGGTCGGACCAGATACAGATCAAAATCTCAGATACCTTCTGATTTTTTGATAGGATCCAGTCCAGAGTGTTTCCACCTTTATGGGTTGAGGATTTAACATACTGGCCAAAGCCTATGGACTGAAGATTTTGTAGCAAAGATACAACATCGTGGTTGTCAGGGTTGTTTGCTCACAGGTTAAAATCAAATAGCACCAAAAAAGCTGTTTGATGTTTGTAGCTACTACCCAAAAAGGCCAGTAACTGTTCTTGAAACAGTGGCATCGTCATGGGAGGTCTGTATAATAATAATATGCTCAGGGTACTAACAGCATTGATATTCAATTTCATTAACATAGGCTCACAGTGATCAGACTTAGGTATATCAGAAATGTAGAATTTAAGCTCTTGTTAAAATATCAAGGCTACTCCCCTGCCTCTAGACCCAACACAGTCTGAATGTAAGAACATATAACCTTCAGGAGTGGCCAGTTGTATGGCATATAAGACGGCTTCATGAAGCCAAGTCTCGCTAATTGCCAACACCTCAAGATTAGATTGTAAGAAAGAGTCTGCTATTTCAGTAGCATGTCGTAACGAAGACCACATATTTAAGAGTGCACATTTAAATGAGTAGAGGTTCAATGCGAGAGTTGATCTCTGACTGCGCCGAATCGCCACATGCACAAGCAGATATTAGGCCTCATTATGACCTCGGCGGTTTGACCAGGCGTTGCTTCCTGTGTCCCGCGAGGGGACCTCGTAATGAGGCGGTACTGCGTAAACGGCGCAGGCACCTTTTACGGCGCCGTTTACCCCGTACCGCCAGGGTCGTAATGAGGCCCATTGTCTCAGCAACCGGCGGAGATACAATAGTCTGAACTAAATATACCTAGGGAGACGCTAACACTGGAAATCCTACAGCATTTAACATGTCATGAAATGCCTCTGTTGGTTTTTAAAAACAGATTTTAGATCAGGCTGTTTTCTGTCTCCACTGAACTGCATGCCTCAGAGAGCCACACATTTCTAACTTCACTAATGGAAATATTATGGGAAAATGCCCTTAAACCAGCAACTTCCATATGGTCTTCCCAGAAAATGGCAGATGTATAGAGCTAATGTTCATTGAATTATTTATGTGGGCTCCCAATTCTGAATTTGAGGCTGGTGGAGGGGGGGAGGGGTCAAAAGACAGAGCTCTGTGTTGTTACGGCATCACATGCCTTGTTGTGGCTTCAGATGGTACTGAGACGTGCAGTGGGAACTGGGCAGCTGGCAAGACGAGCCATGTCTTGACATCATCCTTCTGTTGAGCCTTTTGGGGTCAGTGGATCCAAAGGATGATTGAAAACATGAACTCATCCATGCCTCTATTTATTTTTGTATTTATTTTTATTATGTATTTTAGAGTCAATATATATATCAACTTTTTAATACATCTCCATGCTGTGATGTTATTTACATCCAATTAAAATGAAAATAGAATACAATTTCAATCGTGATTTTAATTACAATTCATCAGTAATTAATTATCCTTAAAATTGCCTCAATGGTTTCCCAGAAGTGGTAAATACATTTTTTATTATCTCCAGTCAAGAGGACTTTCCAAATGCCATTATAGTTATATGATTCACGTTTACCCCATGCTATGAGGTACCCTCTCCTTGCGATGTTCAGAGCAGAGCAGCTCAACAATAGATGTTTTGCTGTCTCAACTTGATTATCACCACATAGTCTGCACAATCTTTCTTCCCTTAGAGTTCCTAAATAAGCTCCAAACTGCTCGAGAGTTTCTACCCCTTTGAATTTGACTCTTAGATATGTCCAGACAAGGTGATTACCCAAAAAGTGTTCCATGTACAATGAGACACATTCTCTCCTGACTAAGTACTTTAGGTATAGTACAGCGGAGGATTTACTTGTGATGTCCACAAGTTTTTGCTCTCTGCTGTGTTCGCAGAGTATCTCCCGCATTCTGTTCTTAAATCCCACGTAGGAAAGTTTCAGTACATCAAGGGAGAACCTGTTTGACCAGAGCCCTGCACTGTCAGATATTTTGTAGACAGTGCTGGTTTTCATGAAAGCAGCCTTCGTCAATAGTTCATCCCTCACTTGCCATTGCAGTGAGCTGGGAGTCGCATTCTTTATTTTCCAATACATGAGTGCACAACAATGCTGAATTATCATGGTTATGCACATTATATTGATTTCCCAGTAGATTAACTATGCCAGAGTAGTCCTGCCCAACCACAGGAGCTCTGCAGTGCACACCTTTCCAGCAAATCCATTTTTTTTAAAAAAATGTTTTAACTTGATATGGATAATACAATCATCCTTTCAAATATGCATAAAAAAAACAACAGAACTATTTACATTTTAAACATCTTACACTTTTTACATATCTAATTTAACATTTTAAGAAGCAGACTTGTAAAATCCAATTTTTAGCCCCCAGAGTTCAACCCCATAGGTCATCATCGGCAAGATCTTAGTTTGGTACAACTTCACAATAGTTCCAACTGTCTATCCTGCTGCTTCATATGTCAGGCACTTGATAGCACCTGTCAAACTGTGCGGTCCTAAAATGAATCTGTTGCAGGTGTAGATTCCCGTCCAATTTTGGGTCAAGAATCACTCCCAAATATTTGTAGGTACTCACCACCACAATGGAATCTCCATTATGTGTCCAGCTCCAATTTGTAGTCCGCGTCTTATTTCTATTCTTTTGGTGAACGCTATAATGTTGGTCTTGCTGGTAGTAGTCTTCAGTGAGTTATACACTGTGTACTCTTGTAAGTGATTCATATGCGCTTGGAACCTCCAAGGTGTCAGGTCCAGCAAGGCCAAGTCGTCGGCATAGGCAAGCCACCGTATGCCGTCGCTACCCATTTTCGGAGGGATTGAGAGAGTGTTCTTAATACCATCACCCAAATCTGCCAGGTATAAATTGAAAAGTGTGGGGGCAAGCATACATCCCTGTTTTAATCCTGAGCACGTGTCTATCCATTGTGTCAAGGCCCCCATGAGGTTCATCCGCACTCTTACTCTGGTGTGGTCATGCAGTGGAATTATCATTTGGAACATGTCCCCTGGGATGTTCCATTTAATCAGATTTGACCATAGTCTGCGCGTGTCCACAGTATCGAAGGCAGCACTGTAGTCCAAAAAGGCTAAATATACAGTACATTTCTGAATGAGCCAAGCTTGTTCTATGGGAGTAATTAAAGACAGTCCGTTATCTGCACTGCTCGATCCCTGATTTAACCCAGCCTGGTTAAAGGGTATGATGTCATTTTGCATGATTCAAATATTTAGTTCTTTTAATATCACCGTTGGAAATATTTTTGCAGGGGCATCGAGTAGAGCCAGTAGTGGGTAATTACAAAGACCTTGGGCCTCATTACACGGAAGGCGGTGAGCCATGGCGCTATTAGCGCCATGGCTCATGCCGGTAAAATACCGGCACCGCCTTGGCGGAAAGGGGATTTACCGCCCCATTCCAAGGTTGGAGGGGCGGTAAATCCCCCTTCCGCCATTGCCCTTCCCCATTCCCATTTCTGCCCCATAGGGCTCTATGGGAATGGGGAAGGCGCTAATTACGGCACCGCAATTTAGCGGTGCCGTAATTAGCTCCGAGGTCCCTTAGCGGGTTGGCTTTTAACACCTGCAAAAAGCAGGTGTTAAAGCACCAACCCGCTAAGGGACCTCGTAGTAAGGCGGTAATGGTTAAGGTCACCGTTACCATTAACGGTGGCCGTTAACCATTACCGCCTTCCGTGTAATGAGGCCCCTTGTCTCAAACCTTTTTTTATAAATTGGGACTATAGTTCTAGCCTTCCATGTCATTGGGAGTTGCTGGGTAAGTCCTATCAGAGTAAAGAGCCGGTGAAGAGCGCCTGCCATACCTGCGGGTCGTTCTTGATAAGCTGATTACCTGTGCCATCTGGGCCAGCTGCTGCAGAGGATTTACACGTGGCAATAATATTGGCTACTTAAGCCATCTACATGCATACGGCACTTGGTGCCATGGTGGACGAGATAGCACCCAGGGTTGCCTCTATGTGCCTTAACCAGTCAACCTTAGGTACATCACATACAACTGGGCTATAGTCCCTAGTAGCATTAATTATCCTACAAAATGTGTTGGTGTCATTTGTAATGCTGCTGTACACTAATCTACACCAGGTGTCACATCCCTGTTGCTGTTTGTGCTTCTTCAGGCAAGTTCTTTACTGCGCACAAACATTTCTTGCAAGTAGTGAGTGTATCTTTGGTTCAGGTTGTTCAGGTGCAATCGCCCTCAGTTCAGTTCCTGGTTCTCTTTATCTATTCTTCATGTCTGTGCACTACCCTAATCTCACCGGCACCTTGATCAAATCATCTTCTCACCTTGCATAACTCTCCAGCTGATAACCTTCACACAGCTCTCATATTTATCAATACCAATGTTTTCCCTTCCGGTAGTCATCAGATTAATATGTTGTAGGTCATACTCTGAAGTCAATTTCATGAGTAGGTTTTCAGCTACCTCACCTGCCCTTTCCAGGCTGTTAGTTGTCCAAGAAATACCATTATTCTGTGGGTTGAAAGTGAGCACACCCTGCTCTCCCCCCTGCCCCCCAGTCAACAGTTCAGTGCACTTATAAGGGGGTAATGATCACTTTCCTCTCGCTGTAAAAATGCACATATCTGCTATTAATGTGATGTACAGTGTGGGAAATATGTGGGCAATAATGCTCGAGCTAATGGTAGAGGACCATGTCAAGTCCTCAGGAGGATAGCTCAGGGGCAACGTGCTCGCCTTGGAAGCAAGACGGAGCAACACAGGTTCGATCCCCGGGTCCGCGCTTAGAAACCTCTGGGTATTGAACATGTTATAAATAACCAATTACAATTACAAAGGTGAGGGGGAGTATCAGAGAAGTAACTACCATTCACCAGGGTTAATCCTGAGTAATGCAACATGCTTGCCCAAGTCATTCTTCGCTTACAGACTTGCTCTAGTCATCCGTTACTACACGGGCGGCAACTCTTCTTGATATCAGGTTCTTTAGTCTTAGAGTCTTTAGGGATCCTAGTGTTGAAATCACCAGCTACAATTACTAGATAAGGCCCCCTTATGGATTGTGGAAGAAGTTCCAGCACCCGTATGATATCATAGTGTTCTGTTACAGAGGGGGGATCATAGACCGTGGTAATGAAAAGTGTTGTCTTATGCTGCCCATCATCTTTTTTCCAGGGACAGTTATTATTCCTGCCAGTAGATATTTAAAGTGCGTGGCTATTTCTGTCAATTTTAGGGGATGTTTGACTCCCTGGGCAGGTCCACACGTAGGTCTTCCTCTTTTGCCCTTGGTGGCCAATTTGGAGATGCATTTCCAGCCAACCACAACTATTGATTTTAATAGCCAAGTTTTTGTAAGGCGATTATTCCGTAATTGTTGATGACCTGCAATAATCCCCCTTGTACACCAAGCTGTTTATGTCCACTAGTGTTCCAAGATATCAAAAAGAGTGGTTGTTATAAACTAGAGAATACTTTCTGTCGAAGAGTAGTTAGCAGCCATTCCCAACCATTCTCGTCCCTTTATTTATGATGGTCACGATCAGCCTGTTGATTTTGTTCAACCTTGGTTAACTGTGTGGCTTCAGGGCGCTGTGTACCAACTAGGTTTCTTTCTCGTTTCTCCAGATCAGGTGTTAATCTATACTCCTCCTTAGTCACTTCTCCCTGCCTACTTAGCATTAGTGTTGGATAATGGGCAGTTTTGATAGGGCCGTCCGTCCGCCTCTACAACCGAGCACTCATCCCCCAGCTTCAGAATTGATGTTTCATATTTCATAATGTAATCTAGAGTGTCTTGTACTTTAAAGTGAAGGTGGCAATGTTTGGCTCATCCCGAATATCCACTATTTGTATATCACTATTACTAATGCAACGTAGCAGGATAACCCTGTGTATCTTTAGTGCTGAACAAGCAGCTCACTTTGAGCACGCAACTTTTCCTATCGACGTTCTGTTGGTTTGTGGGTCTACATTCATTACTATGATGGTGAGGGACAGTTTGAGAAGAAGCGTCAATACTTTTGACAATGGCCTTGTATCATTTGTTTGAAACAGTCTCTCAAGGCCCATCAATGTCTCGTCGCCACACTCTATATTTTTTTGTGGACTTCTTCTTTTGTTCTTTAACAATATTTATCCATATCTTTGTGCCTTGATATACTCATGAATATCCTTCATTTTGCAGCCGCTTGAAGGGCTTCATCGGTCCTATTGACTGTTCTGCGCCGATCACTAGGCTTTCTATCAGTTTTTTAAGCTTTTTCTTGTCCATTATTACCATGGGGCGCATAGAAGCAGCCCTCCTTGTCACCTTCAGATCCTTCTTCAATTGTAAATGAGATATTAATTGCACTACCCTGGCTACCTTTGGTGCACCTGTTTATTTAGTAAATTGCTTCCTTATCCGGATGAATGTCTCTGTGGGGCAACGTAGAAGCTTCGCCCATCTTTATAGTCTAGCCATCCACAAATATCCACACACTGCATACACCCATTAACAATAAGCAGAGATGTTATTAGTTGATGAATTGCCCTTTCAGTACCGGGCAAGGGGCTTACAGTTCAGGGAAAGTTAGAACTTTCACATATATGTCCCAAGGGCAGAAAAAGGGTTAAGTAAATCCCATAGGACTCCCATAGGACTCAGCACTTTGCAAAAGTTAGCTATAGAACAATAAGAACCATGATGAGAACATGTGTTGAGAGGCACACATAATCCCATAGGGTCATCTGTGAAGCATTATAAGCATTCCTATTTCAGTTCCATTATTATCATAGCACAAGAGACCGTGCAAGTACCAGCAGTGTGTAGTATACCACCAAATAACAGAGCATGAAGATCCGATTGTTGCTTTAACATTACATATGTAGTGCTAACTGTACTTTTAAAAAAGGACCAGTGCTAAGATTTGGATTTGTGTAGCAGCCACAACAGCAGGCTCAATATCCACACAAGGGTAGACCGGTGATGGTGCGAAATATTGTTTCCTGGTTGACAAGTAGATGAGTGCTTCATAGAGATAGTGATTGGGGATGCATCTATGTAAATGTCGACTTATTGGGGAAGGTTATCCAGAAGCATGCCGACCAATGTTTCGGTTGTAGGAGAAATCCAGCCTTCTTCAGGTACTTCAAAAAAGAACTACTGCTTAAAATAAAACCAGATAAGGCATTTGCAGGCTTTCAGATTGAACTTAAAAATACTGTACTTAGATGGCTTATATAACAGGAAGATGAAGTGAATGTCCCAGAACCACAGATTTTTAGCAAGTTCTTGAGCTGGATTAAAAACCAGATTTCCAGTATCCAAAGTCAGCAATTTAGCCATTAGCTAGTGGCAGCATGAGGTGTTAAGGACCTTGGATTTCATATGCCCTGCCAAAATACAAGAACATTCTACAGTCTTAGGGTTCCTGCCACTTGGTTTAGAAAATCTGAATCAAACAAACATGGCAGAGCACCTTTCCACGCAAAACTAAGTCAACTCTTACTGTGATGTATGTCCTCTTACCCGGTCCATATAACCACATAATGTTTATTAGTTATACTCAATGGCTTTCATCAAAGTAGTGGAGAATTCTCCCAATCAGAGAAGATTCTACAGTGCTGGGGCAATTCCCTTTAGTTAGTTCTCCAGAAGACCTACTTCTCGATAAGGCCATTGTTAATTAATGTGTCTGTGTAATGTTTTTACATATATATGTGTACATATCGGATTTGAAAAGCACAATCCTAACTGGGAAGCAACAGATGGCTGTACATAGGGAGCGCACCCAGGCTTTACAGGTCGCGTTCCCGAGTATCAGAGGTGGCTGGAATGGTTAGTGGAGCAGAGGAGGGAGATCCAAAGTGGGAGGATTAGAGTTGGGTGGTATGATCAACACCGGCGAGATATTCTTTCAAGAGTAGGGTCTTCTGACCCTTCCTGAAGGGTAGTAGGGAGGGAGATAACTTGTGGCAGAGACAGTTTGCATCGCAGGGAAAGGCCTGCCTCCTGTGCTTTCCTCCTGTTGAAGTTCTATGTTTCTAGCCTGGCAATGATGTCGCATCTGACAGCAAGCTGGCCAATTTAACATTCTATCACATGTTTTTCAATTGTAACTTTCTACTTTTGTCTTTGTGTTGTGTCCAACTTAATGTACGTAAACATTCTAAATTTCCACTGAAAATATTTTAAACTCATGATTGTCACTATTCTAAAAAAAAATTATTAAGCCTTTTTGCTCATATTTCTCTGAACAAAATACAGCAGTGAGCCACCCCGGTCTATAAAGAAGGCCATTTGATATTGGTAATTGGAGTTGCCATGGGGGCCCCAGTTTGCCGCTGCCGCCATTTTCAGCGCAACCGGGACATGCAGCTATCTCTAAGCTTGTGATAGCTACTTTTAAGCACACAGGTAGCAATCGGCGGACAAAGCCGACTAAACCTTGAATTTCCCAAGCCGTGTGCTTATGGCAGAGCTATCTGCTGTTAGCTGTGTTGCCATGGCAAACCTGAGATATTTATAGCAGACAAGCAGGGCGAAATAACTGCAGACGGTCTATTCACAGGACAGAGTACACAATGGAAGCCTGGGGTAAAATCTGCTCTGGTGTGTAGCCCACCGAGATAAAGGGAAAGAGGAGGGGCTTAAACTGGAGCAAAGTCATGCAAGTGCTCTGAGAGTACAATGGGCCAGCCCTGCAAGCTTTGCAGATAAAATACAATCTATGGGTTTCCTTTTTTTTCCAAATGGATTACCGCAATGTTTGCGAAGCAAATACACATGTGCTACACTATTGGATAGTAGAGCGATGAGGGCTTTTTTGGATAATCCTGCAAAACTATAATACAGATTTTATTTTAAAATTGTACTGTGTGCCAGATTTCTTCCGCTTCTAAGCATTGCACTGAAAGGTGTTATTAGTATCTAATTTCTTGGTTTTCGGTTATCGACTTTGAATGGGTTAGCACTGAGTCTTCCCTGCTTGGGATTCAAACCTGCGATTGCACAGACCTCTAAAGCAATCATTTAAATAGCTATGAACTTAATGGGACTCATTACGAGGTCGGTGGGAACCCGCCAGTGCAACCGGTGGGTTGACGCTGAACTCGAAACACTCTTCCCGCCTCCGGGACATTACAAGACGCGGCAGCCCGGGATGTCAGGCGGCGGGAACCGTTAAGTCCCCACACCTGTGGAGTGCCATAGGAGCACGGGGGGCACCATTGCTAACAGTGCTGGTGCTTCTCTGAAAATCATGCCAGCAGCATACCTGCCATGCCAGGAGATCCTGCCTCTGCTAGGCATTCTCGTAGTCTGGCGGTCTAGTAAGAGCGCCGGAACGTTGCGACCACCATCCTTATTTCCGGATCGCCAGACTTAGAATGAGGCCCAAACATGGCTGAACAAGTGAAAGTAGGTGGATCCCATACTTATTAGGAGATTCTTTTAGCAAACGGGCCCTGAAAATTATAACCAGCAGAGCAGCCTTTCATGGCATGCAAAGCCTAAGAAATATTAAGAGCTGAGGCAAATAAAAGAAAGAGCGTAGTAGTATTTACTTAGTAGTATCAGTAGTATCTCTTCATGGTATTTAGAGAAGTATTGAGTACAGTGATTTTTAGGTCTGGCTAGAGAGGGCTCTTGAAGAGACACATTGGAGCAGCGGTCTGTGTCTCCCCAGATGGTTTGGAATACAACTCCCATGATCCCTCAGCATTAAATATGCTGGCTAAGGCTGATGGAGTTGTAGTGCAAGACATATTTAGAGCTATAGGTTGCATGGGGACTCTGGTGGCAGTCAGCCGCTCTGTGATGCAGAATGAGTGCATCGTGATGAAAGACGTTACAGTGGTTGAATGTTGCTTTTCTAAAGTGCTTGTATTGTTCCCAGGTGGCTTGGCACATTGATGTGTGTTCTACGTTTGTGCTGGATTACATTGTTTTTTTGTTGTTATTATTATTATTATTATTATGATTAACTACACATTCCCCAGTTTGTGAGACTAAAGGTCACCCTTATTACAAGCATTGGCACACGCCAATAGGTCTGACTTGCAGAGGTAGCAGGTAATATGTCTTATTGCAAAGCCCCTTCAGACGAGAAGTCTGAACTCGTACATTTGTAAACACGTGTCAGTTTGCATTGCCCATGTTTGTTTGATTTAAGGTTGTCACCTTATCACTTCCATAGCATTTCTGATGCAATTTAGTAGGGTAGGGGCTTTTCGAGCGCAAGTTCCAATACCGCAGGAGTGCATCTTCCTCACTCTTAGAATAATTTTATTTCCAAATAGATTCTAGGAAAGTTGTAAAATCCCTTTTATGCTTCAACTAAGATTTTCACAGTTTCTGGTATGTTTGTGCCATATATGTTGTTAGATGTTTCCAAAATCATTATTTAATATTTCACTATGAAAATGATCAACATACTTGCATTGCTAAAGTTTCTCGGAGCTTCTAATTATTTTGGAAAGAGTACTGGGCACAAGCTAGCACATTAATGTTAACTGGACTCACTTCATCTACCAGTCTAATCAAATATAAAAGTCTGTTCCTGGTCCACTTGATTTGATATTCATACAGTGCTGTACATAGAACATATTAACATATATTAATCAACCCAACTCCTTTATCAACCTCAGAACGATGAAAGGCTGAGTTGACCATCTTGGGATTTTAACCTGTGACCTGCAGATCACACATAGATGTCAGATGCAAGCACTCAACCCACTGAGCTATCTTTCCACCATGGTAATTAATATTCTGTAATCACTCCTCTAAGAAGGAGCTCAAACAGGCCAACACCCAGTGCTTTAAGTGGGATTAGAAATTGAGGGGGGCTCCCGTTAGAGGGTGTGGCCTAAGTACGGGTGTACTTAGGCCATGCCCCTATCTAGAGCCCCCGCTCACCTAAGGGGTGGGGGCTGCTAAAAGAAGCAGAGCTGGGGTGCACTGGCATTATTACCTTTGATGCGCCCAGCCTCTCCTTTTAAACAAAATAAGGGGCTGAGCGCATCAAAAGGTATGACACCAGTGTTCCCCAGCTCACACCCAGTAGGCATCCTTTTCATTCAAGGAGCCACATGGTGCAATGATTCACCACGGGTTCCATGAATGAAAGTGCTGCCTGCTGCTGATGGCTCTGTACTCAAACAGGAGGAGGGCTGGACTGGCGAGTAAATAGCCACCAGCCGCCGCGAGGAGCATAGGGGTTTCATGCTGGGTGATGGCTATTTACTCAGAAACAAAAGGAGGGCTGGGCAGCCCAGCCGTCCTCCTGTTTGAGTACAGAGCCATCAGGCAGCCCACACTGCACACAGCCCTCCTACTGTTTCAGAGTACAGGGCCTACAGGCAGCCCGCACTGCACGGTTGCACCTGCTGCTTGCAGGTGTCCGCACTTCAGATTAGAAGAATAAAGTATCGTCTTGTGTTTTCTTTTAATCTGAATTGCTGAAACCTACAGGCAGCTTGTGTAACTGTGCAGCCGGTACACAGGCTGCCTCAGGTGTCAGCATGGCTGGGGTTAGTCGGGGTTGGGCCCCGGCTCGGGACCCTTTTCTGGACACAGCCGGGGCTCAGCCCCAGCTCGCCCCAGCCCACTTAAAGCACTGCCTACATCCTTTGAAATAGACATGTTCAGTCAGCATTGCGAAACATCGTTTATGATGGGAATCTTTTTCAAATGCAGCACACGAAACTAAAGCAGGCTGAAAGAGCAGTACAGGAGGTGGCCGTAGGCAGTAGGACAGAAGTAGGTAAGCGGGGGCTGCACTAACCTCATGGGGCAGAGAGAGTTTTAAAGGCAGAATACAACACATGGCAGCAGTGCCGGGCCGGTCTATGGAGCAGTGATAATTTTGAATTTCCCTTGGTGCTCGCGGCGTCAGAGTGTGGGGTGGAGGGAGAGGAAGTAACGGGCGGATGCAGAACCCCCTGAACATTGTTAGCAGACAGAAAAGGGCGTCCAATGAAGAGAGCAGCAGCCCCGCTTTACAGCGCGCAAGTGACAGGCTGTGATTACTTGCTGGCACCTACAGGCCATCACCTCGGCCTCACCCAGTATCCAGCAAAGTTCTTAACACCTCGCTACCCTTTTACTCCAGTTTCATCTCCATAATCTCTCTTTGTCAGCAAGGTGCTAATAAGTCTTTTCAGTGCACTTTAGTGTTTCAGCTCCCCGTGGCTGCCTGTCCTGCGAGAATCAGTAGTTTTCAACACCTTGCCGAGTTCCTGTCTTCATTATAATGTAAGCCCCACCCTTGTGCCTCAGACTGTTTGTCCCATCTGTAGGCAGGGGCCTCCCAAAAATCACATTGGAATGGACCCTCAAGAGTCCCGAAAGGTACTGCTTAATAAGTAAAGGTTTCAACCGGGGCACAGGAGGAGAATCCTGGCCAAATTATTGTGAATTCTTTTGCACATGACCATCTCAGAGATGCTCCAGGTGTATCCAGATGTGCTTGAGCTTTGGGCTTCTAGCGTCGGGTATAAGGTACCAGGTGCAAATCTGAGATTATTGGGGGCATCCCCTCATTTGACCCATTGCCACTCTTTCTGAAGCAGGTTCCGGCTGGGCAAGGATGCTACATTTTCAGATTTTTCATGAAAAATAGGGTGGGTACAGCAAAGAGTGTAAGAATCACTATTCGATGCCATCTCTCTGAAGGGTCTAGTTTATTGGGCATTATATTACTTCTGCCCCCATGCAACAATGTGACCACTTCACGGCTAGATTGCACTAGTGCACACATGGGTCTCAATGATGCTCATGACCCAGAATAGGAACTCGTGGCAGGAAGGTGATGCTTGCAGAGAAATAATAAGAGTTCAGCACTTTTGTGCCAATGTACTACAGTCCATTCAATGTAGGATACTGAAAAATGTGGGCACAATTCACAAAGTCTGCACTGGAGCAAATGAGGTGATCCCTGCTAGCATCACAGCTTCGCAGTTACATGTGATTAGAATGAATTACATTACAGAGACTGCTTTAATAATGAAACTTTTATAACACAAAATGTCGGATTGTGTAGTGAATTTTTATTTTGGGGGTTCCCCCCAGAACCCTTCGTTTGCCTATACTTTTAAACATACCCCAACTCCCTCTGCAGCCGTTTTAACCCCTTACCCACCCCATATACATTTTAAACACAAATTCGATATGCTTTCGTTATTATTGTTTCTTTATTAAAGCTGTTCTCTGTTTTTTATTGGATAAAATCACTGCATTCCCTGATTAGCACCTGCCAGCTTATGCCTGATTCACAAAGCCTATTACTCAGAGCAAATCGGGAGAAGACTGCTGTCTCTCTGAGAAGCCCACATGCAATTCAACAAACTTATGCTCAAATGTACTAGGGGTGGGGGCTTCAGGGGTCTCCAGATCTGCACCAGTTCCAGGCTTTGCTAATCAGGTTTAGGCACAAGGGGCACGTCTCAGATGCTGATGTGAATTGCCGGGGCAAATCATTGTGAATCACGCACAGTATGTGTATGTGTGTGCTACTGGTTGACAGGGCAATTGATAAACGCCTTCTCATGTGTGATGTATTTCATTTGGGAGAATCATAGAACACACTTGATGTTATATTGCATCCAAGTGCTCCATTCATAGATAGCTTGGCATGAGGACAGACATGCATAGATAGATGGATGGATATATAGATAGATAGATAGATAGATGGATGGATGGATGGATGGATAGATAGATAGATAGATAGATAGATAGATAGATAGATAGATAGATAGATAGATAGATAGATAGATAGATAGATAGATAGACATCACTGTACTTAAAAGGGCACAGACTATGTGATCAGAGATGGTCTAGACTTCTATATACCTCTATAAGACAAGCAACGACTAGTTGTTTGTACAATGCTGGTACAGGATCTCTAAAAACACTCTATATCCCAGTGGGCCTTCGTTTATTCACGAAATGATAAGATTGCTGAATTATAATCACACTTAAATGTGGGCACACGACCACACTGTCCTTAAATCACAGGGAACATCTATGTGCAGGGTTGTACTTTAATAATGTGGCTTGCTACACTATGTCCGGAATGATGGTAAGATCGGGGTAACCCGAGTGGGTGCACTAAACATAGAGGACTGTACCAAGCACCAAAAATAATGCCCCTGCCTGGACTAATTCACCCATAATGTTTCGATAGGGATGTCCTAAAATCAATAGTAAAATGTCGATAACCCTGCACTGCCATTACACACTCAAAACGGTATACAGTATTTATATCGAATCTTTTATATACAATGAACATATTCGAATATTTCATATTGAAACATTTTATAGTGAATACATTTAGGGTGGGGTAAATGGTAAGTATTTTTTGGAAACGGTCATGACGGGTTTTTATAGGTGGGAAACAGGGGCCTGGGGGCAATCCCCCCTAAAGAAAAGTGCATATACTATAAAATGTTTCCAAATAAAATATTAGCGATATGTGCATTCTTTATAAATTACTTCGGTATAAAGACATGTAACCACTAAAAACTATACACAGAGCTGTACTTTTTTTTAGATGTTGGCCTTTCCACAAAGGTGTTAAAAGAAGCATATGACCACTTTGGATGGAGGTGTACCAGTGGCATTCAGAACTGCAAATAGCATGTTTATTTATTTATTTACAACTCACCTAATACCGTTCATGAGTTCGATTTCAAAGCACAGATCTGGGATTTGAACCTCTGTTGGTCTGGGTGATCTTGTTTCCATGACCAGCGCGTTGGCCCTGTGCTAGCCTCCGTTCGTAAAATAACAGCTGAAAAGGCTTTCACAGCTACTTCAAGGAGGTGTACATCCGTATACAGCGGGGTACAGGCATGGCTCTTAGAACTGTGCAAAGAGCTGTTTGAAATTGTGAGTAGGATGCAATACAGAGTTGTACTAAAAAGACATGCAGCCCTTCATGCATAGCTGAACTAAAATAATGTGTAGAACTGCATACATCTGAACATACATTCAATATATAGTTGTGAGCATTGCTGAATTACAATTACTACAGGAAGAATTGTGTACAGACCTGTACTGAAATGAAGTGTAGATTTGTGCACACCTCTAAAGATATATTACATGCTCAGCTGTGTGCAGCGCTGTACCCCGATATTGTGTAGACCTCACCTACACGTAAAGACAGATTTCTGTTCAGAGCTCCACTAGAAGTGCACGTGCTCTTTGCTGTAAAAGGAGCATGCACAGCACTATCAAATTGTGCTTAAATGACAAGTAAAACTGCACAGAGGTGCAAACATGACATGCGCAGCAGCTTGGGGCTGGACTTATTATAGATGAAAACCGTGTATACAATAATGTGAAAAAGGCTTAAAGAACTGCTCACCGAATAGAAATGGCAAGCGGAACAGCATGCAGGCCTGTAGTACTACTACATGAAGCAATCCATATCATGTTTTACTAAAATGAGATGGTTCCTTCTAGAATTCTGGAGAATGCTTTACTATAGGTGCATGTAGAGAAAGGCAAATTGCAAAAGAAAAAGAAAAAAACAGTGTGCCCAACCTTGGTGCCTGCTGCTTTATAGAGAAAGCCAGTTCACTTTTCCACTCTTGAAAAAAAAGGAAAAGAGGATTCCTGTTGAACGATAGCACCAGCTGGTTTCCCTGTGTTCATGTAGCATTTCAGTAAATTAAAAAACACATTATAAAGTTCTATCATATTGGTCAATATTTGTTGCATGAGAAAACCCATAACTCTTGTTTCAAAGGTTATTCCAGCGAGTTTGAAAATCACCAAAAATTGAGCAAACATGTGTTTCTTATATAGTGTTTCCTCGGGGCTCATGAATTTATTCATTCAATTTTTCATTGTAAGATTTATATATCCAATGTTTCATTCTGTTTTGTCAATGGCCTGATAAGACTGCATAGTTTCAAAATGAAAATGTGTTTTGGTATAGTACTGGTCAATAATATGCCCTTGTCACGGCCATGTTTTCTCATGGAATACAAATTCACCAATATAGTGGAACCTTAATGCTTACATTGCTGTATTTAGGGAAAAACTATATGAACAAAGGACAATAGGCTGGTGCTATTGTACAACAGGAATCCTCTTCTCCATAAATGACATATATAACTATTTTCAGAGCTGCACTCACTAGCATGTAGAACAGTTTGCAGAATGTACTATTCGACATATAGAACTGACTACTGTGCTGCTCTCAATGAAATGTTTGTGCGTTTTTCAAATAACATTTCAAACTGTGTATACAAGGCGGTGCCAAAATAAACATTAAGAAAAGGTAAAGACATACATGAAGATGAAACATATATATGTATGTGTGTGTGTGTGTGTGTGTGTACAGCAGAGTGAAGTGCATTATTGACCTAGGATTTGAAGAGAATCTGAGCTTGTATATAGTCACACTAGGAACTGGACCATCCCTTGGCATTGTTTGACAAACTAATGTCAAAATTGACACATGGATACTTTCCTATGAGAATAGGTAAAATATTTGGCCTACCTGCTAGAAGCACATGGCTAAAAATTATCATACTTTTTAAAAAACATTGTAACCTATCAGAAGCATCTTACTCATGGCACTATGGAGGTGATATAACCCTCGGGGTAATAGCCTGCCACCCAAGTTAAGGGCCTGAGCAAAGCGAGTGACCCTTAGCGTGGGCAGTGAGATGTTTGTTACCTGCGGTGGTCAGCCTGCCACCGAGGGTTGTAGCGCAATAGCACCCATGTAAATCCTACAACGGAGTATACAACTTTAAAAAAAAGAAAAACGAAATCTTACCCGAGGTGCGGCGTGCAGTATTTCCCGAAGTCTATTCTCTATGTTGATGACCGTAACATCCCAGACAAGGAAACAGATCCAGGAAATGCAGCACAGCCTTGGCCGTGAGGTTTCTATGGTCCTTTTTTTAAGTTGAACACGCCCTTAGCACCCGTGAATGACCTAAACAGTTGCTGAGGGAGTTGCGGGAAAGAGAATGGGGTGCTGGCCAGCAGCGCCAGGGCTGTTCGAAATGCAGACTCATACCAGAGAATACATCCTGCATTCCGAGCCTCCTGATTGGGCGGTACCCCTTTCCATGGTGCTAATGATATTCTGAAATGTCCCTGCCCTACATTCTTTAATGCACTCAGGACATCAAGAAATAGTGCTCTCTAGATTTTAAATGAATTTGCTCACTAGTTGGGTTGGAGTGGAAATAGAGATTGCACGTGCCAGTATTTGCAGAACGTCAGGTTAGACGTGCATACGTTTGTAAGCATTCTTAAAAACAAAATTGTTCTATACATGGGGTGTGCACAGCCTAGGAAACATGCATTTCCGGACTAGCAGAACTGCGTTGACGTAACACGTTGCACGCCATTCAGCCTTATACTGCAAATATTGGCGGCACTATGCATAAAGCACTACAATAATGGCACGTCACGTTATTGCATTGCTGGACTAAAATGACAAGTACAGGGGCAGAAGGAAAGATCTGATAACCGGAAGTTAAAAGTAGCTCCTGGGCATCAGACATCACCCAATGAAATGATGCCTTTAGAGGACACGGTGCTAATACATAGCATGTCACAAAGCTAACTTCCAAACGAGGCGCTTTATACATGTTGGTCATTTCAAGCAAACAGAGCTAATTTCACATAGGTATACATTAGGGCAGAGAGAATTGTTATAGTTTCCACTCATATAGTGGAAACTATAACAATTCTCTCTGGATACACACAATAAGCACCACGAGCACGGGCCTTTTTACAAGTTTCCACCAACTGGCTGCTAGTGCACCGATAACAAAGATGGAGGGCGCGGCAACCCATGGTCCCTGGTGCTCTTAACGCAACTGTTAAACTATACATTAGGGCATATATGACATGTGACAAACCAATACCACTTCTTAATGGTGTATGTAGGCTTTATAAGGGTAATAAAAGGGTTTTAAGTTTGTAGAACTGTGCACTTAGCGGTCCAAAAATAACATGGAGACATGTGTACAGTGCTGCATTAAAGTAGCCTAAAGTACTGCATGGGAAAAAGCACTGCCAAAATAGCCTTGTGCAACAAGCACTTTAAGTCTACATAGAGGGCTGTAGTACAATGACATGCACATTGTTCACAAAGCTGTACTAGAAAGACATGTTTGCCAGCATACACCTCTGTATTACAGTGATGTGTGGCACTGATTGAGGTGTACTAAAATCATGGACGGTATGGTATATGTAGCTTTAAAGAAAAGCTATTTAGAAATTAGTACATCTGTCTGTCTAACTATCAAGAATACATTTGTGAAAAAATAAACTTATTTTGAAGCCTTTATGAAACATTCATTATATCAACTTATTTATGGACGCTAGTTGGATAATTATGAAAAATATATAATTATGAATTTCACAATATAGAATTTCTTTTAAAAACGTAAGTGTCACGATGCCCGCTCCCGGGGAGCCGGCTCAGGCCCTGCGTCCCCGAAAGCGGACATCAAGTCCCCGGGGAAGGTCCCAGCAACCCCTTATAGGGGCCCTTTGGACAGTGTCCTGGCGCCTATGGCGCCAGGCTCATAGAAAACGTCAGTCCTGGCGCCATAGGCGCCAGGCTCATTATGAAAGTGTTTAGGTGCACTTACCTGATGCAGACCATGCTGCAGAACCCCGGCCTCCTTGAGGCCTGAAAGGAACTACTTTACCTGTGGGACTCATTTACTACCCGGGCGTGGTCGGGGAAGGATACATACCTGATTGGAGGAAGGACACATTCTAGGAACTTCTTCCAAGGCTATTTAAACCACACCCGATCAGCCACACGTGCTTCGCGTTGTTCTGCATCTAGCAGCTGGACGCTCACTGTGTCTGCTCCTGCATCTTGACTTCTGCCACACCTGCCAGCATCCTGAATCCCCTGCAAAGGAAGGGAACAAGAGAACAGAAGAAGGAAAAGGCCTCACCTGCTAAATCTGCATCCCAGAGACATTTCGCCGACAATCCTGAAAAGGAAGACATTTATTTTTAAAAGCACATCGCATCGATCGCTGCAGCGCCGCATTCTACTCACCTTTACAGGGCGCCTCCATGTTCAGCAGCGACCATCCGGATTCGCAGTCGCGCCCCCGCGCCTAGGGAGAAAAAGACAAGAACAAAGGTGAGAGAAAGAAGGGAAAAGGGAAGCTAAAACTCCATGTCAAGACTTACCTGTTGGGTCATTCCCTTTTCATTTCGGGTCCGCGCCGCATCCAGGCATTTTCGGACCCTGGCCCCTAAGGGGAAAAAGACATCAGAGTTAATGAGCGAATGAAAAGACATTACCAAAACACTCATTAAAGACTTACCTGATTTCCACAAGGATTTCACCGCTCACCTCGGGTCGGTGCCTGTTCCCCGGCATTCCGTACCCCGGCCCCTATGGGGAAAAAGACACTAGCATTAGAACATTAATGCATGGACACAAGGGGAACCACTTATAGAAAAACTTACCTGGAAGCCAAGCAAGTTTGGTTCTCACCCATCCGAAAATCCAGTGACGTAACTGGTTACCAACGCGCCCCTGCATCAGAAGCAGGATGGAGAGCTAGTCCTTCCAGACCCTAAGGTGAGACGCTACGGGGAAGCACAGAAAGGGTTTTGAGGAGGGTGAGAGGGGTAAGTGGGAGGCCGATTGCATTACCCCGCAGACAGTTAACCCCCTACTCTCACCTACAGAAGGATACTTCTGCGAGTCAGACAAGCCAGATCTGGGGCCCGGTCCAGTCCGTCTTCCGAACCCTGCGCATCACCTTAGACGAGGTCACAGCAGTGCGAACCAGGCCATCGCCCCCATGGGAGTCAGGTGAGCGTTACAGAACGCGAAGCCTTCCTACAAATTCCCACCCAGGCGCTATGGAAACTTCTGAGACTGATCAGTTGGCCCAATTACTGGGGGAATTACGGGCCGAAGTACATGCCGCTCGTCAAGAGACTAATGCCCTCAAGAGGGAATTAATAATATCAAAGGAAAGAACTGATGACCTGGCCAGACAGCTTTTGCAAGGTCAAGCTGGACAAACTCCTCTACCCTGTTCCGGAGGGAACCCCGCTCCTGTGGTTCCCAGTAACCCTGTGCAGATTAATCTACCTGGAAACATGCCGCTGGCCCCACCTGAACGCTTTGCTGGGGACCCTAAACGATTCGCCATATTCATGAATCAGTGTCGTTTGCACTTCCTATGCAGACCTGGGGCCTTCCCTAATGATCAGACCAAAGTAGCCTTTGTATTGTCATATCTCAGCGGCTGCGCTGCCGATTGGTCAGTTCCACTGGTTACTCAAGATGACCCGATTCTCCGTGATTTTCAAGGATTTCAAGCAAGCATGGAAAGGTTATTTGCTCGTCACTCTCAGGGGCAGGCTCTGGATGACGAACTTCTATCCCTGCGACAGGGCAATCAGGACCTCCTATGCTATATTGCAACCTTCAATAGACTAATTGTGGAAACGGGATGGCCAGAGGATAAAAGAGTCACGTTATTTTATCGAGGTCTACGCGGAGAACTTAAAGATGTCTTGGCCCAAGTTGTAAATCCGCCCCAAGAATGCACAGAATATATAGACTTAGTGGTCCAATTGGATCACAGACTTCAAAACAGAAAAACAGATCGGTCCAGGTTTGAGACCCGGGTGTTGGTCAAGACCCACGCTAACCCCAAGGGAGTTGATGTCTCTGAGCCTATGCAAATTGGAGGGGTTAAAGAACCCTTAACTCAAAAGGAACGTGAAAGGAGGCGGCAGTTAAAATGATGTCTTTATTGTGGGAACTCTGGACACTTTCTACGAGATTGCCCGGCAAAACCGCCCCGAAAAGCGGTAGGAGCCGCTGATAAAAACCATGAAGACTCTGTTTCGGGAAACGACTCAGCCCGACAAGCGTAGGGGTCCGCTTGCCGAGCTTGAAAACTAACTCTCAGACCTCACATTTCATTGTGCCAATGGTTCTCGTAGATCCAGAAAAGCCTAAGCGGTTGCATGCAATAAAGGCGTACATCGATAGTGGGGCTATTGGAAACTATGTGGATCGTGAATTGGTCTCTAGGATTAACCTCCCTCTCCGTCCTAAAACCAGCAAAGATGTCATCACCACAGTCGATGGAACTGAAATTGCCTCTGGACCGGTAACACATTCCACTACTGAGGTGACTCTTATTGGTCCTCACGGCCATCGGGAGGCAGTTGTGTTTGATGTAATCAAGGCTCCACAGTTTCAGGTTATTCTTGGAATTCCTTGGTTAGAGACACATAATCCTCAAATTGATTGGCGAGCTAAGAGAATAACCTTCCCGGATTGTGCACAAACCTGCTACCCAGAAAACCTGAAGATTAATCTAGCATCTGTGACCTCTGCCTCCATGCAATTACCTCCGGAATACCTGGACTTTCAGGTCGTCTTCCAAAAGGAACAGGCCAACACGTTACCTCCTCACCGATCGCACAATTGCCAAATCGATCTGGTGCCCGGTGCACAACCCCCTTGTAGCAGGATTTATGCCCTTACCAAACCTGAGAACCTGCATTTGAGACAATATTTGGATCAATACCTCGCCAATGGTTTTATTCGCCCGTCAAAGTCCCCGGCATCCTCGGCTTTGTTCTTCGTGCCTAAAAAAGAAGGCGACCTTAGAACTTGTATCGATTACCGCGCATTGAACCAGATAACGGTTAAAAACCGTTATCCTCTGCCTCTGATTCCTGAACTCCTTGACCAGGTGAAGGACGCTTGCATATACACCAAGTTAGATCTCCGGGGGGCATATCATCTGGTGCGAGTAAAAGAAGGCGACGAATGGAAAACAGCCTTCCGTACAAAATATGGATTATTCGAATACCAGGTAATGCCTTTCGGGTTGTGCAATGCGCCTGCTGCCTTCCAATTCTTCATGAATGATGTCCTTCGGGAACTCATCGATGTTTGTGTTGTCGTCTATATCAATGACATTCTAGTGTACTCCTCTTCGGAATCTGATCACAGAAAACACGTTAGGGCAGTTCTGGAAAAACTGCGCCAACACAAACTATTTGCTAAACTGGAAAAATGTGTTTTCCATACCACAGAAGTTGAGTTTCTCGGTTTCATCCTGACACCCAAAGGAGTCCGAATGGACTCAAGAAAAGTGGATGCCATCCTCAAATGGTCATCACCTAGCTCTGTAAAAGGGGTTCAAAGCATGCTCGGCTTTGCCAATTTCTATCGCAGGTTTATCCCGGAATTTTCACGCGTGGTACAACCCATTACTGCACTCTTGAGGAAAAATAAACGTTTTGAATGGTCTGAAGAAGCCGAGCAGGCCTTCCAGGATTTAAAAGCTAAGTTTACCTCCGCACCTATATTGAAACACCCACGTCCAGATCTCCCGTATGTCGTCGAAACTGACGCATCCAGCCTAGCCATGGGAGCAGTTCTGTCTCAAAGAGATCCTGAAACCAACCAACTGCATCCCATAGCATTTTGGTCCAGAAAATTCTCGGCACCAGAGATTAATTACGCAATCACTGACAAAGAACTGTTAGCCATAAAGTCCGCTTTTAAAGCCTGGCGGCATTACCTGCTTGGCGCTCGACATACCATCACAGTGATCACTGATCACCGGAATTTACAGTATTTGAAAACCACCAAGGCTCAGTCATCACGGCAGCTCCGATGGGCTTTGTTTTTCGCTGAATTTGATTTTGTGATTACCTATCGACCTGGCTGCAAGAACGGCAAAGCAGACGCCTTATCCCGAATTGGAATGGGAGAATCTGATACAAACTCAGAACCAGTACCAATAATTCCCGAACAGAGAATTCTAGGCATGACTTCGTTACAGACGCTTGAAGACATTCAAGTCAGAGTGAAACAACTCCTGGACCCTACAGTCCTACAGGATTGGATACAAAAGGGATCAGACTTTACCATAGATAATGGTTTACCTTATTACCAAGGACGCTTATTCCTGCCGCACAAGGATTTACACGAACTAGTTATTTCAGGTTATCATGATACATTAATAGAGGGACACCCCGGTATTGCCAAGACAATGGAAAACAACAATTCTGGTGGCCCTCTTGGCGAAAAGATGTTAAATCTTTTGTGATGTCCTGTGGTGTTTGCGCCCAAAATAAAGGTCAAAAGAAAAGACCAGCCGGTCTCCTTCAACCTCTAGACATACCGCCAGCACCCTGGCACACCCTATCAATGGATTTTATTACGGACTTGCCTCCTTGTTCGGGATACAATACCATTCTGGTAATTGTGGATTTGTTTTCCAAAATGGCCCACTTCATTCCTTTGAAAGGTTTACCTTCAGCTTCTGTCCTAGCCAAAGAATTCCTCGAAAATATTGTTCAGCTACATGGATTCCCATCTATACTAATCTCTGACCGGGGAAGCCAATTCATTTCCCACTTCTGGCGCAAATGTTGTCAAATGGCACAAATCGACGTAAGATTATCGACCAGTCACCACCCTCAGACCGATGGTCAGACCGAGAGGACAAATCAGACCCTTGAGCAGTACTTACGGTGTATGTTACAGCAATCTGAAAGCAATTGGAAAGACATTCTTTGGATAGCCGAATACGCATATAATAATTCGGTACGCTCTGGAACTGGCCATAGTCCTTTTTATACCTTGTTTGGACATCACCCTCGAACCTCAAACCTCGACTCACCTCAGAACCTTGGAGTGCCCGCAGTAGAACATCTGCATTCTACCATTACCCGAGCCTTCAAAGAGGCAACCACGCATTTACAACAAGCCAAGAGAAAATACAAGGAGAATGCTGACCTACATCGGAGTGAAGCACCTCCGTATCAGATTGGGGATCAAGTGTGGTTAGCTACCAGACATTTACCGCTCAAAGGGCCTCGAACTTTTAACCCAAAATATCTGGGACCTTATTCTATTACGGCAATAATTAACCCAGTAGCGGTTAAACTTGATTTACCAGCTAATATGCGAATTCACCCTGATTTTCATGTGTCACTTCTGAAACCAGTGGTACCCGGAACCCGACTACTCAAACCTCCAGAACCTATTCAAATAGATGGGGAACCCGAATTCGAAGTGAAGAACATTTTAGATTCAAAAATGTTTATGTCAAAGCTTTTCTACCTAATTGATTGGAAGGGGTACGGACCTAAGGAGAGGTCGTGGGAACCCAGTGACCATGTGCATGCACCTCGATTAGTCAGGAAATTCCACCGACTCTTCCCAAACAAACCAAACCCCCCGGAGGGAACAACCTTGGGAGGGGCCTTGGGGGGGAGTGCTGTCACGATGCCCGCTCCCGGGGAGCCGGCTCAGGCCCTGCGTCCCCGAAAGCGGACATCAAGTCCCCGGGGAAGGTCCCAGCAACCCCTTATAGGGGCCCTTTGGACAGCATCCTGGCGCCTATGGCGCCAGGCTCATAGAAAACGTCAGTCCTGGCGCCATAGGCGCCAGGCTCATTATGAAAGTGTTTGGGTGCACTTACCTGATGCCGACCATGCTGCAGAACCCCGGCCTCCTTGAGGCCTGAAAGGAACTACTTTACCTGTGGGACTCATTTACCACCCGGGCGTGGTCGGGGAGGATACATACCTGATTGGAGGAAGGACACATTCTAGGAACTTCTTCCAAGGCTATTTAAACCACACCCGATCAGCCACACGTGCTTCGCGTTGTTCTGCATTTAGCAGCTGGACGCTCACCGTGTCTGCTCCTGCATCTTGACTTCTGCCACACCTGCTAGCATCCTGAATCACCTGCAAAGGAAGGGAACAAGAGAACAGAAGAAGGAAAAGGCCTCACCTGCTAAATCTGCATCCTAGAGACATTTCGCCGACAATCCTGAAAAGGAAGACATTTATTTTTAAAAGCACATCGCATCGATCGCTGCAGCGCCGCATTCTACTCACCTTTACAGGGCGCCTCCATGTTCAGCAGCGACCATCCGGATTCGCAGTCGCGCCCCCGCGCCAAGGAAGAAAAAGGCAAGAACAAAGGTGAGAGAAAGAAGGGAAAAGGGAAGCTAAAACTCCATGTCAAGACTTACCTGTTGGGTCATTCACTTTTCATTTCGGGTCCGCGCCGCATCCAGGCATTTTCGGACCCCGGCCCCTAAGGGGAAAAAGACATCAGCGTTAATGAGTGAATGAAAAGACATTACCAAAACACTCATTAAAGACTTACCTGATTTCCACAAGGATTTCACCGCTCACCTCGGGTCGGTGCCTGTTCCCCGGCATTCCGTACCCCGGCCCCTATGGGGAAAAAGACACTAGCATGAGAACATTAATGCATGGACACAAGGGGAACCACTTATAGAAAAACTTACCTGGAAGCCAAGCAAGTTTGGTTCTCACCCACCCGAAAATCCAGTGACGTAACTGGATACTAACGCGCCCCTGCATCAGAAGCAGGATGGAGAGCTCGTCCTTCCAGACCCTAAGGTGAGACGCTACGGGGAAGCACAGAAAGGGTTTTGAGGAGGGTGAGAGGGGTAAGTGGGAGGCCGATTGCATTACCCCGCAGACAGTTAACCCCCTACTCTCACCTACAGAAGGATACTTCTGCGAGTCAGACAAGCCAGATCTGGGGCCCGGTCCAGTCCGTCTTCCGAACCCTGCGCATCACCTTAGACGAGGTCACAGCAGCGCGAACCAGGCCAGCGCCCCCTTGGGAGTCAGGTGAGCGTTACAGTAAGCAAGTTCTGCTCCTTTTAATGTTTTGTAAGAGTGTCTTTTTAAATTATTTGCAATAGTATTTATTCTTTAAAAGCAGTACATTCAAAATGCCCCTGCACAACTCTGGAACGTACCCTCATTTTTTGCATTAATTTATTCAAGCACTTTGAAATAATACATAGCAATAATAATATTAAATAATAATAATGTTAATAGCATGCATGCATGACAGTAATACACTTATTAGATTCACTTACCATTTCCTTATTCTATTTCTATACATGTGTATAGAATACAGAAGTGAAATATTGATAAAAGTATTGATAAAAGTAACTTGCTCATAGAAGTAGTTAAATGGTAAGACATTTTCTAAGTGTTCATGAAAATCATGTTAAACTTGAATTCAATTAATTTAATAATTATTCATTAATGGAAACATTTTCGAAATGTCCTTATATATACTAAATTAAAAAAGTCTTAATAATGTATTTTCTAATTAAATATTCATTAAGATGGATTTCTTAATTACTGTATTGTCATAGTAACATAACGCTGTGCATATTGGCATACCATTGTAGCATGTAGAATTCTGTACTGTACAGTATTAAAATAGGAGGTAGAACAATGCAAGGAAGTGTATGAAATCAAATTTGTACAGGACATGACACATGGACCTATGCACAGAACTCTGCTAATTTTACTCTGGGCGTAAAGACTTTGTGAAGTCTTTAAGTGAATCTAAGAGACACATTTTGAACTTATTTTCAGAGATGTACTAAAATTCACTTTTAAAAACCCTTAGGGTTATATAAAGTATAAAAAAAAATGTGATTAATTACACACAGATATGTGGCTATACATGAAGAACGGTTTTCATAAGTGTGCCAAAATCACAATTCACAAAGCTGTAATAAAATTACACATCAAGCTAGCAGTAGTCAAGTTGTTTCCATCGTAGAGCTTCCTATGAAAATGTGATGTATGGTACTAGCCGAGTGTACAGCCAAAAATATTCATTGTCCTTTTCTTTAAACAGTTGACTGTCGTGAAGCATTTGTATGGATCTTATTTTACATACAAAATTATGTATATCCTGGCAGTCAAAAAGTGTAAAGCATTCACAAAGATTCTGTCTAACAGTTGTCTGGATTAAATGTTGATATTAGTATCACCATGGCCATTTAATTGAGCAAAATTACCTGGTCAGATGGGCAATTCCAAGTAGTAATGGTCCACGCTGTGTTAATAGGCCAGAGAAAAGAGTAATTTTAAATCTATCCTTACCTTCCAAATGGATAATCTTGGGTGGTGACTTTAATGCTACAATTGGGCGGGGTCCAGATGCAAACTTTTCCGATAGCTCGGAGGACTCGACACTCAATATCTCACACCTGTTATAATTGATCAAAAGATGAATTTTGAGGGCTGGAGGTTCTCTCTCTTGTCAGTGCAACAAGGCCTATGCTCAATTAATGGAAAATCGGATGCTGATAACACAGCGGCCTATGCTTTTAAAGGTCACCAAGACTTCACGACTACTGATTACTTTTTGTGTCTCGGTAAACAAATGGTCAATGATAGTCAATTACCAGGTGATGACTGGTTAATTCAGTGATCACTTTGTATTTCTGCTAACCTTAAGTGCATTGTATCCACAGGAAAGGAGATTAAGAGCCCCCATCTGTCTGACATAACCATCTCTAATACATGTAAAAACATAAAATGGGAAGTATATAAACAGCAGATTTAAATTTACATTCTATAAATAGTAAACTCCCTTTGATAGAACACAAATCTTAGTACAGGATGGTTCGATGTTAGATGTAACTCAAAATGATCTTGAATACATGAATTTAGATTACTCAAATTTTATCAAAATGTTGAGATTGACAATATGGGGTCAGAGAAAAAATTGGTTTAAGGACTCCTGTTGGAATGCAAAATATAATGTGCTTAAAGTGCTAAACTCCTCCCATAGATCCTCCATTGTTAGTGCTTGTCCAGCTTACAAAATAGCCATCTTTAAATGTAATCTAGAATTAGACTCAGAAGATTGGGAGGATATTTTTTCAACTGCAAAACATCCTAATTTGTAGCTGTTTTAGCAATTGGTGAATTTAGGCCTCAAACATTCCTGTCAGAATCCGGTGGCGGAAACGTCAGTCCAAGATACAGTGGTTCCGACATTTCTCTTCTTCATATGCCAAAATAGTTTTGCCTTTCACTGCAGAATCTGATCATGTTGGCAACAGTGACAATCAACCTTTTTTATGATGGTATATCCTCTCTTACTTTCTCTTCTGAAGAAATGTCTTTATCCCAAAGAAACAATCACTTAATACGGCCCCAGGCCCAGATGGTTCTGCCGTAGACCTATTCTGCAGTCTTGAAGAGTTTTAGGGGCCCATACTAACAATTGGATTTAATTCTATATTAAGCTCAGGCATTTACCCTGCCTCTGTAAATGTCCAGTTCTTTGCTGTCTTTCCAAAATCCACAAGGACAGAGTAAATGCATCAGGCCGCCCGATAGTGGCCAAACATGATTCTATCTCTGAGGAAATGTGTATATATATTGACCCACTTTGCAACCACTGGTGAGTGATAATAGCCATCACACAAGACACGACTCATTTTATTAATTTGCTTGAACAAACAACTGTTTCCTCAAATCAATGTTGGTTGGTAACAATGGATGTAGCCAGTCCTTACAGCAATATTCCACCTGAGGAAGGGATTGAGGCGGTGGCCAAAGCATTAGAAAGAAAGCAATTTATAGGTGTAATCCATCATGTTCTCTTTGACCTTTTGAGATTTGTACTCAACAATAGGTACTTCAAATTCTGAAAACACTTTTACCAGCAATTGAAAGGTAGCTCTATGGGGCATGATTGCACCATCGTATGCAATTTTGTTTATGCAACAATTCGAAAATACAAACAATCTGGATTCTGCATATTGGAAAAAAGCTGGAAAGCTTTGGCTAAGGTACATTGATGATTTTTTTTGTCTCGGAAGGATCGGTAGCAGATCTATCTGAATGTTTGCATTATGTAAATAAAGTACAAGAAACGATAAAATTCACTTCTACTTGCTCTGGACATATGATTAACTTTATGGATACCAATTTTATTTTGACGGGGGCAAAACCAAATACGTTTTACTGTGTATCAAAAAACACTGTTTGAAACTCATTGTTACATTAGAATTTCTACTACCCAAGGAAGGTGTTACAGAATTGACCATACACTCTGTTTTTAATGTTAAGAAGGTTTAGCACTGATGAAAACGATTTTGAGAAGGAAGCAATCCTGCTACCAACAAAACTGCTCCATCAAGGGTATCCTGAAAAGGTTATAACAACCGCGGTGAGGAAGGCTCGACATAAGAGCCGAACAGAGCTATTGCCATATCAGGAACACAGACAAGAAACATCATCAAAGTTAATCTTACCACTCACATTTGGGCCGACCACACAAAATGTTATTAAATCTTTGAAGAAACCGTGGCCAATTTTACAAATGGATACCACACTGGGCAACCTTTGTAGAGAATTACCACAAATAGCATACTAAACAAAAGAATCTAAGAGACAAACTAATACGTGTGGATATTACCATAAAAGAGCTCAAACAAACGTTGTTACAAACTCAGAGGACAGGGACTTGCCTCAATTGCATTCACTGAAACAATGTCATATGGGGAACATCCATCAGCCACAAACTGGAGAAACAATTATTAATCTAAGACAGTTTGCTACGTGCACCACTACGTATACTCTATACAGCGTCAAATGTCAGTGCGGCAAGATGTACGTGGGTGAAACCGCAAGAATGACAAAAGAAAGACTTGGTGAACACAAAGGGGCCATTAGGAACTATAATTTGAAATCCCCAGTGGTGAGACATTTTGCTGAGATGGGTCATCAGGTGACACAAGTTCTAGCAATAGTACGTTGACACTCCGGAGGAGCAAGCAATGAAAAAAGACTTTTACAATGGCATGCATTTTGGATTTTAAAATTACAGACAATGTTTCCAGCTGGGATGAATGAAGATTGGTCACTTGGAGGTTTTTTATTTTTTTTAGTAACACTTGGAATATTTGAACTTGGAAAATAGTCATTTGGGTGTAATTCATTTTATTCATCACTATGGATGAGAACATATGTATCATCATAATTTTCACACTGATAGGGGAACCGAGTGGTTCCAATACAACAGGCGGTTTCACCAGGTGGTGACATTGTTTTTTAAACACATTTTGGGGCCTTTCAATTTTTGTTAAATATTACTTACGTGTTGTTTGCATTACATTCCAACTGTTGGTAATTTTGTTGTTATCCCGTTTTTTTGATGGATAGGGAAGCATATATGTTTCAATGCAGCTGAATTCTTCATATTGATTGTTTTAGTTGAGATTGCATGTTTTACTGGGAGAGGAGGATGCCACCTGAATATGCTTTGCTGTAATCATATTTTACCTCACACCACTTAAGATTGGTATGTCATTGGTTGAACATGGAAGACACTGTGACATTGAAAACAGTGGAAATGCGTTTTGAGTTGTAATCCATAAGTGTATTATCACAAAGTGAATTCCACAAACTTGAATTTATTGGATTATTATATTGCAGAGACAGAGCTTGCCTGTTGTGACGTGTATTAGATTGTGTACACATTTTTACATACATTTTTCAGTTTGTCACTTCAGTGGCTCACAGTATTCGAATTTACAAATGAGCAATGTATATATAGGGCATATTTTGTTTTAGAGGGCCACATTCCAACATGGCCGCTAGAGAATCGACATGGAGTTGGTAACCTTTTGTGTCTGTTTTCTATCTTGGTTGCTAGAAGGAGATAAATGGGTCAATAATGCGAACCGGCACTGTGAGGCGATAACATTTCTTTATACAAGTCAATTTGACTTTGTTTACGGATACACAATTGGAGGTAAGATCAATAGTTTTATACGCTGGAAAGACCATTTGTTACGTTCGTTGAGCATGTTGTTGTTGAAAGCCATTGTCACAGTGAGACGGCATTTGGTCCAAGTTGCATTTTACATATGAGTGTTAATAGTTACACTGTAAGGGTTACTGGTCATGCTCTTTGAGCGTGCAGTTGTTTGTAGCCGTCGTCACAGTGAGACGTCGTTTGGCTGAAGTTTAAGTTAGACTTCACACATGGGTCTCAGTAATTCACTGGCTTTGAATTTAGGTTGAGAGTGATGACGATGCACAGAATGTATTACGCTGTTTGTGTATATTTGGTTAATTACAATTCACACACTGGGTTTGTAACATGAGGACAAGGATGGTATTAATACGTAACAAACTGGTATTTGATACATTCAGGGACAGTTTGGGTATGTTTGTTTTTTGTTTACTGATGGGCACTTTCATAATGTTGTTTTTGAATGACAATATCAGTTTTTAAATCCACATAGTGTGGTGTGTTGTGATTTAATATGTATGACATGGAAAGGATTAAGACAATGGGTTTTGGTTATGACCTGTGATTGTGAACATAAGTTTATTTCTTGTTTTTCTGCTATATTGCAAGGTGAGATATTTTTATATGTCTGTGTTTTACAGTTTTTTCATTATTTGTTCTCCATAGCCATCTGAGGACGATCTATCAAAGATCAAAACATGTACATGTCGTGGCTGTGATTGTTGAATTAGACACCAAAAAAATGGATACAAGTAAACATGGGAATTTCATGAAGATATAAAATTGGAAAATAAAGAATAAACATAACAAAAAAAGCATAGTATAATAACATAAAATGCGTAAAGTAGTTTTTTCAACAAATGGGTGTTTTACCAGAGTTATATTGTCTTATTGGATGGCAAGTCCTTTTGATGATCATTCTATAAGAATTGTTTTTATTTTGAGCCCTAAAGACACAATCACGTAATAAGGCCTGAGGCCCAGATAGTATTCCAGTAGACTTATTCTGCAGTCTTGGGGAATTTTGGGTGCCCATACTGACAATGAAGATTGTCCATGCTTACAGCGGAGGGTAGTCTTGATTCTATTAAAGACACATAGGCCAACATTATGCGTTCCTTCTTTATTTATTACTGCTCTCACATCATTTTACATTTTAAAACTTGTAAACATTTCTGTTGCCCCCAAAGCTCCTCTGAAGGTCCAAACAAAAAGGGGGTCGTAGAGATTTAACCATAATGTAAAAATGTCTTATGAGCTACAAATCCCCACAATTCCCAGGTTCTGAGTAGTCTTGGGCTTCTCCTCCTGCCCTATAAGGATATTCCCTTGCCCGCAAGATCTAGGAGCTTGTCTTGGCATCCCCGCCAAGCCCGTTCCAACCCCTTCCGAATGTCCTTGGTGGATTTGGTGACAAAGGCCACCATCTTCGGATCTAAGCATGGGGTGTCTGTCATATTGCCTGGAAGGTCTGGCCTAGGACATTTTGCCATGATGTTTGACCGGATTTCTCTGTCCAACGGTCTCCTCATATGTTGTGCAGTATACTGTGCCACTCTGGGTGATGGTACCCATTCAGTGGACTTAGGATGCCTAATTGCCTCTGGGACGAACATGTCCGCTAGGCCCTCTTCTTCCTCCGGAGGCTGTTTATTGACGATCGGGTCTTGAGGAGCTTCTTCTTCCTCTCCCCCTTCGTCGTCCAGTGAGTAACCAGCATCCTCTTCCTCCCCTTCATTATTCACCCCTGGGGCAGGATGTCGAGAGCATGGCACTGTCGCCTTCAGTAGAACAGCTTTCTTTAGCCTACTGATGGGGTCGATTGGCTCTTCGGGTCCCATGTCTACACCTTCTGTGTGACTCGGGGGCATGAAAGAGGTAGGCCTCTTGCGAGCCTTCTTACAGCCCTCTTGTTCAACCCCTGACTCAGGGTTTCGTGCTGAGGTTCCCTCTCCGGAGCTATCTGCCCTTCTTTTCCTGGAACTGTCCTGGTCCACTTTCTGCTTGGTAAGCATGGCTTCCATCAGATCAACTATCTGTCCTTCTTTTCCTGGACCTGTCCTGGTCCACTTTCTGCGTGGTAAGCATGGCTTCCATCAGATCAACCATCTGTCCTTCTTTTCCTGGACCTGTCCTGGTCCACTTTCTGCTTGGTAAGCATGGCTTCCATCAGATCAACTATCTGTCCTTCTTTTCCTGGACCTGTCCTGGTCCACTTTCTGCTTGGTAAGCATGGCTTCCATCAGATCAAGTCTCTGTGTTAGGGGCTGCACCCTTTCTGACACTGCTTGTGACAATGAGTCACATAATACCCTCTTTAAACTATGGGAGAGGTCTTCATCTCCTCCTGTGGCTCTTCCACCCATTCATCTGAGCTCCACTCAGAGGAAGTGCTTTGCGACATCCTGGCCCGTGATACTGTGCCATTTTCAAATGCTCAAACAAGCGAGCTGCCAGGGAACTCAACTCTAGAGGCCCGAGGGATGTCTCGTAAGCATTCTGCTTTTATTTCCCCTTTTTTTTTGTTGTTGTCAGGATATGAACCTTTTCTGCACCGTGCAGTCAGGAGAAACGTGATCTCTGTGTGAGGCTGCCGTTTGAATAAGGTGCGGTGTCTGCTGGGATGGGGAGGCATAACGCTGAGAAGTTTAAAACACACACAGCTGTTAGAGAAGCAGCTGAGAGAAAGGCAGCTGAGAGAAAAGCAACTGAAAGAAAGGTGGCTGACAGAGAGGCAGAGTCAGAGGCTGTTTACAACTTGTTCTGATGCAAGTCAGGATACCAGAAATGAGCAGATTGTAAGAAGCAGCACGGAGGCTGACACAAATGGTGTGCAGGGAGACCGAGCCGAAAGAAGCTTATCTCTCGAAGCAGTGGGCAGCTGGAGCCGCCTCTAGCGGAGGAAGGCAAATCGAGAGCTGATCAGAGGATGGGATGCATGCCCAGTCAGTGAACCAAGAGAGAAGCAGAAGAGGAGATTTGAGGACCACCAAAGCCACCCGGTAAACCCAGAGAGAACAAATGGATTACCAGGGCACATGAAGGCAGATACTGCATCGCAGTGAGCATGCCGAAGAGCCCAATTTAAAATATTAAAGAATGTGACACTAATGAGAACATTGTTAAGAAAGGGTAGGTGACCCAGTACTTCAAAGAAGGTATTAATAAATTTGCGAACAGTGTTAAAGGTGGGTCAGATACCCAGTGCTTCAGAAGAGATTTTGATATACATACAAAGAGTGTTGAGAAAGGGATTCAAACAGTTACAAATTCTGTCAAGAAAGGGTTGTTAACCCAGTATTGGAAGAGTTAATGTAGAAAATAAAATCTCTGGCAGGTTAGTGCACCAGGCAAACGGTGAGGCAGGAAAGGGAGATAAAAAGAAGTGATATCCTAGCAACAGAGTAAACTAACAGTGAGAATAGAAGTGAAGTGAAGTGAAATCCTGGCAGGAAAGGCGTGATCTCCTGGCAGTAGAGTAAACCAGGAGTGAGCAGAGAGTGTAGTGATATCCTGGTAGGATAGCAAACCAGTAGTGAGAAGAGAAGTGAAGCGATATCCTGGCAGGAGAGTAAACCAGAAGTGAGGAGAGAAGTGCCATGATATACCAGCAAGAGAGTAAACCAAGAGAGAGAAAGAGAAGTGAACCTGAAATTGTGAATGCAAGAGGATTCATACCCCTTTTAAGTATTAATTAAAAAAAAGTCACAAATACCCTGGCAGAAGAGTATACCAGTGGTAGAACAGGACAGAGTGTGAGAAACTGAACATTGTGAAAAACTGCATTCTTAAGGGAAACTCAGGGAAGTCTGATGCCACTTGAGTAAGGTGCAACTGTGATACCAGTAGGATTCTAGGAGAAGGGAAGGCCCCTATCCTGGTGGAACTTTATTTTTTTTCTGTTTGGCACCATAAGACTTTATGTTGAGAACTTTCAAAGAAGGCTACAAGTAAATAGCTTACCAGAATCCACTGGTGCACATTATAGTGAGTTTAGAGTGGAAGGGTCATTTTAGACTTTTTGAACACAGACCAGAAGACGTTCTTGTTTTTAACATTCTGACACAGGCAATCCTTACATTTCTTGAGGCAGGGAAAACCCTCCTGGAATTTGGGATAGATAGGATTCCTCACAACCCTTTTTTATAATTTTCTGGAAATAAAAGTCTATAACCAAAACTTAACATACCGATATGGCCGAGTCTTACTCTTGATCCCTTATTGAATCTTAAACATCTGAAGAGAAAAAGGCTTTGATTACGTTAGTGAAACAAATATACTTCAGTAAACAATACAGGAAACCGTATTGCAGAGGGACGCTGAACTTGTTTAAAATTGTGCAAAATAAGGATGTTATGTCCCTCTGGGAAGTAATGAACTTTCAGGAAGTTACGCAATCTAGTAAACAATTGAATGCAGTGCCTCAAAATATATGGGTCTTGCATGTTAAGATCTATGTGTAGGAACGGGCGGTGATTTAGCAGTAGAATGGAGCAGCATTAAGGGTGGGGGTAGGGCAATGGGACCTTGAGATTGATCCAGATGTGGTGTTTGATTTAATTTGCAATTGGTATAGTTCCAGGGCAAATGCCTTACGAACAATATCTTGAAAGAAGATCCGTCGACCTGAGCATGCATGTTGTCCACCCTGTTTAAGAATAATACCCTTTATAACCACTTTCCAGATTCATGGAAGATGTCCTCTGTGGTACCCATTTGTAGATGGGGCATGAAGATAAATCTGAAAAGATCCTCGTCCAATCAATCTTATGGATGTGGATAGTAAAGTCTTTGTGTCCCTTTTATTGATACGCCTTGAGGATTGGCCACTCACAACTGGCCGCTTGAGTACATTTCATAGTGCCTTTCGCAGGGGCCATAGTATGAACTTAAATGGTCTGGTGGTTAGAGTTATCCAGGAGCAGGCTTGGTCCAATAAGGCGATGCCCCCTGAGCTATCCTCCCGGCCTGATGAGTGGATGCTGATGGCGAGTATCGTCTGAACCACTTGGCTGCGCAGGATGTGGCCGTCACCATTCTGTGCAAGCCCCCTATATTACATAGGATGCGTCGTCCAAACATTCCTGGAACTCGCTATACATTCAAGTGCGGGGCACTGATATTTTCCTGGTTGCTTTTGAACAGTTAAAGTTGAAAACTATAGAAACATATTTCCTTTAATGATACCCAAGCTGCTGCCTGATTTTTCACAGGAACTGACTTCATTGTAAATGAGCTACCAGGACTGGTAGGATTAAGCTTGATGTTCCAGATCTTGAACTGCAGACAGATGCCATAACCTCATGTCCGGCTGTCTACCTACAAGAGGAAGCATCTGCGAACAGAGAGACCCTGGTCAGTTGCCTACTCTGATCCAAAAGAAGGTCCTCAGAAACTTTCAACCTGGGTCTCAGTACGAGTTTAGTTGTAATGGTAAAAAATGTGTACTTGAACTACCAATTTTTAAAATATGACCTAATTGTGAGTCGTGATGACTTGGGGTCATTACTACATGGAGTACATAGGAAGTAGTGCATGGGGTAATTTTGTTTTTTATTGCATACAGTACTTTCTATTTACTCAATAGAGTACCATTCAATTGCAACATAGGAGGCATTCTAAAACTAGGGCATATTCAAAATAGTACATGTGTTTACCTTTGTCCCCACACTCATAATGAGGCCACAGTGGGATATGAATCTATGTTTAGTCTTTTGGCTAGTGACTGCCATTTTGGCCTTCCTTTGGCACCGCAATCATGTCCCTTAGATCTAACATTACTTCACGTACCCGCGGCCGGTCCCAACTGCCTTATCTATCTGTAAGCGTCGTCCACATCAGCCAGATGACGGCAGCAAGAGAAGTTAGATTCTGCAGAATGAATAGGAAGAATGTGAACTGGTATATGCACTACACAACAAAGGCAGTTGCTTCCCTGTTCATTGGTACATTGTGACGTCAGCTGGGTAAAACATGTTCCTATCAAAAACATGTGCTTGTGTTTCTTATCGGAGTTCTCCCTGGTTCATGTGATGGTCTCAGTGGCATTTCATCTGGCCATCAAAGAGCAGAATAAAATATACCCATGAAACTACCAACAAGGTTACAAAGACTTTGAATCATTTAACAAAGCGCAAGATCTCCGGGTACAAACAAACCGCACCTATGTATGTTTGTCCTTTGCGCCAACTGGGAATGTGTTTTAGGCATTTGTCATGCTTACCATTTTGTTTGGATTGGTATAATTGTGGATTGGACCCTGCCTGTATTTACACAATCTACATTTAGAGTTTGTGTGCCTTCTTTCTTGCTGTTTGCGTCTTTGTTTATGTTGTCTATACTCCAATGCTTACTACTGTATTTCCAAAGGTCATTTTGTGTGTGTGTGTGTGTGTGTGTGTGTGTGTGGCAGGTTAATCTGATCTATGAACTTCCTTACACAATACAATATGACCATACAACTTTTCCATTTGTCCTCTTGGCTATGTATGGTTTACTGGGATAAGTACCTTTTCGAGTTACTACAATTACACACGGTTTTCTGCTCACATGGGAATAGGCCGGACTGAGTTGAGGCGGTCTGTGCACTTTGACTGCCCCAAATTGGAAATACATTGAGGATAAGGTGCTGCAGTTGTGTCACTTGTCAGCTTAGTTGAAACGGGCCATGATGGCGCCATTGGGTCACCTGCCAGTGGTTGATATTTATTTGGCAACAGTAGGCATGAACATCACATGTCCCTTTGTGTTAGTAGCTCATGCCATAAGACTGCCCAGTGACAATGCATGTCAGCTCCATAGCTAGTCCTGGGGTTCCATCATTCATAGAATGGGTTTCCATCTAGAAGTTCTGTTTGACAGTGGAAACCCTGTATGTCTGCTTACCTCTAGATCATTGGGGAGGTGTGAAGCTAATGATTTGTGTTAAACATGCAGTCGGCACAGGCCAGAACAGGACCGGGGCTTCTGCCATGTCTTCTGTTCGTCTACACTCTACAGGAACTGGTTTTGGGCAGTTTGTGCTGGGCTGGGAATAAAGCTAGATGATCCCACCAACTCACAGCATCTTGTACTATGTCATCGGCCTGGTAAAATAGTTGGCTCAGTGCGTGGAGCCTGCGGCAAGTCAGGAGTTGGTAAAGCACCAGCGTGAGGATTGACAGGGTACCAGTCTGCAGGTAGGCAGGCACCTAAAGGCAGACCTCTGAGAAACAAGTACATGCATCATCAAGGAAAAAGTGTACACTCCTTTCCGGATAGCCTTTAAAACATGTAACCAATCCCATACAGTGTCATGTTAAACAATTGGAGGCCAGAAGATTTGAACTGGTATGGTGTTGTTGCACTTAGCAGCTCATAAGGAAAAGTAGTATTTGTGTCCCTCCCGCTATTTGGGAGTTGGCGAAAAGCATTCCTCACTAACAGTGTTGCACCCACTTCACCCAAATACCTGAGCTTATAGTTATTACAGCTGAGACAGTGGTGAATCTCCTGGTCCCCGGGTCTCACACATCGGCCCACACAAAATATTGGTGCTGGAGACACTGCATACTAAATACAGGGGTGTTAAACCAGTGGGACCCTGCATTAAGGGGAGCTAGCCAAGAAGCAGTGCTGACACCCCCAATGGTGGTCCAGTGATGTTTGCTTCTGAGGCAGGAAAGACAGCACGTTGTTTTCAGTGGTGATATTGCTTTGACAAAGAAAACATGGCCATTTATTGCCCCAAAATGATAAAGGTATTCAAGTATTGGACACTGGCAGGTATTCAAATACATTTAATCTCACCACAAATTCCCTTGCTACCATGCAAAGACTGGAGAATAAAAGGAGCACTGGCACAGGAGAATACTAAGTGACAAACGTGCATGCATAAGATTGCTAGAAATATTGCTTTTTCGTTAAGCATATGACTAAAGCAAAGAATTAATTATCCAAACTGATGCATTCAACACTCAGTGGGGTTGCTCCTTGTCAGCTTAAAGTAAAAGAAGAAAAATAACAAGTAGATTGTAGCTCTCAAAATGGTCTTTCTGGACAGAGCACAATTTTCCAACAACTAACCAAAAACATGTTATTGTCATTCAGGGTATTGAACATGTTCATTTGACTGTAGTTCTACTGTTCAGACACATCATCGTGCTGTGAAATGACACATGAATAGTATGGGGAGAAATATAAAGCTTCGAATGTGGCCTAGTGCATGTAGGGATGTCCAACTCCGGGCCTCAGGGGATGGGATCCTGACAGGGTTCCAGAATATCCCTCATCAATATGCATGAGAACAAATGTGCATACATTTCGAATCATTGTATGCAAAATTATCTCATGAATATTAATGTAAGGTATCCTGAAAAGCAGGCATGGAACTGGCCTTCGAGGCCTGGAGTTGGACAACCCTGATGATTGGCAGTTTTAGGAGGAATCATAACCTCTCAAGCTTCTCCGGACAGTCCTCCTGACCTCAATTCTTCAGCCTGACAGGTCATGACAGAAGGGAAAAGACCATATGCTAATCAGGTTTGTCCCACCCCAAAAAGGCCCAGTCCAGCGTAAAGTGATAGGTCACATCCTTTCTGCACAAGACCGCAAGCAACCTAAGACATGTTTTTAGGCTCATTGGATATAAGTCAGTGAGGTGTAGCTTTATCTCTTTATGGGTTTCTCATTATAGCATCCCCTGTTATTTGTGACATGCCTGGTGTAACCATTGCTTTTATTCTAGATGAGCAGATGAAATGACCATTTCAGATATATGTGTCTATTTTAATAAAAAGGTCTATTTTGTAGAAAGAAGATTAATGGTGTCATCTTGTTAGCACTTGAAATGGTGTCATCTTGTTAACACGTGAGACATGTTTCCATGTACTCATTCATGCATGTGTGGTTAGTTTACCTACCTCTGAAATACACCTGGAGCTTAAAATGGCTAGTCTTAAATGGAGAGGGTGTTAGGTTTGGTACAAGGAGGAAAGCCTAATGGCGATCTTCACAATAGAACTTCTCCCATCAACACTGTTGTTATGTCCATTTCACTAACAGGCGGACACAGGATGTAAACGCGTATAATGTCCCGGTTTCAGTGCATTGCTATGGTATGGTAATGTTCATTTGTAAAGCGCCTATACACAAGGCAAGTGTTTCAAGGTGCTCAAGGAGGATGGGGAACAGGGGAGAAAAGCAACAGTCATTCAGAGCCCATGAGTTTCTGAACGATAACCAGTCTGCTAGGCAGATTAAGTGCCTATAATAAAATGAACAGTGTAGATAATAGCAAATAGGTCTGGCGACGATTCTGATTTTTTTCCGAGAGCATAGAGACGCTGTGGTTGTCAGGTCTAAACCCCGCCCAGAACTGCTATGCTATGTAAAGCCATGTCCTGCTGTTTCTATTAGTGTGCTAAAAGTATGAAAAATCCTACAGTTTCTTTGAGTATCAAGTGCATTAGCAGCGACGTTAAACATGGTCGCTTGTGTGTTTTAATGAGCAAGCTGTGAATTAGACATGCTGTGTCTGCAAGGTTCTGGATAGGGTAAGCATTTTTTTTAACTCTTTTGAGAGGCAATTACAAAATATTGCATGTGTTTTTACCTCTGATTTTTCATTGCAGAAAATTTCATTTTTTTGATTTTCACTGATTTTCATTTCAGTGCAGCAGCACAATGTTTGGTGGTGACATAAGCAGAGTCTGAGTAGATGGTAACCCAACACCCCTAACGAGTCCCCCGTTAGCCCTCAACCCAAACCTCCCATCCCTAAAAAAAAAAAAACCTTTGCCTTTTCCCAGACTTACTATCTGTACATTTATTTCAGTTATATATTTAGGTGGATGCCTTTGAGATGAATATTGTGCACTGAAAAATCTGTGCAGTGAATATTTTGCAATGAAATCAATGGATGGCTTTGAATACAGAGTGCATGATATTTCGGAAGTGATCTTTTTCATTTGTGTGTGGAAATAAATACAGTGTAAACTATTCAGTGAGATGAAAGGCATAGCATCCTATGAAATTGTGGAGCATTTTGTTTATTTTTCATTTAGGCTAAAATTGCACTTGCAACCTAACAATGTAATAACATAATTAAAAACAGGTGAAAAGTTAAATAAACATCTTAATAAATTCATATAACAAGGCAATGTAAAGAAAATCAACACATCAATTACAGTTTTCTGTTTTCAAATGATTCCCTAAAAATTACCAAGTGGTTGAATGATTCCACCATTTCATCTTCAACTTCAATTTAAAATTCTCAGAGCGGCAAGTACGAGTGAGATGGAGCCCCACTCAAACATCTCCTCCAAAAATGTACTGATCCAACAAGATCCGAATAATACACATAAGATCCCAGATAGAAAACATTAAAAAAGGACAAACTTAGACATAAAGTGACTATCTGCTGAAGAGTTTCCATTTCATTCTTGTTTTTGTAAAATCTGAAAGCTGCATCCTGACGAACAATTCTCCTATACCGTAACACAATTCCCCTTGTAGGAAATAAATTCCACTTAAACCTCGTAAAATGGATCCTTCCTTTAGGGCAAGGAAAGGTTCTTCAAAGTGCCGCCAAAACACCCAAGATTTTATGTTTGTGAGCGATTTAGTGAAGCATAGTGAGTCTCAGGAGGATAGCTCAGGGGCAACTCGCTCACCTTGGAAGCAAGATGACAAAGAACAGCACAGGTTCGACCACCTGGACTGCGCTTAGAAATCTCTGGGTATTAAGCACGTAATAAATAACCAATTACAATGACATACTCATGATAGGAATCCACCGTTAGACACCAGTTGTATTGATACAAGGTATCTTTAACATGGGCGTAATTTTAGGGGGGCACAGGTGTGCTTGCCCCCCCAACATTCATGGCTCACCATTTTTTCCCCATTCATTTGGCTGGGGCACCTTTTCTTCAGCTGTCAAGTCCCCCCCAACATTTTCATCAAAGTTACTCCACTGATCTTTAACCCTGTTAGGAGAATCCCTTAGTCATTTATTGATATAGAAATTTCATATGACACGTTATTACAAAAATCCGTAAAACCATTCATCGCAATGACTGATCTAGTTGAAACCATCCCGCTCACTTTTTCGTACAGGGTATTATGAATACAGGAGTACGATTTTACTATAACAAGCCAGGTACTTCCACGTTGCTTTAGAACTCAATGAGCTCTAACCCAGTTCAAAGCGAGTCCAAAGAGAGGGGACTGTCTTCGAAATGCCCATCACCCGGCGCCACAGGAGGCTTTCTAGTTTACTCAAAATAGCCAACACCCACAATTGCAATATCCGAATCCCATAAGTTAGTCTCGGGATGACCTTACCCAGATAGAACTTGATTGGTGGATCTTTGACATTCTGCAATCGGGCATTTCCTGCCAGTCTCTGGCTCTGACACTGCTCTTTGCACACAGTCCTTCAGACTCTGCAAACCTATGCTCACTGCTGCTCAAGCATGGTGGATGATCATAATGTGACCTTAGTCTGTCTACCGCCCAACTCCAGGCCCTGAGGGCTGGAAACCTGACGGGCTTTCAGGATGTCCAGCATTAATATTCATGAGCAAAAATGTGTATACATTTCGAATCATTGTATCTCATGAATATTAATGAGGGGTATCCTGAAAATCCGACATGGATCCAGCCTTCGAGGCCTGGAATTGGACAGCCCTGGTCTAACTCTTGCCTAGAGCAACATGTCTTCAATGTAAGAGGGCGGCTTCCGACCATGTGAATCACCCAAATGGAATCCCTTCGGGTGCCTAAGTTTCCTTATATGAAATCTGATTGAGCATCTCAGACATGCACCTACTCACTTGCACCTGAATCACGAACCCAAAACCTTGAGACATTGAGCACCACAGACGTCGCCTCCAGCAATTCTTTTCGAATCTCTCCTTTCTTGGGGTCTGCTCCATTGTTAGGCTTTGTGAATAAGGTGGCAGGTGCAAATCAGAGATGCTCAAAGGCATCGCCTAATTTGCTTCAGTGCACATCTTTGTGAACCAGGGTCTTAGTAGGATTAGCCGTAATGTATGTCTGTGCACCGCACACGGTGAGCTGTGGTGGAAGACGGCTATAACCAGGGTGCATGTCGCAGATGGTGCCACTTGAATATTTTGTAGAAGGTGTGAGCAGAAGTGGGATTCTTATGTGGGTAGTGCCCACAGTCAGCCAGGCGGTGCTCAGAGTGTGTTGCCATCAATGTGTTTGCTGTGCAGTAGTTGTCTCGCTGTTTTTGTTGCCATGCTCTACTTGTACTTTGCAGAATAGTGATGGCTTTGTTCTATTCTATGGTCACTGGGTTGTGCTTCCATGTTCATAGCCACACAGGAAGAGGGTCTTGGTTTTCTGATTATGCCCTGGATGTCTAAATATCAAACACGACCAAACTGAAGATTTGATTTCATTTGGAAAGTTGACACTTGTGGTGTGAACCAAGAAAGATTACTGATCCAATATCAGGCACCATCTGAGAATTATTATTTATTGTGAAGCTGAGGATTATTTCCTATGTGACTAGATAAGTGAGACACAATAGCTATCGGGACATCTTTATGCCGACCCCATTTTTTCCTTTTTTCCGACGGGTGTTTTACCGCAGGAGTTTTGCCAAAAAAGTTCATGAACATTTATGGCGCGCCCCCCCACCCCTTGTGCCTTCTTAATGTTTTTATTTTTTATTTACCTCACCCCCCAACCATTTACCCTTTCCCACCCCTCAAAAAATGTTGAGGGAAATTTTCTGAAAAATTCCTGCAGCAAAACAACCATCGAAAAAACGGGTGTCGGCAAAAGGATGCGATACCTCTTTACCAATGGAAGATGTGTAAATACTGAGTTGAAAAAATAATATTTTAATTTCTTCCCTAAGTGACTCGTCCTTCCAGCGGCCGTCCTGCACTTTGATTGCCCACTCTGGTGCCAGCCGCCGGAGGTTGGCAACTCTCTGGCCGGTCCTAGTGATAGCCTCGACATCCAAAGCATCGAATGCAAAAGCCTTGAAAAAAATGCATCGAAAAAATGCATTAAAAAAAACAAACATTTTTTACCCCCTAAAACCCATTGACATGGCATTGCTGATACTGTTCTCCATCTGTGGGGCTAACATTATCCCCCCGCCGTCCCATCCTGAACCCCGACACGAGTTGTCTCTGCGGCTCCAGTACTCCTGCGGCATTGCCTACCACCCAACCCTCCACTCGTGGCTTTCCTTGTACCGCGGTGAGCCCATGCTCCATTTTCTTACTGGTGTCTTGACCTCTATAGATTTAAGCCTGAGCTAGCCAACCGTCTTCTCCCACAGCGGGTACCCCTCATTCCCCAAAGCTCAAGGAGCCCTCACCGCAGTGAAGGATCTAGTCAGTGAGGGCTGCCACAATCAGACCCTTCTCTTCTTTCACTGGTTGCTAATTCAACCCCGACTCCAAGGTTCTCAACCTCACCATAATTTACCCCCCACTCTCCTCACCAAACCTGGAACATTGTCACAATGGCAAAAAAGTTTCAGTGTTTCCACTAACAGACTTTAAGACAGTGGCAGAAGGTCCACATTCCACCCTCACTTCCTTCGTGAGTAGTGGCCGCAACCTACAGTCCACCCCAAACACGCCAACTGGATGGACCCATTGACTTCCCTTAGGTAGTATATATACCTTCTACTTTCCATACTAAAGCATTGAAGACACAGAAGTCAATGAGCAATTATGGGACACTGGGAATGTTGACATTTGACATTTGATTTAAAGTCATAGGTATCCTTTTCCGAGCTGTTCCTTAGTGTCCGCACATGGCTCGTAATTTAAGAGCTTTGAGGAGACGATACACCTCTTTCCAAGAATAATAAAGACAGGCTCAGAAACGCTGTGGTAGCAGTGTACTCTACCAGGGAATGGACCAAGCTTTCAGAAGCAATGTGGCCTACCAGGGGACGGACCGAGCTTTCAGAAGCAATGTGGCCTACCAGGGGACGGACCGAGCTTTCAGAAGCAATGTGGCCAACCAGGGGACGGACTGAGCTTTCAGAAGCAATGTGGCCAATCAGGGGACGGGCTGAGCTTTCATAAGCAATGTGGTCTACCAGGGGACGGACCGAGCTTTCAGAAGCAATAATGTGGTCTACCAGGGGACAGACCGAGCTTTCAGAAGCAATGTGGCCTACCAGGGGACAGACCAAGCTTTCAGAAGCAATGTGGCCTACTAGGAGACAGATTGAGCTTTCAGAAGCAATGTGGCCAACCAGGGGACGAATGAGCTTTCAGAACCAATTTGGCCTACTAGAGGACTGACCAAGCTTTCAGAAGCTTCTAGAGTGATCAGTCACTATTGCATACATTGTAGAGATGTTCTGAGCTTGTCGCTGTTTGAAAATGGACGCTTTCTCTACCGACTGTATTTCTGTTCCTTTGAAGGGCAGTGTATTTTTGTTTTTGTTGTGAGTGTCGTCTGTGCTCGTGTTTTTTATTCACGCTGGATTTAGAGTTTGTTGTGTTGTTGTCCTCTCATGCAGCATTCTAACACCTAAAAGGGTGAAGTGTCTTCTGTAGAAAATGTAAAACTCAAATAGTACATACAATTCCAGAAGCTTCTTCGTCGAGAATCAGGACGAGCGCTAGGGAGCATTCAGGGCCCTTTGTGAGCATCACAAACAGCATGTTTTTTGAATACCTGCTATTTAAAAAATACCACCTAATTATGAGTTGGGGTTGCAGGTGTTATTTTTACAGCATTGGCTACTTAGAAAGTACTACATGAACAGTGGAGTAACTTTGCTGAAAATGTTGGGGGGGAAATTACATCTAAAGGAAAGGGGCCCCTGCCAAATGAGGGGGACGCAGTGATGTGCCACAAAAGTTGGGGAGTGAGGAGGAAAACACCCTCCCTAAAATCGCACCCATGTGCATGAAAGTAAATGTGTATTTATCCCATGGCTTGCTTTCTTTATACCATAGTGGCGGACACCCCCTTCCCCCGCCCCTGTAAGCCCAAATCATAATTATGTGGTTTCTTAAAACCAAGGTGTATCTAAAATACCACGTTTTTACTGTTATTTACTGGTACCGCCTTAAACATAACAAGGCTTTTTGTTATTCACACATGCACACACACCTACACACACTGAATAAAAACGAGCAAGACTGTTCATTTGGAGTAAAAAGTGCAGACAAAATAGATCATGCTATCCTGTGCAGGCCCACCAGGGTTTGCCATCGTAGTACAGCCAGGGGAGATCATTCTGTACTTATTTATTTATTTATGCATTTCTTAAACTCACTAAACCCATAAGCAAGAAGGCGCTGGAGAAGAGAAGTACCACTTCACTGAGTGCGCATCCCTAAAGTTCAGGCGAACCCAGAGAGCAGAAGCTCACGGGAGGGAGGGCTGGCACTTACCTGACATCAATTGCTTTTTCCTGTTTCCGCAACTAAGCACATCCGGGCTGATTTAGCCAGCAATGGCCTGGCATATTTAAAATTGGCCTTGCCTTCAAAAGTTACAAGATGAACGGCCTGTAGGATATGAAGAGGAGTATTTATTTAAATAATGTGTTTAGAAAAACACGCCATAGTTTGAGAATCTGCTATGCATGGGGTGGCAAGGGCACTCTGGACAGGTTTGACAGCAGTATGGGGAACACCCCCCAGTAATTTTGTCAGCATTCTATTTTCTTGCAAGCGAGATACCAGGTTTGTCCAGGGTATTCCTGGTGAGCACAGATTCTAAATTGTCCGAGGCTGGGTGCTGCTTCCTATGATTCTGCGACATGTGACCCCCCCGCCCCCGCCACCCCCATTGGCAACCATCGCTGCTCTCCTTTACCCCTCCTCCCACCTGCACATGTTCATCCTTACTATCTCACTATACGTGTTGTGCTCTGCTGGCCTTCGGCTTGTTAAACCCCGCCTTGCATCGTGTTTTGACAGGTTTTGTGAGTTTTGACAATCCTGCCAGTGCCCAAGCTGCCATCCAGGCTATGAATGGCTTCCAGATTGGCATGAAGAGGCTGAAGGTGCAGCTGAAACGGCCGAAGGATGCCAACCGCCCTTACTGAGATGTTGCGGAAGTCGCTGGAAACAAGGACTAGCACAGGTAACTGCGCGGGAGGATTGGCGGCCGCCTGGGACCGCGGAGGGCTTAGCGAACAAATACGCAGGGACACTGAATGCACGCTCTCTCTCCTCTGGAAGGCCTCATACGCGCTCGCTTACTTGCCAACTCCCCCAAAACAACAGTGCAGCAGAGAAGGGAAAGTAAGGTAGAGAGGCGAGAACACGTTCAGAAAGGGACAAGGGGAAACATGTGCAAGTAAGTCCCTTAACAACCACTGACAGCAGGGAGAGGAAATTCACACAAGGAACTCATCAAAGTAGATGCAAGGCCCAAACAAAGGGGATCTGGTGACATGTACAGATTTGCTATATACAAGGGTGTGTTACGTGCATGCACAGGATCCTTAACGCTTATCAGCCCAGCTGTCTTGACCTTGTAGCTCTTATGCATGTTGAAGTACACCTCCTGGTGTTGGCCTTGATGCACTAGGTTCATGTCTGCAGTCAGATTTCAAGCGTATCCCCCGTCCTGGTCATTGGGTCTAAGAAGCTGGCATGTTTCTTCCAGCCATGAGCTTCCTCAAGGCATTCGGAAGAAGAACCTCGTGATTGATGCCTACACTTTGTAAATCCAGTGAAACGGGCAAATACATTCATGTGTGTAAACCCGGTTAGGCTTTGTTATCACTTTTGTGAATATGCTCAATTTCGTATTGTCCGTTTGAAGAGGCAAGCTTGCATGAGGCCAAAAACACGACACGCACCACATACGCCACCAGGATCTATAGCCAAGGCAACGTATAATTTAATTACGGTGTATCTTCACATCTCTTCAAATTCCCTAAAACTCTCATTGTATCGCAACCCGAGCAAGTGCATTGGTCAATAGTCTACGTGTTCTGATGGAGATTTTCACACTTTCACTAGACAGCTGAATGGATCAGAAATGCAAATATTCAAAAACACAGCCATGACTAAAGTATACAACTTATCCTCTCTACCCATTGCTTGCCCCTCTTGGTTGCATGTACAATTTACAAGGCAGGTGGGTCATCACACAGCAGGCATCAGGCTAAGAGTAGCTTCCACTCCAGACAGCATTTGTACACTAATGCTTCGGTGATAGGAGAGTCCAGCGAAAGCCTTAGGAAAATGTTGGGGGGGACCAATGCATCTATATAAAAGGGGCCCCTGCCAAATGAGTGGGACAAAATGGTGTGCCACAAAAGTAGGGGGGGTCATCCCCCTGTCCATCCCCTAAAATTACACCCATGCTCTTGTGCAGTGATCGGTGATGGCCTCATAACTACAATCGAAAAGTGAAACCAGAACCCCATCTATTTCTCGGAAACAAAGGTCCACATCATAGGTTTTGCAGTATTCTCTTTGGAAATTGTTGTTACCATAATTTACCACAGTATTTAGGATTTCGGTCATTCTCAATTATGGAGCCCGATAGGACTCCTTTGGGTACGGGTGGACATTTCATGGAGGTATTATGAAAAGCGGTTTTTGGTTTTTAAAGGGGACTAAATTCATGAATATGCAGTGTGGTGAATCAGTCTCTATTCAGAAATACTGCCCATTTTACCATTACCGCATTACTTTTAAGGATGCCCAAAACGAATTCACCGTAACCACAGCTTAAATTCATGTTGGCTGTGCTGTGATTTGCTATTTCAACATCATACATTTTCCTGCACCTTTTCTGAATCCCATGCACTGTGTGGCAAACCCTGCAGGTCCGCTCCCAAATCATCCTGCCAGTGTAATGGCCGGGTTTAACAAAGGGCCTAGTTCACAGAACGTTTGGCACTGCAAAACACTGTTGCACTGTGCATCATTCGTGGAGCAAAGTGACTTTGCATTGCAAAGGTGCTCTTTGTGCTGTATTATATGGGCCTACATTCACACAAAAAAGCCTGCACTACATAAGCTTTTGTGTGAATTAGGCCCCTTTAGTGTGGTGCAAAGAGTACTTTTGCAGCGCAAAGTCACTTTGCTTCGCTCTGTGCATTATGCCTGGTTCAAAGTTTATTTTGCAGTGCAAGGACACTTTGCTCCTGACCTAAGCCCTTATTCTTACGCATCCTTCTTTTCCAGAATATCCTGGGAGCGTAATATACCAAAAAACATAAATCATGCTGTGCTGTGCTTTGTAGATCCCTTTCAATGCACCACCTCAATCGATTTGAATGTTGACTTGCAGACTAGTACATGTTTGGGGAAGAGGACTGGTTGTGTTCTGCTGCAGTTTCTATTTCTCAGCCAGTCGGTCTATTTTTGCATTTCTACACATTGGAGACCATGTGTCTTCTCCTTATTCTTATTAGCAAAAAGCTTCAATTATATTTCAGCCCAGAGGGCAGCTTTCACATTTTACAATGAGGCCTTCATAGAACTGGCTGTCCCTGTCGATGTTATGCAGTGATTGTTGTATTGAAAGGCAATCAATTCACGCAATAACATTATACAAATAGTAGTTTTACCTTCATACAACTTATATGCAATCCAATTAAATATATGCTGCTCCCAGTATTTTTATTATACATATATTCTCGTAGGATGGCTTTAGCAAGGGCAATGGGTCATGTTTGCATTCATCTTTACCATGAGGCATAGCTAGAATTCAGAACACGGAAGCCAGATGCTGTTCTAATCAATATATATCATTCAATGTAACAAACCTTTTAAAGTTAGGGTGAATGTTGTGCAAGATACAATGAGAATGAAGCCCAGTGTGCATCATGTACTTAGCGATTCAAACATGCAACGGTTCTATTACTTATATCTGTGCCAAATTTAATCACATGTAGTGATTCGTATGCTCCCACAATTCTCTTTGATTTCATGCAAAGTAGGCTGAAACCCTCAGTGCTTGTATTTGCACCCTTCCCCTTCCCCATAGAAATATTTCAAAAGAGCTAATTAGGAGTGTACCAGACTGTGCATCTTGGAATGATACTCTTCTATCAGAAAATAATTAATTTGGTTATTCTAGGTGTTGATAATATCTAAATAAGACAATTTCAACATTCATATTATGACTCAACTATATATAGAAGTGATCATTAAAATGAGCATTGAACACAGCTTCTGCCAGTTTACAGTGTTAGTTCACATAAATAATTGCCCCAAGATATCTGTGTGTTTTCCTCTGCTTGTGCAGCTGTCAGCACTGGCTCGGGAGGCTTTAGGAAACACACAACTGACAAAATGTCTCTCTCCTGCTTAGGAAGAGAGATAGGGTGAGACACAGTGAGCGAACTTAAGAGAGGGAGGGTTAGAGAAAGTGAAAGAAAGGGAGAGAGAGAGAAGTGCTAGGTGGGCATATGACACTGGTTCTTCTATATATGCACTTTTATTATCATCAGTAACAAACTACTCACTACATGTTGCACAGGCCAAGTCAATAAATACATCTACACCCAAACAGAGCACCGAGTAAACCCTAGGCCAGTCTCAAAAGGCGCTTAGATTGTCCAGCTGATACTTATTGATAGACTTGATATATGCATTATGTATTATATTTATACAAAAGAAAAAATCTAAATGTTATGTTTTTGAGAAAGCATATACACATTGATGCAGAACATAAGAGCCTTGGGGGTGGGAGGACTGAGGTTCAAACACAGTGTTTGTTATAAAAATGTACGTGTTCTCCTTTATTCCCTTGGGATTAAGTGGGTTACATTGTTGGCTGGGTAAGCATCGTACCATAAGGCCCAGTCAGAGGCATTCTGGGAGATATTAGTGGTCATTGCACCTCATCACAGTTATGCGGGCGGACATCAGTCTCTGTACAGGGTATGGACATTTCAGTAGGAACCCATGACATGTATGTCTCCAGCCCGAGGCTGTATTATGAATCCTCTCTATCTGTTAAGGCAAGTAAACCATATGTCCCATTTCAGGTATCATAGGTCTTTCCATCCCTTCCAACAGGATATTCCAAGAGGACATGCTTTGGTCATCAGTTTGGTCCTCTCCACTTCGCGAGACGATCCACATTTACACAAAACCTGACTTTTCCCATGATAAGTCATACCGAGACCTTGCACCTCAAAACTTTCAGCCGGGGAAGAGCGCTCAGCCAATCAGATGGCTGGAACAGCGGGCGAGAAGACACATTCCCTGCCCGCTGTGCCAGCCCCAAGAGCCCTTCCCCAGGTGGCGCCATTTTTTAATTTTTTTGTGAAATGGGGAGGTAAAAGTGAGCATCTCCCTGTTGCCTTCCCACCTCCCAACTCCCCAAAACAATCCAAACCTCATCTCCACCCCCTCTCTTCTTTCTTCCCTCCCAATTTACGAGCCGTAACTGAGCTTTATGCTCCGGTCTGTCGCACCTTCCACTCCTGCCACCGCCATAGAAATGAAAAAGGAACATAGTCCGTTTACCTGATGGTGGCAGCCATCTTCGATTCATTTTTTTTCCATCGAAGATGGGAGTCGCTTATGGTAGCCAATCTATGAAGGAAAAAAAGAAAGCCATTCGCACCCCGGATTAACTCCAGGGTGCATACGGCTTTCATGCCCCGGCAGGGATCGGACATGGGTGGTAATGGCCCACAGCCCTCGCCGAGGCCCTCATTTTGCTTGGGCCTACTATGACTCGGTCTGATAGGCTATTAGCAGTCATGTCCAACCCCTGCCGGAGCGTTAAAGCCATATTCTCACCCCATAACATACCCATCCAAACACCCTGTCTGCTACAGCTGGGCCAGTGTATAGAGGTTTTCCCCCAAAGCATCCGCTTTCACTGACATCCATAAACCGGATGTGGGACTTGCCAGAGGCTTATGGCTAAGCCTAATTATCCTACCTTCTTTGATCGAATTTAGATAGAACGTCTGGTTAATCGGAAGATTACATTAATACATTGCAAATGCTTTAAATTATAACAAAGTCCTGAAAGGCTTCTGGGCAATAGAGGAGTGACTATCCCATTTCAGTTTGATCAGTCGTACTTTCACCGTCGGTCAGACCCCAAAGTGTCTACAGCATTGGGAGCTCAGGCATTGAAATTCTGGGATGTGCCTGGACACCACTAATTATTAACAAAATTCACAACAATTGTACTTCTTTAAGAAAGCAAATAATAGGGTGCAAGTCCCTTAAAGATTATCCTGCAAAAGATCCTCCAATTACAATCTCAGAAAGACGCAGGCACATTGCCGTGGTTAAGGCTTCACCTCTTACGGCTATACTTCCACAAAAACTCATTCCACATTAAAATGATTTTATACAACATAATATTTCAAAGAGTATATTAAACTCCAACCTGGCAATCTTAATGATGGTCAAACAGTGTCGTGATGTATTAAAATGCACAGGTCAAAGTATTTCGGACCACCAAGGACCTATGTCAGGGCAATATCTAGCCTGCATCCGAAACATAAATAACAGCCACCAATAAAACACCTCAAGACCGCCCACGATCAGTTTGAAATGAGCGTGTTGAAGGCGGAAGATTCTATAATAGGGAATTCGTTTTTGTGGCAGTATTGCTGTAGCGAGTGCCGCCCTGACCACGGGCAGTGCCCCCAGCTCTTTTTTAGCTCAAGCATTCAACTCATATGACTCTTAGTTAGAAGCCATGTTGCACTAAACAACCACTGGATTTTATTTTAATTAATTCTTTATTTGTTTTGTTTGTGAATCACAACCTTTCAAATAGGAACGGAAGAAATCATCATATAACATTATTACAAATGAATAAAATGGATACATAAGTATTTAAGGAATAGGAGAATGAATAATTGTCCTTAAACAAACAATGCATATTAGTAGATACAATTTAAAACACTTTTGTGATAGATTTGATTAAAAGAAAATACGCGCCATAGTAAAAATACAAGAAACATAAGAGAAAGAAAGGAGTAAAACATTTTCACCAAGTTAATTGATATGGAGGTAGTGAGTTGCAAATTATTAAGTATCCATTACATTTGATTAAAACAATCATGTCAGAGGATAAAATACAAGAAACCTAAGAAAAGCAAAATAGGGTTAGTACATTTTTGCTGCGATGATTGATATAAAACTAGTAAAATGTAAATTGTTAAGCATCAGTTCCTGACGACTACCACATAGTAAATGTATACAATGCGAGTACGAGAAGGACAAGATGCTCTTGTTATGCACATTCTAGTATGATCATTTGGACTCAAAATTAACTATAATCAATGCAATGGATAACACCATGATGGCTTGTAACAGAGCTCAGTTCTGAGCAATATTGCTCACAATAGTAGTTTATAGTTGTTCTGTGTAGTATGTACAGCTATGTTTGGTGATACATTTTCTGAACATCTGGTATAATCAACCAGATTTCCCAAGAGAGTATTGTCTGACTCGATTAGATTCTAGTGAAGTCTTCACCCACCAGGGTTTTTGATTGACTGGCTTCATTATGGACGTTCAGCCTTAATACTGCACCCACATTTGTTTTTGGGGTAATATGGAAAATTCATCAAAATATTTGTAAATAAATTCTTTCCTTAATGAGGATAGATTAGGGCATTCGACAAATTGATGCTCTAACGTTTCAGTTTGATTTAGGTGGTTAGGAAATCTACATGATTTGACAAGTTTCGTATCTTTCGAGCATGACACTATTTGAGCTCTTGTGGGCCACCGATTGAAGCGTGTTATACTCAGGAAACAGGCCTATTTGTGGTCAGGGAATTTCATTAGATATTTTGGAAGTTGATGCAGCGATTTTATTCGGAATTTTCCATTTTTAAAAATGATATATTGAGCGCATTTGTCCTAAGTTAAGCACCAATTAGTGAGCCACAATTTCCTTTTGGCACAATCAGGATTGTCTATGAGCAGTTGTTCATTGATGTTGGCACTCTCCATGCATGTCATACAATATGTTTTCCACGTATCTAGAGATTTATCTTGTTTCCCTTCAAGGGCTGAAGCAAAAACTGGAATCGGGCTACATTGAAACATCTGGTTCATTAGGCATTTCACGAACAAAGGTATTGAATGCCAGGCTACAATGGCACCAAGGGATACTCGTACTTTTTTGGGAGCGATAGTATGTTTTTTCAGTATATACCTTCTAAATATTCCCATTTTCGGTGATCCTCTGGGAGTTCGGCCTGAGCTCCATATGTAATGATGGGCACAGCCTTTTGTTTATAAACGTTAATGGCAGGTAGCCAAGAACATTTCACATACTTCCTTTGTATTAATTTACCTTGGGAAGTCAGTGTTTGCATTTTGAGCTTTAATTCTGTTTTGTAAGGCATGTCGACTGAGTTGCTGTTGATATTTTGACCAAGGTATTTAAATTCATGAATAATATCAACCAGAAGGGGACTAATTACCTACTTAAAAATCGAATAAGACTTGCATTTTTCAGGGTTCACTATGAGGATATTTGATTTCTGAGTGTTAATTACTAGTCCATTATTTGCTGCATAGGATGCCAATGTGTTAAGCTTTCTCTGAAGGCCTATAGGGGTCTGGTCAATTAAAACAAGGTCATCAGCATAAAGAAGCCAAGAGACAGGACAGTTACCAATTTTAGGCGGCAAGGATCTAGGCATTTCGAAGTGTGTGTTTATGTTTCTAATGTAGAAATTAAAAAGGGTGGAGGCTAAAATGCATCCTTGCTTACGGCCACAGTATGTGGGCATGGACATAGATAGTAGGAACTCTTGATTTAATTTTATCTTAATAGAGGTATTTGAGTAGAACTGATATAATAGATTTAGAACAAAAGGAAGGCAGCCTGCTTCAATTAATTTTGTCCACAATCGATATCTCGAAATAGAGTCAAAGGCTTCCTGGAAATCTATGAACACTAGATATATGTTTTTTTTCATTATTAGAACTTGCTTTTTCATAGCTGACAGGAGAAGCAAGTTGACTGATGTCCCCAAGCCTTTGACAAAGCCAGTTTGATGTGGATCCAACAAGGACGTTGCCTGGAGCCATTTACTCAATGCTCGGAGTAGTAATCGAGTGGAAACTTTGCCCAGGATGTCCAACAGGGCAATTGGGTGATAGTTGATAGGATCATTGCGGGTACCCCTTTTTAAAAACTGGAATGATAATGGATTGTTTCCATGAATGAGGAATTAGACCAGTCACTAAGATGTGTCACAATATAGTATCTAAAATGGTAGCCCATTGGTCAGGATGGGCTTTAAGAGTGGTGTTAGATATCCCATCCGGGCCAGGTGCTCTAGAAGCACTCGGTGTGTTGATTATCAGAGAAATGTCCACAAGGTCAAAGACTAACATGGTCAGATCCTTTTTACCCAACCGAGGAGTATTGGTAGGGTGAGAAGACTTAGCAATCAGAATAGAAAAGTGGGATATCCAGGCTTGTTCGCTTACTGCATGTAGAAGGAGGGACGATGTTGCATTGGGGTTCACCTTTTTGAGTAAACCCCAAATTTGAGCACTCGACTTACTGGCAATGGTTGCCAACATTTGTTCGCCATCCCTTTGTATTTGTTATATTTTAGATTGCTTAAGAGTATTTTTGTAATTCGTGCAGAGTTTAATTCATTTCTTCTCTGGGACTCCCTAGTGTAAAGTTTTTAAGATCTTTGTGCAACTGGGTTTTCAAAGTTTTGGATAGTGGGGTTGTATGGATGCGTGTGAGTAAAAGTCCCTTATAGGATTTTTCAATAAAAAGATGCAAGGTTTTTGTATAAGATACATTTGCAGATGGCAGTGAGGAGTTAAGATCATGCTGTAGTTGCACTAAGAAGGTTTCAAGTGTGGATGTTGTCAATTTTATCCTGTTTCTACCCTCTGAGAGTGCAATAGTGGAAGTATATTATTCTCATTGTGGGAGCTCCAATTGCGGCCAGTGATTTGTAATATGTTATGGTCACTGGCTGAGGTAGGAGCAACTACAAAGGCTTGGATTTTATTAATGGAGAATGCTGAGATAAAAACATAATCCAATATGGAACGTGACGATTCTATATTCCACCTAGGCGCCAGAGCTATATCTCCTTCCACTGTGCCATTTAACATTGCACAGTTCCTTGCGGTCATTAGGTTTAACCATCTGACCGCTCTGTTTTAGAGCACACTATTTGTCATGGAAATGCAGCTGATATGCAAATCTCCAACAATTATTGTTGTAGGAATATTCATGTCATGTGCAATCAGGTCAAACATTTCATTTATCATGTCAAAGAATGTGTCATCCGAAATAGCTACTAAAATTCCAATATAGATTCAGGATAGCTGCATGAAGGCCCATGGGGAATAATGGATTTAGTGAGGATCATTTCGTTAATTGGATACCAGGGTGCAGTGAAGCCCATGCCATTACTGTAATACCCAGATCCAATTTTACAGCTGTTCGCATGCCTACCGAGGGTCTCCCTCTGGCCTGTTTCATGGCCGGAACCCAGGAAATCTCATAGCTAGGCCATATGGGATGGGTGGTTATCCATGTTTCCTGTAAAATAATAATATCAAATTACGCTAGAGACATCTTTCTGATATGATGAAGCAAATGTTTAAAGCCTCTGGTGTGCCATAAAGCCATCCTGAGGCTCCGGTTTGACATAGTATCTTGGTGTTAGCATTTTATTTTTATGATTTGTTTCCTGAAAGGCTTTTTTCAGCCACACTTATGTTGGTTGACCTGCTTCTGAAGGTACATCTTTAAAATAAACTTCACAGGCTAACTGGCCTCAATGCCATTCCCAATTAATAAAAAGGGGTTCAAATGTAAGACCTTGCAGCGAGTCAGCTATGGAGTGCCTGGGATGGAGTTTCTCTCTCGTTTTTGATACATTTGTTGGTTTTTCTAGATGTAAATCACAACCATGATGTTGTAGTTTATCCTTTGTGTTCCAAAGTAAATCCGGAACAATCTGTGACGGCATGGATAAGCATAGTGTCCATCTTTGAGTTTTGTTGGATATCTTGAGATTGTATCAGTTTTGAGTTAGGTATAGTCTTGAATGCAGTTTGTAATGTTGGTTGATTGGGAATGGATCAGCTCTTTGCCTGTTTATCATTGTTAACATTAATGTGTCTGAATGTTTAAGTGGCTAATTGCTAGTATGATAATCATTCCTGCAATTAGATTTGGAACAATTGGAACTAACATCTTTTGGAGGGCCACCTACACGCTCCCTCACAGGGCGAGGCAGATGTCCGCGGGTATTCTTTATTCGAGCATTGGTAAGCATTGGAGTGTTCTCTATTATCAGCATTGTGTGTGCTACTAGTAAATTGTTTAGGTACTATAGATCTTTTTTGTTCGATAGATAAGAAGTTAGGGTGGTCATCCTAGAGTTAAACTCTGTTTTTATAATTTGTTTATCCTCTCCAACATTCTCTGAAGGAAATGGATGATGCAAGGATTCTTGTACTTCACTTGTTGGAGGGAGGGAAGTAATGGAATATGTTGAAAAGTTCAATAGTTCTTCATTATCCTCCTCCTCCTGTTCTTTCGGGGGGTTAATTAGGAGACCGCTGTGCTGGCAGGGTTTTGTATCTGTATTTCAACAATCGACTGCATACTGTCAACTACAGGATGTGTAACAGTTTTAGATGGAACATTGGAAGTTGCAGTACGTACTGGAGTGGTCAATGATTAAATTAATGTTTTAGATTTGCTAGTAATTGCTCTAGCTTCAAGGGGCTGGTTCTTTGTTTTTTGATATTGGGGCTTTGTCTGGATTTTTGTTTGTGTTTCTGTGGCTGAAACAGATCAAATAATGGTTCTTGTTCTTTTTCTGGTTCAGTGACCTCTCTTCTGCTAGCCGATGGAGAGAGGACACGGCGCGCAGAAGTAGCACTTTGAGTCGAAATTTCTATTACATCACTTGTCTGAGAACCTACCCCGAGGGTCACAATAGTCTGTTTCCCCCCTCTAGAGTTTTCACATTGAGTAGGGACAGCAATAGGGGTTGGGTTGTGTTTTTAGACATGCATGTCCATGATGTGACATTGCAGCTGCCAGCCAGTCTACTTTAGACGATAGTAAGGTCAGTAGAGATGTATGCTGGTTACATTCTTTTTCTAATGTCTCAAAGTTTTTGGTTAGACTGTTAATGCCGGTATTAATTGCAGGTAAGGTTGTTTCGTACAAATGATTGGGGGGTGAATCAGCCCAAATGAGGGTTTCGGGTAGGTTTTACATAGGACATTGGGGAAGAAACAAGATTTCAATGTTGAATTCGCTGATTTAGGATACAAGATGGGCGAATTCGATAGATTTGGAGGAGGCTTGCTTATAAGGACGTCGGCTTGTGTTTCATAAATGGTATGATCAGTGCTAGGAAATTGGAAGATTGCATCTGCAGCACCCACAATCGATCCAGCATGTGGGATCAAGATTGAGGTATAGGGTGGTGAACTTGAGCGTGGGGAGGATTGATTGGAGCTTGCATCGAGACTTTTTCACAATTTGCGAATAAAGTCTTGGTGGTACTTATGAGTTATCAATTGTATGAATTATGGCCTCAATGATTTGGGGAGATGACATTTGCGCTGTGGTAGGCACATGCATAACGTCTTCATGGTTATGGGCGAGCTCGCTCATCTGCGTCTGGCAAGCCATTAATTCAGCATGAGTTACGTGCTGGTAGTTGTGTGTGGCTATTGAAGACTCAGTTACAGATGTGAAGTGGGGAGGTTGCATGGGATTTGATGGTACAGCAATACGAGTAATAGTAATAGTAATAGGAAGTGCTGCCCTCGCTGCGAGAGTGGTACATCACTTTCCGGGTTGATAACATTGCCTGATATCGCCCGTTAGCGATTTGGATCGATGGCTTTTAGTTTCCTTGGTCTAGTGGGCAATGTTGCTTGTACAGCAGGTTCTTGGGTTGGAGATAATGCTTGGCTGGAAAACAAGCTGCCTGTCTGGCATAGTTGTAGTTAGATTATAAAGCGACATGTTAATAGCAAACCTCGGGGTTAGTAGTAGCTGCTTGCTGCTCCGCTGAAGAGCGGAACAGCACTCTCAACGCAGTCCCACAATGCGCATGCAAAATGCTCGCGCGCTGTTGTGTATGCAGTGGTTGTGGGAAATGGGGGCGATGGTTGAAAATGGTTGAAAATAGAGAGAAAACAAAGTGAAACTGATTGATTTAACAAAATAATTCTGTGGATTCAAGTTCTTAGGTATAAGGTAGAGGCAGTGCCAACCCCGTACAGTCCACACAGAGCATAATAGAAGTGAAGATTGGACCGCTGGTGTTGGGTGAAGATCGTAGTAATCCAGAACAGCACAGAGGGCCCAGTCCGCAGCGGGTCACAGCGGAAGCGCACTCTCAACGCACTCTAAACGCACTCTAAACGCACTCCCACAATGCGTGCTGCAGCCACTGAATTTATTTGAGCCCCCTAATAGACCAGATGCTTGCTGCTCTAGTGCTGTCCCATTAATTGCCTGTGGGAATAACACCAACTTTGCTGCTTTCAAAATCTAGGAGCAATAGGGCTGGCCGGTACCCAGTGATTTCATTGCAAAATATTCACGGCACATATTTTTCAGTGCAGAATTAAGATCGCCAGTAAATTCATAATTAAAAGAAAGTGTAGATAGTACATTGGGAAAGGCCGATCATTTTTTAGGGGTGAGGTATAGGGTTGGTTTCCCCCCAGAATTTGCATTCCACTAATTTTTAATAAAAAGGAAATTAAAAACGGAAACATTGGCGGTACAATAAAATGGGGTGTAAAAACGAATGGCAATGTGTTTTGTAAAGAGTAATGATAAGTGTGGAAGTACCTAGATGGCCTGCTGCGTGGCACACACTGCCCATGGATCCGGGCGACCACCAGTATGCCATCTCTTTAGGCGGGTTGCAAAGGTTGCAGTAAATGGAGATACAATTCCTCTGTAGTACTGTTTCTTAGTGAACTGCTGGATCTAGCCTGCGGCTGATGCATTGACTAAGTGAGCTATGCTAACCACCTTAGCTCTGCTCTCCACTGCGTGATGCTAAAATGGTGTCAAAACGAGGGCGTATTCCTCCAGAATGCAGGGGGTGGATAGTTTGAGGGGTTCTCTGCGAGACCAAATCATCAGGAGAATTTGTTTCAAAACATGTTGCGGCCCTGCTCAAAAAACAATATAATAATAATGTAGTATGATTTTACTCCAAAGGACAGCGCATCTTGGTGCATTCCACGCCGGCTGCCGGCTCATTTCTGTGCCTTTAGGTGTCATAGGCCATGCAGAGAATCACAAGTGCAGGTGTTGTGTGCTGTTATGAGCAGAACTATCTTACTGGGCTTGCCGGCAACAACTCAAGACCTTGGGCCCGATTCATGGAATTATTTTTTGCATGGTTCAAAGTGACTTTGCACTTCTGAAAAGTGACCCTGCACTGCCGACATGTGTTCTTCACGCAAGGATCAACATCCTTCTGACGCTTGTGCTCTTCCACCCTGCACCTACGTGTCTACTTCTGTAACCAGCGCCTTGATGCCCTAGGGTTTGGAGGGCTTTACAAATGAAAAATAGATAAATAAATGTCCCTGGATTAATGACTCGGTTGTGGCCTTGTGCTTCCGAGGTGGGACCCTGCACCACATTTCGGAATGCCGGCCTCTGATTGGCTGATTATATTAATTTGTTTTGTGATGGGCTATTTCCGGTGCTACTTCACTATCATCTTCACAATACGTGAAGGTATCCAAAAACCGGAAGTGAATGTGGGATAAGCGGGCCTAAGCGATAATGCGGCTTGAAGAACAAAGAGTGGAAAGTGTTTTCTCAGCTGAAAACACTTTCCCCAGCTTCATCTTGGCCTAAATGGGAAGAAATTGCCAACACTTCCACCTGACAGCAGCGGCAAACGAAAAATGAAGCCCAATGATGTGCAGGCTGTTGAGGGAGGCAGCTAATCCGGCTCAGGGCTGAGGCTCTTAATAGAGACGGCGAGAAGGTGCACAAGGACTATAGCTCCTCAGCATACTGTAATGCAAGGCCATCCCTGGTTCGAAGAATGCATCAAAACACTCCACTTCGCCACTCCCACCCTGGAGCTAGAAATAAAATCTAGTGGCTATCAAAAAACAATCCAGAACCATCCAGGGCAGTTATGAAAGTATGCTTCCTTTATTTAGTTATGGTAGTTACAGTGCTACACAAAAACCTTGGCTGCTTCTGGGCACTAAACATGAGCAAAAGTTAGATTTAGGTGTTCTGTGGTCTGAGAGGCAGTGAGTCCTTCACCATCAATAGTCGCATTTGCCTTTTTTGAGAAAAAGCCCCAGTGTAATGTAATGGTTATACATACACAAGACCTATATATATGAAGGACATCACGCTGTATGGGTGCGAGATTCGGAGGCTTACGTCATGTGGTGTTGTGCAAGGTTGTGTGCGCAATGTCTTGTTGCAGTGTTGTGAAGTGTGTGCGGTTTGCTGTGCTGAGGAGTTCTGGTTGCTTTAGTGCAGTATGTGAGAGTTGTATGTGGAGGGTCGATTGTTAGTAACAGTTTGGGTTGTTAGTGGCCTGCTTAACAATTATACTAAATAAAAGTTAACAACTCAAAATATTAAGTAAAAGGTTTAATATTTGACTGAGTATAATGTTCCCAAAAATTAATTAAACAAAGTTATGTTATGAATAATACACTGATGCTTCCCCTAACAGCCTATTTCTACTGTGAGTCATTCATTATATGACAATTAAAGAAAGCAAAAAGTTAATTCGATCAACACAAAATTCTCCTTAGGATGTGGAGACAACTTCAGGTGAAGAAATCCTTAATTCTTAATCCTGCGTGTCCTATTGTTTCCCCAACATATTTCGGTTCACAGATCCTCCTTCAGGAGGATTTATTTATTTATCTATTTATTCATTTTAACTTTTCCACTGCGCCACACGCCCATAGGCCATAGGACTTTGCTTCCTAAAATTCCCACAAATATTTAATAGCCTGTCGTTCACGTTTGGAACAATTGGATCTTACTTCTGTATCGTAATTGCCCTAATATATCTAGCATACCATAACTTTGTTTAGTTTTTTGTGAAAATTATACCCAGTGAAATATTAAACCTTTTACTTAAGATTTGTATTTGTTAACTTTTATTAAGCATAAGTATTAAAGCATGGCTTTTTGAACAAAATGTGGCTGTTATTGCCCGTAAGCGTGCTTTAGGGTGTCTCGTAAGGTAATAAGGAGCTTTCATAATATGCCCAAAAAGCCACTGAGTTTCTACATTTCTAGTCAGAACTGATTTATTTCTATATAATCTCTTATAATAACTTAACTCTATTCTTGCTATCCTTCCAACCCCATTTGGATCATACACCCAACAGTTAAGACGCATAGTCCACTTTCTCCAGGCTCTGAATTAGTAAAATCTGTCTATCATCCGAAATGTGCCAAGTCTAGTTATGAGACTCTCAGAATAGCCAGTGTCTCGGAGTCAGATTCACTGTAGACACTATATCGTATCCTCTTATTTATATCTTTATTTGGGGGTTGCTTTAGCAAACCAGCACCTGACAACCTGATTCTCACCAACCTGATTCTCACCAACATAGAAAGATGCAGAGAAGTAGGGAAAGACAAACAGTGCAGAGAGAGAGAGAGAAAGAGAGGGAGAGGTAGAGAGGGAGAGAGAGGGAGAGGGAGGGAGAGGGAGAGAGAGAGGGAGATATATATATATATATATCGGCATATTTTCTGTAGATGGTCTGAAAATATGGAGTGCATTTGGCTAATGTGGCAGGCTTGAAGACCCTAAATCAGGGTTCTGCAACCTTAGGGTCACCAGATGCTTTGGACTGCAACTCCCATCAGCCCTAACCTTCATAGTTAACGGTAAGTAATATTGGGGGTTGTAGTCCAAAACATCTAGAGCATCGCAGGTTGCAGACCTCTGCCCTACATTAATGACCATTTATTTAGCACTCGCCCCAAACTGTAATGCCTATAGGTGCCTGACTAATGGGTGTTACAAATACGCCACTATTTTGTTTTTTTTATGTCCTGGAGTTAAAGTGCAGAATAGGCTCTGCTTGGGGTTCTACCTGAAGGTCGCTGGGCACCGTCTTAGCTTTCCAAGCAAGTGATGGAAGGGAGAGGGGATGCCAGCATTGAGTAAAGGACAGATCATGTAATCCATGGACCAGTAGGCCTGACTTTAGCAGAGATTATTAGGAACTTACTGCTGGAAAGTCTGAATTGGTATTAATGAGCATTCCTTAAGTCCTACCAGCGCTTTCCAAACTAATGTGTTGATAGTTTTGCGGTGGTGAACAAAGATGAAAAGTGCCAATTGGAGCCCTTTGTGAACATGTTGATAGTAAAAAGAATGTGGAAAATTAAAAATCTAAAATATCAAATTGAATGGCTTAAAATATACAAAATAAACTGTCAGTTAAGTTTATAAGACCCGATAAAAACCAGATTGTGGCATAGTCTCCCTCTGGATTTAAGGAAAGTGAACTCACTCCTAACATTTCGAGCAGGACTAAAAACGCACCTTTTTAGATAAGGTTTTCCATTTGACCTATGTAATACCACCATCATGTGTGTTGGCGATTATACTTCTGTTCTGATGATATGTTCCAACGGCGCCAGGATTCGATTGGGGTGCTTGCGTGCGCGTTTACATATATCTCAATCAATATAATCAATCTAATCCCTCACCTTACCCCTAAACTGCTCATCTGTTCCTTTTCTGATCTTTTTTTAAAAAAAACATCTTAAACGAATGGGGCATGAGTAATGCCAACCACTGCCCAAAAATACTTCTCTTGGTTGCCTCAAACCTTCCCCCTTCATCCAGCTGCTACATTGTTTTAAGGACCGCCTTTCTGTTGTATTCTGAATTTCGAAATTGAATATGGTTTGTTTTCTAGTTTTCATTTGTCCTTTTGTGTGTTGCATCTTTTACCATTATTATTTGTGTACTTGAGGTTCCCAAAGGTAATAGATGCTGTGCAACCTAAGATAACCTTGTAAATCACTAGTGATCAGCTACACAAATGTAGGCACTTAATTAAATAAAGATGTGATGAGCGGGAGCAAGAAGCAGCTTCTGGGTATCGGGCTTCCTAGAGTAAGCAGTAGCTCCCTCAGGGGAACTAGGCACCTTTGGGGTGGGATGAAGCCTGGTTTGGATATGGGCCTTCCGCTTTTGTGATGGCTTGGCAGGCAAAGAACGATGGTCTAGAAGGTTGCACAGAGCAGTGTGCCAGAGGTTAAGATTCATTCCAAACTGTCCAGCCACTGCCGCTTTTGTTTTGAATGAGGCACTAGTGTCTAGCGTGCTGCAATTATAACATCTGCATGAGATACAAACCACATATTTGTGTGCACTCTCTGTGGCCCATTATGTCTTCACAAGCTGCTGCGTTTCTCCTTCGTACACAATCTCCACCCTCTAACCTGCCTCTATGCCTCACTTCCTCTGCCTCCACTCTAGCACTTCATCCATCATGGTCACATCCCTAGCACAGCCGGCCGTACCGCCTACCCGTGCTTAAAAATGTCTAATATTGGCTGTCCTTAAACTATGTATGTCCACACATGTACTGAACCCAGTGACTGTTCCATGTACTCCCCCCTAGCCCTCACAACCTGGTCAGAATGTCATTCGAAAGCACCCCATTGTATGAAGCTCACTGCTTTCTGTCAAATCTGAGTTCTTATCTATTGCACGTTCTCTTGTGATTAAAAGAGCATTGTTCCTCCCTGTATATATAAATTCATAAATAAATAAATCTAACTATTATCACATAGCTATGTTGGTTGGACAACAATTGGGTAGTCATACGTAGATCCTTCGAGCTATTGGTGTAAAGTTAACCAGGTTCTTCTAGGACACAAACAGGAGGTAAATAGTTAAAACAGGAAGGTATTTTCAAGGAGATGTCATCAATATAATACAGGAACACATAGTCGTGGATTGCATCAGCAATCCTCTATCGAAATTGCAATACCCTTTAATTGGGGAAAACCGGATATATCATTCTGACTTCTCCAAGTAAGAAAATTGTCTCTCTGGGCTATTAAGTTTCTAACTATTGATATTCCTAAATGGGAGTGCTCAGAAATAGGCCAAACGCCACTATAATACATTGTATAAGAATGGGACGTATTGGCCGAAAATAGCGAGAAAAAAAGCTTATTGCGCATTTACTGCGCCTTCGGCTTGCACACAAAGATCGGATCCCATAATGCCGAACATGGGGAGCAGGGTTTAAGGGGGTATACCCCGCTCCCCCTGTTCAGCATTATGGGTTATGGGGGATGGAGGGGTGCCTCCCGTTTCCATGCTATTGGAAGCGGGGGACAATAAAGAAAAGAAAATGGAAAAAAATGAAAAAGGGACCCTGCGGTGCAGGGATAGCAAAGAGTCGGCAGAACACTTCTTTGTGTGCCACCGAAAGGGTAAGTAGGGGGAGGGGTAGGATAAGCAGGATGTCGGCGACCGCGAACTATGTGATCCCTGCGCACCAGTTTTGATTAAATATTTTCAGATTTGCTATTTCCCGCTGCGCGGTAATCATGTAGATCCGAATCGGACATGTGTATCAAATCTACACAATAAAGAGCCGTTATACACAGTGCAGCACTGCTGCGAAGAAGTGTTCTAGAACGTACCTTTGAAGGCACACCGCGACTACTCGCTGTACAGACGTGCTTCCAGCATAGGATGCGGCCTACCATACTATGGCATCTGAATTTTGATTTCTATGTGGTTTTATTTAGCGTGAATCCTAGCTAGGATGGAACGGAGCGCTGTACAGGTAATTTGAGGTTAACAGAGTTTGCTGCAAGGTGTAGTTCAGGGCTAAGCTAAGCCATTCATAAGATCTTCTAATAGGCCACAATAAAACACAGCATTACAGTAAGACATTGCAGTGCCCCTGTCATAAAAATACCACAGCAGCAGCATATAATGAGGAGCCCAGTGGCTTGATACTGCATTGTCACGCAACGAACCCCTAGTCATAAGACACTGCAGTCCTAGCGTCCTCTGCCCGCGCGGCGCTCGTTAGTCATCGCGCTGAGATGAGACCATACTCCTAGGACACTGCTGTATCTTATTTGGCTCTATTCATTAGTCACTGCAGTGGAGTGAAACTCTAGTTATTAGTACTCGCACTGTAGCGATCCATAATGTCAGTGCCAAATTACTGTGTGGATACAAAATTCCAATTACTGCCGTGGCTGCCGTAGTGAGCCGAAGTTTGGCCGGATAAATACTGCATTGATTCAGAGCCGGCAGGAGAGCCGCAAGAGAAGGAGGGTTCTGCCACGTCACTGCACAGTCCACAAGGCCAGTAGATGGAGCCCATGTCAATGTTAAGAATGCCCTGGGTATAAATGTATAAAATTTACCGCAATCCAAAATGGTTGGGCCTTGCTCGATTGGCCGGTTTGTCCCATGGCCGTATGGAGCAGTGATCCAACCCCATCCAGCAGCTACCACTGTCATTCTGAAAAGGGCTTATTTGCATTCAAAATCTAGGTTTACGCTCAATAAATACCCAAATAATAATAATAGTAAGTGTTCAAACTATACTGTCTCCACCGGAACCCCACACACTCCTTCGTACCACACCCCACCCAGTTTATACTAAAGCAGACCTCCTTGCACCATATTCCAGGAGAATCTCCTTATGGAATGGTTTGCAAATCGCACTGCACAGAAGACCCAGACAGGGATACCTCTTGTCCATATAAAAAAAGGCACAGGTCTCCAAGAGAGAGGAAAGGTATCATTTTGGATTGCAGGGGGATGGGACTCAGAAAGCCACCTGTGCACAAAGGCTGCTCAGTGTATTTTTTTCATTCATCCCCTACTGGGGATTCGAACCGGGGTCCTGCTGTGAACAGTGTCACATCTTGCAAGAACTAGCTTGATACCTTTCTGAGCCCCTCACCACAATCATCCTCACATCCCTTATGCAATTAAGCACGATTACTGTGTAATTGCTGTAAGCACAGCTGTGTGTGCAGGAAATGGGTGGGAGGGCAGGAGGCGGCCATAGCCCTGGGCCTGTCCCTTAAGAGGTGTGAATGGTGGCTCATTGGAATGGGGATGGTGCATGAAGCTGCGTGCTCTGGGGGACAATGACAAAGTAAATGTGGTCGTTCAAGACGCATGTCCTTGCACTGTGTGGAGGAGTGGAAGTGGGGGGACGGGGTGGAGTGGAGGAAAAGCACAACCTGGGTATGGGGTTTGTACTGGGCATAGTAATTTTGGGTATGAGGATGGTGGGGAGCTGGCCAATGCAGGGGGAGGGTGGGGGGATATAGCTCCAGTACTTTTTTGTACACTTTGACCCCCGCCCATTTGAATATTGCATTACGGCCTGTCTGTGCTCATGGAGCTGTGGGAGGCGGCAATAACTGCCGGGCTATTATGCATGTCTATGCAAGTAGGACGCACTTACAAGGTTAAGTCAATGAAACAGTTGTGTAGACTTGGAAAGGCAACACAGTTTTGAATTGTAACTCATAAATGTGTGGCCTTCAGCTTTCTCCTGTGTCTCCCTTACTGTCACCAGGCATTTATCTGGCAGGTAGGGCGTCATAGTTCATTTATATAGCTGTACACCCCGAATTCGAACTTTTGTGAGAAATGGTGTTGGAATAATAATCATAATTATTTGTATATCGCAGAATAGAAACAAACATAGTTGTCTCTAAGTGTGGCTCATAGTTGGTATCATAACTTCTGACGAAACACAAAGGTGCTTATTTATCAAATAGGATAAAATGCCATATTTATGGCCAGACAAACTTCTCCAAAAGTTCCAGCAAATATATGACAGCCACTGATAAAAAGCACGCCAGTACCCCCCACTGCTCCACATGGCCTCTTTGCCCCGGCAGCACCCCAATAGTGGTTGAAAACTTCTTCTATAGCACTCTGTGGGGATGGCAGGAGCTACCTCCTCTCAAATGACCCTATTACTTGTCCCCTGGGTGACTTCGACCTTTTTCAGACGAATTTCTGGAGAAGATTGACAAGTTTGGAGGAACTCAGCGCGCCCAAAAGCACTGATCATGAATGAATACCGAGTGTAAACTTGGTATAGAGGGAATCAGTAGCACTCACAGTATGATAAGAGACACCGTCCGCCAGTGAAGAGCCTGTGTGGTGGAAGCAGGAGTAGGTGCTGTGGCCAAGTACCAAGATATTGTAGTAATGTATCAATATCTGCTCCAGTTTGCCAAAGCAATAGTCCACCAATAAGGTTAAGGTACGCAGCATACCGTAGTACGGGACCATAGTCATGATGGTCAAGCAGGAGACATTTGGTCTCATTAAAAGGCTGGCCGACTACTGGTTTGCTGGTGAGGCACCTGAGTTACCTCCAGCGATAAGCTGGAGGTAAGGCAGACACCTTACCGGCAAAAAATCATCGGCACTGCAACTGCTGGTAATGACGGCAACCCCCCCCCCCCATGGAGTTCTCTGGAACTCCATGAATGGGGATTTACACCGTCACTTCAGCACTCATATTCCGGCAGCAATGCCGCCGGACTGAGTGGTGGAAACAGTAGTAGCATTTGCCAGTATCCTGGCAGATTTACCGCCAGGATGCCGCAAAGTCGTAAAGAGGCCCATTATTGTCTAGTACTGACCTTGAAACCAGTTTGCATCCCTGTGCCATGCCCCTAGGGCTCCCTTACATCAGTAAATCCTTGCCATCCTTATAGCATCATTGCCCCCGGATTGCTCTGGACAACTTCTCCAAGATGGCTTGAGATTACTACTTAAGGCTAACTATCGGAGCTGCGAGCGAAGAAGGTTGGCATTGTGGGACTCTTCTTACTATAACCCTTTTCAATGTATGCCGCTCAAAACTCAATCTCCAGATATCTCCCTTCCTAAATTGTGATTTTTCAAAGTGGAGTTAGCAAAACGGAAAGGTGATGGCTGGAAGGTTTTGAATTAATCATAACCACGGGCAAAGCTCTGGGCAAACCTCCAGACCATCGTTGTTCAGCCTGCCAAACCATTACAGAAGGGGAAAAACCATATGCAACTCAGGCTTGGTCCTACCCCAAAAGGTGCAGTCCAGCCCGAACTGCTAGTCCACATCGCTTCTGCACGAGACCATAAGCATCCATCAAAGTGGAGTTGGCCAGACCCCAACACCCCTGCAATACCAAATCCTGATTACTTTTTTTTGCCACAAAATCATTACATTGAAAATTTAGCAACATCTTAAAATGTTTTAACACATTAAGAATATAGATACATATTGATATGATATGGCATTTATAACACACCTATACACAAGTGTTTCAAGGAGCAATGAGGCAAGTGAGGGGGAACACAGGGATGACAGACAACGATCTTACTAGACCAGGTGAACATTGAGATCGAGCAAGTGCAGGGGAGGTAGGGAGGAGAAAAGTGTGAGGGGGAGGGGAAGTGCAGTAGTTAGGGTAGACAGTAAATAAGTGTAAACAATAAATAGGAACAATAAATAAGAAGTGCTGCCAGCTGGTGTCAAGTGCTGGTAGGGGCTACAGGGATACAGAAACAGCCCCAGATTGCAAGGGTTGCCAGGGGGGGCAATGCAGGTGTGCACACTGGCAGGAAGGGGACCTGGACCCAAGAACAGAGGATAGCCAGGAGACTAGTGCAGTTTCAGTCAGGAGTTCAACAGGGGATAGGAGGAGAGAAAGCAGAAGCAAAGAGGAAGGTCTTGTTGTGCTTCCGGAACCAGAGATGGTTCTCCTCAAGTTTCAGGGAGGCAGGGAGGCTATTCCAGTGGGAAACCCAAGCCGAAGAAAGAGATCTATCACCAACTCATTGCTCAGAGAAGCAAATTACCCTGAGGGAGTTGGAGGCGGATGAGTGAAGAGCTTGAGATGGAAGATATTTAGGAAGATAGAGTTGAAGGTATTGAGGCCCCAGGCCCCAGAAGGTCTTGTGGACAATGAAATAAAAAAACAGCACATTTACATGGAAGACATTAAGTGAAACAACATCACTATTATCTTTGTTACTTTCACAGTTTTTAGTACCTTTACATTAATGAATGGCACAAAACATCGTCTTTTAGAATGTGTAGCGTATTTTGGAGTAAAATTGAAAAGTTAACAATCTAAAATGTTATCTCCTCAAAATGGACAATTGAATTCAACATAATTCCTATAAAGGAGTGAGCAGTGATTATAATTAATTAAAAATAATGAGAAGATCAAATAGTTACAGCAAAAATCACTAAACTAGGGTTTAGACTAGTGGGATTGTTTTGCAGCTAGGGCAGTGTCTTAAGAGCAATGCAACCGAGACATACATATGTGAGGAGTGCGGGGGTTCAAGTCAGGTTCTTTTTTCGGGGGGTGATTCCCCGAAGGAGACAGGGAGTTGATGGATGCAACCGGGAGATGTGGTCTGTGAGAGAAATGAAGGTGTTTAGAGCAGGGATTCGCTCATTGGTGGGGTCCCAACTGCTAATAATGTTTAAAAAGTAAGGAATCAAAGAAATGAGTGAGCCGGCGGGGGCCTGAACAGGTGGCATGCTCTGCCTCTCAAGCTCTGTGACGCTACGATGAAATAGCCCATGCAAGTGCGCCTTCAGAAGGGCGACATACAATCTCCATTTATGACAACAGTCATACATTATTATTATTATTATTATACATGGAGTGCCTTTAGTACAATTATCCGACCAATCACACAACTAGAGGGTTCCTCAAATCATTCCAAGCATACATTGAAGCTGAGGCGAGCCAAACAAGTGTTCTTATAAAATGAGCTCTTCAAATAGGGGTTTGAATCCTTTTAAGGTATGGCAGTTCGAACTCTTTTTGAAAAGTATGTCACTGATCTCAGATAATACTCAGCAACACCATGGTGTCTGAGTGGAATATTCCCAAATCCAAGGTGTCAACATGTCGCCCGCTATTGCTACATTGCTGGAGGAGGATGCAGATGCCACCAAGCTCTGCTCACCACACTTTCCTCTCACATGGGCATCCCAAGAACTGTATTCAGTGGGTTCCCATTGTTCCTATCCAATAGGCAAACACATTGCTGGGGAAACCCCCAAAGCCGTCTCCTCCTGGTCTAGTGTGGCCTTCTAAAGGCTACATTCATTATCAAATGATCTTGTAGGCCTATGTAGAATCGCTGGAGGTCCTCCTGTCTGAGCAATGTGTCACATCGGCCCACGCCAGCACCCTGATGACACATAGCTCTACCTCAACATGTCGTCAATCGGAGAAATACACTGCCCCGGAAAATGCTTGGCCAGTTTCAAGCATGCATGTCCGCACTCATATATCAAACTGGATCCTATCCAACCTCGGATGATCCTTACGTGAGCCAAGAATGAGCGCCAAACTGAGCACTGGCATGCCAACATGCACCACGATGACTTCAGCTCGACCCTCTCCTCCAACACCAAGTCTCTGGGTCCCTACATTGATTGTGAGCTCGCGTTCATACAGTCAGTACAAATGAAATATCAGATAGCCTGCTAGATCATAAGCACTCTTGCCGCCTTATAACCTTCTTATCGCCTACCTGAACCTCTTGCACATTGGCAGCCAGAGCACAGGCCCCTGCGCCTCCACCCTGGTCTCCTGACAAACATTCCTGAGACAGGTGCTTGCCTCACCAATGAGCAATGAAAATGCAGAAACCTTGCTGCCACATCCAACTATCCCACTGCCTCCCATGTCTAGTCTGCATCAAGTTAAAATCCCACTGGATTATCTAGAACGCAGCAGCCCCTCTAGTTCAAGGTGTTGATTAAATAGAAGATGCTCTGAGCTGGAGCAGGTTTTGCCAGCAGCCGGGGAAGAAGGCAACATCCTCAGAGGTTCCTCTGGCATTAATGAGAGTGATAAATGGTGTACAGGCATTCTGATCACGCCACAATGATGCCGCTTGGCACCAAAGCCTTCACTGTGGCAGAGCTCAGCAGGATTCTTATGGATCACCTTCCTACAAGATTGCAATTGTAATTGTTTATTTGTAAAGCACTTATACACAAGTGAAGTGCAAAGAGCATTACTTCGGCCCCCTGCAAGTAGCCCAGTGGGGTTAGATGAGGAGGTTGGTTCCATGTGATATTAACGAAAAATGTTTTAAGAAAAACATTTTTATTGACAATTAAATACCAAAGAAATATTGATTTCTTTAAAATTATTTTTAATTTCTTTTATGTGGGGGTTCCCGCCCCCCCCATGCGCCCTGATTTGCAGTGATTACACCCACACCCCAACCCGCTCTCCACCGGTTTTACTCCTTTTCCTAACCCCAATATATATATATATATATATATATATATATATATATATATATATATATATATATATATATATATATATATATTTAATAAAACATTTGGTGATTTTCGGTATTTAAGATCTGTTAACGTTATGCAGTATTTCTTTTCCGTTAACATCACTAGATACCTAGAAGGTCCTACACATCCCTAGAAGTTGAAGACTTGAGCCCTCCTGGGCTCCACTAGCAACCCCTGCCTCCTTGCTATTTTTACAGCACTCGCTCTAGTACACCCTGAGCACATACACCTCATCTCTCTCTTACTCCAGGCTTGGTTCAAACGGAATTTAAGACTTCCTCTGTCACTACCCTGTTTTCCGAAACAACTAGCCGACGCTTTCAATCTGTCCAATTGTATCAATCGCTGTTTCCAGATAAAACTTTGGAGGGGATGGCCACACACTAGCTACAGATATTGGCTGATCGGGTTCGCTTTCGAGCATTGCATGGAAATGAATCAGTGGTTTCGGTTATGCTAGATTATTTTAGGCGAGAAACTAACTCAAATGGTGCCGATCCCCTAGTCCTGCTAGACCTGTCTGCAGATTTCTATACTGTGGATCAGCAAATAACACTCTCCCGGATTTCCAGTCCAGGAGACCATGGTAGAGTAAAATGTAACTGTACATCAATTCCTGTCCAATTGGCTTCAATGGCTATCAACGCCCAGTGCCTCCGCTTTAGTGTCTAAGGTCATGTTCAAACTGAGGAAAGACTCAGGGTATGGCCCGCGGGAGTGCCACCAAGGGGTGGCCAAGGGGGGGCCATGACTACCCTTATAAATATGCTGCCCTCCACCCACAGGCCCATTTAGTTATGTGTGTTTGTTTTGGTGTGCCATCCCAAGATTTCCAGTGTGGCCACCCCTATGAAAAAAGTTTGGGGGCGCACTGAATGCCCTATCGCCACCTCTGTTATGTACTGTACATATAACTCCTCATGGATCCAATACAACTTTGCAGACTCACCCAACCCCACCCCCCCTCGAAATCCAGACAAAGGCGAAAAGGCTCCAAACTTTGCAGCGTGTCTGGCGGTCATTGACAACAGAGCGGAGATGACTGGCAGAAGGACGGGGATTATGCCGATGGTAGCACCCCACACTGCGCCCACTGCTCAGATCCTTGGTTATGGAGCAATGGGCAATGAAATTATGACCATGCACCCTGCAGTAAAAATTGTATATATAAGCAGCAGTAAAAAAAGGTTTTTCTTTTAGATATTAAAATACATTTTTCCATTCTTGCCCTTTCTGTCAGACGTCCAAACTGTTCCTCGATGGGCGATTTCATACTTTGTCTAGACAATACCAACATGGCCTGTGCGCGGCTTCCAATATGTGTGATGCAGTACCCACAATGATTCCAGAACGCTGCTTCGCATTCACTTCTACGCTTAAGGCACAATGTGCACATCGCCCCGGCCCCACAGTTGTGCCGCTGCTTAAGGTCTATGGCCTTTAAAGCTGTTTTTTAATAAATATGCCTGTGTCCAAGGACCTAAATTATGAGAGAAAAACTGCAATTCTCTCCAGGGCTGTAACTAGGATCAGTGGATATGGTTCTATTGGTATAAATGCCCCTGAGTGCCAACAAAAGAAAAACTAGAGGAAGGTCTGCCTCCCTTTTGGCAACCAGGCTCTGGAGCCATTAAAAGCCCACCTCTTTCAATCCTCATTTTAGACACCGGGCACGTTTTTCTTAATAGATTGGGCCAAAGCAGAACAGCCACAGGAGGCAACATTCAGGGTGATGGTGCGCTCTGTGGGTAAAATGTGGCATAACGCTGCAGTGCATGCCGAATAATGAAAATTGTGTACACTGGAGTCGACCAATACACCAAAGGCAGTTTCTGTCATCGTACTTTTCCTGATGGTCTGGATTAGCGCTCTTAGAAGGAAGCATCGCTGCAAAATCACAGGCAGCATGCTCCACGCGGCACCGGCAGAGAAAAGCCAGGAGGTGCTGTGCGGGCCCTAAAAAATCAAATCAGATCCCATTCTAATCGAGGGGGCAGAACCATTGCACATTTCATATGGTGGCATGAATACCTGCAGCCTGCCTGGATGCAGGGTGGGGTTTGACTATATGAGCAGTGACAGAACTCCTACTTAAACAGCAATGGCTGCTGAGAGCGCCAGATAGCACTACTCACTGATGGCAAACTCCTGTCTGCACTTTACCGCAGTGATGCTAAACTGCCCCCTCTACTGCAGCACTTCTGATCATCATTTTAGCAACAGGATAGGTCCTTCAAAAAGTTCCTGCAGAGTACATGTTGACATTGGGCATGGGATATTGACTTTTCTGTAATGATTCTGGCTCATAGTTGAGACAGGAAGCTCCTGCTGCAAAGAGAGACGCCATGACTTCCCTCAGCTTCGAGGTGTGAGGGAGATAGGTAGGTCACCGGCGACACGCGCGGCGGCTCTTGCTGCCAGGTGATGCCGTCTGATAAGATACCGAGAGACACAGATAACCAGCACCAACAATAGCCCTTTGTCCGCGGAGTCAATGGAAAAGTAGGGCCAGGTGAAGGATGATGCGCGGCCGCTGCCGTGGTGGGAATTAATCAAAGGCATGGCCCTTTCATAGGCCATTGTCCCCCAAGACTAGCCTGTCTCGGGGAACCTGTGATCACAAAGTCAATTGAGGAACCCCATTCAGCAGTGGGCTGCTGGGACCCATGAAAGGCCCGCTAATAAAGGGAAGGGCTCCTGATAATGGGAATGATATTGGATGGAGAATGCTTTGTCACACCAGAATACCTGTAACAACAGCCCTGAAGCAGGGCCTGAGGAGCTGACGACAGCATCCTCGCGGTTGAGTGGGGCGATCACTTCTCCGTTAATGCTGGCAAAATAAAATATAGATTTGCCCCTGTTGCTGCTGGAGAAAGGAATACACCTGCACCCGAACATGCAACCCACCTAACTAGGTTATAAGAACTGACGTGCCATTTGCGCGCATGGCACTTTAATTTGTTGTTTTTAGCACATGGCCAATAGGTTGCAATATTTTTTTCCTGGACAAGTAATTTTTTCAGTGCATCTCAAACTGAATCCTTCAACACGAGTGGTCGATCATGCAGGACTGAGATCCGAACACCCCTACCACCTTTTCCTGTGCTTTACATCGCGCTCCACATCGCGCTCCACATCGACCACATCGTTAATCAGTGGTTGGCATCTCGGATGACCGAGAGTCAATCAGCACCAATTAAGATTGTGGCTTTTGCAGGTTAATGCCAACACAGTGGGCTCTCAGCTACCAATCTCTGCTAATTTGACACCAACTACCATACAGGCATATTAATGATAATGGATGCTGGGCAATAATGGTGGGGTGCAGATTTGAACCCCGACTCGCCAGTCTAACTACATTCTAACACTGTGTGAAACTGACTAATACTCCTGGCAGGCCTCTTGAAAGCAATTGGTTCATGGTGTGACTTGTCGAAAGCAATTCCTTCCTCACGAATTACAGCAGCCATGATTGCACAGCCACCGGATTACAGCAGCCATGATTGTCCAGTCATCCGGATTACAGCAGCCATGATTGTCCAGTCACCTGGTCATAAGTAAATGCTGATCAGTGCCCACTGGTCACTGGTCTCAAATGTCATGATCCGTTGCTCTTCGAAGATATGTCTGCGTTCAGTAAAAAAACATAATAGTAATACCCCTACACCCGAGGTAATTGAATTATAAAACCAAACCTCAACTATAGTCCTGGGTTTGTATAGGAATCTGCCAGCCAGTCACCATGTAGTAGCTATTGGCATAAACAGCCCAGGATCTCCCATTGTTTGCTAGGTATTGTGAAGCTGATGTTTAAGGTGGGAAAAGTGCTTCCACAGCTATCCCTCACCGTCCCCCTTTTTCGGCCCACCCCTAACACAAGCAGCCGCCACACTGCAATGTTTATTCCTGCTGGATCCTTCAGCAACACAATCCTACAGAGGTTTTGGAATGCATCACTTAGCTCTGCCGCTCTCCTCAGCTCTCCACCGTAGGCATGGCCGCAGTGGGCCACAATCAGCTGCAACCTTAACAAATAATTGAAGGAGCAGAGCTCAGATGGATCTCGTTGCATGTGCATGGAGATGCTTGCTGCACGCATGTCACCGAATGTGGTTACAATCAGGAGGTACACCAGACGGAAATGTGCATAAGGAGTGGGGAGGGATCCTGGGTACATGTTCCTTCCTGCAGTGGTGCCCAGTGTGGTCTGCAGGGGACGTGGAGATTGCGCCTTGAGCATGTGCCTTCACTTTGCAGGTCCGAATCCCAGCAAGCCCGACTCATCCCTTCATCCTTCTAAGTTTGAGGAATTGTGCTCTATTAATTGGGTCACAATTATTACAATTATAACAGCAGTTACAGATGGGAGGAATCCAGCATGACAGCTTCCCACACACCTGATAATCATTATTATTATAATAACGGGAATAATAACAATAACAATAATACTAATTATAACATTATTATTATTTATCCTCAAAGACTTAATATACGAGTGTTGACTCCAGGATAGAGTATTCCTAAAGTTGAACATAAACCCTAATGTTTTTCGTAGACAGACAGAATTCGCACACTCCAACATGCCCCAATCCAGTTGGGAGATCTTAGTCCAGCCTTGGTTTTAACTTTACATTCTGGGACTTGTAGACCTGGGATTATAATAGGGAAAACATGGATTACAAGTTCCAGAATGCATAATTAAAACCAGCAGTGGACTAGTATCTCCCAAATGCAACAGGCATGTTGGCATGTATGGGACTTTCCGCTTATGATATGATCACAATTAATTCTTATCGATACAGTGTCCCGTGGGCTTTCCAAAGTCATCTTGACATGATCTGGTATTTGAAGGTTCTTTGGTGACTGTTCACAATGGGGCTTGAAGCTCAAGCACAGATGCGCCATGATATTATCTTGAACATTCCTTGTCCTCTCCATCCCATGACAGAAGCGGAGCAAACACATACACAATGCTGGCGTTCCACCGCAAACCACATCGAGGAAATTCCTCAGGCCCCCTCTAACCACTCTTAGGGACTGAGCCTGTTGCCCTCGGAACCTTCAGCCCATCTGTCCCCCGAGTAAGTGTGAGCCAAATTACATAGCGTAAGACTTAACCTCCTGCCGCATAGCGGCAGAGCAAACTTCCCCCCAGTCTGTAGGGTGATGTCATCTTAAGTGGCTCAAAGTTTACATGTTTAGTGTGCAACAAGAACCATAAATGATCAATATTAATAATAAAAATTAGCACCCTTTGGGTGGGGGTTGGCCAATCAAGAGGCTAGAAACGCCGGCTGATACTCCCAATATAGCCTGCATTCCATGCTGCTTGATCACCGGCTGCTCAGCCTGCAACCTTACCCCACCACTGCAGTCATTTCGCCCCCAACCCTCACTAGCCGCCACAGCTCTTGCAGTTTCACTCCTTGCTCCGTTTGGCCGCCTTCCACAGCCATGGCGGCCATCTTTGCACATTCTTGCGCCTCCTTAACAGCCAGCGTGAAACAAGGGACACCTAATGGCCACCAATAACCTGCAATAAAATGTGCGAAAAACCTCTAGCAACTGCAGCTTTAAGGGGGATCCAGTCTGGATATGAAAAATGACTATGAATGTATTACAGTGACTATAGGATGCCACCATGCTATTCAGATGTGGCGCTACGCATAGGGGAATCAGATGACCTCAAAAGATTGCTTATATTCGAACAGATAGCTCAGCAGCAACGCGCTCGCCTTGGAAGCAAGAGGATGCAGAGCAACACAGGTTCGATCCCCGGGTCCGCCCTTAGAAACCTCTGGGTATTAAGCACATTCTTAATAATAATTTCATATCACTCTGCGGGTGTCGGAAGAAATGTCCATCGGTGCCAATCTGAGTCAGAGGAATGGCATTGATATGGGAGTGGCAGGGGAGCCGACCCCAGAGGTCCCGATGTATGGAGCTGCTGTTGGTTGGGTCCCGGGCAGTTGAGTGGGATGCGTGGCAGAGGAATGCGGTGCAGACATTCCATGCTTCTACTGGTTAATAGTGCCTGTAATTCCTGCATCCAGATTGGCTGAATCACAGCCAACATTTGCAAAATGTTCCTAAAGTATAATAATAACGATTGATTGAGCAAACATCAAAACATATATTGCCTTTCATTCTGGCACAGCACAGATCACCCAGCCAGTTTGCTGGCTTTTTATAGGTAGTTACAGTCATCATTTAATGCTTTCAGGTAGGCCTGTAATCTACATTAACTTTTCATAGTGGTAATAAAGGCCCGTTACAAAATGAGACCTCTTCTTGTAAACTACAGTTAATAAATGATATTATGCTGGCAAGATAGCATAGCAAGTTCACCTGGTTTAAACCTCCAGAAGCCATGTTAGAATTTGGGCAGGGCCGTTGAGAACTCTTTTCTTCAGTGGTTATTAAATTGTGTACCATAACATTGGGCAATAACACTTATTAGTGCCCGGTGAGGGCGCAATCCAAATGAAATAAGCATTCTGAATGGCCCTCGATGGGGCTTTACCCAGCCGAGAATCCCTCGATTCTCAGCCGGGATTCCAGCCACCTTTTCCACGGCGGGGAATGTGGCAGCCCCTCAGCCAATGAGGAGGCTCGAAGCGGGGCCATCCCCGCTCCTAGCCTCCCCACGGCTGAGAAGCTGCCTTGGCCCCCCCCCCCGCCGGGGAATCAAGTATGTTTTATTTTTTGTATTCCCTTCCCTCACACCTCCCCGCCCTCCCCACCCTACTTACCTTCAGCCTCCTTTGTCCCCGGTGGAGAACAATGGCAGCCTCCAACCGTGTGGAGACTCAGAGCGGGCCATCCTCACTCCGAGTCTCCACACGGCTGGAGGCTTCCATCGTCCCCGGCCGGGGACTCAGGTACGTTGTTCCCAGCGCGTCCGCTCCCGATGGCCGCCATGGAAAGGGAAAACGGACTCCGTTTTCCGTTTCCCAGCGCCCATTTTCTTGGTCGTTATCGTTTTTCTTTTTTCTGTCCAGCGTTTCGGGACAAAAAAAATGCTTTTAGTGCCCCGGTCATGCAGATCTTGTGGGCCGGGGTACTAATAGCTACATGCCCCTTGCGGGATGCAGCATCCTATTTCACAACCATTGGAAAATGTTTACACTTGCTTGTAGAACAACTTTTACTTTCACATGACACCCAATGCAGGCTCATGTTAGTTCCACTCCAGTATAACCAAGATTACATTTGAAATGCTTAACTTATGAAGCCAACCTTATTTAAACAACACAAAATAAAAACACATTTAATTTACTGTACATCTTTTTTTCTTCTAATACGCGGCCGCAGGGAGATTTCAGCTCCAGTTAGACTCAGGCAGAGGGATTTTTCCCAGTAATGAATGATTCAACAAGAACATATTTTGCAACTGCCAAGACTCCCTAACTTGTCAACATTTTGGTCAATGTCTGGTTTTGAAAAAGGCCAGGGGCCGAAACACGTGTTAACCGAAGGACACAATAACGATTAAAACAACCTTACCTGTGTGGTGGCAATGCATTTTGCTACAATTGAAATGCGTAACTTATGAATCCAACCTTATGTAAACACTACAAAATAAAAACACATTTAATGTACTAATTCAGGTGGTCTATTTCCTTTACTCACTATTACAGTAACACCCTTTACATCATCACGCAACCTCCAACGCATGTATTTCTATCACCACTGTATGCTGATAGCTTTATAGCTCTCAAGAGTGGTCATTATCACAAGGGCAAAAGGCTGAGGGTGAACCTATCCATTTCACCCAGTCTGCTACACCACTATTTGGTCTGCTGGACAGTCTCTGCCCCACCCCCATCAGTCACGCAACCATCACCATAGCACAAAGTAGAGCTATGCAACTCCACAATTTTAGTCTACATCAGAGACATTAGGTGAGGTGGCAGGCATTTAGAGCCGAGGCCATGGGTACGTATTCTGGAAAAGGCAGCAACAATGTGAATTCAAGGCCGTTCGTGCTCTGTATCGGCCTGCTGGGGGAGGCCATATTGGATCCATCTTCATTCCTCTACTCCACGCATCTTCCCTTACCACCCAATGCAATGTAGCCACGTTCTCGTGGTGACTAACTCGACATGACGTTATGCCTCTTCACTTCCGTGCAATCTTGCAAGGCAGCACTTCCTGTCTCTGACGAGCGTCAGCCTGCCTGGAAGAAGTGGCCAGGATCTTGTTAGTTGACCCCCGGCACAAGGGCGTTTGTTCTGTGTGATCATTTACATTTATTTATTAACATTTATAAAGCGCGGAGCAGCCCTAAACCATCGTGGTGCTGAAAATAGGCCCCGGGGCATTACCTGAGCCGGTAATGCCGCCGCCGCGAGGGGCATATAACTATTAGTACCCCTATATAGTGTTCCCTTGTATGTAGCCATGGCAACAGCACTCTGCTCTGTACCAGTATATCTTGCTTGTCGCGGTACACCCATAAAACTGGTGGGGGAAGCATGAATCTTAAAGCAAGCGTGATAAGTTGGAGTCACAATCGCACCAATAAAGAGTTATAGAGGGACCCAGTTACACAGGAAAGCGTGGTCCGGGTCAATAAACAGCATATATAACATCAAGATCCTTTCCTGTTGAATATCATGCTCTACACATAATAAAACACTTCCAGACAGTAAATCTGAAAAAATATATAATTGTGTGAATTATATTCAAAATACATCAGAAAGGGTTTATATCAAAGAATGGAAGGAAACCTGTTGACACAGCAATTTGTCTGTATATGATACTCCCTATATAATCTCAAAAGAGATTCGCCAGAGAGACCATGGGTCAAACTCGAGATGGCTACAGACATGTCAAAATAACACCAGTAAACCATCATCAAAATACACCATTATAGGAAAAAGACAAATTCAAAATATAGAAACAAACCAACCAAAAATCCTAAACACAGAACCATGCACCTACAAAGTAATAGCCATTCCTGTTATTTTTTTGATTTCAACTATTTACGATGTATTTTGAGTAAAATTGCCATAAATATATATTTGTTCAGAAAAAGGAAAGATGCTTTCCTCCTAGCCCCGTTGCGTTGTGATGTTTGGAATGCGTCCCTGGCCCCTGATCCGTGGTAGATGTTGTCGTGGACAATGCTGCTGAAGCATGTCCCCACGAATCGTGAAAAGCCGCGAGAACCCAAGGGGCACGGAGAACCATGGAAGACGCCTTGCGCCTGCCAGGTGCTGACAACCCTGAATAGGACCTAGAAGCAGAGGGGTTGGAATCCTGAAAAGTTCCTGGAAGCTGTGAGTTGCAAAGAACCCTGAAAAGCACCTGGAGCCCAACGACGGCTGAAAATCCAGAGAAGGTTCTAGGAACAGATTTGTTGAGAATCCAGAAGCAAAAGAGTGAACCTGAAAGTGACGGAGACATAAGACACGCCCTCACAGCTCGTCAAAGATTCATTTTGAGAGAAGTGTAAAAAGACTACAGCTTGAATACCAGTACAATTGTTGACAGCACTCTACCACGTGACAATATCTTACCTCAGACTTCACAGCCATTTGAACAGCAGTAGTTCGGAATTACAGCTTCCCCTCTTTCTATTCGGCTGAAACGTTGCGCTTTTCATTGTAATTGTTTATTTATAACACGCTTAATACCCAGAGCGCGCATCCGGGGATCGGAACTGTGTCACTCCGTTTCGTCTTGCTTCTACGGAGAGCACGTTGCCCCTGAGCTATCCTCTGGACAAATGTTTTCAATAGTCTGCTACCCAAGAACTGTGCTCCCCAGAGGATTGTCTTCTAGTCATCTCAGTGCACAAGAAAGTGAGTTCTGGTGGAGTACCTGTCCATTTCTGATCACTATTTGTATATAAACTAAAACATGTTTGTTTCTGCAATGATCTGCAGGCCAGTGCTATTTACCATCCCCCAAGATCCCCCATGTCTAGCACTTAGAGTGTGACATGCTGCTTGAGGCTTCACAAGAAGGCTTCTAAACGTCTCTTTGCACATACATATGTTGCACGGAGGGGAGCACCGACATTAGTGCGTGAGTACTTTGAAGGCCCTTCGGTGACATTTTCCACATTTGAAGAACTGATTCCAAAATCAAATTGTAAAAATAGGCACAATCGACTTTACTCCAAGTTTTCCAAAAAAGTGTAAATGCCTCCAGTCATTAATGCAGGGCAGGCAGCATTCACAATGGATTCCTATGAAATCTGCCTGCTTTTAGTGGATGCCAAATTAAAAGGCCATTGGAATCCACGGGATGTACACCTGTGCAAAAATCTCATGCTGGCGAAAAACCAGGATGCATTGGAAGGCAGTGGAGGGAGTTGCAGCAGATGCTTTTCATCTATTTCGTGGTTGTACTCAACCTCTAGGTGGCTGCAGAACTACCCAGAGTGTTAAGGCTACGTGGAAATTGCAGATTTCATGGTTTTACACATTACTTTGACCCTTTGGGCTTCTAAATGAAGCACGATATGTCATAAACATTCTCGACCCCATGCACACACAGGGGCACATGCTTGACTGGCTACTTGATCACAATTGTAACACCACACTCCTCCCCTGCACCCCCTGCACTTGGACAGACCACCACATTATTACATTTAGCTTCCCCTTTAGGGAGCCCACCCTAACCCAACCATCAATTCTAGATGCACCCGCAATCTCACGTATGGAAATCACTGGTAGACCTCCAGTCCACCAAGCCCACACTGCTAAAGTAAACCTTCTGGTCAATCAATACAATACCTTGCTCGCATCAACCATCAGCACACTTGCCCCTCTCTAAACTACACACCCAAATGATCCAAGCGAACAAGCCTGTGGTTCACCGAGGAACTACTTAACCTTGCACTCGGAAAAATGCACCTGCGAAGCCGCATGGTGCAAACACCCCTCAGCCGCAAACAAATCCTGCTTCAGAGTGGCTTCAAGAATCTACAAAAAAGCCATACATGCTGCTAAGGCAGCTGCCTACAATACTTGCACCATGAATGCAGAGTCAAACTAAGCAAACTCTTCAAAATGCTAGGCGAAATAGAATCGCCAGTGCCTCTCCCACCCATGATTACCAAAGACAACACTTGGTGCAACGACATCCAGAACGCCCTCCTAGGCAAAATCGCCCTGCTACAAAACAGAATCCAAATCAAGCTATCCACCACCAGTCCCACTCCTTCACCCCTCCATCCCACCTGCCCTCAGCATAGTCTCCTCTTCCACTTCCACCCAGTCACCGCCGTGGATACTGCCAACATCTCGAATGGCCTCTAACCCTCCAGTTGTCGAGGAGATGCCTGCCCCGCACGTCTAATCAAGGAATGCGCTGACCCCCTAGTACTGCAAATCACAGCCAACCTCAATGCTTCTTTCACTTCTTCCTCAGTTCTCTTGTCGTTCTCTTGTCCACATTCGACCTTGTAGACCCGACCGCCCTCTGCCATCATCTCACTACCTTTGCTGCCTTTTCATCAGCAACAGACTGTATCGCCTCCTTCCTTGCTGTCCGCACATCCTGTGTGTTCACTCACAAACACTACTCAACCCACACTGCCCCCACATGCAGAGTACCCCAAGCTCTTGTGTTTCACCCACCATCTACAATGCTTATGCCAATCCTCTCTTTGACCACCTCAACTCCCTTGGCATCAAATACACCAACTATGCAGATGACACACAAATCCTCATCCCACTTACCGGCAACCAACACCTAGACTCCCTGAAAATCAATTCCATCTATGAAACTATCCAAATCTGGATGGCCACCCACCTATTCGGCCTTAACGATGAGAAAAACGAACTCTTCCTCATTGGCAACCCATCCCACCTTGCCAACTTGAGCCCTGCCTACCAGTCGATCAAAAATATATAACCACATCATGCACATCTCTCCTTTCGTTGAAACGCTTAGTTTCCACCCTGATGCCAGTTAGAGTATGTCACATAATTTCAACTCCATCCCCTCATCAGCTCCGTACACCCCCAAACTTGTCACTGCCAGCAGACCCTTATTATCTACAGAGAACTGTCCCAACATTGCTCGATCCATCATCGGCTTCAAACTGGATTATTGTAATGTGTTCTCTCGGGGTACCTCCGAATAAAACCTCAACAAACTACAGATGGTACAAAACATTGCCATCTCAGCTTCCCTCGACCTCAACAAGCACGACCACTGCCACAAGGAAAAATACGCACTTGCTCCCCATCAGAGAACTCAAAGTTCAAAAGCCTCACCATCACACACTGCTGCCTCTCTGACACAGCCGCTAGCAACCTGCTCCAAAGACCATATAGACCCACCACCACCAAACCTACACAAACCGCTTACTGCAACCACCTGTCCATCCCCAGGTTCAAATGGTCCAGGGCAGGAGGGTCCAGCCTCCCAGCCTCGGCACCCACACTTTGGAAATCACTCCCCATACATCAGGTCATAACCCTACTATAGTCTATTCTGGAAAGATTTAAAGATCTACTTATTCAACTAAGTGTCCCATCACATGACCGGCTTTATATGCATTCTGTCCTGCCTGCAACTGGTGCCTAGTCACCATAGTGCTAAGTGTGCTCATACAAATACAAATAATTAAATATATGAATAAAATATCTGACATAGAAGAGAGGAGTCTAGCTCTATTAACAAAAGTGTAGATTTTAAATGATGGCTGCGTTGAGCACCTGCACCGCCATAGCAACTACAGGGGATACAGGAAAAATCATTGTGATATAATATGATATATTATATGATATATGATATAAGTCATTTATAACATGCCTGTACACAAGTGTTTCTAGGTGCTACAAGACAAGGAAGGGGAGACAAAGAGAGGACAAAACAAACCCTCCACTCTCTGCCTGGAGAAGCATCTGAACCACAGTGAGTTTGAGGCGGAAGAGCGGAGGGCTTGAGAAGGAAAGTATTTAAGAAGAGACGGTTGGATGTAATGAGATCCCCGGCCCCAGAAAGCCTTGTGGACAATGCAGAGGGTCTTGAATTTGATCCCTGCAGCCACCGGGTGGAGAGATTTCAGGGCTGGAGAGATACGATACTTGGGCTTGAGGCCAAGGACAAGTCTTGCAGTCCTGTTCTGGATTAGTTGCAGAGGGCGAAGAGTAGAGGGAGGCAGATTTAGCAGGAGGCTGTTGCAGTAGTTCGGCCTAGAGGGAACCAGGGCTCTGGATACAGTGAGCTTCTGGGTAAAAGTGAGAAAAGGAAGTATACCTCTGAAGAGGTGCAGCTGGTAGTGGGACTTCTTAGGGATATCCATGATGTGAGGAGAGAAGGAGAGGGTGGAGTCGAAGATGACACCAAGGTTGTTTGCCTCCCGGGAAGGTGCAGGTAGCAGGCCCAAGGAGGGCTGCCAGAGTGAAAGAGGGAAAGCAGGGTCACAGGTCCCAATGAGAAGGATCTCAGTTTTATTGGCATTCAGGCAGCGATCATTAGTGGCATACCATTCCTGAATTGTGGTAAGACTATCAGGAATGAGCAAGAGAGGAGAGCCTAAAGGAGATCTCAGTGTCATGTACATAACAGTGAACGTTAAGAGAGAAGCTAGAGATGTGGTGGGCCGGAGGTGCCAAGTAATAGTGGAAGAGCCAGGGGGAGAGGTTAGAGCCCTGGGGAACACCACATGTGGAAAGAGAGGTGGATAAAGGATCCCAGTTGGACTTTGGAGGGTCGATCTGAGAGGAAGGAAGTCAACCAGGCTAGGGCCTGATCCATGATGCCCAGGTTGTCACAGGATGGTGTGGTTGACAGTGTTGAAAGCAGGGGAAAGATCGAGGAGGATGAGGACAGAGGGAAAGCTACAGTCGAGATTTGAGAGCAGGTCTTCACGGGTGTTCAGGAGAGCAGTTTACATGCTTTTGGGTGCTATAAAGACAGGCTGATGGTTATGGGGACTACCGACAGATTCAGTGTGAAGAGTAAACTAAGAGATGGCCAGCTTTTCCAGGAGTTTTCCCAGGAAAGGAGTGATAGAGGATGTCTGGTTCAGTTGACGTAAGGTTGTTAACAAGCAGATTGGGACTGCTGTGGCAACAGTTCTGTAAGCCTTCATCGATTTATCTGTCAAAAAGTGTTTCATCATGGACAAGGGTGCAGACTGGTGTCATATCGATGGTGAAACCTCTTAAACATCATCTCTAGCTATTCAATGGCTGAGGTGGTATTGGACAGTGAATAGACTATCGTCCACTAAGATCCTTAAAAACTAAAAGTGACCATGAATTTGTAGTGTAGATTCTCCCAATTTCTGTGCAACTTATGTGTTTTTAGCTCTTGTGCTCCTAGTTTTCCTGCAAAGGAAATAGCAATAATGCAGCCTCCTGCTTCTGTCACGCCCAGCGCATCAGTGTAGAATCAGTGGTTTGCTCTTCGATTCTGCATCGTTCAGAGGTGCACAGGATCAGCGCTTGTCGTCGGGTGATGTAGCCCTTGGTGGCATGGCGCACTATAGAGTCACAGTCCTGCTGCGAAGGGCTACATTGATACACAGCTCCAAGGAAAACAGATAACTCTGGACCAGCAATGGAAGAAAAGAAATAGAGATGATTCCATAAATCAAGAGGTTCCTCCGAAAGAAGCTGTAGAACTCTCACTTCCATTGTTAGCCTGGAACCCTCGCTAATGAAATGCAGGAAACGTCTGGACAACTCCCCCATCCAAATCTAATCTCTTCATCCCTGACTCCTCCCTTTCCATCCCACCATCTTGCTTTTATGCTCCGAGGCTGCTCGTGGCCTTTTGCGTAGTACAGGAATACAAACCAAACAAATGAAAGCAGGGTCAGGAGGGGATAGTGTCAGGTGGTGAATTTGTTCTCATTCTTGGATCTCACTTGAGATACCAAGACATAGTAGCAAACATCTTTTCCTATGAATACGTTTGCCAGTGTTTAAAGGCGCCTCTCAAACATCTGCATTCTTAGTTTTGGCAGACTGGTGGTACAGTCACTAAGAACCATCTGATGACATGAACACATCCCAGGGCTGAGGAGATCAACTGGACCAAGTACTGCATTCCAAGTGGGCTAGTCTATTTGCATCCTGCTGCATGGAAATAGTGCCTTGCAAAAGGAGTCCCACAGTATGGAGCGCCGCCATGGGTATGTCTGTTGGTCGAGGCATAGAAGGAGCGGGATGTGTCTTACTACACCTGGACCATTAGCTGGTAATAGCTGACAAATATCGAATGCCTTTACAATGCCCGTACATGTATGTATGTATGCATGTATGTATGGGAAAGCAATGGAGCATTGTACACAGAGGATGCACCGGGCATTTTAAAGTAAAATCTGGAGGAAAGTAAGGAGCTGAGATGGGTAGTGGGGGAGTAAGGAAGAGCTCTAGTGGGGGAGAATAGGTTTCAGTGGGGCGATCAGCGCTTGATGCGATGTTCTTTGAAGTGTAGGGCCTAAGGTCCTTCCTGAAATTTAGGGTGGAGGGGGCCAATCGTATCTGCATTGGTAGCTCGTTCCATAGACATATTGCTTTACAAGGTAAGGCTTGCTTCCAATTTCATTACCTCTTGCTGTTCTATGTTTGCAGCCTGGCAATGTTTATTCATTTATTTAAACACTTCTATAGTGCAGCCATACCATCAAGTGCATCGTGGCGCTACTGGTAAGAGGGGCTGAGCAAAACCCAGGCAGACAAGAAAACAAAGGGCTAGACATTTAAAAAAAGAAAGGTCTTCAGTGCACGACGAAACGAAAAGTGATCCTATGTCGCGTGCAAGGCCAGCCGATGGGAGTTCCATAGCCTGGCCGCCACCACCGAGAAGTCACACCCTCCAGATCTCGAGTGGTGAACTCCGGGGATCTGGACCAGGAACAGGGAACCTGAACTGCGGTAACGAGAGGGGACATAAGGAAGGAATTTCTCCTGCAGACACTCAGGACCAGGGCCATAGAAGGCCCGGTGCACCAAACAGAATGACTTAAAATCAACCGGCCTTGCTACTGGCAGCCAGTACAAAGAGGTCAGGATAGGGGAAGCAGAGGAGCAAAAAGAGGCCCCTGCGGCCATTCTTGCGGCAGCATTTCGCAGGACCTGGAGGCAGCGAAGTAAATAGAGAGGCTGAGCAAGATACACCGCATGACAATAGTCCAGACTGCCTACAACCATAGATGATACCACTACAGAATGGAGGTGAGGAGGAAGGTAGGGGAGGACTTTGCAAAGAACCTTAAATTTAAAATAGACTGACTGGCACACTGCACTGACCTGCGGCTCGAAGGACATAATGGATGAAAGTTTAACGCTCAGGTTTTTGACTACCTAGGCTGGCTTAGACAAAGGGCCCAGAGAAGGATGTGGGGGCGAAATCAACAGTCCAAAGGGGCGAGCCAGCAGCTGAACCCACGACCAAGACTTTGGTTTTGTTGCCATTTAAGAGGAGCCAATTATTGCCCCTCCAGGTGTTGACCGCTATCAAGCAGACCTGACAGCGAGCAGCCGTCTGCCGCTGAAGTACTTCAAAATGGATCCGTGTTTTGGAGTCATCTGCATAAGAATAACACTTGAACCCAAAAGAGTGAATAAGGAGAACCAAAGGCTGGATATAGATATTGAAGAGGAGAGGAGAGTGAGAGAGCAGACCCCTGTGGGACCCCACAGGATACAGGTGGAGGAGCGGAACAAAAAGGAGAGAGGAGAATAGACTGTATTCACCCTAAAAGAAAATAGCTGAACCAGGCAAGCCTCGGGCCTGATATGACTGCCAGGGCGAGCCTGTCCAGCAGCATAGCATGATCTATGGTGGCAAAGGCTGCTGATAGATCTAGCAGAATCAATGCCCCCACACCACCCTGATCCACCATGCTGGCCAGGTTGTCCACGACGGACACCGGCACAGACTCCGTCCCTCTCTCAGATCGTAAACCAGATTGAAAAGAGTCCAAGAGACCAGAATCTTCCAAGGATGAACGAAGTAAAGGCATGATCATGGATTCAAGGAGCTTTGTGATGAAAGGGAGAAGAGAGATGGGACAGAAGTTAGAAAGGACAGAGGGATCAAAATAAGGATTTTTTAGAAGTGGGGTCACTATAGCATGTTTAAGAGAGGAAGGGATGCAGCTATTTGAGAAGGAGTGATTAACAGCATATGACACCCAAGGACCTGTCAGTGGGATGAACTTCTTGAGGATGGAAAGTTGAATGGGGTCGACAGGGGAGGCCGACTTGAGGGAAGAAGTAGCCCTCAAGATGTCCTCTTCACTAAAAACTGGAAAACAAGCCCAGTTGTGAGGAGAGAGGCAGGGGTCTACAAAAGCCTATGGCTAAAGATGACTGAGACCGTGAGTCGACTATTTTCTGGTGTGTGGTGGTGATTTTATCCACAGAAAAACTCTGCCAAGGAGTTGCACAACCCCTGAGAGGGCTCAATGGTACAATTAGCAGGAGAGGATGATAATGACTGGACCAACCAAAATAATTTCCAGGGTTGGTTCACAGCACCAGCCAAACGTGAGGAAATGAAAACGCATTTGACCTCGAAGACCGCATTTTGGAAGACAACCGTAGCCTTGTGCAACTCTAAGCGTCTAGCGGGGCTATAAGAAACCTGCCATTTGCGTTCTGCCTACTGAAGAAGCAGGCGAAGAGCTGCCAGTTTGAGGGAGATCCACACCTCCAAGGAGAGCCTCTGTGGTTTAGATTGCTTCAGAGGGGCCAGGAGGTTGGCCGTAGAGGTCAGAGCTGAGGGTAGGGTGGTATGGTCCGTACCCTGCGGGGAGAGACAGATTGTTATATTGTCCATCATATCTAACATGCTAATGCACGCCACCTGTGGTGGGGGTGACTACAGGAGATTGTGTCACCTGGGCCACTATGTTGATGACGAAAGGAATCAAAAATGATTGGTCCAGACCAAAGTGCTAGCCGGAAGAACGGACACCAATCTGGGGGCTGAGAACAACAGGTCTAAGGTGTTGCCCAGCACACGAGTCAGCCCTGTGACCAGTTGAGAAAGCCAGATGTCAGAGAAAGTGGAGACAAGAAGACCTGCATAAGAGTCCAAAGGATCATTAGGGTGAACATCAAAATCACTGAGAATAATTAGGTCTTGATTGCGCAGATGAAGATGCGCGACGGCTTCAGAAAGAGGGAGTGGAACCAAAGGATCCATAGTAGGAGGGCGGTAGAGAACACAGACATGAGCTGTGTTGTCCGCTGATACACATGTACGAATCAAAAGGGCCTCTGTTTGGAGATTATGAGCAAGGGAGAGGATGGAACATGCGAACCGGGAGTGATGCACAAGCGCAATTCCACTGCGCAACTGAGTAGGGGGATGATCCAAACGCAGAATGCGAAAATCAGGCGGCAAGGCCTGTACCAAGCAGGGACAGAATAGCTCATTGAGCCAGGTTTCGGTGATAAACACCAGTTCCTGAAGCAGTTCGTAAAAAGGAAGTGCGTGAGCTCCTAGTGACCACGCATTGAGTAATACACATTTCGTAGGCACAGGAAAGCCAGGTGGTACAGGTGTGGCGGGAGGGGGCAGGGTAAGCCAGCCCGGAGGCCACAGGGTTGCAGGGGGAGCTAAACGAGCAAGCACATCACGGGATGGACCTACATGACTGTTCTGGGCATTGTCCGCCCAGATCCGGTCTGTCTGGAGCATGGAGGAACGCAGAAGAGCCGGAGTTTTGTTGGTATGCTCAGTGAAGGCAAGGAATAAGAGTGTGTGCATTCCTACCTTTAGCCTGAGGAATGGCCGAACTACACACATTTGTCTGTCCAGAAAACCCCAGCTGCCATTTGAGATGCATGACTGAGAAATGCACGCACCAGGGGACACTTTTTATGCCAGACACCCTAAGGTGCAGCTCTTTCTACCATTTATTTAATTATCTCCCAATGTTTGACGATCAGTTGGAGATTTTGATGCCCGGTGCTCAGTCATTTATGAAAATCTCGTTCCCTTTTTCGTTCTTTAGGTTTCACCTCCTAGCAGGAGATCTTTCTTTGGTAACTGTACAGAGGGGGGGTGGGGTTCCGGTGCGCAGAGTGTGTCTGCAGCTCACTCAGCCTGCCAGCAGTGATGTGCACCCCCGGGAGCTGGAGAGCTGCCAGTCCCTTTTCTCCTGGCCTAAACAAACAGAAACACAATGAGCTGCATGTGTGTGTGTGTGTTCATTATCTTCACCTGGAAAGGGAAAGGGAAAGGGGGAAATGGGGAGGGGATCATCGCGCTGGGGGAGAGAGCGGGTGAGGGGCTCTGTCAGGGCGGGAAATGATAAGTGCGCCATCTTGTTCCCGGCTGCACCGCGCACAAGATTGCTTTTTAATGAGAACGAACGGCCTGCCTGTCACGACTGGGGGGCCAGTGGCCCGCTTTTGTTTGTGTTCTGGCGAGCAGAGGGCCCCGTCCTCAATCAGAATAATCCAATTTAGGGAAATGATTCATATTAGCGCGCACATCTGTCCGCGGCCCAAGCAGAACCCGGGCGTTAGTCTAATAAATGATCTTCATTAAGTTGGGCTGGAAATATAATCTGGGGAGAGACGGACGGCACGCGCGGGGAGAGCGATGCGCGCAAGGCGTTAGCGGCTCCAGGACGCCATTTGTTCTCTGTGAGTCTCTGACTTGTTCCTTGTTTGCCGAGGCCTTAATTTTGTTTGGGAAGCGCAGAAGTCATCCGAGGGCCCCTACCCAACCATTGTTCATGATTCCGTCGCCATATGTATCTTCGGATGGCCCCATGTTAGATGGGTCAGGAATTTAAAAAATCGCTTTTCAGGTTTAGTGTGGATAATGTTTTTGGGAGAGGCTATACTGCAGGTCGGTCTATGCTACTGTCACAACACTAAATAATATAGTCTAAGCTACAATACAAACTGCAAGAAATATACTGCCGGTGCTGATGTATATGCCACCATAGATACACTGCATCAAATGTACTGTAGATGCAACTTTATATGCCAACATCACCACTGTTGGATTACTGCTGTAACTGTTCTACACGTTGCATACATTCCTATATTCAAAACTGCATGGCATAGTCTTTAAAACATGTCTTATTAGCCAAAGGCTAAGATCACTGAACACGTGCATATGTGCTATTTTTTTAAATGTATTTATTTTTTCAGTGAGGTTCCAATACATCTGAACTTCAAAACTGCCAGTGAGTCTGCATCACTCTTCTCATCTGAGGCTCTTCCTGGTATGGGCATTGTGGAAGAAGTGCTCGCCTTTTTATCCCTTGAATGGTCCTCAAGGTACCAAACCATTAAGTAGCTCTTCACACATTTTCCCCGCTCTTTTCTGAGCTTGTCCAATGAAGATTTTGACAGCATAGAGAGATGGTTTTCTGTGTCATGTGTGCTATGCCCCATCAGGATTTAACATTGTGATATTGATGCCATCCCGCTTCAAAGGGAAAGTTATGGGTAATTAATGCCAGGCGTCCTCAAACATAGGATGAGTTTCAAAAAGGCATGCATGATCATTAAACCACAGTCTGCAAACTACCCACCTCCCTCACGCACACTTCGATGTAGGGAGTACTCACCCAAAAATGACACACGCAGAAGCTCGTCTTTATGCAAATTACCACTAGAATAATTCCTTGTGATACGGTCCCACTGCCGAGTTGACATGCCCAATCAAAGTGAAGGCCTTTAATGAAAGCAGCAGACTGTTCTCACGCAATAAAGCCTGCCATTCTAGACACTTTTGCCATAACTAGCACTAGAAAATATCTTGTGATAACATTTTTTTTTCTTAGAAATAAAGTAAATACACAATGTGCGTAAAACGTTTTTTCAAAAAATAAAATAGAAAAACAAGCTAGACTCAAGATGGGCACCATGGAAGATGGCCACCATATTAATCAGAAAAGGGGGCGCTCTGATGAGGCCCTTTTTTATTTCCATGGTGGCCTGCAGAGCAGTGTGTGGTGTAGAAGGGAAAGAAGATCAGAGTAAGTGGCAGTTAAGTAAAAAAAGAATGCAATTGCCCCACTATTGCATTATGGTGGTAGGGAGTGCAGAGCAGTGGAACGTGAGCGGGAACAGGCAACAACCTGCCCAGAATATATGTTTCTATGTTTGTATTTAACTTGCATTCCGAGCAACCTGACTGACTGCTTATCCTATGTGTGCTTATGTACCATCAGCCAATTGAAAGAGCAGCTATTCACATCCATTGCCCCATCAGCCATGTACAATGTTCAGCAGCCATGGGAATAGCCCATCAGCCATGTGCAATGCTCAGCAGCCATGAAAATGCCCCATCAGCTGTGTGCAATGCTCAGCAGCCAATGCCCCATTAGCCACGTCCAAATGCTCAGCAGCCATGGAAATGCCCCATCAGCCATGTGCAATGCGCAGCAGCCATAGAAATGCCCCATCAGCCATGTGCAATTCTCAGCAGCCTTAGAAATGCCCCATCAGCCATGTGCGATGCTCAGCAGCCATGGAAATGCCCCATCTGCCACGTGCAATGCTCAGCAGCCATGGACATGCCCCATCAGCCATGTGCAATGCCCAGCAGCCATGGACATGCCCCATCAGCCATGTGCAATGCTCAGCAGCCATGGGCATGCCCCATCAGCCATGTGCGATGCCTAGCAGCCATGGACATGCCCCATTAGCCATGTGCAATGCTCAGCAGCCTTGGACATGCCCCATCAGCCATGTGCAATGCTCAGCAGCCATGGAAATGCCCCATCGGCCATGTGCAATGCATGTCCACACACACCCAGTGTCTTATCTTCCACAGGAAACGCTCCATCAAACACAACATATAACACGTCCCTTGTTCTTAAGCCTGGGACTGATGGTGGACGATGGCATAGGAAGGTACGGTCGACATCATAGTATATCTTTTGTCTCGTCGGGAGGAGCAGGCCAGGGGCATGGTGCACAGGAGGACAGTGTATGCTCCTTCTCAGATGAGTTCAAGCAGCAGACTGGTGGTCTGAAACCCTATGAATGGCCGGGCAGCGAATGTGCCCAGTAGCGTGGTCTTCCATTGCACCTCTGCATTTAGCTGCACCAGCGCTTTGGGGAAATTGAGCTATTTGAAAATTAGTAAATTCTCTGTAATGCCATTGCCACTGAGAAGCCAGTAGGACTAGGAGTGGGTGTAGTCGTATATCAGGCTATCCTGCCCTCTTTTCCTTCAAACCAGGGCCTAATTTGTAAAATAATAAGTAGTTTAGTTTATTCATTTATATAGCGCACCAAACCCTCAGGTATCTAGGCGCATTCAGCAGGTTACATGGTTACAGACAAAAAAGTTACAAAGGTTAGACATAAAAATGCAAATAGGTGAAGTATAGGTACATACAATATATACAGTCGTGTAACAATGTGGAAGTCAGCATAATATATAAATGAGTTATATACAGTATAGGCGTATATATAGTAGAGACAGTTTAATGCAAGGATGGTAACCAATAGGCATGGCTAGAATAGAGTTACGGCAACTCATTGGTGAGAAGCCAGTTTCTTATTTTCATTCTGATGCAAGAGAATGAAGTGCCAAGGCCCAACTATTTTCTAGCACTCATGTGACACTGCAGGTGGGCAGTAACCCACCACTACTGCCACCACCTGTAGCTGCTCCCCACAGTGTCGACATATTTGGGGTTACACTACAGCTCCCCCCTGTTCTTTGTGGCTGATGGATGCACTGGCTATCACCACTTCATAATTTAGAGTGAGTCTGAGACAATAAGTGCCGGAGCTCTGATGTGTACCACTTAGTGATGCGTGTATCACTGTACAGTGGTTGTAGTGCCGAAGCGTGGAGGCCGGGCCACATTACTTCATGCAATATAGTAGTACACTGTGATATGATGGCGCTAATACTGTGCTTACGGCAAAGTAAATGGCTATCCTACACATTTTTGCTATAGAAGAATAAGCCGTAGAAGTGAATATTGACAATTATGGGCACGATTAATAGAATTTCTTGCACGGTTCAAAGTGACTTTGCACTGCTAAAAAATGACTTTGCACTGCTGACACAAACCCTGATTCATGGTGCTGTGCAAAGTGTATTTGTCCAGTGCAAAGGCAGTACAAAGTCATTTTGTACAGCAGAAATGACTTTGCACTGCAAAAACACACTTTGCAAAGTTCGATGAATCAGGGTCTGTGTCGGCAGTGCAAAGCCACGTTTCAGCAGTGACAGGTCACCTTGAACCGTGCAAATAGTTCCATGAATCGGGCCCTATATGTATGTATTATTATAATTGCATGAATTGATGTGTTGTGAAAGTTTATTGGTAAACCAAATCACATTAAATACATTTTTATAAAAATTCAGAATATTGACAGAACAATCTAAAAGGTGTATTACATTACCAAAATCATTAGCCATACAATTTATCACACTTATACAATTCCATAACATAAATTGTAACACTTGTTATACACTAGTTTCTTCATGGAAATTGCAACTTTCAATGTGAATACTGCTGAACACTATAACATGCAGTATGCATTTACACAAATGATGCCGTGCGGAAACATTCATATTACTTACAAACAACTTTACTGTACAGTTCAGTAACTTTCTGCAATTTCGCCCAGTACATAAGCACATGCTACAGCATATACTGTAGTATGTATTGCAGTGTCGTTATATGCATTTCACATAGCTCAGTGTTTACTACCAATTGCTACCTTTTAGATGTGAACCATTCAAACACTATACAATAAGCAAGCATGCATGTATACAACAGCTGCAGTGCCTTTAACAATTCCCTACAACCTTTATCACAAACAACTGTGCAGCTCTGAAATATTCACAGCACACTACTATATACTATAGAACATATTGCCATGTAACAGAGACACAATTAACATATTATAGTTATATTTAGTAATTACTTCAGTTTAGATGTGCATACTTTGTAAATTTAAAAATGTAAAATATACAATATATATTTATGTTCAAATGGATGTACACAGTTTAGATAAAATGTTTGTGTAAATGTACAATTTGTACAAAAAGCTCAATAAAAACATATATATATATACATATATATATATATATATTTATACAAAATGTATAAAACATAATATATGTAGATATACATACAAAGAATTATATATATGTATGTACACATGCATATACACATGCATATACATATACACGTGTCCATTCATACACATGCTGCAGTATACAAATTATCTACAACAGTTTTCTCAAAACATTTTAGCATTTTATGGCCTACTACAGTACACTGCAATATACTATGGAATGCATTGTAATACAGTAAATCAAATTTGTATCAGGAACCAAAAGAGACCAAAGCAGTGGCGCCCAAATTCATAGGCCTACACATGTACTTATATATGTAAAGAGAGAGAGAGAAAACACGACAAACATATATGGACTGACAGAGGAAGAAACAGAGATTCATAGATTCAAATGTGATGGCCTGAGAGGTGAATAGACAGGCATGTGCCTCATGTCATCCCGTATGCAAAGATGAAAATGCAATTTTTAATGAAACTGAACATATTGGGCAAATTGGGAGCTTGTGCATGGTTTGAGAAACATCATGGCCAATTCGACATTTCAAAGCACATTTATCTAAACTGGTATTTAAAGATCACTGCATCCAGATCCCCTTTTGCTGACCTGTCCAGATCACGTCATCTCAGCTGTATGCACTGTGTGTGTAGAGCACCCTCTGTCACCTTTGCCTCACCTTGAACAGACCCAAGCGTCAGCTGACAGAGGAGAGCTGGGAGGTGGCTGTGCACTGACCACTCTGGGATCTGCTGCTTCCGTCTGATAAGTACTGAGAGATAGTACCTTATTTCTCTGACTCCAGCAGGATCTGGGCTTTCTCTGTGAAGAGCATGACATTGCCGGAGGCTATGAGGACCACGGTAGGTTAGGCAGCAATGCCGGGTGGCGACCTGCACCAGAGCAAGCGTTTTTCATTCCGACTACCTCCCAGTCGTATGATTTCCACGAGGCGTTTCTTGTTCTCTAGAGCCCCATTCAAAGGGGAATGGCGCCTCCACATGCGGTCCAATGAACTGTGAGGCACTGCACCCATTTTGAGATATATTTGTATTCAGAGGATGTGGATTATATTGACTCAGTGCCGGGAACTTCCTCGGTCAGAGAACTGTATTTATTTGCCTTAGTGTGCGGGGAATGTTTCTTGAATGCTTTTGTCGGTGCTGTCCGATAATCTGGAAAGTGTCTCGGGTATTTACAAAAAAACATCAGTGGAGTGTCGTCAGCACCGAGGTAATTCAGCTCAAAGATGTCGGTCCAACCACAAGCCCCGGTGAGATAGTCTGGGAGGCTTGCAGAGAAGAGATTTCTCATTAGAAACTTAAAATGGTCGATACATTGAGTGTCACTGCACCGGAAACAATAACAGCTATCATTAGCAATAATCAGAAGCGGTAGGAATCGCCCATTATGCCTCTGCAACACTGGGATATCATTTTTTGAAGCGAGACAGAGCATTCAAATTATGGACACTGTTTAAAAATGGACCCCCTTGTGCTCGCTTTGGCATCACACATTCTAAAGCTGGAAAGATAAAGAGAAGATTGCAACATCTGCACTGCATGAGATGCTGGCACGGTGAGTCGTGTTAGTATATTGTTTGGGAAAGAAGGGAGATGTGTAGCATCCTGACTGCATAAAGACTCACATCAGCAGGTGCATTGGAATGTAGATTCTGGGGAGCACCAGAGTCCAGAGAAGTCTTCAGGACAGGAGCTTGAACTGAGAAGATGTACCACCCAGACTCTCCTGCCGGACCACTGATCTTATCACTGTAACTTTATCAAGCAGTTGAGAAGATGTACCACCCAGACTCTCCTGCCGGACCACTGATCTTATCACTTTATCAACTTTATCAAGTGGCTTCCGTTTCCACCTACCTGCATCCTGAGCGATTCTGCTCCGCGTGCTTCACTTACCTGAAGCAATACATACTTGAATGTTACAAAGATCATCGTGGTCCCTATGCAAGCATGAAACACATTTGTGAAGCGCTCCATAAATAAAACAAACCCCCCCCCCAAAAATAGACTGCTAGCATCGTAGGAAGCAGGAAGCACTGAGACTGGCAGGAAAGCTCACCCTACCACAGCAATGGGAGGCCTTGTCTATGGTATAAAGCCGCACTATACGCAGGGCACTCCAAACATGGGTAATGCCTCACAATTGAAGGGCCTTTTTTCAGTTTTTTTATTACCTAAAAACAGACATGTATTTCAGGCAGTATGAAGGCTGCCAAACTGTCTTTCTTGTGGATTGATACATTTCAAAAGCTTCTTCACTCTTTAAAGTATACACATTCATCAACGGGGCGCAGACAGTGGCCCCCTTTATCGCAGCCGCCGCGAGCCGGTCGGCGTGTGCGGTGGCGGCGTCCTTCCGGAAACCCGCAGCTATTACCGGCGGTGATTTACGGCTCACGCTCCCGTATTGCCGGCCTCTTTTTATTTTTTATGCTGCCTTACAGGTATTTAAGACGAGCTTCAGTGTATTCTGAAGCATCATTCCAAGGGTTTTATATTTATAGACTGCCAGTGCACAGCCCGAGTTCCAAATTGTCCAAAATAAAAGAATAATGGAGGAAAAAGGAAACCTTGACCTCATAAGCTCTCAGAATTGATGAGAGTTTGCTCGTGTCAGCTGCCTTTTCTTGTTCAGGGCACAGGAGCTGCGATATTCTTTTTTCGCTTTTTTTCTTCCTTTCCTTGCCACATGTTTTTAAAAAAAATGTGATCCATCGCCCAGTTGGAATTTTGCATTGCATGGGACTCATATGAGCTTCATTATAGGTTTGGCAGAGTGCGTAAAAATGGCGGTAATATTTCTTTGTAGTGAACAGAGAGTGTGTCAGCAGAAACCAGATTCAAGTTAAAGAGGTGACCGACAATGAGTTGGGGAGAGGGGGCCCCCGGATTCGGAATCACCGATCAGGCCATATGAACCAAACAATAATTGAAAAACATGAATATTTTATTTAAATTTCATTTGTTTAAAACATACATATTACATTTTAAATTTTGTTACGAGCTCATCTCTAAATAGCAGCATATTATTGTTGAATAAAATGCATAGTAAAACAAAGTGCTAATATAAAACAAGACTGAAAATTCAGTCCATACTAACTTCATGTTGGCAAGCTGTCTGAACCTCAAGTCGGCTGAAGGAGATCACCCGGCTGGTGGTCAGAGGCTATGGCCACATTTAACAAAGTAGAGAAAACCACAAAATTATATGGACAAGGCAATAGTAGTTCCTGACTAGAAAAAGGGGTGCCATACGACCAATTGGAATTTTGCATTGCATGGGACTCATATGAGCTTCATTATAGGTTTGGCAGTGTGCGTAAAAATGGCAGCAATATTTCTTTGACACCACATTACCAAGACTTTGCCGCCCCGCCAAATCACATGTTTTGCTCTAAAGTGGAAGGCGTACCTTTGGGTAACCTCACCACTTTATTGGCAAGAATTAGCAGGTGTACCACAGATGGAATTACCACATATCACCCACTTGTCTCGGGAGGATAGCTCAGGGGTAACGTGCTCGGCTTGGAAGCAAGGTGACACGGAGCAACACAGGTTCGATCCCCGGGTAAGCGCTTGGAAACCTCTGGGTATTAAGCGCGTTATGATTAACCTATCATATCTTATCACTGGAGACCTGTCAAAGCCCCAGTGGGGTCTTAGGCTTCCAAAAAACGGATTCACAGCACCACTTGTAATCCAGCGGTAAATCTGCCCGACCGAGCGGCGGTAAGAATAACTACTTTTAGCAGTCTTACCACAGAAATACCAAGGGAGTACCGCCAAACTCATGATAAGTCCCAATGTGGTTAAGCCGGATACACTCAAACACAGAGGCGTTTACCTGCTCTACTGCTGCAAAAAAACGGATGCACACACCTGGCTTTCTGACAAATTAATGAGTATTCATTGTACACATTATAAAGGGACCTGTTTCATACATCTTCTTCGCCGATGTCATCCAAATTCTTTTTCAAAGAGAATGATTGTCCAAACATTTGTATTAATTTGTATAAATTGCAATGTCCGCCCACTGTGCACCGAAATTCAAGCCACATCCTTAGGCTCGTCCAATGGGGCCAGAGAAGCATGGAAGGGGGCGGAGCTTCAACCTAATGAAAAGGTTCAAACTTAACGCTCCAGGTTCAGTGCAAACCCCTTCGACCGCTACCCGTGGCCCATCACTGCGAAGACCCTGTGAAACCAGCCCTACTGTGACAAGACCACACAGACCAAGAAGAATACTAACCCGACTACATACTCAACCCGAGAAGGTGGAGTAATGAGGTTCATGCCTCGGTATCCAAAAATAACTGCTGATGGATAAAAGTCTATCAGCACGAAGAAGAACAAGCGCTCCAAGTTCAGAGTCTGCCTGGCACCTTCCAGTCAATTTTCACAGTGGGAGTTGGGCCCAGCGTGGTGTATTAAAGTCAGGTGGCGAAAGGTAGATTCGCCAAAAAGCGGGCACCAATAAATGGCAGACAGGCGAGTCTACCGAGTCCACATTGGCCCGATTCCCTGCACAGCCTTGATGTAAGGTGCGGTGGGTCTTGCTCACACTTTAGCCCTCACTTAGACCTCCCGGAATCTCACGTGGGTCTTGCAAGGGGTGGCTGAGACTGGCTGGGGTCACGTGAAAACACATCTGTCGAAAACCACTTTCTCATTAACTTCATCTCCAAGGTCAACTTAAAAACATATTGGGCAAAGGAGAGGAGGCAACGGGTTAAAAGAAATCCTACGAAGGGGTGATTAGGGGGCACAGAGAGGCGATACAAAAGAAAATACAAAAACAGCAGCAAGAAATACAGTCACATTGAGAAAGCTTTATTGCGAAAGACATTTGTCAGGAGGAACATCTGTGGAAGGGACCAACCATGCATAAGTAGTGTGAGGGTGGACACATTCTCCACACCTGCATATATATTGGCAACTGAATCCCTGTGCGTGGAGGGTGGTGGCAAATCTCTACCTACATAATTAAGTGAATTTGCAATAACTGGCCCTAATAGACCTGACACTGAGAAAATAGTAAAATAGAAAAGCTCATGCTTGGCATGAGGAATTTTCATTCGTGGGAGGCAATGGATGCCAGGGCTGTGAAAAGACACCCAGGAACTCAGGGCATTCTGCAGAGCCTACTTCCTGAAAAGGGAGAAAGTGGAACAGTGCTTTACCTGGGGCAGTGCCTTACCCTCCCGTGCACCCTCCACATCCCTACCCTCATTCCGCAGGCTCCCATGCTTCACAGCAGTGAATGGGGGTGGGCACGCCCACGGGCACCTGCAGAATGACTTGCAGGAATCGGTGCATCCACTGAATGCAGCTGTTTTTGTTCACCTGTTGGTCTGATGAGCGACAGGTGGAGAGAGATCATTTCTGTGATAAGAGCAGTGCCCGCTTTGCCTTAAATGTCCCCTATGGCTACATGCTTCCTGTTGTTTGGTTTAGGGCCGGCCATAGCAACAGCAGTGCCCGGGGCAGAAAAACAAAAATGTGCACACCCCCCCCCCATTGCAGGCCCCTGGTCATGGGGGTGCCTCACATTTTTCGATACGTTCTGATGCAAGAACCTCAGTGCCCTTTTATTATTAACCGGGCACCTTATATTTCAATACGCCCCCTGCCGCGCCTTCTCCTATCACGCCAGCTCGTGGGACACCTTGAAAGGCTGCCCCGAGCTGGCATGCCTGGGGGATAATGGCGCCCCGGGCAGTCGCTCGGGCAGACCTGCCCTAAGGCCGGCCTGTGTTTGGTATAACCTTATCCTATTTCCTTCTTAAGGGTAGCAGCAGTTTCCTGAATAGATATGTGTTGGTAGTTAACAATGTCTATCATGGAGAATTAGCTTGAGTTTTTCTGCTTCTCAAAGTCAATTGCCTTGGCATTAATAAGTTAAGTACTGTCCCGCTCCGGCATCGCTAGGCTTGCGCGTAAGCGCAGCCTCCCGGGGGTGACGGTGAGCCAGTCGTTGATGGATATAGGTATCATCCCACAACAATATCATGATAACGATGCATTGATGAACCGTAATGATGGTTGGTGGCTGAAGCCGCCGAGCAATGAATCAAGTCGCTGACAGGCAATTCATGCGACCATGCTGTTGGCATGGCCATTCCTCAATTAGGCGCATTCACTATCTATGAATGGCTTCCCAGCGGAAAGTTGAGCTGTTTGGGAAACATCTGGCCAGGTAGTCACAGCAGAGTACCTAATTGCTGGGCCCTGCCAGACTCGAGCACCTGTTAACGTCATTATGACTGAAGCCCATGAAGAGGACAATGCAGGCAAATTACATTTTGTAAACACCTATTCATAGACCAATGAGACAGACGCTTTCCCACAGCATCTACATGTTATATATTCCAGGATGTCTGCCTCACTGAACAACAGACAGTCCAACTCACAATCTTCTGCCCTGTATCCAATTAGGCGTTGCCCGGAGCATGTGTGATCCCTGCCATCCATTTGACACCCTCTTCTAAAAGAATGTCTGGGGAGCTTGGGGTCTTCGCCCAGGTACACCTGCCCATATCTCTCCGAATTCCAGGTGCGCATTCCATTCTCAAAGATCCTCCAGTGTAATTGCATAGTTTCTCCATTTCTCAGCACTGTGTGAAACCATAACCCTATTAGCCCTACCCTTGCCATAACCCTGATCCTAAAACTTACCCTGACACTTACTCTACCCTAACGATTAACCAAACCCCATGACCAGCCCTGCAGCAACCACCCTGACCCCAACGCTTACCCTAATCCAAACCAAAGACCTATACTCTAACCTTAACCCCTATTCATACCCTAACCCCTATTATAACCCTAAACCAGGCACTCAGACTTCCACTAAACCCTCCTTAACCCTAGCAAATACCCCAGCAGTATTACATTTTTGTTTGGCAACTTTTTCGCTGCAGAGGTATTTTCACCATGACTTTTTCACTGACTACACTTTTGCTGGCAACCTTTTCACTGGCTGCAGAACATTGTCACTGGGAACAGCACTGTGGCATGGAATAATATTCTCCCTGTGGTTGTCAGTTGTCGACCATGCTTTCACCTTCATTCCAGGCGTTTATGGTATAGCCTCAGCAGTGAATGTGGGGTACCTTGTTAGACATTAAAAAGAAACAATAATACAGTGTGGTGTGCCGCAGCCACATTTGCCATCAAATTCGAATAGTTGGATGCTTTGATGACCTTTATTAGAGAATATACCCTGGTGGCGCTAGTCCGAGCTAACAGAGGTTACCTGGATGAGGCGGCAGCATGAACTTGTTGACCCTGTGATGGAGAAAAATAAGGGCCTCGCTTTCCACCATCTAAAGCTGTATCGCTTGTGCATAGGCACATTCTAAATGCCATATCATATCATATCATATCATATATCATATCATGAGCACCACAGTGGTAAAGCAAAAGTAAAACCACTACTACTATGTCCAAACCAACTTGACCATCTCCTCCTCCGTATATGACGTTGCTTGCTGGCGACCACTTTGCCCGCAGTTTCAAAGGGGAAACCATCCCACTTCCATTTAGTTGGGTATGGAGGTTCCCATGCTTCCTTCCCCCATTGCAACAAGTAGATTGCGACTGGATAAGAAGATTCCATCGCAGGTTTTTCCATCGAGGGAGAATTTGTCTAATTTGTATCCATTGCTTTTTACCACAAATGTATGTGGGGGGGGTAGGGTAATGATAAAACTAAGGGGTTGGGGATGGCCTGCGGAGGGTCTCCCCTGCGGCTCGCATACATTTGCTGTGAAATGTCCTACAGAATAAAAAAAAAAAGAAAATCAACAAATTCTTCCTCGATGAAAAAATAACGATGATATCCCATAGAGCCGATTGTGACAGGTGTTGGATAGAGGTGCTGGCGGCTCTTCCTGGAGACATCCATCTGGACTACGCCTATTGCCCATGTCAATTATATCTGAAAGATTGCTCTGCCAGGTTCACACACACTTAAATTCGTGACATAGTTTCAGAAACTGAACTGGGAGTACTCGAGTAGGAAAATTACTCTGCCCTACCTGGGCATCCTCCAAACCCTATCATGGGGGTACGGAGACAGTGCCTAAGCAGCAAGGATCCTTGAAGTACATTTTGATTTACCTGTGGTAACGAGGATGATCTTTAAGGGCACAAACTTCACCAGCAGGTCTGGAGGATGCATGATATGAATAATAATTCACATTTGTATAGCGCTATGAACCCTCAGGTATATGATCGCTGCTTATTATTGCCCACAGTGTGTGGTACTCATTAATCGACCTTGGAAGGATGAAAGGCCCTGCCAGGATTCGAACCTTCGTCGGTAGGCTCTGCACAGATGTCAAAGCGAGCGCTCTATTCAGTGTGCTATCTGACTAGCATGTTTAACCATTTGTCTCCACATAAGTGGAATGGTCTAGGTAATTAAGGTTTCAGTGAACATAGTTTGCATTCAGACCATCAGCTGAGATGTTAAGTGATAGCATTTCCTATGCTGTCTTACAACAGTGACTACAAAAGCCCCTTCAGTTAGGACAATGTTGAAGTACACAGGGGGGGTGGGAGTCTGTGAAACCTTTTTTGTTATAGTTGTGCTACTGCAGCAGACCTGAAATTTAAGCCACTCCTACTGTAGATCAAAGGGGTCATCAGACTACCTTTGTGACCCCCTCCTTTCATAGGCAAATACAGTGCTCAGAAGGTGCTACTCCAAACTACCAGAAGACTCTGCAAGTGCAGAGGCCACTTCTACGTGGCTCGTCTGCTCTGGAAGCAGGTGCGGGCCCATGCCTCGAGCGGGTAAGAGGTGTCTCAGGTGATCACTGCTTGGCCACCCTCATATTCTCCATGCCCTGAGATCACGACTCAGGACAAGAGGAGTTCTCTTCAAGATCTACAGACCGTGTGAGCTTGTAACAAGATTGGGCCCAGATCCCGCTCCGCCAGCTGCGCACTTGCATTGCCCCCCTGGCAGCCTTTGCACTTGGGGTCTGTTTCTGTACCCCTACTGTCTCCCTACCAGCACTTGGACACTTGATGTCTGCACTTACCCTTGCACCTGCCACCTGCTGGCCGCACTTTTTTATTGATTTTACTGTTTGTTCCCATGTACGGCACTGCCCCCTCGCCCTTTTTCTCCTCCGCCCTGCACTTGCGCGATGTCAAAGTCGTAAGATCGAGTCTTCCCTTTGTTCCCCCTCCCTTGCTTCGTCACGCCTTGTAACACTTGTGTCTAGGCGCGGTAAATGCCATATCATATCATAACAAGGCTTGGTGATGGGAGTTTTGGGCGCAGCAGATTCCATCGAAGTAGAATTCATTGAAGTTGTTTAATTGGATTTTGCCCCAAATATATTTGGGGGTGGGTTTAGGGCAATAATTAATGTAGGGGTGTTAATGGGGTTTGGGGGGGGGGGCAAAATGAACCAGTAAAAAAAAAAACACTGATACAATCTTTTTGGCCAAATCAGATGGAATGTCAAGTCTTTGTGTCTCCTAGGACATTGTGGTTCAGGGAGGTGAATAGGGTTCCCAGCAGGTAAAACAACACCGCACACTGCTGCAGGAAAGGACGAGAGGAGGCTGCCCATGGCCATCCTTGGCCTCTTTTATGCTCCTCCTCTAAGGTTCCTTGAGGGAGTTGAAGTTCCCTCCACAATGCTAACCATGTGTGAGCTCCGAGTCAGCTTCAAATACTAGAATTGATGGATTGCAAGCTCCCCGATAAACCGTTCTTTGAGGTGCGTCACTCTGTATTTACAGCAGTGTGTCAAGGAACGAATCCCATGGGCGTTGCTTTCTGCTAAGTGTTGACTCTTTCCCCACCGCCATTGAAATCAAAGATGGCTGACATGCACTTGATGTATATCAATCTTCTCCAGTAAAATGGGCTAGTCCCACCTCCCACTTAAACAGAGACAGATGTTATAGGGGTGCTGGGGGCCTGTTGGGGTTTTATCTAACGTGAAAGATATGATATAATAGGTTATTTAAAGGTGATCATAGGCTAAGCAGAGGCTCCTCACATCTAATTAGGCCAGGTGCATGTATGTAACTGGACAAGCGTAACCATTTTATAACCCCACAAAAACAGTACTGCATTAAAACAAAAGGAAAATACCATTTTAACTGGGGAGGCTTCCCCAGCAACACAATGGCATTTGGGACTACACCCCCAAATAGCCAATGGTGAGGAATCATGGGAGATGAAGTCAACAGCATCTGGAGAGCCACTGGTTGCAGACCCACGACTTAGCGAGTTTTATCATATTGGGAGTGTGGGAAGACAGAGAATAAACCTTTAAATGATTTTATATATGCACCTTGTCAGGACCCCCCAAGACATCCCAGTCACTGGCCCGAGCTCTGTTATTCGCCTGCTTTAGTCTATATGAGAACTTTCTTTCAGTTCATACATGGGATAGTTCCCTTTAAAGTCGGTCCGATAGCACAGCGAGAAGAGCGCTCGTTTTGACATCTCTGCAGAGCCAGCTAAAGCAGGTTTGAATCCCGGCAGGGCTAAATTTATCCTTCTGAGTCCGATAAATGAGCACCACACACCGTGGGTAATAATAAGCAGCGCTCAGATGCCTGAGGGTTCGTAGCGCTTTATAAATGCTAAATTATTATTATTATTATTATTATTATTATTAAAGTCTCTGAGTGTGGTTAATCTGGGAACTTGACGTCCTACTGTATCAGCGCTGGGCTCCCAGTGTCCCTGTTTCTGTCTCTCCTATTGGTATCAGAACATATACTTCAGTTCCCAGTGCACACTTGGCTTCAAAAATTTTCATTTCTCAATTCATTTTGGGAATCCAGACTTTGGTCCTCATCACGAGTTGGTCTGTAGCCCTTAAATGCAGCGGTAAAGGTATTACCACCCCATTTAAGGCCTGGCCCTATCACGAGTTGGGCATTAAATGGGCTGTTTTACCTCCAGCTTTTTTCTGGAGGTGAAAATCCCATTTGCAGCCCTGTTTTCGGTAGTATTACCGCCGGCTGTATTAGCCCGCAGTATTAGCACCGAAAAATGCCACATTGGATCCAATGGACCCAATGGGGAATGGGGATTTACCGTTACCGGCCAACCCATGATCCAGCAGTAATTCCACCAGACCTGTGGGTGCTAAGGATATTACAGTCGGGCAGTATTGCAGCCGGGATACTGCCCAACTCGTGATGAGGCCTAGTATACAAACTTGGCATACTCAGTCTCTTTATCTTATACTTAATGGGAACGTGGTCTTCTATTCCTAACACAATGCCTGCTTACTTTACTTAGATGCTTCTTCACACAATATTTACTTCAGAGGCTTTGGAAATCTGCACTTCCATACCCACAATGCAACACTTTTTCGCTGTCTTTGCAACCTCTCCTTGAGAATTATTGTGCATATCAACATCAATTTGCATAATACATTCCTCATTCTTTCCCTTGGTCTCCAGCCTCTCCATCAGAGGAATTGGGAATATGAACACCAGTACCCACAATGCCGCACTGCTTCATAGTCTTCATCTTCATCCACGGTCTCTCCTTTAAAAGTATCTGACAAATAAAACATCAATTCCCACAATGCAACACTTCCTTCCTTCCGGGCTGCCAGGCCTGCGATGCACGCTCCCATAGTCTGCTTCTGAAGCTAGACAGACTGTAAACCTGTCCTTACTAGCAAAGGTGGCCAACTCTTGCACTCCCAGAATCTCGAAAGCACATGGCTCCACAGGGGCCCATGGTAGGAGGATGGATGCCTTCGTGTAACATGAACGTCTTCACTTTAGACAACCAGGAGTACAGGGCCGGCCTTAGCGGCGGCAGAGCCCCGGGCAGCAAAACAAATTGCTATTAGTACTCCGGCATGATGTACCGGGGTACTAATAATTTGTAAATAGCAAAACTGCAACTTTCCCCCCAAAAAAAAAAAGATGGCCACCATGGATCGGAAGGAAGGGAATATACGTAGTCCCTTCTTCCTTTCTGTGGCGGCCTTGCTGACGTCTGTGCTTCACTGGAAACAATACTGTTTCCGGAGCAGCCAATGGGCAAGGAGAAAGATGGTAAGTGGAGAGCGGGTAGGGGCTTCCTTATCGGGTTAAAAATGGGGTGGGTGCGCAGGATAGGACGAACAGATGTGGGAAAACCGGGCAACACTCTTACCTGGAAAACAAGACGAGGGAAGATGGCAGTCACCCTCTCTGAGGAGGTTTCGAACGGGGCCTTTACCATATGGTAAAGCCCACACTCCGAGTCTCTTTATTGGCTGGAAGGCTGACATCCCCCGTCCCCCAAGTTTGCACAATATTGGACTTTAAGACAAACAACCAAGTGTAGTGGTGGCAATAAGGGTAAGTAACTGGCATTTCTGTACTATATCTCTATGCGTTGGCTGGAGATACAGTATTTGCCACATATCAACACTGTTGCTGGAATATTCTTAGAGGTCATGGCTGGAAATGGGATGTGCAGAATTTGTGCGAGAGGACAGTCACTGGAACTGTACCGAAAGAGCAAATGAATATCCATTCCAACTGGGTGTGGCTCTCTGAAGTATGTTGCTAAGTGTGAAGTGGGATTTATAAACGTGTAGGAGCATACAGTGCGCTAGAAGCTGGCAAGGTAGCTCATGGGGTGAAGTGCTCGCTTCAGAGATCTGTGTGCGTCCTGTGGTCACAGGTTGGAATCGGATGCGGAGACACTTCCTGCTAGGATGTATAAACTGAGTGCCATTACATATGGTAATAACGCAAATTATTACAGTGCTTAAAAGTGGGAAGACTCCGAAATGAAGTGCTCTATAAAAGAGTTATATTCTTTTATGTATTGACACTATATGTTGCACGCAGAGTTGTCCGAGGAACACAAAATACGTGGTCTATTTCTGGGGGCAAAGAACAACATTAATTTGATTTCGTCTTCGAGGTGAACGGCAGAACTGTGACATGGTGGAGAGCCAGCGTTGAAACCAGGATTGATTTTCTCAGATTCAGGAACCGGCAAAGGTTGTCTCCCCTGATACTTAACAGAGGGAAAGAAAAAGAGCAAGCCTGGCCCACCCCAACTGCAGCCCCAGTGATTAGCTGTCCCCAGCTTCGGAGAGGAAATTCCGAGCTCACAAGGGCTCTGCTCTGGTTTGTCTTTGTTTTGCGGCAGGGACAGTCATGATCTCTACTAGATATTTACACAGCAGCAAGTATGGGAATAGAAGGGCTATTGCCCCTTAAGAGGTGAAGGTGGTGGGTTGCTATAAATGGCAAGGTCGCGTCAAGCTGTATGCTGTTGCTGTCTGAAATAATGACTACGAGCAGGTGATATAGAGCACATGTATTTCCCTGTCTTTCAGTCTAGAATGCACGTTTACAATCCAGATGCAATTATTTGTAGGCTCTTATTACTTTACATACTGGTATGTAGGCTTACCTTCAGGATATTTTATTTCAGCTCTTGTGTTTTTTGCCCTTTTTAAAAGAATCCCAGAGTAGCCATTTCCTGGAACAAGGCCTGCTGAAAAGCCTCCACCCTGCTTCCTTCTAGAATTTGTGTAGATATCCAGGTAGCTGTAGCTTCTGGGTTTTACGAGGTCTTAGCCGGTACCTAGTGTATGAGAGAGAGGACGCGCATGCCAAGTGGAGGGGTTCTATGATGACTAGTTATTATTTCCTTGCCATATCCTTGGGTGTTGTTTCTTATGTGTTTGGCCCTATGACAACAGAGCAGATGGTTCTGACTCATGTTTCGCACTTCAAGAATGCTTTGTCAGGGCTTAATTCACTGCTGTTTCCTTGGTGTGAGTGGAGCAGAGACAAGGATTCCTGCAAGTGAGGTGATATTAAAACGACATCCATTGATATGCCCATGTAAATACTCGATAAGACGAAGGGGTAATAAATAGAAAAACTTCAATTGCTGCGTAGGTGCCCTCCACCTTCCAAGAAATTGTTTTCCATTTCCCGCACTGAAGGCTTGAGAGGCTGGTGCAGTTCTACGGTCATTGTGGACTCAAATTGTTTTTTTTTTTTCGAGCTGCATCCCTTTTGACAGAACAGGCATTAGACTACCCGCTGCCGGCAGCCTGTGGCACAGAAAACAGATTTGGTTGTAATCCAAGATGGCGGCACATTCACCCCGCAGTCCAAACCAAAATCTGCAGTAGGAGGGAGGCAGATAATAAACATCTGCTAAGTACACCAGTTAGGCCTCACTGCCTATGTCCAGCATCAGCAGCTTCATTAGAACGAGGAATCTGTCTCCTAAAATACAATCCAGAGGTTCCAGCGGACAAAAAAAATGAATAACATTTCAATAATTAATACGGCTATGAAGGCTTATTGAGGCATCTAACTTTAATCAATTTTATATATTTGGGCACTGATTCTTAGCCCGCCGCCATCAGCCGGAGGTGGATTGAAACTGAGTGCAATTAAGGCCGAGCAGGAAATATTTTTAGTTAATTGCACCACGCACCTTGGAGGTGATTTGAAGCTGCAGGAGACACAATAAGGATTAGAAATAGAAGCCAAGTAGTTAACATTAGCGGTGAGCATTACTTAACGCCAGATGGCTAGAGCGGCGCCGCGTCAAGTACTGATTGCCAATGTCGCTACGGAAAGGCCGGAGGCCATTGACCACATGAGGGAGGCTAATGTCCGCGTTTGACTTTCTCTCAAAGTAGTGGTACACTTTCTGGGGGTTTGAAGATTTTTTTTTTGTGGGGGTTGATGAAAAACAATATACTATGATTCAATAGGACAGTACAAATTAATTTGCTTGCTTAATTCATATTGCAGAAAGTTTTGTAGGGTTGTACTGAGGGATTTGTGTCACAGCGTCACAGCTTGCTTGTAGAAAAGTGTCGGCCGACAGAAAATTCAATAAGAGATATGTTGATGGTGATTTTGGGGTTTACGCTGGGCTTTAAGTCGGCAGGGCTAGCCGGGGCCAAGCCCCGGCTCTCTCTGAGATGGGCCCCTGAGCCGGGGGCCGTGCCGGGGCTCACCTCGACTAGCCCCAGCCGCGCTGACCTCTCCCGCAGCCGTTTAGCCAAGCAGTGCACAGTTACACTGCTGCCTGCAGGTGTCAGCATTTCAGATTAGAAAAAGGAAAAGGCATATAATCCGAAATGCTGATACTTATGTCACTCGTGTAACCGAGCAGCGCTTTGGCTAAGCCTGCTGCGTGATGTCTCTTCAGAAATAGGAGGAGGGCTGGGTTAGCCCTGAGAGCTAACATTCAGCAGGAAGCCCATCAACCGTGCTTGGTTAAAGGGCTTCAACTGCTTATTAACTTTTTACTCAGAAACAAAAGGAGTCTGGCCAGCCCATCCCTCCTTCTGTTTCGGAATGAAGAAACATCTGGCAGCAGGCAGCCCACTGCATTCAAGTAGCCGTGTGGTTACAGGGTTGCCTGGGAGGGTCAACGACCGCCGCAGGCAATTCTTTAACCACGCCTCCTTGAATGCAAGGGCTGGGGGTGTAGGACTTTGTTGAGGGCTCTTGTTGGGGGAATGGCCTAAGCATTCATAATTAGGCCACGCCCCCTAAAGAGAGCCCCCTGCAATTTACCACCCCACTTAAAGCACTGGGTTCCTGGTTAAACTTAGAGATTGCACCTTGGAACGGGAGCTGACGTAGGTGGGCAGGTCTGGAGCGAATTGTTGCCCCCTTTTTCAGACAGACCTGTGCCTCCACAGAGTTGTGATTAAATCAGTCACAAGTTAAGGGAGCCTGTGGAATGGCTGACTCAGCCATAGCCCCCTAGCCCAGATTTTCCAGCTAACACTGGAAAGACAAAAATGCCTGATTGCAGGGGATTCAACAAGAGTCAGGGATCAAACCTCATGGTACGAATTTGCCAACCTGGTGCGCCACCTAGCAGTATTAGTTGTAAAAATAACAAAGTTGTCAAAGGAAAGGTTTTGAATGTTTAAGCATGTGATTTACAAGGTAGAGTAAAGCCTTCGCTACCCAGCCTCTTTAGGAAAGCAATGGTGCCAGATAATAAAATATTCCTGATATCATGGTATGGTATGGTATGGTAAGGTAAACATGGCCTTGTGTAGTGCCGCCCATTCTGTCAATAATGTTGGACTTGCTTCTTCTGTAAGGACAAGCGGGTGGGGGGAGGTAGTTACAGTGAGACAGCGGCTCGGCAAGTAGCGGAAAGGCTGTGGTGTTCATGAGTGCAGGTCAGCAGTCAGTGGTGCTGCTCAGGTGGAATGGGGGGCCCGGCCCCTCCTCAAATTCTGGTCCCCCCACCCACCTCAGATGGGCTACTTTCTCTGCACTGTCTGCAGTGCTGTGGCACCACATAGGGCCACAATCAATGCTGCACAACAATGAAGAGCTGCTAAATCACCCTGCAGCCAAGAGCAGCCCCTCCAATCAGAATGTAGCACACAAAACCGCTAATGATGGGTCATTAGTGATTTAATTTGGAGGTGCACAAAAGGGGTGTGGTAGTTGGTGTGCACAAAAGATTCTCTGCAATAGTGCATCTGCCGTCACACATTGTACTTTTACAGGCCCCCCTACTTTTGTCTGTGACCCCCTTTATCCCCCTCCTAAATTTGATTCCTGCGACACCACTGTCAGTAGTACCAGCTACCCGAGTGCTGAGTATGGGTTCTACTGTGCTAAGGCAGGGACAACGTACCTTGGGGCGTGTTAGCCGCACAGGCGGTCCGAGTACTGAGCGGATAGACGTGGGTGCATTGGGTCGGTGTGCAGTGAAGTGTTGATGGAGAATAGGTAGGGAATGCATCTGCATACAGCGCGCTACACCTTGCGAGTCATCTCTTGAGGTGTGAGTGTGGTGTTACAAGTTGGAAGATTTAGCAGAGAGCAATTAGCGAGGGAGGAGTTTGTGTTGAAGAATGGGGTTCATGAGGAGTGATGTCTTCAGGTGTTTTCGTGGCTGGTTTGCTTTATTTAAGAGCCAGGAAACCAACCGAAAAGTTTGGAAAACAAAGCATCCTGTGCCCTTTGCTCTATTTGCACCCACACTACTAACAGGGATGCTGTTATTCACACTGTTGAACAGGGACGGATTGGCCGAAATCGTCCCTGGGGAGTGGGGGCGGTTTCTGCCCACACCTGGGCCGGTTTGGGAAGAAAAAATAAAATCTAATCTGTGCCTGAAGCAGGCCAGCAGCCTGGGTTACGGGAGCCAGTATAAGGAGGGAATAGGCAGGGTGGAGGGAGCAAGTCAGGCCAAGCAGTTACATTATTATTATTCCATTATTCCCCCTTAAATCTATATACCACTCTGCCGTCCGTACCCTCCGTCTCCTCTCCTCCCATGACTCCACCTCTGCTTCCCTTTTCTCCCTTGGCTGGCTTCCCTTTCACTCCCAACTTAAATTTCATTTTCTCTGCCTAGTCTTTAAATCTCTCCACGGTCTTGCTAGCCCTTATCTCTCCTCCCTCCTCTCTTTCTACACTCCTTCCCGCTCCCTTCGCTCTGCTGACCACTTCCTTCTCACTGTTCCTCCATCCCCTTGTGCCACATCCCGTTTCCGCTCCTTCCAACTCCTAGCCCCCCTGCACTAGAACTCCTTACCTCTCTCAATCCGCTCTATTTCTACCTTTCCTCCTTCCCGCAAATTCCTTAAATCTCTCCTTCTCCATTCCCCGCCATGAAACCCCTCCCCCTTCTTGCCCCCCCTGTCCCCTTGCCTCATCACCTTAATCATCTCCCTCCCCTCCCCCTGTCCCCTATTCTCACCCTTTACCCCATCCGTTTCCCTCCTCCTCCTCTTCCCCACCCCTCCCTCTCCCTCTCAGTTCTACTGCACTACTCTCCTCTTCCCTTCAGTTTAATAGCTCTACTTACTGTTTTGTTGGTCTGATTCACAACTGTAAATTGCTTCTACTGTTACTCTTATAATGTTAATTGTTTTATGTATCCTGTTGTTAAAATGTGCAGCGCTTTGGAGTAAAACGCTATATAAACTAAATAAATACAAAATACAAATACATTATCTGCCATGGGCCGGGTGACTCATAGGGAGAAGACACTGACAAAGGCGACCACTGGAGTTCAAATTAACCTGAGCAAGGCAAATAATGTGCAGCAAACTTTAATCTTACAGCCCTGGTATAGAATAAGAGAGTGGTACTTGACCGAATATAAAACAACAAAATAAAACTTCACTAATCCATGGTCAAAATGAGTAGTGATCGTGTTGGGAGCATTTCTTACAGTGAAATATGCACATTGAGTTTGTGCTCCTGATCAGTGGCCTTTTAGTTCGTGCATTCTTACACCATCCCACATGAAACCGCAGGAAACACGGAAAACACACTGCACAGTATTGAATAGTAAATAGGATGAAGTGCCACTGAGAGGATAAAAGTAGATGCATGCAGGCTTGCCATGCGGTCAACTTTGCACCAGACCTGCAGATGAACTTAACTGGTCTGCTGTTACATCTCAGTTACTAGTTTAATGGTATCCACTACAGAATAATTGCTCATTTTACTATAGCCGATATGATAGCCCAGTAGGTTGAGCGCTCGGTGCTGCGATGTGTTTGTGATCTGCAGGTACGAATTCCAGCAAGGCCATCTCAGCCTTTCATCCTTCTTCGGTCTATAAATGAGTACCAACACAGGTTGGGTGATATTGTATGCATATTTGTTCTATAAAAAGAGCTTAAGCGTAAGTGCTATACAATAACATATTATCATTTGGCCTTGGATGTCTGCTTGGATTCACAGTAATTTGACAATATGGATCTATACACACAGATATTAATGATACATATTGTGATCCATTCTTGTATGAAATGTATATCACATTAGTAAAATCATAACCATATTTTACGTAGTGTACTTAGGAACAATGCTATTTGATGCAACTTCCTGTTTCGCCAAGGGGTGAAAGGTTGTGTTTCATCGCTTTCCGGGATGGCACTTTGGTGGGGTCAAATGACATCACTTCTGCTGATGTCCTCAGAGGTCAAGGGCTGTGAGGCAAGGGGTGGGCCACTTTTTTGAAGCGAGGGGTGAGACACTTTTTTTGGGGTGTCCGTGCCTATTTCTTATCCCAGTCTGACCCTGCTGTTAAACTTTGGTATACTGCCTTTTATCATCCCCAAAGTACAACACTGCTAATAGTTTTCAGCTAGCACCTGGCGTGTGCACCATAGCCAATCAGCAGGGCTTGGAATGTAGTTATTACCTCCAGGTGCGTGCCTGCATTCCGAGTTCTAGCCTGGAGTGGCTCACCTCCCACTGCCACACTGCCTAATTCTCTCCCTCCCTCTCCCCACTGCCAGGCTGTGCATGTCCCCATCGATCTACAGCCACCTGAGTCAGTTCTCCCCTACTGCCTCCCACCAACACCCCACTTCACCCGTACACCTATCCCCCACTTGCCTTGCTATTGCCACTCTGGCTCAACACCTTGCAGACGCTCCTCCGGACATCTTTGATAAACAAGGGACTCGGTGAGCTTCCTTTGCCGTTTCCATGGCGTCCATGGTGTTTCTAAGTTGATTTTTCAGCACTCCGTATGCCTGAATTTTCTCTTACACATAAAAAGGTCCTTATCATTCGTGAAGCCATGCTGGGGGCGGAGAGATATAAACCACTCACCTGTGGGCTTTCCCAGCCAGTAACGACAGCGGGGATCTCGTTAAAGGCCCTTCCTTCACTCCGGAAGTTTAACTTGGTGCGAGGGATGTTAATGCCCTGGAAAACCCGGAAGCACTTGGATTATTGCTTAAGTAGTGTATGTGTAGAATCGGCTGGGTACTGTTAATGTACTGCACATCGCGTATGGGGCTTTCCGCTGTGGGAACACGTCTGAAACCGGCCACAATCTATGCTTAACGCAAAAGCCCAGGTTTATCCAACTGGTCTGTCACGATCAATGTATTTCTCAGTCTACGATAATACTTGGAGGTGTGCAGCTCTTGACTTGTAAAAGTTATTTTCTGTTTTCACCACCAGCCAGGTGCACTCAGTTCTCTATATCTAACCAAATGAGTTCTCCAACTTTTCATGCCCGTCTTGATCGCTTCTTGGTGTGCGCTGTGCTCCTTCCTCACTGATGCGGCCTTTAGATGGTCGGCTGCACCGCGGATGTATTCTAGAGACTTTGCAACAGATCTGTGTACACTCATTTCCATGACCTGCATGACACCTTAAGAGCATTGGCTGCACCGTGTCTCCATTAATGTTCACTGTTTTCTATGTGTCTGTGAGTGTTTGCCTCTAGGCTGGGTGTCGGCCATTTTGTCCATCTGTCTTTTTTTGCTTTCTTTTATTCATTGGATTGAAATAACCTGTCAGAGAGTTCCAGTGTGATGCTGTGTATAGTGCCTTATTTCCTTTCCTCCCCCCTCTTCCCAAAGGAAAAACAAAATTCTACAAACCAAAAAAAAAAAAAATCTTTTCTTCTTTTGTCATTCAACCAAATTCCAACCTAAGCAGAGCCTGTCATTCTCACCACAGTCTCGCGCTGAGCTACTGTAGGAAAAAGTTCACGTAGTGACGTGAGAGTGGAGAAAAAGAGCCCCCTCAGTCCGTAAGTGCAATCAACTAGAAGTTGAAGTGTGACATGATGGCGTCATGTAACAAGCTAACGAAGTTGGATGCATGACATGCCGTCAAGTTTCGTGCAGGTGCTGTGATTGAAGCATTTTTTCTTGGATGTTGTATCAGTCAATGATTGGCCAGTCATGATCACACGTGCCTTTTACTTATTGTTTGTTTGGTTCTTTATTTGAACTTTGTGCTGCCACAATTTTGCTGTGCTCATGTTGTTTCCCTAATATATATATTATTATATATTATTATTTTTTTTTGTTTTGGTGCTTGCAGTGTTTTTTTTTCTTCTTTTGTTCTTTGGTTTCTTGTCATGTTTTTGCTTCTTTCGATGTCATTTAGATTTAAAATAAAAGATGGATTTATAATTCCTGGTGTTTTGAATTGGCCCTATTCTGAAAAAAATAGTAAGGCTGTCCTCTGCTTGAGGAATGAATCAACCAATCTGATGGGTTAGCTCAAAAATTGCCAATCAACGGAATCAATTTGATTGGTTAATTCAAACCAGCAAACTCTAGAACCAACCAATCTGATTGGGTAATTCTAAATAGCTTCTGAACAGAGTCAACCAATTTGATTGGTTAATAGGCCTTGAGCACAATTAACCATGCTTGCAATTTTTTACAGACTCGGGCCTAGCGTGCTTTAAAAATACCGTATATGGAAGGTAATATGCGTGGTTGGATTTTGTTTTTGCACTGAAGGTGTTGTGGTTTATCCTGTATATGTATATCTATATTTTACTTTCCTGGAGAATTTGGGGGCCTTTTTCAATTGATATGGTTTAGGCTATGTCTAATAAGTCTCCTAATACTAATCTATACTTAAAATTAACACAAACCAGAATTAACCCATGACGCAGAGAGGATAGTGGCCTGGTATTGGCAACTATACTTACTCTTTGTTTGCATAGGCATGGCATAAAAAGAGATTTTGCTTTGTGTTATGAAAAAATCTAGTACTAAAAAGACAAACAATGTGTCTTTTTGTTTGCAACTGAAAAAGGGTCCTTGACAAGTGTGTTATTTCTGTTTTATTTTTGGTGTTGTCATTGTTCAGACTGCTGTGTATGGTTTGCTGTTTGATGAACCAACAGTGTTGAAAAACCTGCCAGCATGGATTGATATTTCGCATGACTCTGGATCTTTTGCAGCTCTAGCCCTCTAACACAATACATCAGCGTGGAGTGCGCGCGACCAACCTGCTTTCAAGAACAAGATTCAAAGATTAAGCTCTCCACCTTTAAATGCCAAGCCTAGTCAGATCATGATTACATTTTATTGGGAAAAGTAACTTTTTTCTAAAAAAATAAAAATAAATCTTCAGCTCTACATTTTTCATGGCTGAAAGTTGAATTTGGCTTCAATACAATCTATTCTGACGGTAAACTCATTGTGCAGTTGAATCTAAAACAATTTTAAAAACCTTTTTTGCAAGTGGTAGGTTGGAAATCATTCATAAAATGGAAGATACCTGGGCTCTGTTTAGTAATCCCTCTCTTTGGATACCCAAAACGGTGCCATTGTTTGCATAATAGGGCACTGAGTAGCAAACTCCTGTGGACTACGTACCACAATCTGGCTATCCACTGGCAGTTGTTGCTAGATACGTCATGGTAAAGTTTTGTAATATGGGAATACAGCAGGGATATCCCCGAAACACCAAGCAGAGAAAGACTTCATGGGTGCTTCTGTTCGGAGCCCTTGCTCGATGTTGTTGTTGTTCGTACTGAACAGGACCTCTTGGCCTCCACCGCAAAAGCAGATCTCCCAACCTCCTGATTCTCTGATAAGGCAGGGCTTGTTGTAGAAGTTGAACTTGTGCATTTTAATGGGCTGATGTTGCATGAGGTGGGTCCCGCTGTTGTCTGATGTGTTTGGGTTAACTGGTTGGTCATATCTTCCCCCACCTGACTTAGATGGCGGAGAGTTGGAAGGTCTGAAAACTTGCTGGTTGGATACCCCAATTTACCCTTTCACACTCTTCAAAATGAGAGCTCTTTAGCCTATTCAAGAAGTAGTGAATTTCAGTTAATTTTTTTTATCATGATCCTGACTAACTTGCCAGAGTTAAACTCACTGTGGCAACCTTTGCATCGAACACATCAGGCCTGCTCTTAGAGGGACTTCTCGTTGAGTTTTAGAATGCACCTCTACGTATCTTTATTCTAACTTTACCCTGTCTTTTTTCCTCCCAGGGCAGGAAGTGACTGTGCCGCATTAAACAAAACAAAAAAATACATATTTAACAATATGAGCAAGACACGTTGGATAACACCTTCGACATATCAGCGAGCTACCAGTCACGCTGAAGACTATTCTCTCTTTGTTGTTAAGACTGTAACATTTCGTCGATGAAAAGTATCACGTCTGCTAAATGGAAGGACATGTGTTTGAGAAGCTGAGCAGAATGTAGAGCACCCAGGATTTCTGAAGAGACACTGATATCACTGCAAAGGCTTTTTTCCTTCAAAACAGGAAATGCAAAACCTGGAAACTGACAAAGGAGTGCCTGTATGCCACCGAGTATGCTGTTGCCATGCCGACCAAGCGGATGGTCGCTGTTAGCATCTTATCTGTCATTCCTTAGCTATTTAGGGACCAAAGGACCAAACTTTTTATCACAAATGTGTAGCTGTATGTAAAATATGAAAGCTCCTGCTTTTTTTTCTTGGCTGTTCTTAAAACAGTCTGAGAGCAATTATATGAAATATGTAAAAAAAAATAATAATGCTTAAATGCTTTTAAAATGGCAAGATACTAGTTCTTTGATACTTTCAGAGGTTCTTTGGTTACATTAATTCAAGTGTGAAAATTTCATATGGTTTTATGTACAAAGTAAAGATTGAACGACATTGGTGAAAAGGGATGGAAATCTTTAAAAAGCAAAAAAGAGAAATAAAGAAAAGACATATATAGAAAGATGGTGTAGTGATACGGTTTGTAAATGCTTCAACCTCACCCCCCATTTCAAATCCTAATAGTTGTACAGAATTTAAAATAAAAGTTTAAAATACCTATATAATAGAAAAAATTTAGAGAGCAAAAAATGCAAAAAAAAACATAGAAGATAGCATTAATGCTAAAAACAAAGATGTTGTAGATCTGTAATTCTTTTGTAGAGATTAGATGGAGCATAAATTCCTACTCTGCCAATTGCTGTTGGGTGCTTGTATTAACTGAGGAGAATCAAAAGGCTTTAATGACAGCTTCTTTACCTGCAAGCATTCCAGCTACAAAAAAACTTGATTCTTGTAGACAATGCAATGAAACAAAAAAAAGCTAAGGTCTTTTTTTTATCACGGTTAGTTCTTACTTGAAGAATGGCATAGCTGTATTGCTCCATATCCTCATTGACTGCTATCTGCAAGTTTCCCATCATCCTCTGCTTCAGTAGTTCCCATAGTTCTTCTAGATCTTCAAGGCAAGGAATAGCCTAGAACCGTACTATTAAGAAAAAAATACAAAAAAACACAAAAAAAGACACTCTTTAAAGAATTTCTGAAACTGTTTACAAGGAATTTTGAAAAACAGGGGACGTTCCAAAATGATGCTGGCTCTGTTTTTCTGTAAATATATTTGCATATTTTGTAGGACTTTTAATTGTAATGATAGAGAAAAACAAGGACAACTATTTAATGAAAGCACGATATTTATCTTTGGTAATTGACTTCAGAGCAGTCAAAGAAAATTCAAAATCCTTTAGAAAGATAATATGAATTAGAAAAAAGAATAATGAATTATTTATGAACACAAATATTTTAAAGTATATCATATTTATTTATAATTTATTTCCACTGTATGAATGCTTACTTTGCACCTTGTAAGGGCCTGATTCGTTTTAGTGGAACTGAAGCGAGTATTTTGAAACCATTTTGATACAATATTTGTTTATCTTTTCTTTAATAAGAAAAATTGTGATTTTACTTCGTTTTTATCAGTGTTATGGTTTTCTTCTTTGAAAAAGCGTGCTATTTATAATGATTTCTTTTATAACGTCATTCCATTTCTCCATCGTTCCTCAAATATTTTACGTTGACTGCCTTACTCTTTCTGATTCTTCCCATCCATTTTCTTAACTATTAATTTTCTTTCTCTTTTGATGATTTCCATCTTCCTCTCGTTTAAAAAAAATATTTTTCTCTTTCTCGCTGACTCACCTGTTCAATCAATTTCTTCCAGTCTATCATTCTGTCTTTTTTTATATCTGGCATAAAGTGTTAATTTTCCTGCCTTAGTTATTTGTGTCCTCTGATATATATTATTCCCATTTGTATATTTATGCCCTTCTGTATCATTTAGTACAGTTATTCTCCTGCTTACTGACTGAGCCTATGTACTGTTAGCTCTTATCCTAACACCCCATGATCTGTCGAGCACCTTCGTAACTGTACTTATGAAGTGTGAAGGAGTAGATTTGGGGTGTGATTTGCACCCAACATGAAAGCTTGGGTGTACTTCCAATGTACTACCTGTAATACTGAGTCGACTATTTTATTGAAAGTCTGTTCTCTATCCCCTGTTACTCTTTCTTTTTACCCTTTATATTTTCTAGTGCTCTGTCCATGTTTTTCCTTTCCTTGCCTTTATTTCTTCCTCATGCCCTCCTCCCTCTTTCATACTATGCCTTGCGCACACCTTTCTGTTTTATTAACTAATCTGCCTTGTTTATTTGTTTCTTTTCACAAGTCTTTTTTCGAGAAACTCTGGTTTCTAATGCCTTACCAACATGTTGGCCTCACAAATTTTAAATCCTTTGTTCATCATTGTATATATGTCTATATTTTCATAACCCAGCAAATTTCTTCCTTCCATTCTTCCTGTGTGCTTTTTTCTTTTTTTCTCCCCTTACAGCTTTCTCTCTTTCTGTTCCCCTTCTTATTCTTGTCATCATTTCCCTCCCTCCCACATGATTTCCCTACCCTGTCACTACCTTTCTTTCTTCATTTATTAACTTCTTCACCAATTCCCTCTCCCAGATCATCTTTCTACCTGCCTGCTTAAGCTTCAGGCTCATTTCTGCCATTTATCCTTCCAACTACCTTTCATCTGACACATCTTTCTTTTAATTTTCCTTTAATCCTTCATCTTTTTTGTTCTATTTCAATCTTTATCATCCCTCTTTCAGTCTACTTTTACTCCTTCCTTACTATCCCATGTCTTCCTCCACTCTGCCCTCCTCTTGCACTTTATTTGTCTGTACAGTTTTCCCCTTTCTTCTTTTTCTTCCATTCTTTATTTGGGTTGTTCTCTCTTTTGGTTGTCGTTTTCCTTTGTTATTTCCACCTGCAGTCATTGAGACCAGGTGTAAAAACAGCTGCAGTTGCAAAGACACTGCTCTTTTCACTATCAATTACCTAAAACTCCTTGTAATCTTCTGTAATTATTGGATGACGCTTTTCAGCTTAGCCCTAAATAAAGCACAGTTTAAAAATAACTCTGTGTTCTCTCATTCTTGACAGTGCTTCGATTATGTGCTTGTATTTGTGAACAAAATAGTTCTGTCCGCTCATTCATTATTATACATTGTTTTGGTAGAACAGCAAACCTCTTTTTTATCCAAGATGCATTCCACAGGATTTTCTGCACACCCTACAGTGATTTTACCTTATACCCAGCGGGCAAGACAACCACAGTTATGGGCAAGACAACCACAATTATAAAAGGGTAGTTATAACCCGCTTAATACCCAGAGATCTAAGTTGCTCTGCATCGTCTTGCTTCCAAGGCGAGCGTGTTGACCCTGAGCTAGTCACTTTTCAGCTCCATATTAAGCTATGGTAAAGATGAGTTGATGAGCACAGAACTGTCTCCTTAGTTACTCCTGGAAACATACCATTCATTTGCCCATTATGCCAAGGTTCTGCTGTTCTGGGCAGACCTAGTTATATACATTCCAAAGTAAAAACTGGAACAAAACCAAGTTTTGAGACAAAATGAAATGATTGGGTTGTCCTCATCTTGTCTCCAAGGGCATACTTGTGTACGCTGCAATTGTCATATCGCAATATATTGCTTTTCTGTGTTAGTTTGCTCCTCCAGCGATCAAGCGAATAATGCTCTTAGAACATGTCACTACTACCATGTGCACTATTTCCTTGTACATAGTATCACTTGAGTAAAATATCACAGAATGTATATTTTTTTTATTTACTGCTTGTATGTAGTGCGTACACAGCTCAGCGGCCTCTTCAGTATGATTATAGAAGGGGTTTGCAGAGATGGGATCACAATTCAGTCCATAAAGTTACATTTCCGCCAGCTCGATGATCTAGTTGGTAGTTTCTGATCGGATGAGAAAATTATCAGGTTTTGTGGCATCTGCTGATCAGATTGTGGATGAATTCCCAGGAAAGCAGTTTTACTATCTTCCTACCTATCTGCTGGGATCGATTTAACATGAGGCATTCTGAATTTTGTTTTTGAGAACGTAATTAGACTATAACTGTTTAGGTCCCTTAAAAAGTCAATAAGGGAATTCGATGGTTAAGATACAGCAATTAGACCCCACACACTCAACCCCCATGAATGGCCCAGCTTAGATAGTAGAGGTAGCCTGGCTGTAGTGAAGCAATATTTGTCAAGACCTTTCATGAGTAGGGAAGCCTGGCTTCGGGACGCGTGAGAAGAGTTTGTTTATAGTGACCACCCCTAGAGTTGGAGACCCAATTGCCTTGCCCTCACATGGCTCTTTGTTTAATGAACACTGAAAACGTAATTACTTCACCCTTCACTTATTGTGAATCGTGGCACAAATGGGATCATTGTGGGATAGTTTTGATCCAATATAGAGACCGCACATCAGTGTAACATGGAGGGAGAGCACCCAGACCTCAGAGTCAGTAGAATAATTAAATGATCACGACTACCCAGCCGAGTGACCACTCAAGCAGCAGGATGTGATTTGTTTAGGGATGAAGACGTCAATGTCCAACCTAGAGGGAAAGCATAGATGTAGACCAGTTTGACGATAACCATATCACAGGGAATCATACTAAAATCAGGAATGGCACAGAAGCATTCTCTGGAAGTGCGGGCTGGAATGGTGGTGGGTGATTATACGGAGCAAGTGAAGGTGGTCCTGTTTGACCTCAGCCCTTCATATCATTTCCATCCCGGGCAGACAGTAGCCCAGTTGATATGTGAGTGAATTATGATACGGACGATAGAAGAAGTTGAAGAATTAGAGGAGACAGAATGAGTAGAAGCAATTAAAAGGATTTATGAATGCAAAGGGCAGAAGGGTTCAAGGATATGGGGAGCCCTGATTCCTGTGTCCTTGGAGTTCATGGAGGCTCAAAGACCGGACCAGCTTCTCGAACATGCCCACTAGAAAATCATATCAAAAGATTAGGGGAGGACCCAGCAGGTATCACTCAATTTCTGAGAAAAGGGGTTGTTCTACCACGTTGAAGCAAACCCAAAGACAACGGAGTGGATGGATACCAGATCTAAATTAATTTCATAATGCAGTCCTGGAACTGGCCCATTGAGGCATGCTGGCATTGCATTTTGGTCTCGAGATGATCCAATACAGTAGAGCAGTTCGTTCTTGGCGGGCCTCTATCTCCACATCAAGACATACTATGAGATGTGTGCCCTCTGCTAAAAGAACTAATCTTTAGATTAGAGTGTTGTTCTTAAATGAAATCTCAACTAATCCAAGGAACAGTTTTATGTCAAAACTGGTGATGGTAATGAAGGCTCCCAAGACCATTAGGACTCTGCAACACTCTATCTATCATCCCAAGACCGACGGACTGGTGAAATGGTTGGTGGATATAGATGGGCATACCTAGGATGGTAAAAGGTGGCTTTCATCATATCCACACCGACCCTTCCAGGTCACACAGTGAGACTGAAGCCATACTGACTTCCAATTTAGAAGGATGATAGGAAACGGGGCAATCAAAAGATCATACAGTGAATGATCATCCCCTATTGTCCCCAAGCCCAATAATATCTGATGGTTTTACATTGATTTTCACAGAGTAAAAGCCAGCTCAGAATTTGATGCCCACCCAATGACATTTATAAGTTGGTGGAAATCTTTGGAACCGCCAAGTTAATTTCCATACTCGACTTGTCGAAGGGATATTGGCTGCTACCCTTAGATACTGACTTAAAAGAGAAGACTGCATTTTAATCACTGTGAGGCCTGTTTCGGTTCATGGTCCTCCCCTTTGGGTTACATGGCAGCCTGGTTACCTTTCAACATCTTATGAATGTCATCCTAGAACCATAAGAGACCTTTTCAGGCGTTTGCCTGGACAATATCATCACTTTCAGTAAAACATAGGAGCAACACATAAGATATCTGTATTTGGTATACAAGCGTCCAAGGAAAGTGGGATCAACCACCTCCTAGCCCTTGGGACTCCAAGTCAGGAATTGGTGTGTCTTACCCAAAGAAACAAAAATCCAGCACCTGCAAAAGGTAAAAAAACTAAAGAAAGAAATGTGGGCATTTTTGAGATTGATGACGCACTACATAAAGTGTATCCCAAACTTTTCAACGATTGCTATCCCTCAGACAGATAAATTAGCCAAGGCCCAACCAAACCCACCAGTCATGTGCAAGAAGCTTTTGATACACTGAAAACTAGCCTATGCATTTCCCCAGTCCAAATAATGCAGATTTTGCGGAAGAGTTTGTCTTATAAACAGACCCTTCCCTAGTAGGGCTCAGGGCAATGTTAATCGAGGTGGAGAATGTTAGAAAAAGCCTGTTTGTTATTTTAGTCAGAAACTATTCCCTAGCGAGCATAACTATTCCATTGTGAAATTGGAGTGTATAGCTATTGGATAACCCGTGGACAGCCTAAGGTACTATTTGACCTAGAGACCCGTTAAATTGGATACAGACCATTCCCCACCAGTATGGAAGTCCCATGCTAAAGACACCAACACCAGAAAGATGCAGCGGTTCTTGGCTCTACAACTGTTCTACCTTTCATTGGAGGGTCTTGAAGGAAAGAAACAGGCAAATGGATTTTTTGTCATGATACCCACAAAAGGGGAAGTTAGACAAGGAAGTGGGAGACCAAAAAGAAAGATTGGAGGTATTTGACAGGGTCATCCCTATGCCCCTGTCAAAGGGGGTCAAGGACCTTTCTTAACCTGGGGTAGGCGGTCTACCAGGGCAATGCCATAGTCAGACCTACCCCAGAGGCATTGTGGGGGACCCCTGTCCCCTATATGCGTGAAGCCATGTAGGTACATCAGAGCCTATTTCTCTGAACTGATGCCTACCAGCCTCTGCCCTGGTCAAGACTCTATCTCTCTAATCACTGCCACTGTCACACCAGATGCTCTTCCATTTGGTAACCACAGTGATTGGTGTCTTGTCAAACCTTTCTGGCAGCATGATGCTGCAGTACGTGTACCACCCTCTTCTGAAGGAAGGACACACATTGACTTGAAAAATGAACTAAGGGACTGATTTACAAAAGTATTTTACAATGGAGCAATCCCAATTAACAATCATTTGTAAATCAGGGCCTATGCCAGCCATATAGTCAATGGGTGTGTGAATTTATAATGCAACACTTCCTATAACACAGAAATGTCTTTCTTGGAATGGCACAGTGAAAAGAACGTTTGTGCCTAAACAGAGAACCAGGTGCTGAACTTTTTTCCCCAGGACATAACGTGCTAAAATGGTGTGCACGTTTGTTGAAAGAAAAGAGTAGAGAGAGGGCGTTATTTGCCACCGAAGCCAGGGATGCTATATGGAGAGAAAGGCTGGCCATGTGGCAATACCAAGCCAACGTAGTATGTGCAATGCGCAAACCAGGGGTCATGTCACTAATAAAATGGGGGTACTCATGGCCATAAAGTAGCAGTAATCCACACGCTCACACACTGCTCTTATATAAAAGCTGCAATATCTATTCGAGATATGGTTCTTGGACTACTGCTGAAATGTAAGTTCTTTGATGATAGGATACTGAAAAAAGTAGCTGTCAAAGCCTAAGACACATAGCACAACCATGGTATTTAATAACAGAAAATGGAGGCAAACCGCATCCTCAACAGTATGGGCTCAGAAGCCAATGCATTTCGGAGAAAACTCCATCTTCAGGGCTGAGCATTAATTAATTCAGACAAAAGAGGCATACACAGACAGCTGTGTACCATCATAAGTTGCACAAGAGGTACGTGTACATTTTAGTCATATTCAAAAGTCAGGTCCATACATACCATAACAGTCAATAGGACATTGAAATAAAAGAGAAAACAAAGGAGAAACATAAGGATATAGGATGTTGAGTCCAACTCATGGAGAAAAGTATAAATTACGCAGTACCTTACTATGTGGACCTTTACGTCTGTGGACGTAATAAGCGTGCATTAGATGCATGTCTGTACATGAAGAGACATGCAATATAAGCAAGAAATGAGTAATTACCTGTGCTGTGAGCAATACGGTCCAGGGATGCTGTAAAATGAGTGATCTGTAACAGATCCATGAAGGTAAGTGACAGGGGTAGATGGCCGCTTTTGTAAAACAAGCGGGTGTGGCCTCGAAAGTTAATAACCTGGAATAGCGGGCGTGCAGCTCGCAGAGATGGCGATCGGAAGAGCGCGCCATCATTTGTGTATATTACGTTGCCCCGGTAACCACAAGCGTTGTGACGTCACATGACTGGGGGTGTGGCGACATCACAGGCGCCTTGCTTCCCGGACCTTCTGTGTAAACAGAAGGGCCGAGGATTGACAGAGCTGAATTAGGACAAAAGATACAATAAACGTAATGAACCCACAATTAATTTAAGAAATAGGCAGGTCAGTGGATTGCAAAACATACAATGTCAAATTAGAGTAAATATAAGCAAACCACTCGGATGAGGAATGTGCACTGTTGGATAATAAATAAAGGTAGACAGTATGGAGGGCGAAAAACAAGGGTGTACAAAATTAAAGGTAGTGAAAGACAATGAATTGAATAGCCACAAAAAGCAGATGCAATTGTGAAATTGTGATGAATATAAGCAAACCACTGTAAGTGATTTCAATCCGGCATACACCCAAGTCAACGCCTATCGTGTAATGCACAACTGAAATCCTTATTTACTTTTGTCTAAAAGTTCTTTATTCTGAACGATATACCACTCATATCAAGGGTAACTTTGGATCCAGTGTCCACTAGTGCCACATTTGTACATTGCCCCTGTATTTGGACCGGGGTATAAAATCTTCCCTTCTTTTCCTCAAGGGGGCAAAGATAATGCACATTTTTGGCCAACTGGTGGGTTAATTTCCTTGCTTTAGATACTGACAGAGAGGTGATTTGGGCAGAATTCCGTTTGGGAACCTGTAAGAAAAAGGTGACAGCTAGATATGGGGGACGTTTTGGGTTCCCTTGGTTCTGATTCTGGGCTGCACCCCCTTTTTGGAGGCAGTCACCAGAAGGGGTTTGAACCAGGGGATTTTCGTGCTGGTCATTCTGGGGTTTGATGATGGGCGGTTTTAACTCGGTCTCCACATCTACCCAGTCTGGATTTGGATCCTTTGGGATCCATTTTTCTTTGGGAGGAGTTCCCCCCATCCCCGAAGGAGAAGATCCTTTCCCCAGAATCCTCTGAGGACCCCTCTCCTTCAAACTGGAAGATTTGCACCTCTTCCACGAAAGTGGACTTTTTAGGGTTGCAGACTCCTTGGGTTGCAGACTTTCGGGGGCAGGAGATTTTGGTTCCGGTTCCTGGGTTTTCAGGGGCTTTCCACAAGTGGGGAAGGTAGCTTCTTCCAAGGCTTTACAACCCCCTTCCTTGTGTGCCTCCTCCATGGGAACTGGTGGGTTGTCGGGGTTTTTCCCCCATCATTGTTCTGGAGCACCAGACCCTGGATTTGAGGAATTCTGAGCCGCCATGCTCATCTGAGTTTTCTATTGAGCCCTCTGCATGCGACCCAGATCCTGTGCCATGTTCTGGACCTGGTTCTCCAGTTGGGACACCCGCACTGACTGGTACGAGGTCTTCAGGTCTACCCTGGGTTGATCCTGGGAAGGGTAACTATCCCTTCTCGCATAATACCCCTGGTTAGGGTAGTTTGGGTACCCCTCCACACTTGGCCTCACCTCTCCCGGATTGGGCTGTCTGGGCTCAGGAAAGTGGGGAAGGAAAGAAGGGTTGTTTTGGGGGTTGAAGTTTGGCAGGTACCGATGAAAGAAATTTGATCTGGCATTTGGGGGATTACTGCCCTCCTGGGGAAAGTGAGGAGGTAAGTTTCCTGGGTTTCCAGCTGTCTGGTTGGATCCCCCCCCCTTGGGCCGGAGGAGTCCACACATAGCCCAGGATGGGTCTATTTACCTTGTAGCGTGGGCTGATGTAGTTAGGGGAGTTAGGGGTCCCATTGGTGGGTTTACCCCCCTGGCTCCCTGTTTTGGATTGGCCCAAGGGCCTTCTGGGTTTTGGGTTGGTCAGATTCTGCACTGGAAGGTTTTTAGACCCCCCCCATCTCCAGATGTAAAATGGGGGCAACCTTCACCTCCACCACCTTAGCAGCAGCAGGGGTGTCGGTTGGTTTGGGGCTTTTGCTAATATTTTCACTTTACAACGGCTCCTGTACTTCATAGATGCGCGTTGCTTGTTCAATGACCCAGTCTAGTGATATTTTCTCATGAAAGTCCCCCATGAAAGAAGGTGTCCACAAATTCCTTAATGTCAGTACGCACCCTTCTAGTGGTCTGCGCAAAGGCGCGTTTCAATTCCTCAACAAATTCTCGTGGGGCCTGGTCTTCCCCACATTGTAAGTTGTAGGCTGCCTTGTGAGCCTCTTGAGGATTACTATGAATGGGAAAAGTTTCAGGATGGTCGCCCTATAGGTGGACCATCTGGAATGTTTCTGATCCTCTAGCCCCGCAAAGAAGCTGGAGTACTCAGGAGAAAATGTCCACTTTACATACTGAATACAGCTTTGGCTGTCCTTCAGATGTAAAGTTTCCATCATCTGCTCAAATAATTCAAGGTGCTCCGAAACCGAATAGTTAGCATTTTTGTGGTAGGGCGTGATGACGCTCCTAATAGCTGTTATTTGCTTCAGGGGATCCTTGAGTAAAGCCCTCTTAACTTACTTAGCCTTTTTAATTCTTGTCACCCTGGTCCACTCATCCTCTGACTCAGAGGCACTGCTACCAGAGGTGGTTGTCTGATTTTCTAGACTCTGCCGGATTCTGCAAGCTTGGGAATGGCTGGCAGAATGTGGGGGCCTAGTCTCTAGGGACCTGTGGCGCTCAGAAGAGTCTTCTGACTCTTCCTTGCTCCCAGGGTTGGTTGGTTACCCCCCCACTGTGCTATCTGGGAAGAGGTTTTTAGTATGCTCTTGGTGGGCCTAGTCTCATGGAATTCCCCACCAAATTGTATCACCTGATCTCTTGGTAGGTATATTTCTGAGGCTCCATTTCTCTGATTCTCCCCTCACTGGAGTCACCCTGATCAGAGAAGATGGCCCTATCACTTGGGAACCTGTACAGAGATTCCCGCCCATCCTTTTCTGGGAGGCGCTGACCTATTAGCCCCATATTTCCCATTGGGTTGAAGTCCACCATCCCCGTGGCCCTTGGTTCATGTGAGCTAGTGGACATGGGGGTGGCAGAGTCCATGGGATTGAAGAGATTAAAGTCTCTGGTGCCAGAGTTCCCTCTCCCACCTGACCTCATCTCTCTCAGCCCCTACTCCCTGATGGCATGCAAGAATCTGACCCTTTTTCTCTTCTATTAAGGCTTTACTGGTCTCTATTAGTTGTTCCTGCATGGCTATCCGTCTATGGAGCATGTCATTTTTTTCACAGAGAGCCTCATTGTCTCTCTCTGCTTCCTGTCTGCTTTGGGAGTATTTGGCCAATTTTTGCTGCAGGAGGCTCACCCCCTGAGTATGATCCTTACTGGCCTGATTATTCTTCACCAGAGCATCTTCGACCCTCCTGGTGTGGTCGAACAGCTTTTCGTAGTCCATTTTGAGTTCACCCAGTCCCTGAAGGGCCAGGTGATTTTCTTCCACCTTGGTTTTTAAATGGCTGACTAACTGGCCTAAGGCGTCCATTTCCTGAATTAGAGCACCCCTCTGTGAAGCCAGGTCATCCCTTTGTTTTCTAATGGCACATACTTTCTGGCTCTCCCTCCTCATCAAGATCTGTTTGAGTGTGAAGATCCTTCACTATTATTTTTTTTCCTCCTTTACTTGGTCTATCAGGTCTTGTAAGATGTGGAGCTGTTCTGCACAGACTCTTTTAAAAGTTAATTGTTGCGCCAGTTTTTGTTGGCTCTGTTTGAAAGAGTCCAAGCTTTCTTGACACTCTTTTTGCAATGCCGGTAATTTGGTATCTTGCTCTACCTTCTCTTGCTGCAGGAGATCCAGATCTTCCTTTAATTTTATCAGGTACTGTCTGGTTTATTTCTCTGATTCTTGGCTCTTTTGTAGCCTTTGCGCTGCAGAGTCCAAATCAGTTTGGGTTTTCTCCAGGGATTGTACTTGTCTCTTTGCCAGATCTAGGTTTTCGGCATATTTTTCCTGTATTACACCAATGTGGAGATATAGGTAAGCCGCTATTTTGGCAATTTTACATTGCTCATCTTTTACTTTTGGGGCCATATACAATTCACTAAGTGCCTGGTGTAATGGACCCTGGTCCTGCCATGTATCTAATTCTATGGTAGTGATTTGTTGTTTGAATTCCTGCTGCCAGACATTTTCATTCTGCTCTACCCATTCACCCCTGACAACCAATTTAATTTTTCCACTGGGGTCGCCATTCCGGAAATATTAATTTCCTTCTGATTTATCTAAGGGTTACTTTTACTTTTGCAAACAGGCCCAACTCCTTTGAGTATTTCTATTGAAGGGTATTTTTACAGTGTAGCACAGTGTGGTAGCCCAACAAGGTGTATGTACCCCGTCAGTTAGCACGCTGTCTTAGACTGTCACAAGTGGTATGTCTAATTCATGAGCTTGTGACTAGCCCCCAAGCTGTAAGTGATTTCAATCTGGTACACACCTAAGTCAACGCTTAGTGTGTAATGCACAACTGAAATCCTTATTTATTTGTGTCTAAAAGTTCTTTATTCTGAACGATATACCACTCATGTCATGCCCCTCTCCTGGAACCCCCCAGTCACACTGAACCAGGAATCAGGCTGGTTTGCAAAGTTAAAATATTTATTTATGTATTTACAATTTAATCACGGGGGTGATGTAACACTGAATAATTTCTTTAATACACAAGGAGTAATAGTGAGCAAAACAATTCAGCACAGAAATAATACTTTGTGTGTTTGTTCAGATCAGATGGCACTGTGGTTAGAGGTTCCCCTTGCACAACCCTCAACCCCCAATAGCAGGTGTTCAGGAATGGTAAAATACAAACAAAATATCAATCCCCTTTTCCCCCCAGCAAACACAAGAGAAAAACTGAATTGACTGTCAAACTGTCAGAATGGCTTTTAAAGTTATCTTTAAATGGACTGGGTAAAAACACTAACTATGGTTGAAATTGCTGAAATTGCTATAAATTCTTATGGGAGCCATTTTGGATAGTTGCACACAAACACAAGCACTTATTTTATACCAGGAAGCAATTTGGAATTTTAAAATTCAAGTCGGAAGCAATCAAAAGCTGTTTTACATGTGTCAGAATTTCCCAAAAATGAAATTTGCAGCAAACCTGTCACTGCGCGATAATCGCGATAACGGGAGAACCATATGGATTTGGAATGTGGTTGCAGATGCGATTTAAAACTGTGCATGTTAGTTACAAGCAGAAGTTGAAATTCTGTTTCTAGCACCAAAACTGAGGAAGCTATGGACATTTTAGTGGAGGTTGTTTTTTCAAGATAGGCCCAAGAAGGGAAACGGAAATGCACTTTTAAAATGACAAATGGGTTTCTTACACTAGGGATGACTATGAACAAAACGAATACCAAACAGGAACACAGCCACTTGATCAGAATAACTGCCTGCAGACGACTCGCCTTCTTCAGATGAGAAACAATCAGCGCAAAGATAGTTTTAGCAATACTAGTACAGGAGGATGATAGGATAGTTTGGATAGAGAGTTCAAACAATTTAAAAACACTTCTAACAATGCAGGTTCTGAATACAAGATAGGATGGGTTTAAGATATGGATTAAATAAGCAAGGTACATATGCTAGTGACAAAGTTCTATCTATAGATACTCACTAGATATGTTTTTAAACAGAACCATCAGGATTCTTGTCCATCAAGATTCTGGTCAGGGAATTGGATCTGGTTCTAGGACAGATGGCTGGGCACATTGGATTGGATCTGAAATCAGCAAGGCGCTCTGGTCACAGCACGGCACAGGACTGGACTGGATCTGCAATGCTCTCTGGTCACAGCACTGCACAGGACTGTATTGGATCTGCCCTTTTTGGTTCTGATGATAATTATTTTCAGCAGGGAAGCAGTACAGCGCAGCCTGGTGGTATTTTGATGCTTCCCCTTAGGTTTGTGGGGTTCTGGATCTGGAATTTGAGGCCTAGCTGAAAATGGTTCAGCTATGCAATGGGTTTCTGCTTTGCCAAGTTTCTGGAGTTTGAAGCAAGGAAGATGTAGAGTTCAGCAGCAGGGTGCTCCGCCAGTATCAGGATAATGAGTGAATCTGTCTGTCCTTTTGAGTGGTGAGCTGTCTCTATTTATGCTATGATAAAGGGGTGTGTGGGCTGGTTTATCCTAAACTCACCCCTTTGGCAGGTGATTGGGTCAGAGTCTCCTCTCTGCCTTGATAGGAGGAGAGAAACAGAGTGTCACCTTTATGGTGTGATTCTATGAGGCTGAGAATCCACCCCTAGCCCTTTGAACACAGCATCTACTTTTGGCACCATTCATATTTACACATGTGCAACCTCTATAACAATCACATATACAGATTACATATTTTATATGGCAGCTATTCCTCAAAACCCCATACTGTGGGATCTTGTCTTGGCTTTTCACAGAATTTTGCCCTTTTCATCAGGAACACAACGTCTAATTCTTAAGCAAATGCCTACAAGTGTCACATTTAACATGGGCATAAGTGTGTAAAGTTTCATACTTCTAGCAGAAATACATTTTGTGTAAAATCATATTTCTTGCCCTTTCTCTTCAGAACATGTCACACAATGTTTCTGCCTATTGAAACGTGCAGCCAAAATTTAGATTCACAAATCTGTTATTTTCATATTTTTCACAATTTTAAACAGCAAGTTATCCATCTTTTTAAAATGTGTTCTTTGTCCTTGTTAAGCACAACTGGTTCTTTTAGCTCCACCCCTTGGTCTCTCCCTGGAAGCCCAGGAGCCATCCCCCATGTTTGCTCCTTGCAGAGGCCATTTACGACTGTCCTCACACCTCGCATGTCCTTAGCAGTGGCTGTTCATTGTTCCCTTTTGCCTCTGTAGACCAGGGTGTTTCCAAACCCTTTAATTATTGCATTGGTGTGATTTCCTGCTGGAAGGAAAGGCCTTCCTTCTGTGAGGAAACCTGATATTCCAGTGTGGTAGCTTTTAGCCAGGCTTGATTTAATTGTTAATTCTGTTGCATTCTCTCTTAGTTTAAAATATTCTTGTGATTTCAAAATGGCAGCTAGAATTCTGATTCAAGATTTTAAACCATGGGATCAAAACAATTACAACATATGTCACCATAAGTACAGGCCTCTTAGATTGCAAATATTTGATATCAGTTTATACCTGTTTAAAGTTTAATCAGGCAGGCTCCTGACAGGTGTCAGCACAGCAGTCCTCTGCTGCACAGATATTTTTGACATCCACAGACAGGCCACTTTTGCTGTGGAAATCCCTTTATGCTTTCAGCTTTCCAGGATCTTGCAAGTTCACAATGATTTCTTAAACTAAGTGAATTTTAGCACCCAGCAAGAATTTGGGAAGTTTGAGGGTGTTTTGTACCGCATTCTGCAGTTTCAGCAACAAAGAAAAAGAGATTTAAAGCAAGATTTTGGGGTTTCTTTTAGCAAGACTGCTTTTTCCTTCTGTACTCCATTTTCACTTGTTGTGGAGCCCAGTGACATATTTCTGGAGTGAGATCTCTGTTTTACCACTGACAACATACGTGGCAGATCGGACAGCCATCTTTTTGTGCGTTGCAAACTTCGATTTTCAGGAGTTTTGGCGCAGACAAGGGTTTCATGGCCATTTTGTTATTACTTGCACCATCATAACACAGTGCTGCAGCATAGCAGAGCAAAAAGTGGGTTAAAACATCCCACACCACTCCGATGAGGAGTGGGCAATGTCCGATAGTGAATAAATGGAAACACGGAGGAGGGCATAACAAGTGTGTGAAAAATAAAATATAGGGTGTGAAAAACAATGAATTCTATAGCCACACAAATGTTCAGTCCACAAAATGTGCAACTCTAAGGATTTTCTCCTGGTGACAGTTCAAATGTAAATGCGGACACCCCAAAAGACATCAAATATAGCACAAATAATTGTTGTCTTCGTTCATGCCATTGGAGGGGAGTGTTCCAAGATGATCAATCCAGTATGTTTCCCTCCTGTTTAGTTTTATGTTCGTGTTCTCATGTGGGTTGGATCTGGTCACATTTATGAGAATTTGAAATCTAATTCGGGAAATATTATGTTTCTTTTCAAGCCAGTGTCCGGCTACTGCAGAGTTGAGACTTTGATTCCTAGTAAATGCCTTATGTCCATTTGTCAACAATGTCAATTTCACTTCCCGATTCAGACCCCTCACTCCCTTCCTCACCTGAGGAGACGGCCTTGGTTGACTTCGCTTTTCTTTCTCTGATAAAAGATTTCTTTTTATGAAGGTATGGCCTGCCGCGGAACAACGCCACAATGGTTGTCGGGTAAAACCGGAAACCAGTGGCCCCGGATCCACAGCAGCCGATGGGGAAAAAGCCAAACAGGCAAAAAAGAATTCTATCAAGTAGCGGTGCGTGAAGGTTCAGATGCAGATGGAGAGATGGTGAATGAGCTCTGTTAGATCCAATAGATACACCTGGAAGGATTGGGTTCACTGACTAAAGAGGTAGGTAACTTAAGAAGAACAGCCCCTCTGAAGAGGCCCGGAGAAGCCAGCGAGAAGAGGCAAGCGGAACGCCAGGGAGGAGTACAAGTAACAGGCACCAGAGTGTCAGACAGTACAGGCATGGAAAGAACCGAGATAGTGGAAGCGGCGCCAGAGGCGCTGAGATAGATGCAAAGAGGAAACAGAGAAGCAGTAACTGGCGAGGGTGCCAGGGGGCAAGACAGGACAGATGGGCTCACTAGAGCCAAGGGGACTCACAACGAGTGCCACAACAACAGTGGAAAAAGCACAGTTGCAACGCGGCCGCCGCCGAGCAGAGAAGCACTAAATACACCCGGCAGCGGCCATGATGGAAAGGTCTAGCACACAGCCTGACGTTAGTATGAGTAGCGTGATGGAACAACCCCATGGGGACCACGTCACCATCGGTCCCATAGGCGCAAATAGAAGGGACGCATGACACCATTCCAGCTTAGTTTGTCTGAACGTTTCGATTGTCTGATTTAGTAAAGCCAACTTTGGCATTTGATTAAGTAAATAATATTAGAGGTATCGTAAGTGGCATAGTTTCTCTATTTGATTTGTTCTACTGTGTGTGGGTGGTTGATAGTGTTTCCTTTGGTGACAAAACCACAATTGCTGTAGTGCAGACAGGGAAATGTACCGATAAGTATAGTGCTTTGCACATGGATGGGCGGTCTGGTGGCGATCAGGTGTCTCTAAAGTTTCTGCTCCTCTGATTGGCAAACACTGGTAGTTCCTTGAAGAGATGTTGGACCATAAGTTCCCATGGTAGGGTGCTCCAGTTTTTCTTAATGATGGTGTTGATTCTGTTGCTCTGAATCAAGAATTTAGATACATACACGAGAGGTGGTGCAATGATAGGCTCCTTCTTTTGTGTGAGTAAGGTGTTACTCTCTATGTTGCCCATTTTGGTGGCTGCTGCTTCTACTTCTTGTGTTTTGTATCCTCGAGCGATACATTTTTTCCCCATTTCTGTTAGTTTGTGGGTGTAATCTTCTGGGTCACTCACAATGCGTTTGACTCACAACATTTGTCTCAATGGTAAGTTTTTGATGAGACTGTGTTGGTGTTGGTAGAAGCTCAGTCTGTGGAGGAGGTTGTTTCGGTCAGTATCTTTGCGGTATATATTGGTTGTATACCCATTGGTTTCCACCCTGATGTTCACAACCAGAAATTGTATCTCTTCCCCAGATGTTCCAACCAATTGAATGTGCCCTCCTGTACCTTCAACTTGAGCCCTGACTATAACAGCCATGTTTCAGAGGCTCTGAACAGGGGACCTTACGGTTGTGCTGCATGTTGTGGCTTCACAGTTTTGGCTCTTCACCTCTCCCTCAGCAGTGTGGCCCAGGTCCTGTATCTCTCTATCAGACATGCTGCTGGGCCAGCGCTCTCTGCTCATGTTCTGGATCCATATACCAAGTGCTTGACTACAACAGAGAGCGCAAAAGCATTGTTCCTCTATAGTTACTGGAGACAGACCAGACTGAACTGACTTAAAGTTGCAACAACCACAGTATATGGAGATACTTCCATGATCCAATCTTCCAGAACTTTCGCTGTCATTCTGGGGAGTGTCTGCTCTTTCGCACTTCACTGTCTTTCAATAGTGGAGGAACCACCACAACGAGTGATCGAATCCTGCCCTAGGAAGAAGTGACTCACACCGTCATAATCGAAGTCTGTGCTCACATCATAAACCCCAACTATGGCACAAACCTTTTGTTGTTACCGGTTTGAGGTACAGATATTTTTCATTTTAAGCATTGACAAAAATGCCATGGTAGTGCAAGTAGCATTTTTTGTGAATGGAGTTGTCTGCCTAAAAACACAATACTGACATACACAATCGCACTAAAAATGCTTATTGGCAATGAGGGCTAGGCCTAGCTTTCTGATAGAAAATATAGCTCTCAGTGACGCACATATATTTTGAAGGTTGACCCTTTGCCCATAGGACCCTATGCGTTGCCAATTCCCTGAGACTCTGACCACATATGGGATGGATGGAAGGTTATGAATTGATCTTAACCACTGTCATCACTCTGGACAACCACCATCCTTTTTTAGCTAGTCTGCACCATTGCAGAAGGGGACAGACCACATGCAAATCAATCTTGGTTGCCCATGCTGCGGTATGCAATTGACCAAGGTGCTGGTATACCCCTCGGTTACTTAGGAAGACGCACTATGAACTAAAATATAATGGGTAGAGGTTATGAATGCATCTGGCACTGCTCTGTGCAGCATTCAACAAGGTTGCGTGTCTATCATTACAGAAGAGGAACAGCCATATGAAACTCACCCTTGGTACTGTCACTAATGGGAGTAGCCCAGCCCAAACTGCTGGTCCATGTCCCGCTGCATGGAAACACAAGCAACCGGCCACAAACATATTTCAGCCTTTTTGGAAGATGATGGCGCCCCACTAAGCCTTTCACTCTTGGTCTCAGATCACAAGTTGCATTTTTATATTGCTACATATCTTAAATGAACACATTTATATGGTGCTCCATATCTACCACTGATATATAAAATGGCATTAAGCATCCGTTCCAAGCGCTGGAACGTGGTTAACGGCCCGGCGGCCCGAGTTAAAACCCCCGGGACATTCCCACCTGTTCCAGCGCTTGGAACGTGTGCTTAACCCTATTAGCACTGGCCCCATGGGCTGAAACGGGGCTAATTTAAAGTATGTTCATTCTGGGAACGGGTTGCCTCGTGGTGTCACGTTCATGGAACAAAATGACTGTGAAAAAATGGCCGCCATTGGACCGGGAAGGCTGGGCTCCGTACAGAGACCCTCTTCCATTTCCATGGTGGCCACACTGAAGCGGCGCGGAAGGCGTGGCAACAGGTGTGGCGACAGCACACACCTTGCCGCAATGAGGTCAGTGGGGACAGGGGACATTTTTAAAAAACGGGAACGGAGGGTGGGTGGAAGATGGCAAGCGAACCAGTCATCAGGCAGCTTGAAACGTGGGTTGAGATCACCAGTTTCAGCCCGCGTTCCTAGACTCTTGACTGGTTGACCCCCACACACATTATCTCTTGCAGAGCCTTCGTTACCAGAAGAGTGTATGCCGCATTGTACATATGTAAACCTATGCAACGTTACTTATACAAGACAAGGCATGATGCAGAGAACTATATTGTGCATATTTTGGTATGCTGGCAGTCAGTGAGCAGTTGGTGGGTGAAATGACCAGCCAGCCTCCAGATGGGTCTATTATTGATGTACTTGCTTGCAATTGATGAGGTGGAAGAATGTTAAGCATGCTCCCAGCATTACACTGGCAACAATTGATCCGGTCACCGCCAGCACCATCAGTGTGAGTGCATTGCTTATTTGTGCAGAACTGTGGAAGCTGAATTTATGTGGCCTTGCCAGGCACAGATGGTAGGCGAAGCCACAGAGAGCATTAGACCTACTCATCCAACAGCGGAACAATTGCTGCAGTAGAGAGGCCCGAACTCAAGATGTGGCACGAGTTGGCAAGGCATCCCAGTGATGGTAGCACATACACACTCCCTGGCAACGACTGCCAAGAATGCAGATGCTGCAAATCTCTCTTAACAGTGGCATGCACTGCATGTTGCCATTTGATCTCTGAGGACGTGAACAAGCACTGTTGTCACTGCTGTCCACAGACAACTGTATAGCACATTCGGGAGAGGTAAGCTGTGATGAAACGATGACTGCTTGTAGGAATGAGTAGTGGATGAATCTTCTACACATCCACACACTATTGGTGCACCAGCAGTGATCCCAAACATAAAGGTGCAACAGGCAAAGCTCAACAGGTATGCCTTGTTCCCGTCTTATGGGTAGCACAGGCTGATGGCAGGAAATACAGGAGGCATGAGACATGGGCGTAATTTGAGGGGGGGACAGGGGTGTGTGTCCCAACTTTCATGGAACACCATTTTGTCCCCATTCATTTGGCTGGGGCACCTTTTCTTCAGATGTCATGTCCCCCCCAACATTTTCAGCAAAGTTACTCAACTGGCATGAGATCTGGCACAGAAGCAACACAAACAACAAAAGTACAGCGGTATCACAAGCAACACAAACAACAAAAGTACAGCGGTATCAAAATAAAAGAATGTCCAACCACGAGTCAGTAAGAATAAGATACTTAATTAAGCTCACAAAAATACACTCAACCTTAAAGGGCCACTCTGACAGTGCTGCTCAGGCACAGATTTCAGCAGCAAAATTATTGAATGTGTCTTTCAAAAAGTTAGGGAAAGGGGCATAAAAGGCACTAGTTATATATTTAAGAACTTATTGGGTTGGGGTTGTCCTTTGTAGGACCTCAGCGCCCTTAATCCTATTTCTTAGAAAAAGGTGGTTTTCAGGTTCGCATAGGAGAGTAGCAACGGAGTCAGTGGTTCCTCCACTCCGTTTGGAAAAAATGAAACTTGTTGAATTGCTACATAAACTTAGTCCCATACGCTCACAACATACAAATGACCCCTCTTTTCAGTGTTCAAAAAAGGACTCCACTTGTGGATTATTACAAAGGAATTCTTATTTTCTTCTCATATGCCCTATGTGATTACACGTGTTTCGATGACTAACTCATCTTTCTCAAATCAGGGCTAATTGTACTGTAGCACATCAATATATTTTCCCATATTAACACCATATGAGAATTGATGGATAAACATTCACATTTGAACATGTAAAAAGCAAAAACAGTTGTCATAAGCAGATAAACAGTTAAAAAGGCAGCCATTTTGAAGGGAGGGCAAAGGGTAGGAGTGTTGAGGGTTAGAGAGAAAGAGAAATCAACAAAGAGAAGGTGAAAATGCGTTAGTAAATTAATCAGCACAAATCATGTAGTATATTATATAGTTCTGTTTATTTAAATTAACCTAAAGTCTATCAAGAATCCTTTTGTTGTCGAAATAGATACTGGACTCATTTCCTTACCTAATTGTGCTGTTCTGATAGTCTGTATGTCTCTCAAAATATTTCACGGGTTAAATCCCAGGTCCATCTAAGGAGTTAAAACGAATGGCACTTGAAAAACACGCATGTATTCGCGCCTAGTGTATGTGTTTGTCATTATTACGTTTCTCCCAGGCTACCTTTACTTTGTTAATATTTATGAAATTCGTAAAACGCTACCACTCTTAGTTCCTATGTTCCCTGGTGTCCGTTTAATCGACTCTCTCAGTGCATATTGTAGAAAAAGTATATTGTAGAAAAATTATATTCTATGCCTGTTAATTACTGCGGCAATATTGTGCGAATTACTTGTTACCGTTCTAATATTTTGCATGTATTATAATCAAAATATCCATGCGGAAAATATATATTCTATGCCTGGTGGTTACTACGGCAAAATTGTGCGAATTGTATGCTACCGTTCTAATGTTTTGCATGTATTTGAATCAAAATAGTTCTTGAAAAAAATATATATTCTATGCCTGTTGGTTACTACGGCAACAATGTGCGAAGCGCATGTTACCGTTCTAATATTTTTCGTGTATTAAAATCGAAAAAGTCCTGTTAAAATGCTTCGCGCATCACCACGTGGGCTCGAAGGGAGCCCCCCGTGTGTGCTTACCTGGAAAGCTGCTTGTCCCGTACTAATCCGTCCTAGTGTGTGTTGCGTCCCCTCCTAGCCATTGTTGTACTATTCTAAGGTTGCCAAGCAACCTCGGTCAACTTCGATGTTGTTGCCGACAGCCATATTGGATTGGTGGATCGCTAATCCATTTCGCTGTAATGTGTGTGAGTCCAAGGTGAATAAGGTTATTAGAAAAATATCGATTTGAATGTCAAGGTATTCAGGCATCCTTGTTCTGTAAGTTATAAATGGAACTTGAAATTAGGAGTTCCAGTAGGACACTAATGCAATTATATATGTGATCGTGAAGCCTTAACGCGTGGATTGAAGTCTTTTTTTAGTTTCTACCATTCCCGTTTTCTGCTCGTGTTTTGTCATATATATTTTGACCGGGTTCTATCTCCTAATTAATTAATGTCAGTCAATGTTTTAGGCCAATGTTATTTGCTGTGATATATTAACCAATCTTGTATATTATGCATTAGTTAATCAACCAATCATTTGTGTGCACTCCAGCTAAGTTTCCACAAATCACTATTCATTATTCACATAAAGCAATTAATGTGTCCAGTATAGGTATTCCACATTATTTATAGGAAAGAGGCCATTTCGTTATCAATGTTGAGGCCTTTTTCCATAGCTCGGAATTTGCATATAAGTTTTGATTCTTCTTGTCTCAGTTTTAATTCTTGGTCCCCGCCTCTGGGGCCAAGGGTCACTTTCTTGAGTCCCACAAATCTCAGTGCCCTTTTGTCATCCATCTGGTGTTTCTTTTGCCAGTGTTGGGCCAGTGGTAGGTTTGATTCTTGACTCCCCAAAGTCGATAAGTGTATTCTTATTCTGATCCTAGGTTCTCGAATGGTACTACCAATATATATTTTTCCACATTTGCAGATAATGGCGTATATTACAAATCTTGTCTTGCAATTTATATACTCTTCAGTTTTTTGTGTGTTTCCATATTCATCCTTGAAGATACATGCATTGTCCAATGCATATTAGCACATTGTGCATGTGCCACACTTATGAAAGCCTTTAGGAAACGTGGGTAGCCATGTTCCTGTGTTGTCCATTCTAACCTCTGGAAGGAGTGATGGGCTCAAAAAGTTTTTAATCGTTCTGGCTCGTTTGTATACAACGGTTGGATTCTCATCAATATATTTGTTCACATTGGGATCCAATTGTAGCAAGTACCAATTTTTCTTCAGAATTTTTCTCAAAATTTTGTTGTCCGCACAGTAAGTTGTGATGAAATTGATTCGGTCTTTCTTAACTGGTTTTGGTTTAGGGATCAAGGTACTTTCTCTATCCAGTTTCATAGCCTTCTCTTGTGCTTTTATTATCTGTTTTGTGCCATAGCCTCTGGTTTTAAATCTTTTCGTTAGGAGTTTGCACTCTTCTTTGAAAGTTTTTTGTTCGCTGCAATTCCTACATGCCCTAATGAATTCTCCTTTCGGTATATTTCTAAGCACGGAGTTGTAGTGACAGCTAGTCGCATACAGGGTTGAGTTAGCTTCTGTACTTTTCCTAAAGGTTTTAGTTTTGACTGAATTTTCTGAAATATAGATGTTCAAATCTAGAAAGTCAATTTCTGTGGCACTCATGTTTCCTGTGAATTCTATTCCCATTTCATTCATGTCCATAAAATACAAATACATTATATAAATTAACGACAATAAGATGGCAAGATGACTTTCTTCTAGCAACATGGGATGTTAAATCTCTTTACACATGTATTAGACATGACACTGCAATGGAAACCATAGATTACACTTTTTTCAAAGAAACAGCATCACAGTATCAATCAGTTAGCATGTTGAAAGAAATGTTATTACTAACGCTACAAAATAATGTATTTGTATTTAATGGACACTTCTTCAAACAGACCAGAGGGGTGGCGATGGGGATTAAATATGCCCCAGCACTGGCCAACCTAACAATGGCAATGTATGAGGACAAATACATCTATACAGATGCCTGCTACTAAACAAATGTGATTTTATGGACACGATATATTGATGACGTTTTGCTGATCTGGAGAGGGGAAGAAGAGAACTTGAAAATTTCAGGAAGAGAGCGAACATAAATTGCACAAATCCAATGTATGTAGCCTCAGTAGGTACTTTCATCTGGATGATGACCTGATCCTTAGATGGGGCGATTGGGACAGAGGATCATCTGTGAGTGTTGGAACCGTGAGCTTGTTTGATCTTCAGTAATGAATGATGAGATTAATTCCGTTTCAGAAAGTGCAATCCTATCTCAGTTTCATAATGCTACAAGCCATCTCCTGGCATTCAAAGTAGATGCTAAGCATTGTCAACAAAGCTGATTTACATGTCAAATGTACATCCTTGAACACATCTGCTGAGACCCAAAGTTCCAACAGGCACAGGAGGCTTTTTAACCAACTGTCACTCCTGTTCAATAGTATAACTGTGTACCCCAGAAGGCTGGTGGCATATTAACATCTAATAATAAACCATGTTTAATTCTGACATGGTGGCTACTGAGATTACACAAGCATACAGCCACAAGCAGTTGATGTCATTCCATTGTCAGCTTGATGAACAGTGTCTCATTCATGACTGGGCCTGGTGTGTATTAAGCTATCTTAAATGGTTGTACCTACAACAACCATGTTGGATCCAGCCGCCCAAAAAACCATCTCTTTGATCCCCCTGAAAAGGGTTGCTACATTCCTCCAGCAAAAAGGAACACTTCCTGAGAGGTCCCTGGGAACCGGTGCTTCAAAGGTAGCCCTTACACTGGCCACCACACACCAGGGTGCCGATTACTGGAGGCATTTTAATGAAGGCATACAGAGAAAGGATCTGAGTTAGAGTAGCCCAGATATGAGGTTCAGTCCACAGAGGATTCTCACCATCTTGGATTTTCCTAGGGCTCCAAAACATCATGCTCCTCTCCGCACTACCTGCAGACAAGAAACTCTGAGTGTAACATTAGTAAGCAAAGGACACTTGTTACATTAGCCAGTGTTGGACCCTTAACAACTTGCTTGTGTAGACCAATCCACTGTAGCATTTCACCCTATATAAGGGGGCTCACTCCCCTCAGTTGATTCCTCTTTGGACGTTTGAAGGCTATCCCTGGCAACCATTTGGGAAGGCAGTCTGCTCCAAAGTCCTCTGCCAGAGGGGTGAAGACCAGAGACTTCCATGCAAGAGCCAAGCTCTTGTCAACAACAATACTCGGGGCATATTTTGGGTAAAGTTGCTGTGTGGACCAATACCGTACCTACTGCCTGAACACAGGAACCAGGATCATGCTCACTGAAAGTTGCATTTTCTTCAGGTGGTTTCTGGCAACATTCCTGGCATCGGAGGGCAGAACAAAGTACTCACCTTACCCCTATACAAAGCCCTACCACAATCCAGAAGTCAAGGAACAGCCCTGGGTACTGGTACCCACCTCAAAGCACTTTTGATATGAACCTAGACCCCGACCCCATACTTAGCATGCCAGTCTGAAGCTTCATTATGACCTTAGCGCTTGCTGCTTGTTGAGCAGCACAATATGTTAGATACAGTCTTTCAGAAACAGACCTATCCACATCATTGCAGCGACCTGTAGGCACAATCATAAATAGTCAGTGACAGCAGGGACCAAACTAGCTCCCCCACCCCCCGAAAGAAAGAATTCAGGGCCACATAGTTCCTCCTGTATGTGTCAGTGTAGAGGGAGCTTTTTGCTGCCTGTGACTGCAAGGTGCATAGGCCTTGAAAGGACTAAGGGGACATGCTACCTCCAGTGTGGGACAGTGCATACTACCACAGAACACTATTCAAAATCACATGAATTGACCAGTGAGTGGGAACTGTGTGCATGCTGAGAAGGGCAAAGGAGAACTCCCAGGTCCATTTTTGGTGTTCGCGATAAACTTCAGAAAACCTGAGACATCGCCCGGAGAACCTCAAGAAGCTATGATTAAAAGCCATTCAGAATTACGTCCATGTGGTGTGTTTCAGCGCAGACAGAACAAAGTTACTTCTCATTCATTACTTTGGAAACCTGATGGGGTTTGACAGGTGGTGAAGCCAAAGGCCTTAATGAGTGTAAAATGTGCATGCACAAATTGGACATATACTACACGCCCACATTAGGTGCTTGAGTGCTACCACTTTGGGATTAGAAGCCAGGAGGATGGAGAAGAAGTTTGGGGGTTCCTTATTAGCCTGGGAGGCACAGCTCTATGATGCAATGTTAGGGAGCAGATGGATGAGCACTTGCGTGAGTGTTTCGTGCTGTACTGCAGGGAGGGGAATGCCAAGGAAGAACTTTGGCTAAGTGGCAACCCACATTTTAGCTGTGGCAAAATGGTTAGAACACACAATTACAAGTTTAGGGGAATTACAAAAGAATGCGCCCTACATGGGATGTAATGATAAAACGAGAGCGAAGAAAGGAAGAACCTATTTAGCTGTGAATGTCCACCACAGTGGTATTATGCAGGAGATGTGGAAACACAGACTCATAACAAAATGTCACAGGACGAGAAACACTGATGTGATACAGTAGTTGGGGGAGGTGGTCCAGGGCACAGTATTGACTGCAGAGGGCGAGGAGGGTGGTGAAGTCTCACGTGTTACGGAGCGTAATATTGTTGTGCGCATGCGCAAGCCTCATTCCGGCTCACGCATGCAGGTTTTGAATAAACGAGGATTGGACACGACAGTTGCCACTGGGACCCCATACAGAGCAGACGTGTCCGCGTATCCTTATACTGTGTACGTGTGTAATGTGTGGGGCGGCCTGGGGCACTGATGAGCAGTTAACACTGGCGATGAGGAAGTGCTGCGTGCGTGCAAGATCCTCAAAAGGCATCTACACGTCGGATGTGGCGTTCCGCCACACTCTGCAGCTCTGAATCATACGTGGCAAGTTGGCGGCCATCTTAGCTCTTCATACATGACGGTTGCGGCCCGAAAGGGTGCTCGTGCGCCATCCGTGTACTTCAAAACTGCAATTTTTGGAACTTTCACGGCTGTCGGACACCCGATGGCTGCATTTCTTGAACTTTGAAGGTGTTTTGAACACCCCAACGTGCACAGCCCACTCAACAAGGCTGAGATTCTTTATACCAGGGGGAGAGTTCCCCAAGAGACACCATTGCTAAATTGGGCAGCTGGTGGCCTGGACACAAGGATTCTTACCTCAGAAGAGAGGTTACAAAGGTCAGTTTTAACCTCTCCTGCAATCAGGGCATCGAAGAATAACAAGGAAGCCAACCCTGCTGGTGAAAAAGACGCCGATAGAAATGACTGGTCAAGCTATCATACCAAGTGAGTGGGGATCCCTAACATATCCAGGACGGGACAGACTTGCAGCCTCATTTATTAACGCGGGGTGCTTGTGCGGTCTGCAGGAATGGGTGAACAGGATGGTGCGGCCATCGCCCCTGCGCAAGTGGCACGCCGACAACAAGGTACTTTGGTGCCCATGCCAGAGTTTGACATTTCGGGGCCCCCTTCCAAACTTGGACCTAAATGGTTACTATGGGTTAAAAAGCTTGAAATGTTCTTTGGAGCCACCGATAAGACAGAGGACGATGCAAAAGTGGCTACGTTGTTATACTCAGCGGTACGGAAGTGCACCGAATATTCGAGTAATGAAATTTACAGGCGATCACCTACGCGGCTGTCAAGCTAGCCCTACAAAATCATTTCCTACCCATGGCAAACATAGATTCTGATAGGTTCATCATGTGTGCGGAGAAGCAGCTGGGTGATGAGTCCCTAGACCAGTTCTGCGGAAGACTGAGACATTTGGCCATCACCTGCAGGTGGGAGAATGAGGAAAGCATGGTGCGGAACCAACTCATTCAAGGGTGCAGCTCCGGAAAGTTGCAGAGACAGGACCTCTGAGAGCCCAGCCTGACGCTAGCGCAGATTCTGGACACTGGTCGTGCATATGAGCTAGCAGAGAGTAGGGGTGCCAAGATGGACGCAGCAGTACACCCGGGAAGGAGTGAAGAAGCTTTTGCTGTTGGTCGGCCAACACCTACAAAGTCATGATGGGGCCAGAAAAGGACTGAGGGTCCTCCTACCTCCTATAGCCCACAATCCTGCCAATACTGTGGGTATGATCTGCCTAATTTTAATGAATGCCCAGCAAAAACTAGAATGTGCGTCAGATACAGCACGCCAGGACATTATGCGAGGGTGTGGCCGGATCCGGTGGCCACATCCAGGGGACCTGCAAGAGTGAGTGGTGGTAACCCCAGAAAATTCAAGAATGTGGCTGCAATCGAACAGGGTGTACAAGAACTGGACATAGCGGAAGAAGAAAAAGATCAAGAGGAAGTATTTCTCATCTCCAACATTGCCACAGGAGCAAAGAAAAGGAAGCAGCCCACATGCATGGTCAACATTGGAGACACCCCAACGCCGGTTTTGATTAACACAGGGGCTTCAGTCTGTGTTCTGGCGGCAGAACATTATGAGGCCCTCCCAGGCCCACCGGCACTAGTAACCTCCAAAGCAAGGATCTACACCTTTGGGGGGAAAACACCTCTGCCCATACAAGGTGTCTTTGAAGCGCCTTTCACCCATGGACAAAACGCGATTAAGGCCAGGTTCTTCGTTACAGACATGAGCCCTCATTCCCTACTGAGCTGCGCATCCTCGGAGGCGTTGGACATTATCCATTTCACCATGTCGGTGTATCAAACTGACGTTGATCGCCTCCTGGAACGATATGAAGACCTCTTCCAAGGGGGGGTAAGCTGAAGGGCGACCCGATCAGACGACATATCGATGAGTCAGTGAGGCTTACAGCCCGGAAGCACAGGAGAATACCATTTCACCTGACGGCCCAGGTAGAGAAAGAACTGAAGTCGTTGATTGATATGGACATTATAGAGAGGGAGGAAGGCCCTACTCCGTGGGTGTCCCCGATTGTGGTGGCACCAAAACCTGAACAGCCCGTAGCGTGTGCATTTGTGTTGACATGCGTTTACCCAATGCTGCCATCAAAAGAGAAAGACACCTCACACCGACTATGGACGACATCATTGGTGAGCTGCAAGGGGCTAAGGTGTTCTCCAAGTTGGACTTACAGTCGGGATATCATCAGTTGGAACTACACCCGGAGTCCCACTACATTATGACCTTCACCACACATGAAGGACTGTACCAGTTCAAAAGGTTGAGCTTTGGAGTCTCATCAGTGGCTGAGGTGTTCCAAAATGTCATTTGCCGCGCCCTGGCTGGAATGAAGGGGATAATTAACATGAGCGATGATATCCTGGTCTTTGCCTCTTCAGAAGCTGACCATATGAAAATGCTGGAACGGGCACTGGACAGACTAAAAAACCTTGGCCTCACGCTACACAAGAAGAAGTGTGAGTTTGTCAAGGACCGCATTGAGTTCTTTGGTTTCGTCTTCCATGCCGGGGGCATATCCCCAGACCCAGAAAAGGTCCGGGACATTCGTGAGGCAGCTGCCCCAGAGACACCTTCCAAAATTAGAAGATTTTTGGGCATGGTGAACTACTGCGGCAGATTCATTAGAGACTTGGCGTCTCTATCTGAGCCGCTGAGGGCGCTGCCAAAAAACGATGTGGCATGGACATGGACCGCTAGAGAACAGAAAGCATTTACAGACATGAAGACAGTGCTGTCGGGCCAAGAGACGATGGCATACTTCAACCATGAAAGAGAATCTGAGATTGTGGTGGACGCCAGTCCGGTAGGGCTGGGCGCCATACTGTTGCAAGCTGATGCCCAAGGGCATATGCACCCAATCGCATACACCAGGAAGGCTCTCTCAGTTATGGAAAGGATGTATTCGCAAATTGAAAGGGAGGCCCGGGCAATATTGTGGGGGTTTAAACACTTCCGAATGTACATCCTGGGAAAACTGGTGGTGGTTATCACAGACCACAAACCACTGATACCCATCATGGCAGGGGTATCATCAAAACCACCCCCGCAAATTGAACGGTGGATGTTGTCCCTGATGGAATACGGGGTAAAACTGAAATACCGGCCTGGCACCAATAACCCGGCGGATTACTTGTCTCGGCACCCCGGGGCCGGCCGCGATCAAGACAATATAGAGGTGGTGGAGTGCATCGAAATGGTCCGCATCATTGTGGAGGCTGCCATGCTGGTGGCGTTATCACATCAAGAGATAGTAGCGGCATCAGATAGCGATGAGGTGTTTCAGGTTATTGGATCAGCCATAGCCAGTGGGGAATGGAAGGACGTGTTAGCCAACAACGCCAGACGTGAGGCGGGGGCTCAGAAAGACCTGCAGGCAATGTGGAAAGCCCGTAATGAGCTCTCTGTGTCGGACGATGGACTCATATTACGAGGACAGCAGATTGTCATTCCGCTGTCACTGGTTGCCAGGGTGTTAGAACTAGCACATAAAGGGCATCAAGGTGCGGCAAAAACGAAAGCACGCCTGAGACCAAAGGTATGGTTCACCGACTTGGAAGGGCGCGTGGATGATTTTGTGCGCACATGTGTTCCCTGCCAAGCAGCCAGCCCAGCGGAAAGGGGTCCCCCAAGACGGTCCATGGAGAGAAGCAAGAAGCCATGGGGAACCGTACATGCAGACTTTGGGTCCAAAGGAAGGGCTATGTACTTTCTAACTGTGATGGATCAGTGGTCCAGATACCCAGAGGTCGAGTTGGTGGAGTCGACGGCTTGTGACCGCACCATTTTGGCACTAGAGAAGAACTTTGCCATGCACGGGTTCCCATTGGAACTTTGCTCAGACAATGGCCCGCCGTTTCAGGGGCAACAATTTGCTAAATACCTGGAAGACAGAGGCATCAGGCACCACAGAGTGACCCGCTCTGGCCAAGAGCTAACCGAGAAGCAGAAAGACCCTAAATAAAATCTTCTGCATTTCACTGAATGGGTGAGGGGAGCTACGCCAGAACCTCTTCGAGTTCCTGAGAGAATACAGGATGACCCCACACCAGTCCACAGGGGTCGCACCGGCGGAGGCATTGTTTAACTGCTGCCCGAGAGGGCTAATACCTGAGGTAGAAGGAAGAGCACCTGGGGTAATTGGCGATGAGCGCATCCGGCAGGAGGCTAAGAACGAGAAAGAAAGCGAGTGGAGGAATCTCCATGAAAAGGATATCGCTGTAGGGGACACTGTGCTGATAAGGAACAGACATCCGGAGGGAAAGATGTCCCTCACATACGAACCGCAACCCTTAGGGGTGACCCATGTGAAAGGATCCATGGTAACTGCAGCCAACGGGCGAGGGACGGTAACCAGAAATGTGTCTTACTTCAAGAAAATAAAAGTCAACCCACCGGAGAGTACACAAGAGACGCCTGAGCCGCCGGACCCAGAGGTCCCCCCGCCAATGGAGTTACCAGATGGAGGCGGAGGCCTTACACCAAGGGAAGTGCCACTGCCGGCCCCAGGGGGCAGCCGGAGATACCCGAGCAAATAGGTGCGGCAGCGTCCAGCTCGATTCCGGGACCATGTCATGGACCCCGAGGCCTAGGGCGGTCCAGCGCAGTACGAGTTAACTCACGTTGAATTGTTGCATTGTTAATGTTTTGTTGTCTTTCTTGTTGAGAGAAAAGGAGGGATGTTACGGAGCGTAATATTGTTGTGCGCATGCGCGAGCCTCGTTCCGGCTCGCGCATGCATGTTTTGAATAAACGAGGACCGGACACGGCAGTTGCCGCCGGGACTCCATACAGAGCAGGCGTGTCCGCGTATCCTTATACTGTTTGCATGTGTAATGTGTGGAGCGGCAGGGGCACTGATGAGCAGTTAACATCACGTTCCAGAAGGAGCAACACCTGCGAACGGAGGATAGCAGAGGGGCAACGTGCTGGTCTTGGAAACAAGACCACACAGAGCAACAGAGGTTCGAATCTGAGATCCACGCTTAGAAACCCAACTCAGGTGTTAAAAAACAATTAAATTAAATAAAACTAGCCTGGATGAGCTAACTGACGCAGGAAAAGAGCATCTTTAAATGTATGCAAAAATGTGTTCGTGCTGTCTCCATCTACATATAAACAATTAATGTAGCCAAGTAGATTCACAATTGATGTGGGAATTACTGGCAATCTATGACACAATCTTGCATAGAGTTACAAAATAATAAGATACTTAAAATATCCTGCAACCAAATCATTCGTACTCAGAAGTACTCACACGTTTGTTATCTATCAACTTGAATACATACATTTATTTTCTATTTAGATGGAAACACCAAGAACATTTTTTTTTATACATTTGTGTTTTTCCTCACTTACTGGTTGAATAGGGACTGCCCCTTAGCTTGGATACAAAAGGGGTATCCTTGAAATCGTATTTTCTGACACTATACCACTGCAGACCATATACATTAATCTGGTAGCACAAGGAGGAAAAGGGATAGAACTGGCTCGTTGGTTTCAGGCCACTCTCGAATTGGACGCATGCATCACACTGCCCAAAGTTTGTGTTTCAGACCAGGCGTCTACATACTATGCAATGGGTCACATCCATGATTGTGCAATTACCATTACACACGTAACTTTCTCTGACCTATCCATTGCGCAGTAATGGAAGCGGTAGGTGGCCCAGGGAGAGCGGTAAGTGGAGACTGATGAGGGCTGCCTACGGGAGGGGTGGGGAAATGGCTTTTGGAAAGGAGGGGTGGAGGTTGTGGGGGGGGGGCAGTAGCGGGAATTCGGGGGGTGATCTGAATAACAGAGGAGGGGTGAGGGGGGAGGATGGGGGTCACTGCATTACCCACAGTGGGGGAGCAGGGAATATGTGAGGCTGGTGAGGTAACAGGGAGGAGGATCCATCGTTTCAGAATTCCTGTTGCATTAAGAACAGAGCACAGGTGGAATTTCTGAAATTGATCGATTTTGCGCTCCCTTGATACAATCGCAGAAATGAATAGAAATGAAACTCGATCCCAGTGTGAATTAGGTAGTGATGATGACATGCAGTGAAATAATGAATGAGTGATGAGCAAAGGGAATTGGGCAGGAACATATATTTTTTAAAAGAGACTGGGTGCCCAAAGGGCTTCTGTCATAAGACTATTCCGCAATAGGGTCATGCCAATAGGCTGCCAAGTTAAAACATGGATATTTCTATGAGAAGACATACACCTACAGATAGAAAACCTAGAACAAGTTGGCATAACAGTCACCAATTCAAAAAACTGAGAACCCACCATCTCAACCCTGTCATTGATTAAAAAAAAGAGTGTCAGAAAAGGCTTACATGCGTAAGTCTGGAAAGGCATTCAAAAGGAGGAAAATTAGTGAAAGATATAAGAGCAAAAATAAATCAATGCTGAAAAAAGAAAATGTAGTAAAGAGCCAATAAAAGGCATTCTCAATAAAGGGCTCTTTGAATGTATGACTCATAACCATCATAGAGACAATGGGCCTCATTACGAGTTTGGAGGTAGCCATGCCGTTTTTAGCAGCATGGCCACCCCCAAACTCGGTCCGGTCCCGAAAAATTGGATTTACAGGGCTATTCCAACATTGGCGGGCCCGGTAAATCCCATTTTCGGGACCCGGACCCAGTACGTCCCCATTCCCATTTGAGCCCTCATAGGGCTCAATGGGAATAAGAAGGATGCTAACAATGACGGGTCTGTTGTTAGCATCCTGGTCTGCTCGCTGATGCCGGTATGCACGTCTGGCCAGACCAGACGTGCATACCGCCACCCACGAGCAAACTCATAATAAGGCGGCCCGGTATGAACGGTACCGGTACCTTACCGGCACCGTTCATACCGCGGCCGCAATGGTCGTAATGAGGCCCAGAGGCATCTACAGAAAGTTTGTCAGGCTTGGTGTTGGTGCATAAAACATCTCTCAAATCATATTGTGTATGGATTTCAGAAGTGACATTTCTGATAGGCACCCCATGCACGACATTAGTGACATGTTGACTGTGTTAGGTGGTGCCAAAGTGTGTTCAATACTAGACCTTTCGTCTACATATGTTCAGATTTGCCTACACTCCTGCTTCCCCAAGTGTCTGACAACATGAATCAGGCGGAGGGTCTATTCCAGCACTTACACGTGCCTTTTGGTATAGTGTCAAGATCACTAATATGTCAGAGAGTAATGGACTACTTATGTGATGGGATCACAGGTCTACAGTCTATACAAGATGATGTGCTAGTTTAAAGCAGAGATGAAAATCAGCCAGACCTGTGGCTTGAACAGGTATTGGAAGCATCGTTTGGAAGTGCCATGAAATTATGCTCTGTAAAATGCAATTTCAGAAAGCATCATCTAGAGGAGTTTTGTGCTCTAGCACCTTGAAGCGTCTCTTGTGCTAGATGGAATTACCAATAAAGATCTCAGACCAAATAACCGGACAGACTCAGAAAATATGACAAAATACTACTTTATTCTCAGTTCAATAACACAGGGGGAACTAGCAAACAAGGGACTGATGCTTGCACACTCACACATAAATTTGATTATGACATCATCCTATGTGGCAAACTGCAAAACCTATTGAAGGGAAGGATTGGTTAAGGGAACATATGTACCTATGGCACAAATAGGGGTTAGTACTTCATTGGCTGGCCCTTTTATGTAGGGCACGCCTAGAACAACCTCTAAGTATGTATACTACTGATTAGAGCAGAGAAAATGGCAGCGGACTGGTCTATGCAACATTGTATGCCCCATAGACCCTTTGATTGGTTGGCATGCTGACCCAACCTTGGACTATCGGCTCTTTGGCAGCACGTAAGCAAAACATAACCCAGGTACTCGATTCAGGTCAGATTACTTCCCCAATTAGTCCAACCATAATCTCTCATCAGTCCAACATAAGCCAAAGTTTCCCATCTGTAGTTGAGATGTAGCCTGCTCTCTATTCTGGGACATTCGAGGGAGTGTAAGCACATCACTATCTTCATCCGAAGCCTAATGAATAGCCCTCGTTTGTGATTTCTGCATCACGTGTGAGGATACTGCAAATGTGTCCTTTTCAACCTCTTATTTGCTGCTGTTTGATTTACTTCTACTGGATGTCTTGCTCCTCTCTCCTTCTAGAGACCTGCTTACTCCATCTTGTATATACATTATTCACTGTTAATTGTCCAAGGCTTGGCTCCTGCAAATGGTCCTTCTTCATTAATCTAAAAGAAATTTGTCTTACACACATGGCTTATCCGTCTACCTTTGTGCCTTGCAATTATTCCTTAAAATAGCACCCTTGATTACAGGCCAACATAGAGTCCTCTTTATTGTGCACACAAAGCTAGCTAGATTGAGTCTTAACACAAGCCTGTGTCCATCTTCCCATAATGGCCATTCTAGTCATGTTATATTTTTCTCTGTAACAACCTTGCGTTATTGCGTCTTTACACTGATTGGTCAGCAAATGACTTTATCATCTTTGTATATATGATTACTTTATAATTTCGTACATGTTTGTCTTGTCACTGCAGTAACATCATCATTCTTAGGTGTTTTCATATAATTTCAGTTTGTCCTCGTATCTTCTTCATAGCATCAATCTGGGCTCATCAGAATTCACTCAGCACTACATGATGTCCAGTGGTGCCTGCTAGAAGGGGACCATCAGCTATCTTGGTGGGCATCAAAGGAGCTCTGGCAAGTTCCCCTGGATCTACCAAGGTAGAATACACCACTGTTCTGCTGACCCCACTATCCCTAAGAGCAGGAGTGTCAACTCCATTTATCAGCCCACTGTCCTTGAAGTAGTGCTCGGTGTTATCTGGAATACTAGCATAAGCCTCTGAGAATCTAGGCTCCCAGGAGCCCAGGGAAACTAGGTCTACCTCAGATTCTATCACACTGTGGAAGAAGTCTGAGGAGAAGGATGTCCCTGTGACCGCTTCCTCCTCATAGGAGGGGAAAGCCAGATTCACAGAGGGGACCGCCAAGGTTTTGACCTTACATCTGGGGTCCCCCTTCATGTGGTCATTTGCTCCACATGCCACACAAGATCCCCTGGGCCTTGGGACATAGGGAGGCTTACTATAACCAGAGTTTATTTATTTATTTATTTTTATTTATTTAATTTATATAGCGCGCAGGCAGCCCAGGGGCATTGTGGCGCTGTTACTTGCAGGAAGACTTAGTTACAATGTGTGCAGGTTGTGCCTTGGGTTACAGTGAGGCAGTGACCTGTGATCAGATATACCACATTATACATCATACAATACAATTATGAGGGCTAGGCCATGTAATTGTTAGATGAACAGGGTCGTTTTCAGGGTTTTCCGAAAGGCGGTCAGTGAGGGTTCAGAGCGCAGGGAGCTAGGGAGGGTGTTCCAGTGTACGGCAGCGAGGTACGGGAAACTAGAGCCCCCTGCTCTGGTCCTTTTTACCCTAGGTACTGAGAGCATGCTGGCATAGGGTGATCTAGTGGGTCTTGTGGAGGAGACCAGGTGGATCCTCTGGGAAAGGTACATTGGGGCGGCAAGATGGACACATTTGTGGGTGATGCTTAGAGCCTTGAATAGGATCCTCTCCTTTATGGGGAGCCAGTGGGATGCTTTTCTGGCAGCTGTGATGTGCTCTCTCTTGGCAATGCCTTGTGCAGCGCGTAGGGCATTATTCTGTATTACTTGGAGCTTCTCAAGGTTTTTGTTGGAGGTCCCAAGGAAAAGAATATTGCAGTAATCAAGTCGCGAGCCGGTTATGGCCCTGGCTATGTTAGTGCAAGTGTCTTTTGACAGATAAGGTCTGATTGCGTTAAGGAGTTTTGCATGGTAAGCGGCCGAGGAGGCAATGGCGTTTACTTGTCTGGTCATGGATAGATTGGAGTCTAAGTAAACGCCTAATGTTTTTACCGTGTCAAGTACTGGTATCGTGATTGAGTCAATGGTGAAGTGACTGAACTGAGCGTCAAGTTTCTTGATGGTGTCAGGGGAGCCTACGAGTAGGAGCTCGGTTTTGTCAGAGTTAAGGCAGAGGCCGTTGATAGCCATCCACATTTGAATTGTGTTGTAGATGTTGTTGAGGGTAGCGGAGTCTGTGTCATAGTCGCCTGTCAGAGTGAGAAGGATCTGTGTGTCGTCGGCGTAGTTGGTGTAAGAGATGCCCATGGCGTCAAGGATGAGGAAGAGGGGGCGGGTGAAGATGTTGTAGAGGGTCGGGGAGAGGCAGGAGCCTTGGGGCACCCCACATAGCATGATAGAGGGTGATGCAGTGGCTAGGTCAGAGAAGACCTGCATGGTCCTGCCTTGGAGGAAGGAGGTGATCCATGTAGTGGCTTCTTGAGAGAAGTTAGCTGTGGAAGAGAGGTGGTGGCAGAGGATGTCGTGGTCTACTAGATCAAAAGCTGCCGACAGATCCAAGAGAAGGAGCAAGGCAGGTTTGCCTTGGTCCCTTGCGTCGTCCATTTGGTTTTTTAGGTCGAGTAGGGCGGTCTCTGTCCCATGCCTAGGGCGAAAGCCGGATTGTCTCAGTCCAAGGAGGTTCTGTTCTTCGAGGAAGTGCTGGACCTGCAGGTAAACTGCTTTGTCTAGAATCTTGAGGAGGAAAGGGACAGTGGTGATGGGGTGGTAGTTATTAGGGGAGGTGGGGTCAAGTGTGGGTTTCTTTATGAGTGGTCGGACCCATGCTTCCTTTAGGCAGGCGGGGACTCTCCCTGTGGTGAAAGAGGCGTTGACGAAGGCTGTTAGGAAAGGGGCCAGGGTGTCTGCGCAGTCTTTGATGATGGAGGCAGGACAGGGGTCGCCTTTGCAATTGGAGGGTTTTATGTTTTTCATAATGTTGATCATGTCGTTTTCTTGGATGGTTTTAAACGAGAAGGTGGGTGGGGCCTCAGTGGGTGATGGGGGCAGTGGTGGTGGGGAGGGTGTAGTGTGGGTGGATAGTGTTAGTTTGGTGTTCAAGATTTTGGCTTGGAGAGAGCTGATCTTATTGCGCATGGCTGTTTGGATGTTGTCACACCATTCTTTGTCCTTAGTGAAGTTCTGGGGGGTGGGTGTGGGGTTCTCAAGTTCCCTGAAAATGGCGAACATTTCCTTGGTGTTCGACTTGGCCTCAGTAATTCTCTCTTCGAAGGATTTAGCTTTGGCTTTAATGATGGCTTTCTTGTAATTAGTTGCAAGGGATTTGAAGTTGAGTTTGTCTTTCTCATCCCGGGATGTTTGCCAAAGAGCTAACGCTGCCCGTTTGTCGGAGCGTAGTTTTAGAAGGTCTTGGGTGAACCACGCATTAGCGTGTCTAGTGGGTTTGGTTTTCCGAGGTTTAAGTGGGGCGATGGTATTGATAGCTGCTGTGATGGCCGTATCATAATTTTTTGCCAGAGTTTCTGGGTCGTTGGAGAATGGGGCTGTGAAGGCAGGTCCCAGTAAGAAGGGTAGGAGTCTTTCTTTGGTCAGTTGACGGGCACTCCTTGTAAGGGCGGGAGGCAAGGGAGGAGGGGGGTGGGATGTGGTTGTAGTGGTGGGGATGTTAAAGGTGATGGTGTGGTGATCGGACCATGGGGTGGGGGTGTTGCCCGTGACTGTGATGGGGCAATTGTGGTGGGCGATCCAGTCTAGTGATCTGCCTAGGGAGTGTGTGGGGTTATTGATGGTGTTGACGAATCCTAGGGTGGCTAGAGCTGTGTCAAGTGCTTTGGCTGTAGGGTCTTTGGCGTCATTCAGGCCAAGGTTGATGTCTCCAAGGAGAATGGCTTTGGATGACTTTTTGAGGTTGTCCGCCAGGAGGTGGGTGATGGAGGCCTGGAAGTCTCCTAGGGGGCCTGGTGGTCGATAGATGAGGTGTAGGGTGATGGTGCATTGGTGCGAGATGGTGAGTTTTAATTGAAGGTAGTCGCTGTTATTGTTGATAGTTTTGTCAGCCTTTCTGATGGTGATTGAGTCTTTGGCTATGAGTGCGACACCACCTCCAGTGGTCATGCGATCTTGTCTCGTGATGGCATAGCCAGGTGGGAGAGTGAGGGATAGGGCGGGGCCTGAGGCTTCATGTAGCCAAGTTTCGGTGACCATTAGAAGATCTAGATCTAGGGTGGTAATAAGGTCGTGGATGTCTATTGCATGCGCATTGATGGAGCGGGCGTTGATGAGGGCACATTTGAGGTGTGGTTCAGGGGTGACATTGATGGTCGAGGGTGGCACATCCGAACCGGTGGGAGGCATGTTTCCTGGGGTCATAGACACAGATAAAGTGGCATTTGCATCATTAGGTAGCAAGGCAGTGGTAGAAGAATTGCAAATAGTGGTAATTTCATTCAAACCAGTGGGGGGCATGTTTTCTGGGGTCATAGACACAGATAAAGTGGCATTTGCATCATTAGGTAGCAAGGCAGTGGTAGAAGAATTGCAAATAGCGGTAATTTCATTCAAACCAGTGGGGGGCATGTTTTCTGGGATCATAGACACAGATAAAGTGGCATTAGCATCATTAGGTAGCAGGGCAGTGGTAGAAGAATTGCAAATAGCGGTAATTTCATTCAAACCAGTGGGGGGCATGTTTTCTGGGGTCCTAGACACAGATAAAGTGGCATTTGCATCATTAGGTAGCAAGGCAGTGGTAGAAGAATTGCAAATAGCGGTAATTACATTCAAACCAGTGGGGGGCATGTTTTCTGGGGTCATAGACACAGATAAAGTGGCATTTGCATCATTAGGTAGCAAGGCAGTGGTAGAAGAATTGCAAATAGCGGTAATTTCATTCATACGTGTGAGTGACACATTAACAAGAGTGTTAGACATTGTAGCCAATGCAAATGGCTCCTGGTGGTGCTTGATAAGTGGGCTCAGCTTCGATGTGTGGCTTAGTTTATGGTATAGATGCAGTACTGGGGAGGTGGCCTTTCGGTTAGTTGTAGCTAAGGTTCTGGACTGAAGTCGTGCATTGCGTGCACTTGTGGGGATGGGCAGAGTGACCAATACGCTAGGTAGAGTACGTGTGCGTAGACGGTCTCGCCTTATTGCGAGAGTGTGGGGTAGTTCCGGAGTGCGGGACTCCTTACCTTGTGATTCCGGCAGGTATCCGCGGCAAACGGTAGTCTTCGAGCAGCGAAGAGCTGCAAAGAGCACCGGAGGCCTTTCCTTACGGCCTTCCCTGCTCGGCTTCGCCTCTCGGCCCTCTCCCCCTCCATTTAAAGCAGGAGGGGAGGGGCGGGCGGGGTGAGGCAGCGAATCGGGACACGGGCCCGCGGCGGTGATTTCAGGAGCACATTTTGTTGATTGTGCTTCCATGGAGACGGGGGCCATCTTGTCTGGGGCTTCGGTGCACGCGGCCTGCAGCGTGGGTGGAGGGGAACACGCGGCCGCTCCGAAGTGGATCCGAGCAGCTGATCTGCTTGGAAGGATAACTTCAACTACCCTGTACATTCTCTTGCCACTTAACCTTGAATTTCTTTTTGTTGGCTTTTGGGAGGATGCATTATCAGATCCCCCACCCTCTTTATCTTTGGACTTTTTACCCTCCTCCTGCCTGCCAGGAGTAGTTTTGTTCTTATGGGACACTGTGTGACACCCATACATCTGCTGCTATGGCCAACCTCTCCGCATCTAACTCCTTTGAATCTGCCAAATTTTGCTTAAGCTCAAGGGAACAAGATGTAAACATATGTTCAAGAATGACTAAGGAAATCATACCATGAAAGGTGGAGACCTTATAGCCTTCAAGCCAGCAAGTCAAGTTCTTCAAGGAATCAGTAACATAGAACACCCAAGTGTTACATTCTTTCTTCTTGTACTCTCTAAACCTCTTTAAGTATTGGGCAGGAGTCTTCCCAAACTTGATGAGAGTCTGCGTTAATATTGTAAAGTCTACTCTTTCAGCCTTTGACATTTCCATAATAGAACTACAGCCAGAATGGGGTAGTCGACTGAGTAACCATGCAATCTTGTCAGCATCCTCAACCTCTTGAACTTCACATGCATACTCAAATGCAGTTAACCACTCCATAATGTCATTCATCTTATCATATACATTGAGCAGATCTTTAGGAAACCTTGGATGAGAGGAGGACCCAGACTGATGTCCAGATCCCTTGGATGAGCCATTTGAAACCTGAAGCTTGGCCATCTCTAACTGGTGATCCTTGTCCTTCTGAATTTCTACCTGCTCTACTTTCAGCTTTGCCATGTTGAGTTCAAACTCCTACTGCCTAAACAGCAGCTTCTTGAATTCTAACATGGCCTTAGCATCAAAGCTGGCAGAGGACACTTGGCACATTACATCATCTCTGTCATCATGGGTACCATGGACAATTGCAGTGACACAACTGTCAGTTCTGTCAGTGACAACAGCCCCACCACCTTCTGAACTGTAATCTGAGGTAATGGCATTGAGTTGTGACTCTTGCCAATCCATGATCCGTTGCCTCATTTCATTTTTTGTACCTTGAGCAGAAAAGCCTCTCTCAGTACACAGCATTCTCAATTTTTCTGATCTAGAAGTATTTAAGGCAATATTTGTAACTGTTTCCATATTATACAATAGGTTGTTTGGCCTTTACAGTACTTAACTACTAAGGTCACTATGTGTCCTGGGTAATTGTAATCTAAGCACCTTTATCAGTGTGCAACACTGGGTACCTTTCATCCTATCCCACCCTGACACCAATGTGTTAAGATGGATTTATGAACTCTGGCCTGGTGGGCAGATGTTCAGTAGGCCAGCCTAGTTTCTTGGAACAGGGTAACCCTCTAGACAAGCCAGACAAATCAAGGTAGCATTGGCTGTGGCCAAGACTACGTCTCAGGAGGGGTGAGTGTGATCGAAATCCCACAATGAGAACACTCTGTATAACATTTTTACCATCTCCCTTTTCAACCTTCTAGACTCGCTCGGCATCATGTACACCAATTATGCCAATGATACTCAAGTCCTCATCCCTCTCTCTCCAACAGCCTTAACTCCATCTATGCAACCATCCACACATGGATGACTGAAAACTGGCTATGCCTGAATGGGGATAAGATTGAATTACTTCTGCTTGTTGCCACTGACTCACGCATCATCCTTGATGCGAAATACCGATCATTCATTATCGACAACATCACCATCCCAGTAGTATACTTAGATACTAACCTTACCATGGCCAGACAAGTAATCGCAATGGCTACTTCTGTAGTCTACTACTCAAAACTCCTCAATGCCACCAGACCGATCTTATCCACCACCAACTGTCTGACATTTGTGCGAGCCAACATAGGCTCAAGTCTAGATTACTGTAATGTACTTTACACAGGAAACTCAGCAAAAAACCTGGCCAAACTTCAAACCATTCAGAATTACGCCCTCCGCGCAGCATTGGGCATTTCCAAACAAGAACATATGTCTGCAGCCAGACAACAAGCACCCTGGTTGCCGGTCCGCCAGCACCTCTTATTCAAAACACTCGCCATCACGCATAAATGCATCCACCACACTGCACCTCCTTGCCTATCCCACAGAGTCATCATTCCTCCAGCTGCAAGACCCATCAGAACACCATATGATAATTTACTGCCGGTACCAAGAATTAAACGTGCAAGAGGCAGGGGCGCTAGCTTCCCATCTATTGCCTCTAGACACTGGAACTCACTGCCTCACTCCATCAGAAGTTAAACCTTCTCATCTCGCCATCTTCAAGGCCATCAAAACAAGACGGTTTGTCTAAAACCGTACACACCGTCACTATCTTTGCGAACTCGGATTCCCCAAACCTAATAAACTATATTTTGTATGACTGCAGCTCAAATGTAACCCTGCTGCCACCTATACGTTTTCAAATAGTGTATTCATACGTATCCAAACAATGTAACTAAGCCTGAACACTGTAATGAGATAACCACCCACTCTTATCCACCTAATGAAGGGCGACTGTGACAAGCCTAAAGAAATGTAAAAAAAGACTTGTTGTGACGGGCTTATGTAACCTAAACGCCCACTTAAGTGATGCAACTAAGATGTAATCTTGTAACAGCGCCTTGATGCCCCTGGACTGTGTCAGCGCTTTATGAATGCAAATAAATAAATAAATACATAGTCAAGGACACTCCAAATTACTCTGTCAGGTGTGTATCAAAAATACATATACATTCATTAAAGGCCTTTTAAATCAAACAAAAGCAAAGATCAGCAGTAATACTTAAACCAAACACACAATAATATAAAACATATACACAGTTACAATAGCCTAAAGGAATAGCACACAGTAAGGGTCAACAACCTGCAAAGGAAAGGGGTATACAGTGTGAATATGCTTTAGGCAGTCCTTCACTCATCAGATCCTAACTAAGAGGCAGTCCAATCTCTATGAAGAGTGGATGCTAGCACTCAAAAATACTTTCAGCGTAGACACACGCGATCGTGCAGTAGAGCAAAAAACAGGGTCTCTTGCAGCTTCTGTAGCTACTCAGGAAGGTGTTTGAGGCAGTGAAGAATAAGTTCTCACTATTCGAAAAGGGTCCCCCTAGAAAGACAGAACAGGTTCCAAGAGTTGGTACTAGGGCGGTAGCACAGGCTACCTCGAGTGACCCTCAGGGAATACTTGTGGGTAAAAATGGATGGATGTGCCAGGGGTAAGGGTTGCAAGTACTCACTGACCCAAAGTGCTCTCTGGACCAAACTTCGGCAGTCAAGTCCACTTTGGTTACAGGTTCAAATGCTGCAATTGTGCAGCTCTGCGGCTTTCAGCAGCTGAGTTCCAGGGATGATTCTGTGGCAGGACAGTAACAATTTCTCCTCTCCTGGTGAAGGGATCAACTCGATTTCCCTGCAGCACGTCTCAGAGCAAAGGGGGGCACGACAGCAGTGTACCCTCAAAGTTCGTCACCACGGCTGGATGACACAGTGACCGTGTGCACTTAGGTTGAGGTGTACTCTCCTAATTCCAGACCTAGGGTGCCTAGGTGTACGAACATCAGTAGGAGAGTGCCTTATACCCAGTGCTTACAATCTCACAAGTCTCAAGTGTCAGCTCAAGATGGCAGAGGTCCTGTGCAAGCTAGTCAGTTTGCTGGTTGTCCCAGGAACACTGACGAGAAGACTTGCTTTCAGGTTAAGGTGGAGGTGCCATGAATAGTTGGTCCCACTAATCAAATGGGTCAAAGCGCCTTTGCAGACCTCCTAAATTCCATCAGAGGCAGAGGAGTCCTGCAGGACATCAGCGGGCTCAGGGTGCCAAACCTTCCAGTTGATCACCAGCGGTTCCTCGACTCGGGTTCTTGGTTTCAGGATGCTTGGATCCTATCCTAGGTTCAATGAGAACTTAAGAGCCCAACCTGATATGGGTGTTTGGAACCTTCTCTTATCCAGAATTTCCTTCATACCAAAACGAAGAGGACCCAATGGAAGATATGCTCAAATACAGGCATACCAGACGTGGAGCAATCACTGCCATGGCGGTCCCAGTCATTTCCAGCACGCAAGACTCTCTGGCACCCAGGATGTGTATTGGAACTAGACAGTCCAGCCCACATCCTGGAGGCACACATACAAGGCATGCAGAAGCCTGTGAAAGCTTGGCGTTTCACGGGAGAGTGCCTGACCAAATAAGGGTTTTCCTGGGTCTGCTGGACCTGGGGAAGGCAAAGGGACAAGATGGCCAAAGGTCAGAACAAAGGACCTCGTGGAATGGCCATTTTGGGGGCAAACCACTGTCCAGAGCCAAACGCGGTAAGTGCGAAATGGACCACAAGAAAGGGTTAAAAATATATATAAATAACAGCTGCCACCAGCTCTGTCCAAGGCACATTTGTACTTCTACTGACAAATCCTTTGAGGGTGTCTTAGGGCCTCATTACACGGATGGCGGAGAACCATGGCGGAGAATACCGGCACCGCCTTGGCGGAAAGGGGAATTACCGCCCCATTCCAAGGTTGGCGGGGCGGTAATTCCCCCTTCCACCATTGCCCTTCCCCATTCCCATTTTTGCCCCATAGAGCATAATGGGAATGGGGAAGGTGCAAATTACGGTACCGCAAATTGCGGTACCGTAATTAGCTCCCCGGGTCCCTTTGCGGGTTGGTTTTTAACGCCTGCAAAAAGCAGGCGTTAAATTCCCCAACCCGCAAAGAGACCTCGTAGTATGGTGGTAAGGATTTACCAGTACCGGTAAAATACCGGTACCGGTAAATCCTTACCGCCATCCGTGTAATGAGGCCCTAAGGCCTTTAGAAACAAAAGGAAGACATCAGCACACTGTACTGTAAGGTACTTTGTGCACTGGTAAAAAGGTTGCAAAGAACTTGCAACAAAGTGAAAGGCTAAGGAAAACAAAGTCTCCCAGTACTGTCTTTAAGGGTATGTCAGTTTCCCCATAACAAAGTGAGCAAAAACCCAGCGGACTGCAGCAGAAGGCTGTGCTCCATTGGCAAAAGTCAGCTAGGATGGTCCGACAGCAGCAACAAGTTGGGAGGTTCACAACTGGAGGGAAAATTACACATACATGAGAATCTTTCAAAGCAGTGCTGACATCCTTCCACTCTTTCAGTATAGGGGTACATTCTGTTCGGTTGCCTGAGTATATATTGTCTCTCATACACTCAATGCAGTATAGTACTGCACATGTGGACCCACATAGAGTTCTACTCCTGCTGTTCCAGTATGACAGCAGTAAAACACACCCACCTGTACTCTACATTCCCAATCTGGTCGAGTCCTTGACCATATTTTCCTTTTCAATCTCCTTCATCTTCTTTTCATACTGTCATTTCTTGGGATCCATATATTTGTCACCCCCCCCCCCTTAGGAGACCTGCATTCTTTATATGTCCATCCACACTTCAGGTCATGTGACAGCAATCTCCTGATGGTGGACAGAATATTCAACATTCTACCTATTTGTTATGATCCTTAAGGTAGTAAAACTTCATTTCTGGTGGTGCCAGGGGACTTTCATTTACATTCTCACAGGTACTTTCCTCATCTTGCATCTTTTCACCAGCTCCACATCTATATCAATCATTATCTTCATTTCAAGAGTTTTCTCGGCTGTCTTCTGGCACTGTTCCAAGATGATTCTTATGAGACAAAATCCTAGCAATACCACCACTAGTATTGCTCCAAGTATTTTAAAAGCATTTCCCAGCCAATTTGGAATCCATGGTAATAGAAGTGAAAACCAGTCATCTCCTGCTGTCTCATCAGCTTCATCTTCCATCTTTGTATGCAGAGTTGTCAGCATAGTTATTGCTTCCATTAGGGTTCAATTTTTCACATCATGAGATGGTATAAATGTACAGCAAGAAGGGTAGACCATGGTGCACACACCTCTTTCCATTGCTGTAATTGGGTTTAGGACATCTCTTTCTATTCTGGAGAGTCATCAGCCAGATAGCTCTCAAATCTTCTCTGATTGCATTGAATCCTTTTATTGTTCCATTGATTGTTTGTAACAGCTCCCATCTGGCGATTTGTGGCCGCTTGGCATTTACTGCAGTCTGGAGTCCTGGCATGAATATAGATGTCATTATCATTGCTGTCTTGCTGAACAGTTTATGCTCATCTGGAATGTCTTTATTGATTTTGATGAGAAGTAGTTCTCACTTTACATCCGGCGAAGAATGAGTGGACTCTTCCTCCTCTGGTGATCATTCATTTCTTGGAAATCTATCGATAATGAGGTCACTTTGAGGAATCACTAATGTTGGAACATGTATTACCACAATGAAGCATACTCCTCCAAAGTGTTTAGGCAACTGCATGTAATCTCTGGATCCACAGGCCCAATATTGGTCCATCAATACTGCAGTTCCTCCATTCATTCCTGGGACTGCATTTGTCTGTCCACATCCTTTGTTTTCTACAACCAGAAACAAGCCTTCTTTCTTGAAGCATGTTGTTGCATTCTTTAGTGGTATTGTAGATACTGGTTCTGCGTTGTTGTGGATCCATCTTAGTAACTTAGGGTATTTGGCCCATGACTCTAGGCATCTGCCATTCACTATTTGCACTATGCTTACTGGTCCCTTCTTCAATAAGTGTGCAGGGCAAGATAATAGTCCTTCTTCCCATCTGATGCTGGTGGCAACACACTGTGAGAAACCTGATGGTATTTTTTCACCCAATCCCTCAGGATCTCCCATTCAGGTGGCCTGGGAAGGGCCATCACTTTTGGATCCCGACCTTGGTGTTGGACACGCCATGGAGGATCACCTGAGTGGAGGGTCAGTAGGGATTGGGAGGAGGATGCCCAAGGGAAATACACGCTATTTCACCAATCCAAAAACTGCCCCAACCTACTCTCCCTCAGCCTTTATGGGGTATTTCCAATCTCATTCCAACTCCTCCTCCCCATTTTTGACAAATACTGAGTCGATGAAGAGGCAACTAATATTAGTAAAGATTACTCATAGGAATAACATGGGGAAAATAAGGTAAACCTACCCTGGAAAGACCTCAAGTTGTCCAACTAATAGAGTCAGGCAGGCCCAGGCATTCACTAGTAACTATTCACACTTGACTCCACTTGACTGGTCTTTTCGCTATAAAAGGTGTCGTCTTACACAAATGGAGCGAGTAGGAGAGCAAACAGAAGAGCAAGTTGGGAGGAGAGCCGAGATGTCAGAGCTGCCCAGGACCAGAAGCCAGAGTCCAGGAGGCCAAGACGCTGAAAAACTGCAGTAAGCAAGAGCAGTCGTGTGTTGAGGGAGCTTTGTCTCTAGGCAGCCCAGGAGAGTCTGCATATGGGAGCCGAGAGGTGTGCTGGTCTCCTACAGAAACTGCAAATGCAAGTGCTTGTTTCCCTGGGCTGGTGAGACAGTCCCGGAGTGTCTGAGGCGCAGGCGGTGAAACCCTTACCTCGGAACGAAGAACCCCAGTGAAGCCAAAGCGCAGAAGTCAGACCAGTGAGACTGAAAGCATTGCAAAGCCGGGTTGTGATGAACGTGATACAAAGTGGCATTTGAAACACGTAAGAGGACTGTGTTTGTTTGAGTATTCGAGTGAATTTATAGGGAAAGACTTAAACGATGTGAAAGTAATAGTGTAAGCGCCAAACTAGGGTGGTGCACGTGTGTGAATTAATAAGTGGAATGAAGTCAGACATTGACATGATATGAGTAAAAGTGGCCAGAAGCCCATAGAAAAGGTGCAAGAGGCACGACAGGAAAACAAAATGTAAAAAGGGACAGAAGCCCATGGAAATGGTGCAAGACTCATGAAAGGAACAGAACGTGTAAAAGGGGCCAGAAACCCATGGAAAAGGTGCAAGAGGCACGAAAGGAAAAGAAAGTGCAAAAGGGTCCAGAAACCCATGGAAAAGGTGTAAGAGGCGCAAAGGGAACAGAAAGTGTAAAAGGGGCCAGAAACCCATGGAAAAGGTGAAAGAGGCACGAAAGGAAAAGAAATTGTGAAAGTGGCCAGCAACCCATGGAAAGGTGCAAGAGGCACGAGGGGAACAGAAAGTGTAAAAGAGGCCTGAACCCCGTGGAAAGGGTGCAAAAGGCACGAAAGGAAAAGAAAGTGTAAAAGGTGCCAGAAACCCATGGAAAAGGTGCAAGAGGCACGAAGGGAACAGAACCTATAAAAGGGGCCAGAAGCCCATGGAGAAGCGTGCAAGAGGCACAACAAAGAGGAGGAATAAAATGACCCTGCAAGTGTGCATGTCAAAGGGAAAGGAATGCATGAAAGTGGTGCAGGAAACACCTGACGATAAAAAGAACAATCAGTAAGAAACCAAGAGAGGGGCAAAGGGTTAGAGCGGTCGTGCTGAGGAAAAGCAAAGAGCCTGGTGTTTTTGAAAGCCTCTGATTCTACCCCATGAGAGGATTATGTGTAAGAAAGCCTATATATAAGGCAAAGGCACATTCTGACCAGGTGAATTGGTGTTTGGAACTAGAGGGGCCTAAGCTTAAGGAAAGGTGCCCTGTGAAACCAAAAAGGAATTGTGATTTATTGTGTTTTGTTTTGAAAGCTGGAAGAGGCCTGAGTTTGGGGACGGGAACCCTGAGAGGCCTATTGGGGAATCTGACTACTTTGTGTTTTCTGTTGCAGACAGGAAGATGCATGAGCTTGGGGAAGAGAACCCTGTGAGGCCTATTGAGCAACGTAAAGTGAACAAGTTGAAACTTGGGCAAGGCAATCCCAAGTAACTCAAGGACATTGAAGGTATTTTAAATCACTGTAAATCCCCTGTGGAGAAGGTCTTACAAAAAGCACTGTTGAGTGAAACCATACTTGTGGCATTGACCAAATTGAACCTGGTGAAAAACCACCTGAAACCAACTCTGGTCTTGCCATTTTTGTTGAACCAGAAACATCAGTTAAAATCCCATTAGAGTTAGAGCCATTCGGGCATTCTACCAACCTTAGTAAATAAAGGTTTTAAAATGAATGCCTTTGAGTCTGTGTCTCTCTTGATACCATGCCTGTCTCACAACGACCATACCCCAATTGCTGAGGTCTCTCCCAGCATTCTGTTCTCCTGACCTTTCAGTCATATCTGAGCAGTCCATCCTCTTGATCTTGATGATTTCTATTTGTTCTCCAATTTGGGCTGGATACATACGTTTTTTGCTTGTCCTCCCATCCCACTTTCCATCCTTCTTGTTTTCACATAAGTTTCTTCATATGGAAATGTACCTCCTGATTGCCATCGTAAAGTTGCCAATTTTCCTTCGAATTGCCCTTTGGTTGTACACTTTGCGAGATGACTGAGACCTTTTGCAACCTGTGCAGGCATTTCTTTTGCAATAAATGTCCTTGCTGCATTCATGGCATATGGCATTAAGGTACAGACATAGCAGCTTTAATCTGACATTCTCTCTCCCACCTCCTTCATGTGCTGATACCATACATTATTTTTCAAATGAGCCGAATGATCAAGATATGCATATATATCTTCATGACCTTCCCCAACATCCCTTTTAAATTAAAAATACTTACCCAATCTTGTATTCTTCGCTTTCATTTATCAAATATACCACGATGATCAAGTTGAGCAGGCACCATCAATCGGTGCTTATTATCTGAAAATCTTCAGATAAAAAAATCTAATAATCAGTTTAATTTTGTACTATTGTTTTATAATCATTAATCTAAACACAACAGAAGTTTTATACTGACATATTATAACTCCATGCACATGTGCTTTTTAATACATTTTTCCTGCGTACGCCTTCCTTTACCACCTTTAGTAAATGTATCTCATTTTTTTACTTCATCTTGGAGTTTGATACGCACTCTTCTTATTGGCTTTGCCTCAGGAATCCTTAACACCGCTATTTGGAGTCTTTTAGTCCATACCCTTCTGTCCCCTTGGAACCAGGAATCTACTTGTCTTCTTTATAATCCCCAAAAATCCTATTACGTATACACGTTTTTTTTTTTACAACATAATCCCTGCCCCTATTTTTGCCATCTTCAATGTTCTTCTTACAAATGTGGCTCAGCTCGAGTCCATCTGCATCGACTCTTCCTCAACCAACCAGTTTGCCGTCAGTCCGCTGGGCACCAGCGGGGACCAGACAGGAATTTCGTCAAAGAGGGACCTGTCAACCATATCTTCTTACACGTGTTTTGTTGTGTGCCATTCTCCACAGGAAACTATGCGGTCATCTGGCTCTGGGCTTAGGTAGATTAGACCTGAACCATCTGCACCAAATAACCAGACAGACTCAGTAAATATGGCAAAAATACTATTTTATTCGCAGTTCAATAAAGCAGGGCGAACTGGCAAACAAGGGACTGATGCTCGCACACTCACACATAAACATAATTATACAGAGGTTATATACCCCAATATGCGCGGCAAACTACAAAACCTATTGAAGGGAAGGGTTGGTTAAGGGAACATATGTAGCTAAAGCTTACATAGGGCTTAGTACTTCATTGGCTGCTCCTTATCTGCAGGGCATGCCTAGAACTACCTCTAAGTACGTATACTACTGATTATAGCAGAGAAAATGGCAGTGGATTGGTCTATTCAACATTGTATAGCACATTGCACCATAGACCCTCTGATTGCTTGGCATGCTCACCCAACCTCGAACTTTCGGGTCTCTAGCACCACGTAAGCAAAACAAAACCCAGGTGCTCGAGTCATGTCAGATTACTTCCCACTTTCCAAATAAGTCCATCATCTCTCATCAGTCAACCATAAGCCAAAGTTTCCCATCTATAGTTGACCTTATAGCCTGCTCTCTGTTCTGGGATATTTGAGGGAGTGTAAGCACATCACTATCGTCATCCAAAGCCTAATGAATAGCCTTTGTTTTCTACTTGAATTGAGAGACCAACAGACAAACTAAAAGATATTCTGCAGTTGAACTGTCTGACAGTTGTGACCTTCAGGCAGCTCAACTATGAGGGAAATTACACGCAATGCTATCTGGTCCCTGACTCTGTCCCAAGGCCTGGAGAGGACTTTACAGCCCAGGAAAGCCAGCCTGTTCAATATGGCTGTAGGCCCACCCTTAAAATCCCTGGCCTTGTCCTGGTCATATAGAGGGACCCCCAGAGCTAGAAGACTCAGAAGGCGATGTTAGACCATTCTCCTTTTGTGAGTACCCTAGCTCCATTTCCTAGATACATGCCAAGAAAAGTCATTCTGCACATAGTAAAACCATGGGCTTGGGCAGTACTTTTATCATGAGAGATCTAAAGGTCGCCCCAGGGCCAGGAGTTCATTTTGATCAGAGCCATATGAATTTTGGGAAACTGACATCAAGATTGCCTAATGATAAGCATTGCAGGGCCCCACAGGCCAGAGGGTACCATGTGGGGAGAGGTGAAACCTGTACCTGCAATCAGGACAGTGAAATACTATTCTGCAATATATTGACGCTACGCTCCACTCTAGTGCAGGGGTACCAACAGACACCTGTATAATCCACACCGTTTATCAGCATTGGAGCGAAAACAAAGAGGTGATGGCTGGAAGGTTCAGAATGAATCTTAACCACTGGCATTGCTCTGGGCCAGCCCAAACTACTAGGTCACATCCCTTCTGCACGAGACCACAAGCAACCCCAAACATGATTCGGCCTTGTTGGGCCTCATCAGTGAGGAGCAGCTTGGGTCTCTAGGCATTGGAGCGAGCCTAACAACGCAAAGAAAGGAGTAGTAGAGCAAGTGGAAGGGTGACCCAGAGCAGGGAGTCACACATTGCCCCACAGCAGCTAGGGCAAATAATGTGATCCAGTGTCTTAGCCAATCTCAGAGCTTCACACTATTAGTAAATGAGACAAGCCAATGAAAAGTTAGACCAGAGAGTGAACGGGAATCGAGTACCTATATAAAGCAGACAAGAGGAAAGGCAAAGGGCAAAGCATGTTATGGTCTTTCATCAATAAAGATCCATCGAACAGTGAAATCATCGAAGCAAATGCATTGAAAATAATTGCATTGAAATGCTATGTTTTGCATTAAAAGTACATATCCATCGTGTGGCCACCAGGGGGCGCAGACACGAACATGGTCTCTGCGTGAGCTCCGCCGCCGCAGCCCCATAAAGTGGATTGAGCCCCCACTTGATGCCCCCCCACCTCGGATGAAATCGAGCGGCTGACACGGGAAGGTCCCCCGTCATCTGACCGAAATCCCGAAGAAAATCGGATCAGAATTTGTCCTAAAATCATCCCTGAAACACGGGCCCCCCTCGGCCCGGCGAAGCCTCAAGAAAACGTTCACGTGCGATGCGACACAGAGCGACTGCCGCATCGGAATACAGGCCCTGAAGTGGCCATTGCAGCACAAATAACACAAGACCTCCAGAAAAAAGACCAAGCAGAGGAAGGATTCATTCTCATATGCACGGTGCCCAGCGTTTGAAGACCGCAACCCACCTCGAACGTAGCAGAAAACCAAAAGAGGCCCAGCTCTTTCTATCTCCCTCGAGGCAACGACTCGGAGGAAGAGCCTTCGGACAAAGCGGTGTGGACACCCCGCAGGCCCCCCTCTGCTGGTAGGAAAGTGAACGCCAAATATTTCTGCTCGCCGGTCCGGCAAAGCACGGCCCGTACAACGTATTTGACAGGAACTTGAACCCCCATCGAACGATGCAGGCCGCGAAATGGGAGACTCAATGCAAACTTCTCTGACACTGTGAGAATGGAGGGCAACCCCGACAATGCCCAGAGTCCCATATTGGAGTAACCTCGCAACGAACCAAAGGGAACGAGAGTGCACAGTGGAGTACCCGATAAATAGAATGCTGCCTCTTTGGACATAGTGAAACCCCACTCTACTCAAATACCCAGCCTTGCCATAAACCTCCTGTGGACGCGAAACATAAATTGTGTAAGAGGATTCAATTCAACACTACAGCTAAGTCAATGCCTAGTCTGGGATACTGAATGGAATCCCTTATTGATATATCTTTGTCCAGTTCATGAGTTGTGGATGACTACCCCTATATAACACCCCTCTATTGGAATCCCCCTGACCCCACTGAGCCAAGAAGTAGTTCTGTTTTGCAAGTTTAAAAGGTTTATTTGAGAAAAATTAAACAATATATATATATCACACTTTTATGATAAATTAATAATTAATATCACACTTCAGGACATGAGTAGTTAATAACAATGGGTATTGTTCTGCTAACAAACTGATTGGGTTACTCAGAAGTAGTATAAAGGATGAGGTAGCACGCTTGGGAATAGGAACAGAAGAATAAGGTGGTAGAGAATGCTTTATCTAGTTTCAGATGGATGAAATGTTGAATGAAAATGCAATACAGAAAATACTCAATATGATTTCAACAAAACAATGTAATCACTTTTCTCTGGCAATCCACTCCCCCCCCTTATCCAATGTAAGGAAATGAAGAGGAGAGCACACCGTTCTTAGAAATGCAATCAAATGTAATTCAGTTCACCCCAGCAAGCTTAGACTACAGAAGTTTGAAACACAGGCCCAAAATGCTTTTATACGTGCTGGCAATGAAGTGAGGAATATGCTTAAAATGGTTTTTATTCCCCTCAGGAGGTTCAGGGTGAGTGGTATCTAGTTAATATTAGTTCAGGCTCACTCTAGCAATGATTCAGGGATGGTTCTTAAGAGGCAAACGAAATTTAGCAGTTCAGGCAAAAGCAGCTATCTTTTTACAAGTAAAGAAATCGGGCCAAATCGCAAATCGCGGCAAAATTCGCATGCGTGAATCGTAATTGCATAGAAAGTATAAGGAGTAGGTTCTAGGCTTGTTGGAAAGGTAAGATTCTAAGCTTTCAGAGGAAAGTTAAACCAAGTTCCTAGCCCAAACGGTTACGGAGTTATGAACGATTTTGTGAAGGTTGTTTTTCGGATTTGAAATTTTAAAAGTTCAAAGCGACAGATTACAGCTTGCAGCTAGAAAATGACAAGTGACAGCTATGCGGCTGCAGAATTGACAAGTGACAGTTAGGAGGCAGTTCTACTTAGATTAAAATAGTTTGGATTAGATTATTTTAACTAAGAGATTGGTTCTGCAAAGTTCTGCTAGGTACTCACAATATATTTTTGACATAGGCCTCGCCACGGGTCTGGTCAGGTTTTGGACTGGACTCCGGTTCTGGTCTCGGCACTTCACAGTGATCTGGGTCAGCTCTGCTCTGCTGGTCTAGCCTCTCTGGATTCTGGATACTGCTCTGCTTTCTGGGTACTGCTACAGGTTCTGGAGATTGATGGATTTGAAGTCTGGATCTCTGGATGTGAAGTCGTCGGTCAGCATGCTCCGCAGCAAATGGAATTGAATGTCCTCTCTATCTTCCAGTGGCTCTTTTTATGTCTTTTGAAAGTGGGTGTGTGTGCAGCATCACTAGCCAGCCCCTCTCTCAACTGCCCATTGGTCAAGCTTTCCGCACTGCTTTGATTGGGGGAAGGAAATGTGTGTCATGGTGATGCTGTTTTATGGTCTGCAGAAAGGATACTCCCCTGTCAAATTGCACACAAATCTATATTTGACCCAAATACATATTTGCACAGGTACACATTTGTTAAAATTACATGCACCCATCACATATCACATGAGGTATACTCTGTTCAAACTCTGCTCTTCCTTGGGGCTTGCATTCAGAAATGGCAACATTTTGTGCTTTTTAGTGGGTTTTGCAACATCGGATTTTTCTCCAGATTTATACACATGTACACCCCCCTCCCACACATATCTCAGTAACTTTCCAGGTCGCTAGCTTAAACACAGAGTATGTGGTGTCAATAAATAGCGGGGTTTTGCCCCAGAACATCACACAAATTCCCAACGCGTCTTAAAACGTGCACCGAAAAATCACAAGAATTATGGTATCATTTAAATAATTTTGACAAGTCTGCACTGTGAGTTATACATCTTTCTTAGAATCATATTCTGGCCAACAGGGTGTGTCTATTCAGGTCACATGGTGTAGAAACCAGTTTATCCAGTTTCTGCCAAGCTCAGAGACCCTGCCCCTCCCAGCTTCTGCCAAGAGGAAGCTGTTTTACGGTCCCCCCAATAAACCATCTGCCTGAGTCAAGGCAGGGCTTTGTTCAAAAGGAAGCCATTTACGACCTCCCTAATAAACCAGCTGCCTGGGCCCTTTCTTTAGTTTCTTGCAATCCCCTGGTAATTCAATCAGAGAGTGTGTGACCTCCTTTTGGCAGGAGCAACAGAATGCAGCCAGGCCTGGGAATGCATTTGTTGGGCAAGCCCCCACTCCTGTCGGGGGTAGCTGTCTGGCAGAATTCCAGTTTCCTTAAGCCAGGTTTCAGGTAAAATGTCACTTTTTGTTCCCCAGTTTAAGTCAAGACAATTTTTACATATGCAGCTAGAATGCTGATTCGAAGTTCAAAACTATGACATTTTAACAGTTACAACTATGTGACACTCAAAAGTAGGTCACTCGGAGGAAAAATGTTAATTTAACATTTCGATTTTGGTGGTTTTAATCCAGTTTCAGTTAGGCTGCTGACATGCATAGCTCCGCCAGTTTTGTTATGAACACTGTTTTGGGCTCTTCATCTTCCCAGATTTAGTATGCACACATACTTCATTCTGCCAGATGTCCGCTGGTGTTCAGTGAGATTTTTGGATGTGTTGCAATGTTTGAAAATAGGCATTGTGAGCTGGCATTCAGAGAAACAAAAGGTGATTTTAAAGTGCGGTTTTTCCTTTGGTACACATTTCACTCATGGCACCCCGGCCCATCCTGCTCGCACTGGTGGGTGGCAAGTTAGGCAACCATTTTAGTGTGCACAAACTGCGTGGTTCTCCTGGATTTTGGCGCACATGTGGGCTTTTTGGCCATCTTGGAATTTCTAAGCCCACAGCACCAAATGTTGCAGCATGATAGCTCAAACGTGGGTCAGGACACCCAACAATTGGCCCTGTTTGCCTACACCCCCATTTCCGCAGCTTTCGAACCCAACATGGAAACCAGTGAAGCTACAGAGAATGAACTCGCCGCCACAAAAGGAGACATTGCAGCCCTACTGGGAGAAATTAAAAACATGAGCGCCAATATAGGAAGCAAGATAGACAAACTTACACAAAGACTGGACAAAATGGAGGATAGACTTGAAGGAGTGGAGAACAATCAGGCATCTATAGATACCTTATAAGCACATCTTGATCACAGTATGACGGAATTGGAACAACGGGAAGAAGATTTTAAGCTCAAGTTGGACGATTAGGAAAACCGAGATAGACGGAACGACATATGTACTTTTGGAATTCTGGAGAAAGAGGGAGAAACTGAAGCAGACCTGAAGGAAATACTTCATGATATCATCAAACTTTTGGTCGCAGATGATGCCATTGATGAGCCCCTAACCGAACGCATTCATAGGGCTGGTGTCCCCCCAGGCGGGCTGCGATCGGTCCTTGCCCGATTTCATCGCTTTCAAGACAAGGCCCGAGTACTCGAGAAGGCCAGGAAAAGCACTACTATGACATTAGGAGGTGCCCAAATTACAATATACCAAGACCTCTCTGCGCTGACACTGGCCCTCAGACGGATGTGCGGGCCTCTCACGAAACATCTAAAAGGGAAAAACATTCAATATAGATGGGGATACCCTTTCTCTCTCTCATTTGAATGTGATGGAACCAAATTCAGACTGAGAACCAGAAAAGACATCAGGGCATGCATCTCAGATCTGCTCGGCCCCCTAGGTGAAGGAAATAATCATGACAAACCCAAAAGAGAAGATCGAGAATGGCAAACCCAGGTCCCCAGAAGGAAGCAGGCGAAGTGAACAAGAAAATACAGGCGAGGTAACCTCTCCCCAGAGGCAAACAACTGATCAGCTGCTCCCCTGGTAAGATATAACTCAAATGTAAACTTTTTGTGGAAGATGCGACCAGAAAAGGTGTCAAATCACGGACATCCCAGAAGTCGCAACATGAGACTTTGGTGGGGACACTAAGTGGGCTCAATTGAAACTGTGATATCACAATTGATTAAGGGGCGTGACGTAACGGTCCCCACAAGTGGTTCGACACAAATCCGGTGCAGTTAACCGGGCTCGATCGAACGCCAGCAAAAGGAGATGGGATGAGGAGGGAGGAGATAGAGGGAAGCGGTGGAAGATGGGGGTCGAAACAACATTCATGGAAACTCAAAGCAGTCGTAGTAGCGTGCAATTTATAATGAAACTATATTGTCAGTCATGCAATAGGAGCCATCCTCTCAGAAAAATGTTTAATGGCTTAAAGACTAACTCAAGAGGGAGGGACTCTCTACGAGTAGGGACACTTAATGCGAGGGGACTCAATTCTCCAACGAAACGATCACTCGTGGCCAGAGAATTTCAGAGTTCTAGGATGGACATCCTACTGTTACAGGAGACAAAATACATGAAGGGTGAGGGACGAAGAGTCCTAGGAAAGCGTGTCGGAACAGAATTCTGGGGGTCGGACCCACTTAAAAAGGGAGGTGTAGGTATTCTGATCAGAAAAGGTTTAGCGTTTGTCGAGATAAAAACATGGTCAGATGTAGAAGGTCGAGAATTATTGGTAACTGGCAACATAGGCAAAGTGAATGTAACGATCGCAACATTATACTCCCCGAATGCAGGACAAAATAGATTCCTTCGCAAAGTGATCCCCAAAATTTCTTTAGAAGCCACAGGCCATATTATCCCCGGGGGTGATTTCAACCAGTGGGCGGACCCACTCAAAGATAGAAAGCCGGGTAATCCGGACGTACGTTATCAGAGGGGAGACGATCCAACTGAGATGGCAAAGATGATGGAAATATATGATATGATAGATGTATGGAGGAACATGCACCCCAACGCACAAGATTACACCTTCTTCTCCGCCCCCCTCAATACATACACTCGTATTGACTACATATACCTGTCCAGAGAACTTGCCAACACCACAACACATTCAGAAATAACCCGGATCACATGGTCTGACCACGATCTGGTGCTGGCTGAAATCCAATGGGATAACTTACCAACCAAGGGGGGAAAATGGCGTTGTAATGAGAGTCTTTGGAAGGATGCAGTCTTCAAGGCTGAAATGGAGACTGAAATTGCCGAATTTCTCAAAACAAACAACACTGGTGAAGTCCCCAAGCAGACAGTGTGGGAAGCAGGGAAAGCCACTTGGAGAGGGATCTTAATAAGGGAAGGGTCAACAAAAAAAAGGGAACAAAATATACTTGAGCACAGATTGAGATCCACTTGGAGAGGGATCTTAATAAGGGAAGGGTCTACAAAAAAAAGGGAACAAAATATACTTGAGCACAGATTAAGATCCGAAATCTGTCAATTAGAACGTGACATCAAGAAGGGCGGGGGAATCGACCATCTAAAAATCAAAGAGGGAAAGGGTAAGAGGGAAGAATTGAAATTAATGGAACATGAACAAATAGTCTGCAAACTTAGAATTTTGAAACAAACCTTCTATGAAATGGGGGATAAGGCGGATGCAATACTGACTGCTAGGCTCTGAGTGCAGGGAGCAGAGCGGAAAGTGGTGGAGATCGTTGAAGATGACCCTAAAACAACACACACTTACCCCACCATTCCCGAATGATGCGCTAACTTTTATGAGAACCTATACCCCTCAGAAACAAACCACGATCAATCAGAAACAGAAACATACCTGTCCCTGATCAATATGCCCAAAATACTGAGACTAGATTCAGAACGGCTGGAATCCCCTATATCTGAACAAGAGGTCTAAGACGCAATAAAGAGACTAACCTTAGGCAAATCCCCGGGGGAAGATGGCTATACAGCAGGATTCTATAAAACCTTTAGTACACAACTCAAGCCATTTATGACAGCACTCTTTAATTAAATAATAGAAACTGGGAAAGCCCCTGATTCCTTCACCCATGCACTGATTACAGTGATTCCTAAGGAAGGGTGAGACCCCAAAAAATGTGGATCATATCGCCCAATTTCCCTGCTCAACCTAGACGCAAAAATATACACGAGAGTCCTAGCCGCGAGATTGGAAACATTAATTCCACAGCTAATACATTCTGACCAGGTTGGGTTTATATTAGCGAGACAGGGAGCAGATACAATGCGTAAGACCCTTCATCTTCTCCACACATCACAGACATTAAATAATGACCCAGTCCTCTTTTTGATTGACGCAGAAAAAGCCTTTGACAGGGTAGAATGTGGATTTCTGAAAGCAGTGCTACGTAAAGTAGTTATAGGCCCAATATTTAGAAGAGCAATACACTCAGTGTACACGGCCTCCAAAGCATCTATTTTTGTGAATTGAGAATACTCCAGATGGTTTAAACTGGGACGTGGAACTCGTCAGGGATGCCCCCTCTCTGCTATTCTTTTTGCACTCTCCTTAGAGCCCCTTGCACAGGCCATGCAAACAGACCCCATGCTAGAAGGTATTTGTCTAGGAACGATGGAATATAAAGCAGCTCTCTACGCCGAAGACATACTCCTGCATATCACTAACCCCATGACATCCATCCCCCGAGCACTATCAATGCTAGAAGAAATGGTCGGATTTCAGGGTTCAAAATAAATAAAAATAAATCGATATCCTTTCCCTTACAAGGACAAAAAGAAGAAAATGAGGTAAAATCTTCCACACTAGGTCCTCAGATCGAACATACTAGATTACGATACCTGTGTATACAGATTACCAGACGCATAGATGATCTTAACGAAGCAAACTTCCCCCCTCTCCTCCAAATGTTTCGTGCCGACCTAACCAGATGGAACAAACTGACGATATCTTGGCTGGGTCGACTTAACGCCATCAAAATGTTATGCCTCCCCCGATTTCTATATCATTTCCAAATGTTGCTCATTAAGATCCCGAGAAGCTTTTTTGCAGAAAGCAGGAAAACCGTTGTTAAATTCCTCTGGCAAGGGAAGAAAGCGAGAATCCCGTATGATACCCTAACACTCCCAAAAGAGAAAGGTGGGGTAGGACTCCCAGATCTGCGAAAATACTACGAAGCATCCCAACTCCGGGTACTGATCCCTCATTTACATAACCACAAAGACACCCAGTGAGTTCACATGGACAACCATTACCTATCACCGGCCACAATATCTGAATGGCTATGGTCCCCCAGGAAAAGGCTTCATAATAGAACCAAAGGCCACCCAATTTTGAGTGTCATATGGGACATCTGGAAACAGGGTGCACACATGCATAAAATCACCACATGGCCATCCCCCCTAAGCCACTTATGGTCTCCTGGTATCAATAACCACATCCCCAATGTAGAACGATTTCAATCATGGTACGAGGCAGGCTTGGAGAGAGTGGGACAATTACAAAGAAAAGACTCCTTTATAACATTACCAGACTTGATGGAAGCTCTGGGAATAGGCCCTTTGTCCACATCCCAATATATACAACTAAAAGGTATCCTAACCAAACCAATATAGAAGCCCAAATTAATGAGAGACCTCACTCCCCTTGAGAAAATATTGGATACGAGAACGGAGATGAAGGGCCTAATATCGGCACTGTATAAAGAGTTGATTATTGCGGGCGGAGGGTCCACAGAAGCACTCGAAGGCTGATGGGAAAGAGATCTAAGCAAACAGATTAGTATAGACATGTGGGAAACGATATGTGTTGCCACCACCCACACATCTTTTTCAAATCAATACAAGCTACACGCTATCAAGCTTCTACATAGATGGCAGTATGACCCTGTCCGGCTTTCCAAAATGTTTTCGAACAGCTAACCCAAAATGTTGGCGAGGGTGTGGGGAAAACCCTGATTATTGGCACATGTGGTGGGAATGCGCGCGGATAAAGGTTTTTTGAGATGAGGTCCTGGGATGGATCAAGGACAGAGATGGCATATCCCGGGTGGCTGACCCCTACCTTATATTGTTTGGTCTCGAGAGGGATGAGGAGGACTGGAATAAGATTAGAGGCCTAGCACCTCAGCTGTTATTAGCTGCCTGAGCAACACTGGCAATGAAGTGGAAATCCGAATCTACCCCCACCAAGAATGAATGGCTTAATGTTGCCACTAATATATGTATAATGGAATTGATTACCGCATCATTGCGTGAAAAGTCATCACAGTGTGAGGCCATATGGATGGACTACAAGAATGAACACCTCCCTAATGGGCTGTTCCGTTGACCAACCAAAATCAACAACTACAATGTACACGAGGCGGCTAGGTGATCAAAGCGAGGAAATGTGACAGCCTCATGGACAATTGTCTTGAAACAAATCCCTACACTCTGAAAACATTTAAAAAGACTCTGACCCTTTTAAAAAAAAAACAAAATGACCAACAGATTTGCTATTCGACCTGGGGGGGGGGGGTGGACCTTTGGGGAAATGGGAGGGGGGAAAAAGTCATAAAGGACTACAATAGCTGGATGGCAGAAACATGTACAAATAACTCTGTAGCACTATTTGAATTCCTGTTTTCGCTATGTAAATCTGAGATCGTAATTGTGTTATTTAATGTGACTTTCAATTTAAAATGTTAATAAAACCAAATTTACAAAAAGTACATATCCGTCGAAACTTGTCCATCGAATATAGGTATATAGTAATGGGCAAGTTTCTTTGGATATGTACTTTTAAATGTGAAGATAGCAATTTGATACATTTATTTTTTTGTGCATGTCAAAATGTTACATGGAGCTGTCCATAGCTGAAATTTCCCCTAGCCCTCTGACCCACACGCACACCCCCACTTAACCCTAACTTCAACCCTAAACCTAACCCTAAATATTTATTGTATATTGGGGGGTGGTATTCCCCAAAACCCACCCCATAACCCTAACCCTAAACCTAACCCTAGCCCTAAACCTAACCCTAGCCCTAAACCTAACCCTAACCAACCCTAACCCTTAATCTAACCCTTAATCTAGCCCCAAATCTAACCCTAAAGCTATCCCTAGTCCCAACCCTAACACTAAATCCAACCCTTAATCTAACCCTTAATCTATCCCTAAATGTAACCCTAGCCCCAACCGCTAACCCCAACCCAACCCTAACCCTAAATCTAACCCTACCCCTAACCCTAATTATTCATCGAAATTAACCATCAAAATGTATTCAATGAATATGCTTTTCGATGGAAAAGCAATTCAATGAATACATTTTGATGGAAATGTATTCGAAGAATACATTTTCGATGGAAAGTCCAGATACCAAAGCCGACAAAAGGAAAGGCAAAGGGAAAAGCAGTCTTCCAGGAGCCTTGGGGTGAGAGCTATATATTCAGGGCACCCCCAGACAGCCTGACATGAGACCACAGACTCTGAAGATGAGACATCTGAAAGGCCCTGAATGAGCAGGTCAGCCAGGTGGAAATGAGGATCCTGGAAAAGACGGAGAGAAGGTCCCATGAGCTGGAATCCCTGAGACACCTGAAGGGACTAGACATGTTTTCCAGAGGTGCGGGCACTATGTCCCTCATTGGTGAAAAGAGGACCATATGCCTTAAGAGAGAAAAGGGCACAGGATCCCTTAAAAGTAGGAAGGACATCATATCCCTTATTAATGTGAAGCGGGCAGCATCCCTTCCCTTATCCCTAATCAGTGAGACGCACATAATGTTCCTTATTTGTGAGAAGGTTGCAATATCTCTTAAGAGTCAAAAGGGGGGACATAGTGCTTATTAGTAGTAAAGGTACAATATCCCTGAGGACTAAGCGGAGCACTCCAGAGTAAACCTGGCTCTATCACTCTGGAAATTAAAGAGGTAGGCCAGGACATACCTTTCTGCATGGACCCATAGTGATACGTGTTCTGTATCCCTGTGAATCGAGGCAAATAAGCACCTCAAGCCTAAATCCCTGTAAGTGTGACGGTAGCAAAAAAGCATTTAGGCACTATGTCGCTGGCTGGTTTCCACACTGTTAGACTATTTTGAGTTTGAACGACTTGGGGGGAGACCTGTATCCTCACTAAAGAAAGACCCCAACTTATTTAATTTGGGGAAATCACCCGGAGGAGAGATGTATCACACCAGGCTTCATAGGAAGTATGAGTCTACCTTACTAGAGATCCTGATATCTCATAATTTAACTCATTCTGCTATCTTTCACTTTTTTATTGTATATAACGCCCCAGTCCTTGAATGTGTTTAAGCCAGCCAAGTCTTCTTTCTCAAAAAAGTTGCAACCATGCTTCACAGTGCATGGGTTGTGTTGCTCTGCTACAGCATAGTGGGTGATATTGTCAGAAGGTGTGTCAGTATCACCCCCCCCCCCCATAGGGGTGTGCACAACCACACTATTGAATTATCCCATGAAGGGCACCGGTTGGTGACAAAGACCAAACGGTGCATAAGGAGTGTCCTTTCGTGGCCAGTACAGGACATACAAGTGGCGAGAGTAGTGAGAGAGTGAACAGTAGCAAAGAATCTGTGACAGACACCTTCAAGACATGTATAGATCCTCCCAACCCACTCTGGGTAAAGGTAGGGCTAGATATCGTGGTTTAAAGGCGCCGGGACAGAATACTGCATAGTCATGAACGGCCATTTTGTTAAGGTGGGCAGAAGTCCAATTCCAGCGGAAAAATTAGATGGTTGAATTGATTTTTGGACCATACATTCATGAGAAAAGGGTCTCCCCATGAAATAGACAGAGGCAACGACATCCATTTTATGAAGAGGAAAATTGGGGAGGTACAGAAGACAAAATGCGGTTGTGCATTAAGCAATCCCCATTTACCAGACTATAATAAATGGTGTCATAGAGTTAATAGAGACATTTCAGCAGGGATAGATGTCACACACAGAATCTCACTTCTGCTTTTTGGGACTCTTTCTATGTCTCTCAGAATTGTTTGCTCTTGGTAACATCGCCCCTAATGTCTGCATCAGAACCTCTGTATGGGGGGCACTCTTTCATGGCGACCAGCAGACTCAAAATGAGTGGTAATCATTTGAAAACACTTCCATTTCTTCAGAACCTACTCAGGAAAACAAATGATTGAATTCAAGGCAGCAAACACTACTTCAGCCCTCTCTTTCTGCACTCTTGTCGCTTAATCACATGAGCTGCCAACAGTATTAACATTGTACAAGATAAAGGGGCAGATTGCTAGAGGTACAAGATGAATGACGTCAGCGCTATAGCACAGAAGCAGAAGGCAATGTCTCCCACAACAATGAATGGCAGCGCCTTCAGAAGAGACCCGTTTGGTACTAATACCACGAAACTGCATTATCCTTGCAGCATGCATTAAAACTGGATTACCACCTAGTAAGGAGTAATGGTTACCCCCCAATCCAAATTCCCAAAGGACTCCATTGGACATGGTGCTATTACTGCAACCGGTAATACAACCACAACACACGCTCTCTGAAACACTCGTGTACGAGCGCAATATGAATAAAATATCAATATCAATAACCACCCGTTTTGGTAGAGGTAATACCTAATTTGCATGCAGGCGGTTTTATGCCTTATGGGTTTCCAAATCCATTAAACAGGCAAAGAGGCATAACAGTGTAAATATACTCGGTTGCAGGTAGGTATGCATAACAGTGGAAGAATACTCAAGGGAATGATCAGAGGAGAGGTAAGGTTACAGGTAAGGACACATAACAGTGGAAAACAACTCAAGGGATGGATCAGAGGAGAGTTAAAGTTACTAGTAAAGAGGCATAACGGTGGAAGAATACTTAAGGGCAGGATCAGAGGAGAGGTAAGGTTACAGGTAAGAACGCATAACAGTGGAAAAAAACTCAAGGGATGGATCAGAGGAGAGTTAAAGTTACTAGTAAAGAGGCATAACAGTGGAAGAATACTTAAGGGCAGGATAAGAGGAGCGGTACGGTTACAGGTAAGGAGTCATAACAGCGGAGGAATACTCAAGGGAAGAATCCGTGGAGAGGTACGGTTATAGGTAAGGAGGCATAACAGTGGAACAATACTCAAGTGAAGGAACAGAGGAGAGGTAAGGTGACAGTTACGCTGGTGTAGAGGAGCAGACGCGCGCATCTGCTGGAGATCCTAACCTCCTACGTCCCCTGTATTGGAGGCATGAAACCGTGCCCTGTCTAACACCAGCTATTTTATCAATACCACAGTGTGTATTTGGAAGATGGTATCCATTGAGACAACCATATTGAATGTACCCTCCAGTTGATGACAGCCTACAGGAGGAGTTCCATGAATGAATATGAGAAAGAAAATGGACTGATGACATCATAAGAAAGTGTGCACAAAGATCTGAAATACTGAATGGAGATAATGTATGAATCCAAGAGGAGAAATGACAAAGTAAAGAATCAAGTGAAGCTTAAACAAGTAAAAGAAGAACATTACACAGTAAAAAGAGCTGCAGAAATCAGAAGTATAATGAATGTACATACGCTGAAATGCAAGATTGATCATGTCATCGTATAGGCTAGATACAAGTAGTGAATAGAATGCAGGCAGAGCCACCATTGTCTAGAAACAGGGCTTTATTATCATGAAATAAATAGGCCAAATAACCATGGAGAGAGAATGAAAGGTTGTGTCGCAGTAGAATAGCAGGTTGCTGGAGCTGCGTTGGGGGGCTGTCTGGCCTAAAGTCAAGAACTGAGAAGTCGAGGTCAGCTATCTACGCTGAAGAGGAACATGTGTGCAGAGAATGAATTCTCTCAGGTTAAGGTGCAATAAAGAACACTAGGGATGCCAATTCTTAATTCATTTAAAACACTTAAAAACTTGCCGAATGAACAGAATCGTGGTCTCTTGTCACGTGAGTCAAGGCTGAAAATAGGGCTTGAACTTGGAGTTCCAGGCATGATAGTGAGTGCCCTCACTCCCGTTGCATTCCCAGGACAGGAATACTCTGCAAGGCCAAGTACAAGAGGAAATTCATAACAGAAGGCATAGGTGATGAGAGATGTTGGGCTAATTGGGTGGTAGGGCAGCTTCATGTCCTATCTACTTGCACCTGGGTCTTGAGTTTCGTACTGCTAATTGAACCAAATGTTCCAGACATGGCACAAGAGTGCCAAACCAAATGTATTAGTCCATATAATGAAGTTCCTTATAGCTTGAGAAACCAATGACACTGTGTAACTGATTTTTCTTAATGACAAGTATGAAGAGGTAGGCAGAAGTTGTCCACCTGATATAGGACTGCCAACAACAAATTTAGCTCCTATATGATTGTATATCTAGATGTGTCCCTTAACCAATCCCAACCTTTGATAGGTTTTTTACTATTGCCACGTAGCATGGTGTCATTCTGATGCATAAAGAAGTATATAATTGTATTTCATGTGGAAATCACTGAGAATGAGCATACGTCTGTTGATGTTCGTTGTAAACTCCCTGTTTTAGATAATTGCTAATAAACAGCAACTTGCCATCTTCTTGAGTTTGTAATCCCATCCAGTAACAGATGCATGTTCCAAGGACCATATGCTCATGTAGGAGCGGTTTGGATGGTTTGATATAAACTAGTTTGACTTCAGAGTTTCTGACGATCGGGCGGAAGATTGCTGTTTTTCCTGTGGAGACCGGCCGATAGAAATAAACTTGCCAGAAAAACTGAGATGGTGGGCATGCCCCTCTTTGAAGAATTCCCACCTTGTTTTCCACAGGTGCCCTGTGGACGGAAGGCAACGTGGTGGGATTGGAGTCGATACCTAAGGACTTGAGTTGATTAAACGGATGCAAGTAGAATAAGCGAAATGGCCATATAAAGGGGCGGGCTTTTGATATTTTATGAAAATAAATTGGGTAACGGGAATTGTGTGTGGATTGAGGAACGCCTAGGTAATCCTATTTCAATGGAAATAGAAGAAGAAGTCTCAAATTCTTGTTGAATACTAAGAGAAAGAATACACACGGTCAGGACTGTGGAAGGTGACGTCTTAAACGCCATACGGGGTAATATAATTGTAGGTGTAGAAAGAATACCTCTTACCATACATGATTATAAGGAAAAGAGAAGGTGATCACAAGGGTTGTTAATGTATGTTGTGTTATCATTTTGATTATTATTTGATGTACGAAGTTCTGAAAAGGGGATAAATTGTGAAAATTGGAATTGAAGTTGTTTTGAGTTAATGAATAGTAAATGATTGGCACCAGTCAGAAGATAGATAGGTTGTTGGGAAAAAAGAGGATTGAGCGGCAATTGATGGTGCTTTCTCATAGTTGATCCGGGTGTTCCCAAACAGCCCTTTAAGATCAGTAGCAAAAGCCTGGAGATAGATGGGGATGCAGATTTTATTCATACATCAATAATCAAGATGACACAAATAGTTTGGCAAAGTTTGTCTGTTTTAATGTCAAGTATCTAAAACAGGGAGTACAACGAACATCAGCAATCGCTCGATACTCTGACTGTACTTACTTCATAAAAAAGCTGGGCTTTTGTACCCAAAATTGGTCATCACTGACATTTTTTCCTGCGTCATTACCAACGTCATCATAGGTGGCAAACTACAAAAAGTTAACGGGAGGTGGGATTTGTTCTAAGTGAATAACTAAGAATAGGTTCCATATCTGTATAGAGTAACGGAAAGAGGTAATTGGATAGTTAACATCAGGCGTGGCAACTAGGCTCTCCCTTCAAAATGGCCTCTATGAACATCACTAAAAGTACGATGTCCCATTGGCTACACAAACATAGGACCCCCAACTACGTGGTCCCCTACAATTGATTGGCTTCTAACTCCGTCAATACTTTTCCACCTACGTTAGCAGCACACAGACTGAACAATCCAGGTGCGGATGAGCTTGTCCACCAATTAGCATATCATCACCTCAATGTTCCAGTGTCAATTAGTGCTTTGAAATTGCCCTTGAGTTTGTACTGTTCCCTGAGAATTTTTAAGAAGTATGGGCACCAGCCGGCCTCCGTGCGTAGGTGTGATCATCTCGTTCGTCCAACTTCCTTTTGTCATGTGACTGGACAACATGAAAGAGAGCCTTTTTGTATATTTGATTTTATTCTTCAATAGTCCTCTGGTGTCTTTTGTTTTGCTTGACCTCTCTGAACAGGAGCTTCTGTTCTTTCACGTTAATTGTATCCAATGTCAACCAATTCCAGTTTGATAAGACCTTGGATTTCTTGGCTCAGTCAACTCCTTAGTTGAACTTTTATTCTGTTTAATTCAATAGTTTTTCTTACCTGCAACACTGAAATGAGGATTTCTTGCTTTGTTTAGTACTGCTGATATACGTAGTGGAAACATTCATCCTTTACTTGTCCATATGTTTCTATAGAGGTATATATGTATATGGCGCTTGCCGCAGTCTAATCTATTAAAAGCACGTGGCTAGCTTCATGATTTCTTTGCTGCTTGCATTTCATTGCATCTGTACATGTTTAAACTAAGTATCTTCAATAGGTTTGTGGCATAAGTTTCTTCATCTCGATCCCAACATGTCATTTATCCTTAATACTTTCTTGATGGTTTATAAATCGTCTGCCTCTCTGGTCCGGTTATCTTTCTATATGGGTGTTGATTCAACTTTGTATGATGTCAGCTGTGGGATGTTTCAACCCACTCATCCAAGCCCTGCAACATCATTGTGCATTACTGGTAGCAGAAACAGCAGAAGGGCCACCGGAAAGCATGCTTCTTTTCCAGAAATCATCCAAAAATGCACAGTAAAAATCTGAAGAATAGGCTGCCAACCACTTTTGCCTATATTAGTGAGCACAGGAGGTCACTGCCTAAAACCACCATCGGGCTACACACACAGTAGCCTGAAACCATTTGGGAATAGCAATACTGATTGCCAAAAGCAACAGAAAGCTGTTGGGAATTCATTTTTTTGATGTCAAAAATTGCTAAAATCATGGCTCACAAAACAATTAAAAAGATCCCCCATCCTTGTTGGGGGGTCAACATCATTCTCCCGCAAGAATCTACATGAATCTGAGGTCCATAGAAGTGCATCCATATTTGAACAAAGTATATTTTGAGGATTGCTTACTGGTAAGGCAGCTGTCGAAAATGGGTGCAATACCGGTGCTTGACACTGACCAGCGCTAGCGATCTAAATTCTGACAGGAGACATGTATTTCTGAAGCTTAACAGGACCCTGAGTTAGCTGAGACTTCAAAAGGCTGGCTGTTCATGGGAAGCCTTCACACCTAGCCTTCTCAGCAACAGCACAGGAAATCTCATGGTCCTGTTGATTAAGAGGGAGGAGAATTTCCCTGCAGCCTGGAGAAACAAGACAAAGGATTCTTTCAGCTGAATAGGATATGCTGATTTGGGTGTGCCTGAACAACACTGCTCTGGGGGAAGGCAAGACATCTGATCTCTGAGTCAAGCTAAGTTTCTAGGGGCGGAGACAAACAACTGTGGATTCAGAGAGTCCAGCAAATATATGTTTTATGAGAATACTGATAACTAATTATACCAAGTGGACACAAATGTACAATTTGGAGATTCTTAATATGAAAAATTCACTTACAGTTTGAGACTAAGTTGGACGCTGTGGGATGTTCTGAGGCCAAGCCCCATAATTATTAATATCGCAGACACATTGTTTATGCTAGAAAAAATGAAAACATACAGTAATATGTGCAGAGAGGGTGTGTACCTCTGTGTAAGATTTGATGCAAAATTAATATTGCGAAACCCATCAAAAGCGCAAAATGTTGTCATTTCTGAACCCAAGCTCATAGAAACATGTGACCTGAACCAAACTGTACCTTAAGCAATCTGTCATGCAATTTAGGTAATATTAACAAGTTGTGTATATTGTAAATATGTGTTTTATGAAAAATAAAACATGCTGTACGGACACAAAGGGGAGTGTTCTTTCCTTCAGCCATATAGATGACACCGGATGACTCATTCTGATTCACTATTCTGTTCTCCAGTCAGGTCACAGTAAATCCTTTAACCTATCAGGATCCTCAGTGGGTTGGGCATAGAAAGTCAGCCTCCAAACCCACTTTGAGAACACATAAAAAGAGACTGCTAAGACCCAGATAGGGACACTCATTTTTCCACTACTCATCGATTCCTGCGCAGCACGCTGCCCGACCATATCCAGACAAAAACTCCAGACTCCTGAGGCTCCAGAACATAGACTCCAGATAGACTCCAGAACCAAACTCTAGAACTAAACTCTATAACCTTAAGCAGGGGCCAAACCCAAAAGCTGAACTCTTTTCAGGAGCCCCAGAATCCAGCAACCTAACCAAACTATTCAACAGCGAGCTGTTTGATTCTGGCTAGAACCCTGTGCCAGAACCATATCCAGACCCAGAAAGCAGAGCTGTACCCAGAACCCAGCAGACCCAGACCAGACCGCTGTGCAGTGCCGATAGCAGACCAGAGGCCCCACTGTGAGCAGAACCAGTGCCAGAGACCGTCCCGTGGTGAAAGAACCGCAGCCCAAACCTGACCAGATCTGTGATGAGGTCCATTCCCTTCCAAAACTAGGAGTGAGTATCTAGAACTGTCCAGAACCCATCTCTTAGTTTAAAGTAATCTTATTCAAACCATTTCAAGCTGTCCAGAACTGCATAGAAATTGTGTGTCCATTGTGTGATTTCAAAGCTGCAAAAGTGTCATCTGTCATTCTGAAATCTTGACTTCATTTCTGAAAATCTACCTCCACCAAAAACATCAGTATCTTTGAACCGTATGTCCAAGCGAGATTTAACTGTCATTTTAAAGCTAAGAACCTAAGCTTTCCAACAAACCCAAAACGACCTTATAACTCCTTATAGTTCTTCCATAATCGTGGTTTACGCATTCGGAAAAAGTGCAGCGAATTGCAATTTGGCTCAATTTCACCACTTGTAAAAATAGCTGCTTCTTGCTTTGAACTGCTGAAATTCATTTTCAACCTGATAATCACTCCTGAATCATTGCTACTGTTGACCTGAACTAATTCAAAGTAGCTATCACCTACCCCAAATCTCCTATAGGGAATTAAAATCATGTTTAGCATATTTTTTACTTCATTGCAATCACATTTAAAAGTATTTGGCCTGTGTCTTAATATCATCCCTGTTTCTCTAAGCTTGCTGGGGGGAACGGGAACTGAACTGCTTCTGATTGTATGATTGTATTCCTGAAAACCTGTGTGCCCTCATTTCCATCTCTTCATATTGCATAGGGGGGAGTGAGTCGTCACAAGGGAAAAAGTGATCATATTATCTCTTGTTGAATCCATATCGAGTTTTATTTCTGTGCCTGCATTCTTTCCATCTTGCGTTTCCTTAAACCGTAAAAGTATTCTCTGCTACTTTATCCTTCCTATTCCTACTCCTTTCTGATTAATATTAATATTACCCAATACTGATCACTGTTCACATTCATAAGTGTGCTATCAAATATTAATTTATTCATAAAAGTGATATATATATATATATATATATATATATATATATATATATTGTTTAATTTTTCCAATTAACCTTTTAATTTGCAAAACAAACCTACTTCTTGGCTCAATGAGGTCAGGGGGTTTCAAAGAAAGGGGCGTTATATAATGGCTTCCATTGGGCATCCCAGACTAGGCATTGACTTAGTTGGAGTGCTTGATTGAAGTCACTTACAAAGTGGGGGCTCGTAATGGGACGTCTGGATTAGAGCTACCACTTGTGCAACTTAATACAGTGTGCTAACTGACAGGATACATAAATCCTCTTGGATCACCACGCTGTGTTACGCTGTAAAAGCACTCCTCAAAGGAGCGCTCTAAGGAAACGGTCTGTTTTGCAAAATAAAATACTAACTTCTGTAAGTCAGGAAGGAAATCAATTTCCAGAATGACGACACTGGTAGACATCAACATTTGCAAGAGAGCACCTCTTACATAAGCTATTTGTGAGAGGTGAGTGGACTCAGCATGACCAGATGGTGTGGTTGCAGGCAATCGCACCCCAGATCACTGCAACAGGGTCAGATATAAGGAGAGATCAGGGTCCCTTACATGTGGCCCTGAGTGAACTATATATGGCCCCTAGAGCCAAAGATGAGCACGACAAGATTGCCAGGATAGCAGCATGTTTATATTTATATATGGGAGCCATACAGGACAAATGTGCTGAAGGCCAAGATCTTGCAAATAGGCAACTGATGGCATTAGAGAAGGCCCAATCTGACCTGGACTCTTCTGCGCAGAGGCTGCAGAAGAGCCAGGAGTCAGAAAATGATAGTAGGCAGTATATGATTAAAATCAAAGAGGACATGGGTATCCTGCAACAGGAAAAGGCAGTCCAGGATACCAGAATTCTGGCCTTGCAGAAGTAGTATCAAGAAGGTTTGGACTCCCGACTGCAGAGCCAGAAAAAGCTGGAGCAACAACTAGACTTCAACAGGGCATGCACAGAGCAGGTAGACACCCTGCAAAGCCACCTAGATAGAGTGAAGGCAGAGAGCAACAAATTGATTTTGAAAGACCTGGATACCCAGGCAGAGTTTGATGAGGAGCGCCAGAGAGCTGGTGCTTTTCAAAGGCAGAGGGACGACCTGGTGGCACAGTTGCAGGCTCTTACTCAGGAAAGGGACACCTTAGGCCAGGAAGTCTGCCACTTAAAAAGGAAAATGGAAGAAAATCACCTGGCCCTCCAGGGACTGGGTGACCTCCAAAAAGAACATCAGAACTTGGTAGAGCACACTAGAAGGGTGGAAGATGCTCTGGCAAGAAAGGAGCAGGCCAGTAGGGATGGTACCCAGGAGGTAACCCTCCTGCAGCAAAGACTGACCCAATACTCCAGGACCAACCAGGAAACACAGAGGGAAAATGAGGCTATCTGTCAGCACAATGATAGGCTCCAGCAACAGATAGCCATGCAGGAGAGACTGATAGAGTCTAGTAAGGCCTTGATTGAAGAACTGAAAGCACAGGCTCTTGCATGGCAACAGGGAGCAGGGGCTGACAGAGATGAGGTTCGCTGGGAAAGGGAAACACCTGAGCATAACCTCAGGAGCCCTAGTACCAGAGGCCTTCATCTCTCCCAGTTCTTGGACTCTGCCACCCCGTGTCCCATGGCGCACCTGAGCCCAGGGCCACGAGGATGGCAGATTACTATCCAGCCAAAAGTATGGAGCTCATAGGCCAGGACGGTTTCACTGTAATCTCCTCATGTAGTCTCTCTGAATGTTGGACAGCTCCACTTGCAGCATGATACCGTGGAGGAGCGTTCCCATCTGTGCGACGTTAGCTGGATCTCTGATGAAAAGTGAGGACGTCAACCTCGACAGGTCTCCCCACCATTTCCGGAAAGTCAGTGACTAGGCGAAACAGGACGTTGTGTGCCAGTCGGCTGTCCTCGGGCGACAGGGACATTTGTCTTGCTTTGTTGGATTCAAGATTACAAGCCCTTCTTTCGACGTGCACAGTCCTTGCACTTCCCTGCTGCGTGGATTGCGACTAAGTAGTTCAGTTTGACCCACAGTTGGTTCAAATGTTCAGTGTTCGTTGGATCTCTGATGAATGTAAGAGTGTCTGTGGTTCTCCCAATAAGAGCTGGGCACTCTTCGATTACGCAAAAAGAAAAGTGTATAAGTGAGTTCATCTATAATTTCCTGTGGTTGAAGCATTTGTGTCCTTATCACTGTATTCTGGCAACACAATGAGGGCTTCCGTGATGACAGTGAGCAATTGCCAAATTACTTTCTTGTTGCAGGATCTTTGATAAAGTCTGTGACACTGGTGACTCTCCATACAAGTGATGGATATTTCTCTAGCACTAATTGGAAACAGGACAGTATGTCCCTTGTGATATTTCTGCTGGGTGACACCATAAATGCTGCAAAGTGACATCTTGCTCTTTGATGAGTGTTTAGCTCTTAGGCAAAGTCTTTGATCACAATTTATTTGAGTCTTGTTTTCACCGATACTTCAGTGTGTTTGATTTACAAGTTTGTGTTAACAAACGTGTTGTGGCTTAGATGCGAAATTGTCTTCTTCACCCTACAACTGAGATGCATAGAGTGTCCGTTATGTTCGTATCCCCTTTTTTGCTTAGAGGAACTGTCCAGTTTATGCTACAACTTGCAAAAGAGTTCTTTGTCTTGTCTTTGCTGCTCATGCGTCCTTCTTCCTCATCATGGATCTCGTCTGCACGTGCTGAGGTTATCCCCGTTGCCTGTATTTTCTTCGCGGTGGGGTGCAGTTTGAGGGCTTTCTCTGATGTAGGGCTTAATATCATTGAGAAAAATGCATGCTCTCCTGCCCTTCAATTTTACAGCTGAAGGAGTGCAGTCCTATACGATGAAGGGATCATTGAATCTTGGCACATTTACCAGTGCTGTCTTTCTGCCACAATCCGTCAGAGGGGTTTAAAGAACACCCTCAACATTTCCAAAGGTTCTTTTCATCTTGCGGTGCCTCCCCTTGAAGTTCCATTAGTTGCGCCTGTCCCATATTACTATAGGCTTCTTGTGTGGTTAGTGGTACCATCATCCTTTCATGGGCGCTCGCCACTTCCACTTCCATTATTGTCTCATTTTTGGATGCCATATGGTTAGCTTCCATGTCTGCTGTGTGATTTCCGCGCGACATAAAATCTGTCCCGTGAGTATTGGCAGCACATTTCACAACCGCTATGCCCACTGGGAGCTGTAGTGCCTTAATCAGCCTGTCCAATAAGGCTGCGGGCTTCACTGGCGTGCCGTCCGCTCAGAGGTAGCCCCTCCTTTTCCAGCATGCCAGGCCTGCGTGCACTGTGGATGTCACATAGGCGGAGTCACTGTACACCGTTACTTCCTGGTCTGCATGATTCTCAATGGCGAGTATCAATGCCACTAACTCTGCCAATAACTCGGCAGCCTGTGCTGAGTAATGAGATGGTATTCGTGCACTGACGAGTACTCGAAATTCTCTGTTTGCTATGTGTTTCATCACAGCAAGGCCTGTGTATCTGTGTCCGTCTTCTTGGTCGATTATCGGAGAACTGTCAATGAAAATGATCTCTTCTCCTACTAGGGCATTTTCTTTCACCCTGGGAATTTCATCATAGAATTCCTCATAGTTTGCACAGTCATGTATCGGTTCTCCTTCAGAGACTGGCTCGGCTATGAACGTCACTGGGTTTACTGTTTTACATAGAACTATTTTGATCGATGGATTAGATATAATCACCTCATAGGCAGAAGCTCTTTGAGATGTCAGCGTACCCTTTGGTTTTTCTAAGATGGCAAAAAATGAGTGCTCAACGTATAACATCATGGAACATCCCATTACAATGGTTGTCGCCTTCTCTATGGCGAACGCTGCAACAGCTAAGCTTTGTTCGCATGGAAACTGGCCTCTCATCACTGGGTCCAGATTCCCACTGTGATACACCAGGGACTTGTACCCCAAAGAGGTTCTCTGAGCGAGCACTGACGTCATAACGCTGCCGAGAACAGGTAGAATTCCTCTGCATAATTAGGAATTCCGAGAACTGGAGCCTAACAAATCGCTCTCTTGAGTTCTGTAAACCCCTTTTCCATTGTCTCAGTCCATTCAATCTTTTCCTGTGTCAACCGGGCCTTCTTTAGGGCCTGGAGCAAGGGCATAGTATATGAGCTGTAATCGAAGACCCATGCTGTAACATAATTGCACAGGACTAAAAAGCTCTGCATTTGCTTTACTTTGAGTGGCTTTGCCGTGTTCATGATAGCTTCAGCCATTTCTGGGGTTACCTTTTTCCCCTCATGCAAAATTAACTTGCCTATGTACAGCACTTCCTGTTGACAATATTGTAGTTTTTCCTTGTCAACCTTATAGTCTTTCTCTGCCAGTATAGTCAGTAGCTGAACCGAATCGCGCCTGCATTGTTCTTCTGTTGTGCTGCAGATTAGAATGTCATCCACATACTGTAAGACAATGCTTTCTACTGCAATATTGCTCAGGTCCATCTGGAGGACTCTGTTAAAGATGGACGGGGACTCACAGTACTCCTGTGGCAACCTCGTGCTTTTCAGACGCATTTGTCTGAATGTGAACGACGTCAGATCTTGTGAATCACAGTAAAACAGGATTGAGAAAAAGACATTTTTCAAGTCAATTACTGTAAAATACTTTGCCTCGACTGGTATATTACATAAAATTGTAGATGGATTAGGGACTAGAGGGAACTCGGCTTCAACAATATTGTTTAATGCTCTTAAATCTTGGATTAGACGCCAAGACCCTCCCTTTCATTTCTTGACAGGATAAATCACTGTATTACATGGTGACTCTAACGTCACTAGGATGCCCTGTTCCATCATGGCGGAAATGGCCTTCGCAATCCCTTCATCCGCCTCCCTGGACATGGAATATTGTCTTGCTCTTCGTAAAATTGCTCCTGGTTTCAGCTTAATTTTCACTTCCCCCACCCCCTTCAGGAGGCCTACGTCATAAGGTCCTGTAGTCCATACTGGGACAGGTACTTGGGCCATGTCATCATCAAAGTATTCAGTACGTACCAGTGCCAACATCATTCTCTGAGGCACTTCTCTTCAATAATTTTTACCTAAAATATGAGACTCACTTCTACCCTTGTCTCTTCTGAGTCAGGCTGTTCTTCAAACAGATCGTCATCGGTGACGTCAGTCACTCGATACCCTTCTTCAATGGCGATAATCGCACACCATTGTCTGCCTTAATCATCGTAGCCTTCAACTAATGCTATCCTACCTTGCACTGCTGCAGCATGTATCGTTAAGGGAAATATTTGTCCCTCCTCTTCATGCATTAGTATTCTCGGCCTGAATAGAAATTCGTCAGGGGTTCTCCTGACCTTGTCTGCAAGGCCTGGTAATCCTGCCATTGGTACACGCATGCCATATGCGAAAACCTCAGGTTCCAGCGGTATTGTTCTCATAGATCTGTGTCCTGAATAGGCTCTGATCATATCGCACACGTTCGAATAATGCATTCCCGGAGTAGAGCATACTATGCCCTCCTCTGTAAACAAGATGGTCATATTCAACTTTGTCATTAAATCTCGACCCAAAATGTTTACTGGGGTCTGGCGCGAATACAACAAAGGTACATTCATTTTGCATTCCCCTATGGAGACTTTGAGTGTGTCTGTAAAGGGAACTCGACTGTGAGCTCCTGCAAAACTCTGAGTATCTATAGCCTCGCGAGACAAGGAAAACTTGCTTTCACGTATGCATGAGCGTGTTGCACCCATGTCAACTAAGAAGGAATATTCTTTAACCCCTATGGCGACATTCACCCTCGGTTCCCTATTAGGGTCTGGTGTCACTGATAGGATAGAGCACATCAGGGTTCCCAGTGAGCTGTCCTAGTTCATATATAAGTTTGGTCCACTGTACACTTGTGGATTCTCTCAATTCCCAGGGTTGCCTCTCCTTCCAGAGTTTGTGCCCTGAGACATTTGTGGTGGTGCCTGTTGGAATTGCCCTTGCGGAAAGTTCCCCATGCTCGGGGGTTGAACCTCCTGCTGCGCACCCTGCTGCATGCCTGGTGCTTGCTGCTGCACTGTGTGATTCTGGGAACCGCCCTGTTGGGAGATTGCAGGTGGATTCACCGTGCCTGCTCCCATTCCTTGGCTATTTTGCCATGCACCTTGGCTTCTGCACTAGCGTGCCAGATGTCCGTCATTCCACACAGCCAGCACACCGGCGGTGGTCGGGCTATTTGTCCATTCGCCATATCTGTGTTGTCCATTTGCACGTTTTGAAAACCTCCTTGATTCCCTTGGAAACCTCCCTGATTACTCTGCCATGCTCTTCCTCTAAATCCCCTTCCCCTTGGGTACAATCCTACGTTACCCTGGTTGTTCTGCTGTGGGTTAGTCATCTGTTGTTCGTTCTGTTCAGCTGGGCTAGTCAGCATGGCTCCTTCCAGAGCATACTTTGATAATTTCTTTTGCACCAGCTTTGCTTCCTCACCTTTCCGCGTTGCCTCCTTTTTCTGATTCTTTTCTTGCAACAATCTACAGTAATGTGCAATAGTTAGCTGTATTTCAGCCCAAGGTTTGGCCTCAACTCCTACCAATTTCTTGAGTTGTTTCGGCACTAGTTCTGGCAACCCTTGGCATAAAATGTGGTAAAACACAGGTATGGATTTTGTCCAGGATTCATGCGTTTCGAGCACCCATGCGTCTTGGAAATTCTGGATATAAATTAACGGATCTTCTGACTCCTTCATTTTGTGAGTCATTATAGATCCCATTTCGGAAGTGTCTGGGTAAAGCACTCGTAGCGCTTTCCATACTGTTGCTCTACAATTGTTGAATGGTGCTCCATCGTGAGCAGTGTTAATTTTGGTAACACCAGGTTACCCAGCCCGTGCCATAGATCCTCTGCTCTCTCACCAAGTATGGCAATCAGGAGACCTTTAATGTCCCCTACAGCTAACGTGACACCCCCTGTCATCTTTTCTAACTCATGTATCCACTTCCCGGCTCCCGATGTCAGCACTGGAAGCTTATTCTTATTCAGGTTTTCTCAATCCATGTTTGGCCATGGAATATATTGCGGTCTTGCTCCCCCCTTTTCTAGCAGCGGAAATTGGAATGCGTAGCCTTCTTTCTCCTTCCCCATAGTTCTTCTGTCTATTGCTGGGGTAACATTCCTGCATCGCCGTCTACCAGGCAACATCCTTAATCTGTCTACGGAGGTGGGTGCTGTCTACGTAGGTGGGTGCTGACCATGGGGGGTTCCTTCATGCTGGTCAGGCTGAGTGGCAGACTCTGATGTCCTAGGTGCGGACTCACTAGCGTCTGACCATCGTGCCCCTTTGTCCCTTGGGAGCCGCTTTTCACGCCGTCTCCCTTCTTCATTTGTCTCGCGCTCCATTTCCTCTCCAGACATTGATTGTTCCCATTCATGCAACTCCTTGTGTCATCTTCATTTCTACTGATTTCCAGTCTGTCCAGGGACAGTCTCCTGCTCCCACTACTTCGGGTGACATCCTCAGTGTCATACAGCTGAGTGCTTTCTAAGTGCTCGTCTTCTCTTTCCCCTTGGGATACACGTTCCAACCCCATTTCATCATATATTTTATCGATCATTTCCCCGATGCTTCTGGTGTCGAAGTCATCCTCAATATTCGTCCCGCTATTGCTTGATACTGAATCGTATTCAGAGAAAAATGCTTCAATGTCTTCCCATTCTACAACAGGATTGGGTTTTTTAACTTCCCGCTCCAGATATTCGAGATTGCGTGCCCTCTGTCTACGCTTACGTTCAATATCATCATCAAACTCTTTGCGGTTCCTCGCCTCTTCTCGGCCCTTATCTTCTTCCCTTCTCTCATTTCTATGTTCATTTGCCCTTCTAACTTCTTCATCTTCCCGTCTCTTTATTCTTCATTCATGTACTCTTTGCTCTTTTTCCAACCTTTGCAGGTTCTGCCTGTACTTGTCATAGGCTGCACGCTGCTTGCGACTTAGCGGCTTTCCTTGCTCTTCACGATATAGCTGTTCTCGCCTCAGCATATATTTCCTCTTTATTCTTTCATCCCTTACTTCCTTTTCCTTCTCTTTCTCCCTTCTCTGTGCCTCATCAGACCTCTCTCTCGGTCTCGCATCATCACTTCCTTTACCATCGAGTTTCAACAATATCTGTCCTCCCATCCATTCGTCTTTTGCGAATGCTATCTCATCAGTTCTTTCTTTGCTTCCTTTTCATTTCGTTCCCTCTCTCTCTTTATCGAGAGGTGCACTTGTCTGTGCCTGATCCTTCCTTTCATCATCGCGTCTCTCCTTGTGCCTCGGGACTGCGGAGGTGGGATTCTTATCCTGATCCTTCCCTCTATTTTCGTCACTACTGTACATAGATGACTCATATGCAGGGTTGTTGTACCCTGTAGCTGCCTTGAGCTCTCTTAATGGGTAAAGTCCCTCTGACTTACTTCCCTCGGTTTCTGTTTCAGGCGGGGCTGGTGGCGCGGTAGACATCTCACCCCCTCCGTGCATACATTTAATATCCAGTCTGCAGGTGGCTCTTCCTCCTTCGACTGTTCAAGCATTTTCCAAAGTTCAGCGAGGCGTTTTTCTAATTTCTTGCCTGTATATGTGGCATGCAAGTAAGTCATCATATGCTGTAAACGGCTTTAGATAAGGACCCATTCTGTGGCCACGGCATAAACCTTTTATGGGCGGTACCCTAACCCACTCTGTACCATATATTATAAGCTTGGGTGCATGTTTAGGCAATTTTTTACATAAGTGTGCTAGCGGAGTAATATCTTCCATGCTTAAATCTGTTCTAGCAATACTTTCATGCAACTTCACCACACCCACAATATGAGCGAGCACCAAATATCACAAGCTCCAATCCAATCTTTTCCCGCCAAATTTTATATCACCAATTTACTTCAAAAATATCAATTCATGTGCGATTCCCTCTCAGATATAGAATCGCGTAAAACCCTATTTGATTTCAACCAGTACAAGACTAAATTTCTTACATGTGACATACAACACAACAGGTACAACAGACATTTGACGGACTAGACAGACACCAGATGGAGACAAATATCTCTGCCTTTTAATTAATACCCCGACATGGGGTCTAAACAAACTCCTTTGATGACGTCTTTAAATGTGGTCGTAGCCTAATCGTTCCCTATTATGTGGGACTATGAGTTCACGTTTCTTCTGACTGCTATATTAAAGCGCAGGACAAGGTGAATCCTCTCTCTCGGGTGTCTACCCCGGTATCCTCTCTCTTTATTTATTCAGTTATTCTCGAGTCATTATCCCCCTATATATATAAACAGTCTTCTCTACGTCTGATTATTTTGTTTTTTCCACCTCTCTCCGTTACCTTTCCCTTACTTGTTCTATTGCTTAAGGACATTTGCAAAAGCATCAATTTCCATTTCACTCACCGCTCGCATCGTTCCTCTCTGTGTCTTCGGGATCACCGCCTTTGTTACCTCCTTTTTTGGTCTTTCATCTGATTCACTGCCCGTAGGAATGGAAGGGTTTATGTTTTTAAAATGGGTGCCTTCAACCCACTGCAGTTTTTTGGACAGTATTTGTCCACAGGAAGCTTCACAGTCTACTTGTGATATTAGAGTCACTTTGTGTCGACAGTCAATAGGTGTCTTATCAATAATCAAAATTCAATAGTTGATGGTCAAAACCATCCTCTCTGCTACCAAGTGTGCAGGAGGGTGGAGCGACCTCTGAACGTGCCCATGAGATTCAGAGCTCGCCCACCGGCACCTTAAGTCGAGATAGCTGCACCTTGAGGAAGATGGGGTGCAAGATTCTCTTACTCCAACACCAATCAATAAGGACAAGTCAATGGTTTGGCAAAGGGAAGTCTGTTTAATGACAAGTACAAAAAATGGGGAAACAAATGGAAATCATCAGAGCTGTGATCGCCTGTCTTGCTTCAACTTCCAAATTCTTCAAGCAAACAGTAACTTTTATAGCGAATTCTTGTCATCACTGACATGCAAAACCAAATGTTTGACATGCAATTCTATTGGTCGGGAAAGGTAATTTAAGTATAGGTATTATATCTGTATATGGTAACAGAGCGTGAGGATTGGATAACTCTTATCGGGTGGGTGTTTACACCCATCCCTCTACATCATTCGTGATAGACGTCACTACAAGTACGATGTCTCATTGATTTTACTAGCTATAGGACCCTAGATTATTTTGTCCATTGTGATTGGGTAGGTTACACCCCTAGACATAAATCTCCACTTTAATTAGCAGCATGCTGAATGGACACCCAGATGCGGTGTGCCCCAAGATTCACCCTGCCTCCCTTCCATCAATCAGTACCTTAGGGCTATGTGTCAATTAGTTGGCTGAGGATGGCCTTAAAGCTGTAGTTTCTTATCAGGAAAGGTTATGGCATCCTCAGACTCTGGGTGACATCAGACGTTGGTACCTCTTCACGCTTGGCTGGTCACGTGTCAGTACACTGCGAAGCTGCTTCATTTTCAATCTATTTGCATATTTGATTCTTTGTTCGGCCTCGCCACCTTTCTAGGCCTCCTTATCTTGACCTTCATGGGGCAGGCAGCTACGCTCTTAAGTTTCAATTCTTTGTTGATGCCGCTCTCCTCCCTTCCTGGAGTTGACCTCGAATTCCTAGGCATGGGCTGCTTCTTGCTAAATTTCGATTCTACTCTTTTGTCTGGCTTTGAGCTGGTATATGAATCCTGGCCTGTTTGGCCCTACCAACCTGGGCTTAATTCTGCTTTCATGTAAAGTGGACTGCACTTATATAATGTGCTTCATTGAGGTAGATATATATATATGTATATAGTTGGCACTTGCCACTATATTCTTCTACTAAGCATTGCAAGCCGTACTGTTTTCTTACCTTCTTGCGTTACAAGCCCATTTACAGGCGTTAACTGGTTGCATGTTTTCATCTTGCTCTATGGTTATGTTTCTTTATATTTTCACATCGTCTCTTCTTCTATGTCTGTGATAACTTTATCCATAGTGTTTTCGTCTTAGAGTGTTATCTTTTGGTTGTTGTTAGTTCATCTGTAAATCTTTCCGGGCCCTCGTGACGTCACCATTCGCCTTCCATTAAGGCCCTTTGGATCTCTTCAGGGACAGTTTGAGGGTACTCTTCATTTCGTGTCAGCTGTTGGTATGGTTGTCTCAATGAGTACCTTGCTGCGCATGCTTGTCTGGTTACAGGCACTTCAACAGGTATTGCTCTTCTGATGGGCACTGGGCAGAGCCCTAGCGCGGCTCTCTGCTGGTTTCTTTGCTCATCATACGTCACATATCTTGGCGAGTATGTTCCTGGTATCTCAAACTGGGTGGCTGGAGTGCAGGCCATATCTGGGACCTCCTATACACAAGTCAATGGAAAATGTGAAAGAAATTTAGGACATGGAAATGCCCAGAAGATCTTCTGCAAGCCATCATTGCCTTACAAACAGATACAACAATGAAAATGCAATTGAACGCATAGAGAAACTGACAGAAAATATAAGAACAGAATAAGTAGTGAAACAGGGTTGTCCTCTAGCCTCATAAATGTTCAAGCTTTACTTAGCTTACCTCCCAAGGGTATTCGAAAACGCATGTATCTTGCTGCCAAGAGTAAATGGTCACATAATATCTTGGATCATTTACGCGGATGACTTGGTGCTAATAGATATGACTCAAATTGTCCTGCAATGCCAAATAAATCACTTAAAGGAGTATCTAAATAAAAATGACCTTGCCATTAATGCCAAAAAATCAAAAATAATGGCATTCTATGCTTATCAGGGGGAAAAAGTGTGAATGTATCACTGGACTGCAGGAAAAGTGCGAGATGGAACCATAGAATCTGTGCGCCAATACTTGGCAGTGATCTTCAACAAATCAATCAGATAATGGGTATGGAGTAAATTTAAGGCCTAAAACAGAACCCCCCTACAACAAAAACTGCATTTTAGCAGTCACCCAAAAATGGATGTGCTTTGGTCTGCTGAGCACATATTGGGCGAGAGTTGAATGCAACCACCCCAAGAATAGCTGCATTTTGTTGTCATTCACGTGAATCCAGAGAAAACCACTCACATTCAGAATGTCTGTGCATTGCTGTTCTGTCATTTAAACATTCAAAGCTGCACAGGAAAATTACCTACATTTAAAACGGCAACGCACTGGTGCTTCTTTCATATTTAACATCACACAGTTTGGTTCCACTAAAACACAGCCCTGTCCTTGTATTTCATTTTGAACATCATCAAATAAGGCCATCCCTCCCAGAAACAGCATTGTTACATCAGTAAAGTCCCTGAAATGCAAAATAATTCTGCTTCAAGTCCACGTGGCTTGGATTTACTTTTTGAATAAACCAACACACGCAAAGTACTTCAAAGGAAAGATGCTCTCTTTTGCCTTGTCTCACTTATCCATATATCCATGATTAGCGCTGGTGGATACTGGATCGCAAGCCACCCTCCTATCCAAAATGGTCTTTGGCCAACTAAATTCAGGAAAAGGGCAGAGCCACCAAATTCCGCTCACACCTCTTCCTGAACAACTCCAAAACTTCAATGGGAATGATATTTCTGTCGAATGGACTGCGGATCTGGAGATCAAAATTGGGTGATTTTGCAGGTTATCACCCCTGATTGACTGTTTGAACAAGGTCCTATGGACTCAGACTAAACGGCCAATCAAATTAAAATAAAATACAATGTGAGTCTAAATGCCATATGCCACATGATTGAACAACAGTCCAACAAAATAGAATTCCACTTTAGGAGCAATAAAGTCCCAGGCATCACTGTTATCTCTGTAGGAGAACAAACTGGTGATCGGAACCCTTCTCCATTTTTGAGAATCAACCTCCCTCCCAGTTTGAGATGAAAAACCAGCTCAAAATTTGACCGACATCCAGAGAAAGGGTGAACAGCTGTTTTTCCCGATTCAAGTAAATGGGAGGGCCTGTTTTCAGCAGAGTATGCTTGAATTACGGAAGAAGATTCATCAGAGAAGCATTATTCAGGAAACTCCCAAAAGATCAGACGATTCCCACATTTAAGTTGATTGATAAGTGGGAAATGGGCCGGGAAAACCCAAATTCCAAACATCTCCTGCTAAAAATTTCCATTGGTGTAAAAGCATAGAACATAACAGTTGGCCTGTGAGAGATGCCCCCTCTGCCTTGCACTTAGGCAGTGATATTATCAATCGATTCACAATTAATTGGGACCTAATTAATTACAAAGCCTGTCCCGACTGGTGGGTAACCTCATGGGATTTGACGCACAATTGCTGCTGTATGCGGTTAAAGTTCAAGTGGGATAGAGGTTACCATCCCAGGACAGGTGCGACAATTTACAATTCCCCTAAAAATTAAGCGAAGATAGAGCCTCAAAAACAAGGATGCTTATATAAATTTGCATTATCACCTCTAACAGCAAGGTTTTTATTTACAACCGACACCCCTAGGTGACCTAGAACATGACACCATTTGAATATTGGTGGATAACAGCGACCCTAAAAGTATCACATTGGGTGCAGACACCTTTATTGGAATGACAGTTGTTGCCCAACATTATTCTATTGATTTAAGTGATGAGATTGTTAAGATGGATTTCTGAACTCTGACTTGGTGGGCAGATGTTCAGAAGACCAGTCTAGTTTCTTGGAACAGGGAAACCTCTAGAAAATCCAGACCAATCAAGGAAGCTTTGATCTGAGTTCAAGACTAAGTCTCAGGAGGGGTGAGGGTGACTGAAAGACCTCAATGAGCACAGAGAGCAAGGACACTTACAAATTACTTCCAGACAGGTTTACATATCAAAAATATAAACACATTTATTGCAAGGCCTTTGTAACTCAACACACAGTAAAAGAAGCACGCGACTTGAAACACTTGTGTATAGGCGCGTAACAAATGCCATACCATATCATATCATATCACAGCAAAGCTATCAAACCAACACAACACAATCAATATAAGATATATACAAGACCATTGGGGTCAAAGGGGTTAAAGGCACAAAATATGTTTACAACCTAGATGGGGAGGAAAATAGGCAGTGCAGATAGTCTTTAGTCCCCTTCAACATCAAACACACACCTAACTAAGGGGCAGTCCAAACCCTAAGAAGAGAGGAGGCTTATGCTCAATAGTACATGCAGTGCAGGCTCACACGGTTGTTCCAAAGGGCAAAAAAGGGGTTTCTTCAGGGGTCTCTAGCAGCTCAGGAAGGTAGGTGAGGCGATGAAGAATAGATTCCCACTATTCGAGGAGGGCCTCCATTTGAAGACAGAGGTGATTCCAAGGTTCAGGAATAATATGCTAGTTTGCACTAGCAGTGGAAAGGAGAGGGACCCCTAGGGGCCACTCATGCATAAAATTGGATGGAGGCACTAGGGGACCCCGGTTAGGGTTATGATTACTCACCGGCCCCAGGCGCACTCTGGACAGTCAAGTCCACTGTGGTTGCAGGTTGTCAGGTGTCTTGACCCACGTTGAATCATTATGCTACAACATTTGGTGCCGTGGGCTTAGAAAATCCAAGATGGCCAAAAAGCCCACATTTGCGCCAGAATCCAGGAAAACCACACAGTTTTTGCGCACACCAAAATGGTTGCCTGCCCTGCCACCCACCAGTGCGAGGGGCCAGAAGCGCCATGAGTGAAACGTGGTGCCAAAGGAAAAACAGTAGTGCCTGTTAGCTCAAAAAGCGCTTTGAAATCACCTTTGTTTCTCTGAATGAAAGCTCAAAATGCCTATTTCAAACATCACAAGATATTCAAAAATCTTACTGAACACCAGCAGACATCTGACGGAATGAAGTCCTGTGTGCATACAAAATCTGGAAAGATGAAGAGCCTAAAATAATGTTCATAACAAAACTGGCTGAGCTTTGGATGTCAGCAGTTTAAGCGAAATTGGACTTAAAGCCACTAAAATCGAAATGTTTAAAATAAATTAGTGATTTACTTTGGAGTGTCACATAGGTTGTAACTGTTTAAATGTCATAGTTTTGAACTTAGAATCAGCCTTCTAGCTGCATGTGTCAAAACTGTAAGTTTTATTTGAATGAAGAAAAATGGGAACAAAAGTGACATTTGGCTGAAGCCTGGCTTGAAAAGATTGAATTCTGCCCGGAAACTACCCCCGACAGGAGTTGAAACTTGCCCAGCAACTGCATTCACAGGCCTGGCCTTTCTTCTCCTGCCCCCACCAAAAGGAGATTACACCTCTCTGATTGAATTAGGGGAGGGGTACCTGAGACTGCAGGAAACAGAACAATGAACTTTCCTTGGCTCAGGCAAATGCTAAATCAGGGGGTCGTAAATGGCTTCCTCCCAGAAGGAAATGGGATGGGCACTGCCTCTGTGAGCCAGCAGAGCTTGGAGGCGGGGACAGACAGAAATCCCCCCATGTGCTTTGGAAACTAAACCACACCCCTCTGGGCCAGAGCATAATTTTAGAAAGATGGATAATTCATAGTAAATAATTGTCAAAATAATATCAATAATATCATGATTCCTGTGATTTTTCTGTGCACATTTTAAGAGGTGTTAGGACTCTGTGGTATGTTCTGGGGATTAGTAGCGGAAAAAAGGGTATTACTCCAAATGTATGCATGTTAAAAATCTGACACTTCATCATCTGATGCCCATATTCCTTCCGCACATTTGTGTAAATTCTGGAAAAGTTTAGAGGTTGTGTTCTGGATAAAAAGGGCAGAATTCTGTCAGAAGTGGACACGACATCTTACAAAGACAGGGATCGGATGGTTTGGTGCTGCAGAAAATATGTTAACTGGACATATAATATTAGAAAAATTGTACATAGATAAATATGCAATTAAGTCAAAAATAGATTTGCGTGCAAAGTGACACGGGGAGTGATCTTTCTGTATGCCATAAAAAGGATGCCGGATAACTCACAACTCTGTTCCCCAGTCAGGCGACAGAGAATCCTATGGCCTATCAGGATCCTCATAGGGTTGGGCATAGAAAGTCAGCCTTCCCACCCACCTTCAAAAGACATAAAAAGGCCCACTGAGGCCCAGGTAGAGAGTCACTTTCCACTTTCTTGCGAAGCACTTTGCCGGACCAGACAATATCCAAAAGGACCATAGACTCTAGATAGACTCCAGAACTTGAAGCAGAGAGCCCTGAACCAAAAGCTGAATCCTTCTCAGCAGGCCTCAGAATCCAGCCACCTAACCAAACTATTCAACAGCCGGGCTGTGCTGTTCGCTTCTGGCTACAACTTTTGCCGGAACCAGAGACCCAGACCGCTGTGCAGTGCCAAGAACTTTTGCCAAAACCAGAGACCAGACCAGACCACTGTGCAGTGCCGAGACCAGAACCAGAGATCCAGAACCCCAGACCAGACCCAGACGAGATCGCTGTGAGCAGAACCGGTACCAGAGACCATCCGTGGCAAGTGAAGCCCAAACCTGACCAGATCCTGACGGCCTATTTCAAATTTATAGTGTGAGTACCCACAGAACTGTGTATAGTCATCTCTTAGTTTAAAAAATTATAATTTAAACTATTTCCACCTATTTAAAACTGCATCATAGAAATCGTGTGTCCATTCTGTGATTTCAAACCTGTGAAAGTGTCATTTGTCATTTGCATCTTACTTTATTTCTGAGAATCTACCTCCACGAAATTATCTGTATCTTTTGAACCATATGTGCTAGGAACGAGATTTAACTTTCATGTTAAAGCTAAGATCCTCAGCTTTCCAACTGTCTACTCGTTATAGTTTTTCCGTAATCGTGCTCGACACACTCAGAAAAAGTGCCACGAATTGCAATTTTAATCAAATTTCTCCACCTGTTAAAATCGCTGGCCCTCATTACGACCCTGGCGGAAATCGAAAAACGATGGCGGAAATGCAATACCGCCATCGAATAGCGCTTGGTGCGATCATGACCCGTCACCGCAAAGTACGATGCCATCAGCGACACCGTAGTATACGCCAACGCTAACTGCACCAAATACGCGCACGCGCGCCATGCCAAAACCGCAATTACCACCATGGCGCAATGGTACGCGAATTCTGACCCTAGCGGACATGCACCTAACGCCATCAAGCACGGCGGAAAGTACCATTCGGCCATGGTGAGAAGTACGGCATCGCAAACCAAACGTAAACGGCCCTACTGAGTGCCTGTACACCGCTCCCTGGCCACATTGTACAACTCCCCGTAGGTGCAATGAAGTCACACAATGCAACCAGTGAAATGTACAAGTCATCCATGCCTGCCAACGAACAAATGAATCTCAAGAGGGGCCAATGGGAGCTGCAGGGCACAGATGGCACGAATACAGAAGCTATACAAATGGACATGACCTCAGTCTCCCTCCAAGAAACGCACGCAAACACAGGCACCTGTGACCAGCCATATTCTGATAATCACATCATTCCACCAATCCACCTGGCTGACCGGCATCTGTTACACAAAAGCCAATCCCCCGCCCCTGAGCATGACATCATTAAAACAGTCATATTGGCAGCCCTTATCCCTGACCTCACTGGGCTTCGTAGGCAAACGCGCCCAGCACAGTACCACGCAACTATACTCCGAAGCTGGAACCCAATGCAGATCTCCTCACAATACATCGCTCCCCAAATAGGAATATGCCACATCACTTGCAAAGAAGAACGCTACACGGTTCATATCAGAATAGAAATTTAATGCACAACAAATTCACCAAGCCCATACAGCCATTAGGCCATGAACTCCAAAATATATTTCATCATTGTGGGCTGCATCCGCAATAAATGACCAGCTACTTCTTGTGTGACGCCCTGTTCCCTCATGGTACACAGGGGCTACATTCTCGTACGAAAAGGCAACATGGAAGCGCCTCGAACCGCAGGGCCGTCCCATTAGGGAGGCACTAGTCCAGCTGAAAGGCCGAAATGTTGCTCCTAGCCACTAGTACTGCGTAAGGGCATGTGGCCCATTGGCGATCGTCCCATAAGATCGTAATGGTGCTCCACCGATTAACACGAAGCAGCAGGTGTCGGGAGTAAAATCCATCTGCAGGAGTGGCATACAGATGGCAGTGGCAAAAGGGGAGGAGATACCTGTCACCCAAATGAAATGAAAAAGAATAGTATGGGCATCAGAACTTCATTTGAATTACTCACTTCAATGATCACACCAAATCCACAGCCATATGCATGCTAGCCCACTCCAAAGGATCATCACCACCCAAAAACCACTTGCGAATCATAACTATCTATATCGAGGTGAAAACACTATTACAAACGAGTGTTTTTGTGCATGCGTCTGTTAAAACAGAATCCATCAGATGGGATTAGTAACGTGCATAGACACAAGTGTCTGAAGGCGCGTCGAGACAGGGAGGGTTCAACAAGGCCAGATAGACAATGGTCCCACTATGGCAGCCCTGCATCACATAGCGCAGGGGAGGTGGATAGATTCCAAGAAGCCCTGTACATGGCAAACTCTGTATTAAATCATCTGTCCATGCATCCATACATCATTCCCCCATCCCGTAATGAAAACGCCTGTTTTCATACTCACATAACATGTGAAATTTCCATTGAGTCTGTGCGTTATGCAGCCTGCAAAATCCACTGTGCTCCAGCCCGTAATTCCAGTGTTGTGAAGTAACCTGTAATTGGGAACGTCCGGCCTTATCGCCCACTTCGCTATTGCGCATCCCATACTATTCATATCAATCATTGCATTCTCGCCATGGCCCCTGTCCCAAGGACATTGAACAATAGAACGTTATATTTGCAGTCAGACCTGTGGGCATCTCCTCGCCGCTAGCTGAAAACCGAAAGCGCCGTCCTTCGAATTCCTCATTTGCAACATCACGTGGAAAAGGCATCTGTGGCCGCTTGAAATCACAAATTAATCCATCTAGTGCGGCTGTGTGTGAAAATGGCAACTGGCTTCACTCACAAATGGGACGCTTCGCCCGTCGGTGAACCTCGGTACAGTGTTGCATGAGGGTCCACCGTTACTCGAGTACTACGTTCCACTGACCCTTCACAAGTCTGTTCGCGACTGCAAAGATAGTATGTGAAACAATGGGACCATAGCAGAATGAACATATCAACCAATATTACACTGCCATCGGGTACAAATACATGATTGTAATAGCAAGATGCCATTCGTCGAATTTCAGCGTTGTGTGCGGGACGTGCTCGCCCAAAGGGGATTGCAGCTTGCACAGGTGGAATGAATCACCACAGGTGGAGGCTATACAGCCTGAAAACACATAAATTGCACACCCAACCCCCTCCCACAACCACACCCACTCAGAAATGCTACCGGCAGGACTAGCGATGTTGGCCCTGGGGGACCTGATAGCACTGCAAGTACTCCAACTTCAAGAAGAAGACGAACACCAACTACTACAACAACCGGCCGCACGGAGGAGACGCAGGAGGAGGAGGAGGGCAAGGCAGGGCCAGCAAGGGCCGCCAGCACAGCCACTACCACCACGCAGGCAGCCCGCAATCCCACGCCTCCGAGCACATCCGTTCGACCTCACTGATGAGCAGATCCACACCCTATACCGTTTGGACCGGGACACCATAACCGCCATTGTGGACATGACACAGGCTGACCTTGTCAGCATGATAGATAGCCCAACCGCCATCCCACCCCTACTGAAGGTGGTGTCTGTACTCCACTTCCTGGCCACAGGCACCTACCAGCACACAGTCGGACAGTTGCATGGCATTTCACAGCCACTGTTCTCATGGACACTATTGCAAGTGCTCGATGCCCTCCTGAGGCACGCAGACGACTACATCTCTCTACCACGCTCGGAGCAGGAAATTACGAACGCAAAAGTGGGATTCCATGCACTTGGCGGCATACCGGGTTGCATTGGTGCCATCGACTGCACCCATGTGGAATTGGTCGTCCCACATGCCATGGAGGCCCAGTACCGCAACCGAAAACAATTTCATTCTCTGAATGTACAAATGGTGTGTGACTCCAACAGGATCATTACACATTGTTGTGCCCGATTCCCTGGATCAACCCATGATTCTATGGTCTTGAGGAACTCTACAATACCACGCTACATGGAGCGACACGCAGGGAACAATGTGGGGTATGTGATGCGGCAATGACCTGGCAGGAAGGGGGGGGGGGTGCGTACGTAGCAATGTCATTCCACAAACATCCTTTATTGTCCACATACAGGTGATGCCGGGTATCCACTGAAGAGATGGCTCCTTACACCACTCCGGAACCCACGGGACCAGCATGAGGAGGACTACAACCATGCCCACTCACGTACCCGTGTAGTCATAGAACAGGCATTCGGCCTACTGAAGACTCGTTTCCGCTGCCTCAGCAGGTCTGGCGGGGCACTCCTGTACCGCCATGAGAAGGTTGCAAAGATGGTCATGGCATGTGTCATGCTACACAACATGTGCGTACGTAGAAATGTGCCCATGCCCCCTGACGCAGAACTGCAAGCACCTGAAGATGGTCATGATGAGGGTGGGGATGTGGCAGCACCTCAAGGAGTCTGCGAGGCACAGGAGGGCCGTGACATTCGTCAGCATATCATAGATGCATGCTTCTAGCACTCACGCCTGGTGGCTGATACATGGACACGGGACTTGTGGCACTGTGTGTGTCTGGAACATGCACAATATGGACTGTACGCCTATAATGGCCTCGTACACAAAGATCAATGTCCACACATCTCATTGGATGATCGTGCATTGTTTATGGCATATGTGATATCATGTTACACACCCTATCGACCCGCCACCCAAGTGAGCCCAACACACCCCCTCCACCCTCCTACCTCCCCCCCGAACACCAGTGTCCAAAGATGCTCATTGTCAGTGGGCAGTCGCTATTGCAAGCCCCCTCTCCGGGTATCAGGGGCACCCCTGCCTGTGGAGCGCAGGTTCCTCCCAGATCTACGTTGGGGGCTGCCCTGGACGGAACTTGCAACGGATGATGTCTCTGCCTGCTCACGTCCATGCATGTCCCTGAGGGTTTGTGAGAGCTCAATGAGCACACGGCGCACAGCGGCAAGTTCACCACATACGTCTTTGGACGTCGCATGCAGTTCCCCCCTCAGGCTCTCGGTGCTTCTCTCCATTTGTACTCTCAGGCTCTCGGTGCTTCTCTCCATTTCTACTCTCAGGCTCTCGGTGCTACTCTCCATTTGTGCCCTTAGTGTCTCTGTACTTCTCTCCATTTCTGCCCTAAGTGTCTCAGTTGATGTTTCTATGTCTGCCTTAGTGCCCCCACATTCATCGGCATGGTCCTTGAGGAGCGTGGCCAGTTGCTGCTGTTGCACGATTACCTGGTCGAGGGACTGTTGCCTCTGCTGGGCCATGGCCATTTGCGGTGGTGTCACAGAGGGGCTGGTCACCTCATGTTGCCTTGCCACAGGGCTTGTGGGGGATGGCCAGTCGTCGTCTTGTGGGTGCCCCTGCGTGGTATCCTCATGGTGTACGGGATGGAACAGACAGGGGGATTGAGACAGGTCATGGATGGATCTAACTTCGACATCCCCGTTTTCTGTGTCGGAGCATGCTGCCATTAATGCAGTGTCACCTATGGTGCTGCTGCCACCAGAAGCAGTGCCTACTGTGACATCCATTGGGGGGACCTGTGGTGGTGCTGTTGTGGGCATGCTGGCTGCTGGGGTGCCTGTTGAAGTCCCCTCCTGTGTGCTGCCACTTGATTTGTGCTGCTGCCGTGTCTTGATGCGTGCAGCTGAGGTGGAGGGTCTTTGGCCGTTGGACTTGGCCCTCTTTGCAGGTGTGCTGGAAGGGGTGTCCTGGAGCTCGTCGTTTGAATCGGACCCTGTGGTGGAGTAAAGGAGGGCGAGCGTTATAAATGGGTCTGTGGAAATTGGAATGGCAATGTATCACATGCATTGGGGTGGTACCTGAGGGTGATTTGGGTTGGGGCCTTGGAGGTGGTTTCATTTTTGTGTGGAGTGAGGGTGCAGTTGTTTTGCAGCCTGCAGTTAGGGTGTGCCTGCTGCACGTGTAGAGGGTGTTTTTAGGATTTTTAATTATTTATGTATTTAATGTGACTTTTGAAGTGTGCTATCAGGCCCATGTTCTCCTGGACGTTCTCCTGGACATGTGTTACTGTTGCACTATGTGGACACGTGGTACTTCACATGATTGGACATTGTGGTTTTAGCATTGTTTTATTTGGGACACCTACCTGATTCTTCGGATGTCTGCACTCCTTTCTCCATCCCTCCGACTCCCTCTATACTCTCCATTCCAATGGTGGAGGCACAGATTTCTTCCCAGGGGGTCAACTTGATGGGTGATTCCGATCCTCCCCCGGTAGCTGTGGCAATGTTGCGGTTGGCAGAAAGTATGCTACGGACGCGGATCCGCAGGTCGTCCCATCGCTTTTTGCATTGCTGTGGGTTGCGGGGTGCGGTCCCCACCGCACTTACCCGCTGTGCCACCAGGGCCCATATGGCCTTCTTGTTCACAAGTGCCGTCCTGGTCATTTGCGTGGAGAAGACGACGGCAGCATTCTCCTGGAGGGTCTCTGTGAGCACGGTGAGTTCCTCACGGGAGAAGTGGACCTGCCGCTTGCGGTCGCACGCTTTCTTCGCTACTTTTCCCATTTTTCTTGGTTTCACTAGGGTGGATGACGGGTTGGGATGTGTCTCAGGGTAGTATTTTTAATGGTTGTGTGGAAATAGTGTTTTTATAGGTGTACGGCGTGATGTTTCCCGTTCCGGGACCATGTTTTTACTTCCGTTTCCGTAAATTTCCGGTCACCGTACTTTCCGATTGCCGCTCATTGCGGTGACCGCTAAGATGGGTGGCGGAATTGCACCTAGGGCGCCGTACGGCGGCAGTGTGGGCCGTTTTGGGGTCATTTCCGCCATCGCGGACTTTGCACTTCCGCCATGGCGTGGTGCTCGTGCCCGATGGGTCGGAATGAGCCGCAATTTGCTCCGTCGTGCAATGGCGGAAACGCTATTTACGCTATGGCGGTCCGGTCGGTTGCTTTCCGCCAGGGTCGTAATGAGGGCCGCTGTCTTTTACTGGCAACTGCTGAAATCCGTTTTCAACCTGATAATCTCTCATGAATCATTGATAGTGTTGACCTGAACCAATCATAAGTAGCTATCACCTACCCTGAATCTCCTATAGGGAATTAAAATCATTTTTTGCATATTTTCACTTCTTTGCAAATCACATTTAGGTATTTTTGCCTGTGTTTTAAAATCAAGCTTGCTAGGGGGAACTGAATTGGTATTGCATTTGATTGTATTCCTGAAAATTGTGTGCTCCCCTTTCATCTCCTTGACTGCATAGGGGGGGGGGAGGTGAATTGTCAAAAGAAAAAGTGATCATATTATCTCTTGTGGAAACCATCTCAGTTATTTCTGTGCTGCATTCTTTTCCATCATTGCATTTCCTTGGACCCATAAAAGCATTCACAGCTACTTTATTCTCTCTATACCAACTCATGAGTAATTAAAAAGGTGTGCTAGTGTAACATTATCCATCGTTGATCACTGCCATATTCATAAGTGTGCTATCAAATATTAATTTATTTATAAAAGTGTGATATATATCTTGTTTAATTTTTCAAATAAATCTTTTAATTTGCAAAACAAACCTACTTCTTGGCTCAGTGAGGTCAGGGGGATTCAAAAAGAGGGGCGTTATACAAGGGTTTATCATCCAGATCTATGAACTTGTCAGAAAAATATATAATCAAGGGCTTCCCTTGGGCATCCCAGACTCGGCATTGACTTAGTTGGAGTGCTGAATTAAGGTCACTTAACAGAGTTGGGGCTCGAGCCGGGACGTCTGGATTAGATCTTCCACTTGTGCAGCTTAATACAGTGTGCTAACTGACATGATACATAAATCCTGTTGGATCACCACGCTGTGTTACACTGTAAAATCACCCCTCAAAAGAAGGATGCTCTAAGGAGACGGTCTGTTTTGCAAAATAAAATACAAACTTCTGTAAATCAGGAAGGAAATCAATTTCCAGAATGACGACATTGGTAGATATGAAGATAGCTAGAGAGCACCTGTTACATAAACTGTTTGTGAGAGGTGAATGGTCTGAACAGGACCAGAATGTGTGGCTGCAGGCGATCACACAACAGGTCAATGCGACTGGGTTAGACAGCTGCAAAGATCAGGGTCCCTTACACGTGGCCCTGAGCGAATTATACATGGCCCCCTAAGGCCAAAGATGAGCACAACAAGATTGTTAGCATAGTGGCATATTTGTATTTATATATGGGAGCCATACAGGACAAATGTGCTGAAGGCCAAGATCTGGCGAATAGGCAACAGATGGCATTAGAGAAGGCCCAATCTGACCTGGTCTCTTCCGAGCAGAGGCTGCAGAGGAGCCAGGAGTCATAAAATGATAGTAGGCAGTATATCATTAAAATAAAAGAGGATATGGGTATCCTGCAACAGGAAAAGTCGGACCAGGATACCAGATTTCTGGCCTTGCAGAAGGAGTACCAAGAAGGTTTGGACGCCCTACTGCAGAGCCAGAAAAAGCTGGAGCAACAACTGGACTTCAATAGGGCATGGGCAGAGCAGGTAGTCACCCTGCAAAGGCACCTAGATAGGGTGAAGGCAGAGAGCAACAAACTGATTCTGAAAGACCTGGATACCCAGACAGAATTTGAGGAGGAGCGCCAGAAAGCTGGTGCATTTCAAAGGCAGAGGGACGACCTGGCGGTAGAGATGCAGGCTCTTAGTCAGGAAAGGGACACCTTAGGCCAGAAAGTCTGCCACTTAAAAAGAAAAATGGAACAAAATCACCTGGCCCTGCAGGGATTGGGTGACCTCCAAAAAGAGCATCAAAACTTGTTGGAGCACACCAGGAGGGTGGAAGATGTTCTGGCAAGAAAGGTGCAGGCCAGTAGGGATGGGACTCAGGAGGTAACCCTCCTGCAACAAAGACTGGCCCAGTACTCCAAGACTAACCAGGAAACACAGAGAGAGAATGAGGCTCTCTGCCAGGACAATGATAGGCTCCAGCAACAGGTAGCCATGCAGGAGAGACTGATAGAGTCTAGTAAGGCCTTGACTGAGGAACTGAAAGCACAGGCTCTTGCATGGCAACAGGGAGCAGGGGCTGATAGAGATGAGGTTCACTGGAAAAGGGAAACACCTGAGCATAACCTCAGGAGCCCTAGTACCAGAGGCCTTCACCTCTCCCAGTCCCTGGACTCTGCCACCCCCATGTCCCCTGGCGCACATGAGCACAGGGCCACAGGGATGGCAGTTTACTATCCAGCCAAAAGTATGGGGCTCATAGGCCAGTACCACCCAGGAATGGATGGGTGGGCATCCGGGTATGGGCACCTAAGTACAGTACAATTTAGTGGGTTACCCCAAGAGAGTAGGCCCACTAAGGGCATCCTGAAAACCCAGTTAGGTCAGTGGGGGGGGGTAGCCATCAAATCCTGGCGGCAAGGAGGGATCTGAAGACTCCTCTGAGTGTCACAGGCCACAGGAGACCAGGTCCCCACATTCTGCCAGCCATTCCCAGGCTCACAGAATCCGGGAAAACCTGGAAGATCAGACGGGTAGCTCTGGGAGCAGTGCTTCTGAGTCAGAGGATGAATGGACCAGGGTTACCCGAACCAAAAAGGCCAATAAGGCAAAAAGGCCCTTGCTTAAGGACCCCTTAAAACAGATTAAAGCAATAAGGAGTGTCATCACCCCTTATCACAAGAACCCCAAGTATTCTGTTTGGGAACACTTGGAGCTTTACAAGCAAATGATTGAGACTTTCCATTTGAAGGACAGCAGTAGCTGCATTCAGTATGTAAAATGGACATTCTCCCCAGAATACTCCAGTTTCTTTGCGGGACTGGAGGACCAAAACCATTCAAGATGGTCCACATATAGGGCGGCCATCTTGAAACATTTTTCTGTTCACCGGAATCCCCAAGAGGCTCGCAAGGCAGCCTACAATTTGCAATGTGGGGAGGATCAGGCCCTACAAGAATTTGTGCAGGAATTGAAGCGTGCCTTTGCGCAGACTACCAAAAGGGTGCGCACGGACAGCAAAGAGTTGTAAATATGTTTTTCCATGCCTTACCCAAATACATAATGACCCAGCTAGAGAAAGATTTTCATGAGAAAAGGTCACTAGACTGGGTCATTGAACAGGCTACCTGGATCTATGAGGTGCAGAAGCCCATAGAAAATAAAAATAACGCCCAGAAAAGGCCCAAACCGACCAGCACCCCTGCTGCTGCCAAGGTGGCAGAAGTAAAGGTTGCCCCCATTTTAGATTTGGAGATGGGGGGCCCTAAAAACCTGCCTGCACCGAATAATTCTCAGCCCAGATGGCCCTCGGGCCAGTCACAGCCAGGGAGTCAAGGAGGTAGTCCCACAAATGGGGTTCCTCACTCCCCTGACTATGTAAGTCCCTGCTACAAGGAAAACCGACCCATCGTGGGTTATGTGTGGACTCCTCCAGCCCAACGGGGGGGATCCAACCAGGTACCCAACCCAGGGAACTTCCCTCCTAACTTCCACCAGGAGGGCAGAAATTCACCAACCTCGGGAAGAACTTTTTTCCCAGGTATCCACCCAATTTCCAGCCCCAAAATCATCCAACCTTCTTTCCCCAATTCCCTGAGCCCAGACCACCTAATCCGGGAGTGGGGAGGCCAAGGGTGGAGGGGTACCCAAATCTTCCCAACCCGGGGTACTACCAGAGAAGGGATAGCTACCCTTCCCGGGATCAGCCCAGGGGAGAAAATAGAACCCCGTATCAGCCTGAGCGGGTTTCACAGTTAGAGCGCCAGGTCCAAAATATGGCATGGGAACTTGGTCAAATGCTGAGGGCTCAACAGAACCCTCAGATGAGCATGCTTGCGCAGAATGCCCCAAACTCTGGGCCTGGTGCTCTCGAACAATGATGGGGGCAGCACCCAGATAACCCACCGGTTACCAGGGAGGAGGCACAAGTGGAAGGGGGGTGTAAAGCCTTGGAGGAAGCTTCCTTCCCAGCTTGTAAACAGCCCCTGGAAACCCAGGAACTGGAAACAAAATCTCCTACCCCAGAAAGTCTGCCACCCTAGGAGCAGAGAGGAGGTAGGAGAAACAAAGGACCCAAACAGACCAAGTTTGTGGAGGAGGTACAGATCTTCCAATTTGAGGGAGAGGGATCCTCAGAGGATCCTGGGAAAAGGATCTTCTCCTTCAGAGATGGGGGAACTCCTCCCAAAGAAAGATGGGTCCCAAGGGATTCACATCCCGACTGGGGAGATGTGGGGACTGAGCTAGTGCTACCCATCATCTCATCCCAGAACCAACTGCATACAAATCCCCTGGTTCAAATTCATCCTGGTGGCTGCCTCCAAAAAGGGGCAGGGGCGGCCCAGAACCAGAACCAGGGGAACCCACAACGGCTCTAATTTTCAGTTGCCAACTTTTTGTTGCAGATTCCCATGACTCTCCACAGAATTCTGCCCAGATCTCTTCTCTCGCAATGTCCAAAACTAAAAAATTGTCCCACCAGTTGTCCAAAAATGTGCATTATATGTGCCCCATTGAGGAGAAGGAGGGAAGATACTATGCCCCGGTACAAGTGCAGGGGCAGGGTACAATTTTAACACTGGTGGACACTGGATCCCAAGCTACTCTTCTGTCCAGAATAGCCTTTGATGAACTAAATGCAGGGACGGGGGAGAATTACCGTATTCCTCTCACCTCTCTTCCTGGACAACTTCAGAACTTTGACAGGAAGGAAATTCCCGTCGAGGGGACTGCAGATTTGGACATTAAAATTGGGCGACACAAGGTGAAACACCCGGTCACAGTAGTGACTCCAGAGGGCACCCCTTGTTTACTAGGGAATGACCTCTTGAGGAGGTTGTCACCCCTAATAGATTGCTTAGGCAAGGTCCTCTGGACCCAGACTAGCCGACCAATAAAATTAAAACAGAGTGTCAACCATGTTAGTTTAAACAGCACATGGTTGAACAAAAATCTGATCAAGTAGAATTTCACTCCCAGAACAACCAAATTCCAGACGTGACAGTAATAGCAGTAGGACAACAGACTGGTGATGAGGGGTAATACTCTGAAATTCTTTACTAATCCACAATCAGACATTCCCACTGCAATAGTCCAGAAAGATGTGAAATCAGCTCAGAGCCTGGCTGATATTCAGAAAATTGGAGAGCAGTTGTTCATCCCTGTTCAGTTAAATGATGGGAAGGACTCTGTTCTCGCCCGAGTGTGTGTGAACAACGGTAAGAGCTTCATCAGCGAAGCCATGTTCCGCCAACTCCCAAAAGATCCAGCCATTCCCACATTTAAACTGATAGACAAATGGGAAATGGATCTGGAAACACCCAATTACAAACATCTCCTGCCAAGCAGGTGTATGCTGAAAATCTCCATTGGCAACAAGAGCATAGTCCATAATTGTTGGGTCGTGTGAGAAGTCACTGCCGCCTTTTACTTAGGCAGTGATATTCTCCATCGCTTTGCCATTAGTTTGGACCTAATAAACGTCAAAGCTTGGTCCCGATTAGCGGACTGGGCTTTGATGATCCAGAAAAAGCATTTAGGTCAGCTCAATTGCTACCTTATGCAGTCGAAATTTAGATTAAAGAGGAAGTCACTATCCCAGAAAGGACCTGACAATTCTCCCTGGAAGTGAAATTTAAAAGAGGACAAAAATTGAAAAACCCTGATGCTTATATTCATCTAAATGCTGCTCTCCAACAGGAAGGGTTGGGGGTAAACCCAACAAAATTAGTCACCATAGAACATGACACCATTCTAATAGAGGTGGATAACAGTGACTTAAAGAGTATTACTCTAGCCGCAGGCACCACTATTGGAATGGTGGTTGATGAGCGACATTTCTCCATTGATTTAGGAAATGAACTGTTAGGACCAATCCCCAAGGACTGTTTTGACAGTGACAGTGATGACAATACAACACCAGGAGGATCATTACCCGGCATGGGGGGAATTTCCTGGTGTAAACTTCCTGCCCTTATGGTAAGGAAGATGTGACATGTGACTTCAGAAGGGATGAGGTGATTTTCCAGGTCCATGAGGGCTGCCTTTCCCACCTGAAGCCTCCAGTCCAAATCAGCACCCTGACCAGGGCCTTCTCCACCCAGCTGGAGGAGGCCGCTGAGATAGCAAAACCAGAAGTCTTTCCAGGCTTCAGGCAGATAGTGGAAGAGAGAGTCAACCTAGCTGATGCCTGTGTGACTCTGGAGCAGAAGCAAAAGTTGAAACAAGTTTTCTTGGATTTCCAAGATCTCTTTGCGGTGGACTCATATGACTGTGGTCGCACCGACATCCACACAACAACGATTCCCACGGACCCTGGCATGACTCCAGTGTTTGTGAAGCAATATCCCTTGCCTCTCGCATCCATGGAGTCCCTTACTAAAATAATTAAGAACCTTGAGCCCCGAGGAATAATCTGTCCAGTACACAGCACCTTCAATAATCCAGTGCTGGGAATATTGAAGCCAAACGGCCAGTGGAGACTCTGCGCTGACCTAAGGGAGCTCAACAAACGGGTCCATACTTCCCGATGGCCTCTTCATACATTGACCAAGGGCTGGCCCAGATCCAGGGGTCACAGGTATTCACTGAAATAGACCTGACCAATGGATACTGGACCGTGCCTGTCAGTAGGGAGGACCAATACAAACTGGCTTTTACCTTTGGGGGCCAGCAGTACACATGGACCCGAACTCCCTTCGGATACCTCAACTCCGGCAATGAATTCAACATTTTCCTACACAAGGCCATGCCTGACCTGAGTGCAAGGGGTAACCTGGCTTATGTAGATGATGTCCTCATCAAAAGTTCATCTGTGGAGGAACACATAGCGGAGATGCGTTATGTTCTGACACAGTTGAGGGCCGCCGGACCAAAACTTTCCTTTCAGAAAGCGCAGTGGTATAGAACCCATGTTAAGTTCTTGGGGCATGAGATTACTCCTCAGGTTCTCTGTCCCCAGGAAAAGAAAGCGGAAGCACTTCAGAAACTGAAAGACCCCACAACTCTGCAGGAACTAAGGAGCCTCCTTGGACTAACTATTTACAGCAGAAAGTTCATTGAGGGCTACGCAGAGATCACCAGACCCCTGATTCATCTCTTGAAGGGAGGCCAAGTGGGAATGGGATCCAGAACAATCCAAGGCAGTAAGACAGCTCAAAAGAAGCCTCTCACAAGCTCCCTGTCTAGCTTACCCTGTCAGAAACAAGGAGTTTTTCTTGGAGACAGTGTTCTCTAATACATGCTTGACTGCAGTATTATGTCAAAAGCATGACAAGGTCAATAAAGTAATCTCCTATGCGAGCAAAACTTTATCCTCTGTGGAGGAAAAATTCAACGATTGTGAGAAGGCCCTCCTAGAAACGGTGTGGGAATTGAAGAATTACCACCCGTTTATCCACGGGGAACACATCATAGTGGAGACTCCGCACCAGCCTCTGCAATATCTCCAAAGTGACAGAATCCGGGCCGGAAATGTGAGTAATTCCCGAATTACTTCCTGGATTCTGTCAATGCAAGGCTTTCCTGTGGAGGTCAGATATGGCCAAAACAAGAAGAGTCCCCTCGCGCAAGGTCTGGCTGACTTGCATGATTGTGCCAGAGAAAACTGTCTCGAGGACGAAAATCTAAAAATCAAGGACAACATGGAGGCATCCCTTAATTCCCCCCACAAAGTCTTTGAAGAAGACAAGTGTGAGGGAATGCCCACTGTCTATGTGGATGGATGCTCTTACCATGTTGACAACAACGGGGAAAAAGTACTTGTGGCCGGCGTAGGGAATGCATGGGTGAAGGAGTCCCCAGAACCCTCTGCTGGGTACAATCTTGGTCCCCGAAGTAGTCAGGTGGCAAAGTTGATGGCTGTGCATCAGGCCATCCTCACTGCTGTCCAACATCAACTCCAAGAACTGGTCATAATCACAGATTCAGACTATGTACGGAACAGGTTCGTGGAGCACCTGGTTAATTGGAAAACCAGAGGCATGTTATGTGCTAATAACAAACCCTTGAAACATGGGAAGTTAATCCGAAATATTGATGATCTGGTCACCTCGAATGGGATGACCATCTACTGGAAAAATATCAAGGGTCATTCCCAAGTAGAGGGACCAGACAAAACTGGAAATGACTTAGCTGATCAGCTGGCCAAAACCGGGGCCATCCAAGGGAATCTAATAGAGATTGAGTCCCTGTTGGGGGAAATCCAGGTCACTGCTACCACTAGGTCCAAGACAAATGCTCACAATGACAACTGCACAATGGAGTAAGGAGACACCAGATGCTGATTTGATTACGGCTCAAAAGGGGGATCCAATAATTGGTAAGTTTTACCAACACATTAAGGACCCTGAGAACTTTCCCCTGACGGATACCGATTACATTGGGAAAGAGGACCTTAGAGTGTTGATGAAATGTCCAAAAATGTTCTGGATCCAAGACGGTTTGTTGGTAAGGAAATCCCAAGCTGGCCATGATTAGTGGGTGGTCCCTACCTCATTCCGAAGCCTGATGTTAAATCACGCCCATGATGCGGCCACTGCTGGTCATAAGGGGTTTCACACAACAGTTGAGATCTTAAGAGAGGTTGCATACTGGCCACACATGGGGCAGGACCTCGACCAATACTTGAAGGGGTGTCTTGTGTGTGCACAATTTCAGCCAACATCCCTCACACAGTGTGTGCCTCTCCAAAAGAGGGGGATGACACTGCCATGGTCAGATTTGCAAGTCGACTACATAGGGCCTGTGATTCGCTCCTCTAGGGGGAATAAGTACCACATGTTGACGGTGACATGCTTATTTACTAAATGGGTGGAATGTCTCCTGGCCCCAAACTGCAAGGCAGAAACAGCAGCTTCCCTGATGATCAACCACATCTTTTACCGTTTTGGTCTACCCCAAAGGATTGAGTCAGACAGAGGTAGCCATTTTACCAGCGAAGTAATGACTAAGATTTGGGAGATACTGGGGGTTAAAAGGAAGCTACACATTGCTTACCGGCCAGCCTCTTCTGGTGCAGTAGAACGTTGCAACTGAACCATTGTGAGCATATTAAAAAAGTTTGTGGCAGATTCTGGGCCAAGTTGGGATATCCGATTACCTCTGGTCCTAATGGCCATCAGATCTACCACTTCATCTGCAACTAAAATATCAACGTTTGAGCTGATGACTGGACACAGGATGGTGCTTCCCCAGCATTTTCTTTATAGGAAGCAAGAGCAAACCTTGATCAATGCCTCCACAATGCATGAGTATGTTGAACATTTAAGGAAACACCTCCAACATTCTTTTGCATATGCTCAGCGAAACCTAGAAAGATCAGCCGATAGTATGAAGACTCACTATGATTTGAAGACTACTAGGAAAGAATACAATGTAGGGGACCAGGTTTATCTATACAATTTCCAAAGGAACCAGGCCAAACAGCGGAAATTTCTGCCTACATGGAAGGGACCTTTTGAAATTGTAGACAAGATCTCCCCAGTCGCCTACAAGATCCACATCCCCATGGGTAGTTTGGTGGAAGGGGAAGACAAGTGGGTCCATATAAATGAGCTAAAGTGTGGCCCTGACGAAGGAGATAAATATTCTCTGAAATGCATTGGCAACATTAAAATGATCCCCTCTGTTTTATACGAGCCCTATGTGGTAGTTTTCTTCCATAATTATCTAATGCAATACACATGCTTACACTCTAAGTAAAGTATGAGCACCCAAGTGTGAAGAAATATACATCACTTTTGGACGCATTACTTTTTGACAATGACATATATTTTTTGAACTTAATACGGTAACCTCAATCAGAGGTACGAAAGAGAGAGCAACCGTCTAGTGGGGTGTGTAACACTCCACTTTTTTTGTTTTCTTCTAAAGTGTTGCCATCCCAGGCACACTCTGCAGCAACTGGAGGAGTCCTCTGCAATCCCAGAGGGGGCCGCTCCAGAGTAATACATTTCCAACCCTAAAATATCCCACATATAGTCTCTAAAACATTATGATAAGAATGCAAATGTCTCCTGATGTATAAAATGTATATGTTCGCCCCACCATTAATAGTGATGGGGAAATGTCTACAAAAATGTTTCTGCCACTTTGCTTTGTCATCCTAGGAGAGATAAACCATGGAGACTGACCAAGGAGGATGACCCGGGGACGGGGAGCAAAGATCCGAGGGGCCCTGGGTACCACCCAATACTCCCATCAGGACCGGCAAAGAAAATTGATCGATCCACCCTGATGGAGGAAAAGATGCTAAACTTTGCCATCTGCGGAATCGGAAGAAGATGATGCGGACATCCCAGCGCGTGGATCAAAACATCCTTTGCACCCCACTCCCCCTCGACTCGAAATAAAAGTGCAGTCTGGTGGGGGGGATTGTCAGGTGTCTTGACCCACGTTTGAATCATTATGCTACAACATTTGGTGCCGTGGGCTTAGAAAATCCAAGATGGCCGAAAAGCCCACATTTGCGCCATAATCCAGGAAAACCGTGCAGTTTTTGCAGACACACCAAAATGGCTGCCTGACCTGCCACCCACCAGTGCGAGCGTGAGGGACCAGAAGCGCCATGAGTGAAACATGGTGCCAAAGGAAAAACAGCAGTGCCTGTAAGCTGAAAAAGCGCTTTGAAATCACCTTTGTTTCTCTGAATGAAAGCTCAAAATGCCTATTTCAAACATCGCAAGATATTCAAAAATCTTACTGAACACCAGCAGACATCTGGCGGTATGAAGTCTTGTGTGCATACAAAATCTGGAAAGATGAAGAGCCTAAAATAATGTTCATAACAAAACTGGCTGAGCTGTGGATGTCAGCAGCTTAAGTGAAATTGGACTTAAAGCCACTAAAATCGAAATGTTTAAAATAAATTAGTGATTTACTTTGGAGTGTCACATAGGTTGCAACTGTTTAAATGTCATAGTTTTGAACTTAGAACCAGCGTTCTAGCTACATATGTCAAAATTGTAAGTTTGATTTGAATGAAGAAAAATGGGAACAAAAGTGACATTTGGCTGAAGCCTGGCTTAAAGAGATTGAATTCTGCCCGGCAACTACCCCGGACAGGAGTTGAAACTTGCCCAGCAACTGCATTCACAGGCCTGGCCAGTCTTCTCCTGCCCCCACCAAAAGGAGATTACATCTCTCTGATTGAATTAGGGGAGGGGTACCTGAGACTTCAGGAAACAGAACAATGAACGTTCCTTGGCTCAGGCAAATGCTAAATCAGGGGGTCGTAAATGGCTTCCTACCGGAAGGAAATGGGATGGGCACTGCCTCTGTGAGCCAGCCGAGCTTGGATGCGGGGACAGACAGAAATTCCCCCATGTGCTTTGGAATCTAAACCACACCCCTCTGGGCCAGAGCATAATTTTAGAAAGATGGATAATTCATAGTACATAATTGTCGAAATTATATCAATAATATCATGATTCCTGTGATTTTTCTGTGCACATTTTAAGAGGTGTTAGGACTCTGTGGTATGTTCTGGGGGTAGTAGTGGAAAATAGGGTATTTCTCCAAATGTATGCATGTTAAAAATCTGACACTTCATCATCTGATGCACATATTCCTTGCGCACATTTGTATAAATTCTGGAAAAGTTGTGTTCTGGATGAAAAGGGCAGACTTCTGTCAGAAGTGGACACGACATCTTACAAAGACAGGGATCGGATGGTTTGGTGCTACAGAAAATATGTTAACTGGACATAAAATATTAGAAAAATTGTACACAGATAAATATGCAATTAAGTCAAAAATCGATTTGCGTGCAAAGTGACAAGGGGAGTGCTCTTTCTGTATGCCATAAATAGGATGCCGGATGACTCACAACTCTGTTCCCCAGTCAGGCGACAGAGAATCCTATAGCCTATCAGGATCCTCAGAGGGTTGGGCATAGAAAGTCAGCCTTCCCACCCACGTTCAAAAGACATAAAAAGACCCACTGAGACCCAGGTAGAGAGTCACTTTCCACTTTCTTGCGAAGCACTTTGACCGGACCAGACAATATCCAGAAGGACCATAGACTCTAGAACTTGAAGCAGAGAGGCCTGAACCAAAAACTGAATCCTTCTCAGCAGGCCTCAGAATCCAGCCACCTAACCAAACTATTCAACAGCTGGGCTGTGCTGTTCGCTTCTGGCTAGAACTTTTGCCGGAACCAGAGACCCAGACCAGACCGCTGTGCAGTGCCAAGAACTTTTGCCAAAACCAGAGACCAGACCAGACCGCTGTGCAGTGCCGAGACCAGAGCCAGAGATCCAGAACCACAGACCAGGCCCAGACCAGATCGCTGTGAGCAAAACCGGTACCAGAAACCGTCCGTGGCGAGTGAAGCCCAAACCTGACCAGATCTTGACGGCCTATTTCAAATTTATAGTGTGAGTACCCACAGAACTGTGTATAGTCATCTCTTAGTTTAAAATAATCTAATTCAAACCATTTCCACCTATTTAAAACTGCATCATAGAAATCGTGTGTCCATTCTGTGATTTCAAACCTGTGAAAGTGTCATTTGTCATTTGAATCTTACTTTATTTCTGAGAATCTACCTCCACAAAATTGTCTGTATCTTTTGATAGGAACAAGATTTGACTTTCATATTAAAGTTAAGATCCTCAGCTTTCCGACTTTCTACTCCTTATAGTTTTTCTGTAATCGCGCTCGACGCACTTGGAAAAAGTGACGCGAATTGCAATTTTAATCAAATTTCTCCACCTGTCAAAATCGCTGTCTTTTGCTGGCAACTGCTGAAATCCGTTTTCAACCTGATAATCCCTCATGAATCATTGATAGTGTTAACCTGAACCAATCTTAAGTAGCTATCACCTACCCTGAATCTCCTATAGGGAATTAAAATCATTTTTTGCATATTTACACTTCTTTGCAAATCACATTTAAGTATTTTTGCCTGTGTTTTAAAATCATCCCTGTTGCTCTAAGCTTGCTAGGGGAGGAACTGAATTGGTATTGCATTTGATTGTATTCCTGAAAATTGTGTGCTCCCCTTCCATCTCCTTATATTGCATAGGGGGGGAGTGAATTGTCAAAAGAAAAAGTGCTCATATTATCTCTTGTGGAAACCATCTCAGCTAGTTCTATGCTGCATTCTTTTCCATCATTGCATTTCCTTGAACCCATAAAAGCATTCTCAGCTACTTTATCCTCTCTATACCAACTCATAAGTAATTAAAAAAGTGTGCTAGTGTAATATTATCCATTGTTGATCACTGTCATATTCATAAGTGTACTATAAAATATTAATTTATTTATAACAGTGTGATATATATCTTGTTTAATTTTTCAAATTAATCTCTTAATTTGCAAATCAAACCTACTTCTTGGCTCAGTGAGGTCAGGGGGATTCAAAGAGAGCGGCGTTATAGAAGGGTTTATCATCCAGATCTATGAACTTGTCATAAACATATATAATTAAGGGCTTCCCTTGGGCATCCCAGACTCAGCATTGACTTAGTTGAAGTGCTGAATTGAGGTCACTTAACAAGGTTTGAATGCGACAAAAAGGACATCTCTGTGGCTTTCAATTCCGAAGATACAGAGATGGTTCCCAAATGGGACAGTGGTGATTTCTCCACTCCTGATGGATGGATCAGGCCAGTTTCACTGCAGCAGGCTTCATGGGCAAGAGGGTCACAAATGCAGTGCACCTGCTAAGATCGTTGCTGTAGCTGGGCAGCACAGTAACCGCGTTTACTCCGGTCCTGGTGAACTCGTCTCACTTCAGACCTGGGAATGCCAAGTGTACGAAATTCGGTGTGAAAGTGCCGTGGACACAGAACTAGCAGTATACCAAGTTCCGAAGGTCTCCTCGAAACAGCGGCAGATACAGACCAGCCCTTCCAAGGTCCACTAAATAGTTGACCCCTCCCAGTGACTCCACCACTGTGTATGAGCTTGACCACTTGTCATGCAACGCTCTAGGCCTTATAGGATGTGAAGGTGATGAGGGAAGCCTTCTGGTCATAACAATGTTTCACCAGTGCGTGCCCTGCCTTCAGCTTCTCGCTAGCCAGACCCAGCAGGAGTACCATCCTTTTTTTGAGCCCTAGCACATAGTCTACTACGTTGGTAGCAATAGGGGGAGTGGGCATCTCCCATCCCTCCTTGACTATGGCCAAGAGTCCCCTTACTGGGTGACCAAACCTTGCACAGGGTCTTTCTACTGTGTCTCCCACAAGCCCTAAAGCTCTGAAATCATTTCCCAGCAAGACCTTTCCTGGGACATCTCTCTGAATGCTCCTTGGAATCCTGACTACTTACCATTTATAGTAAGATTTACAGAAGAGGTGGGCCATGAGCCAAATTAGTGGTCATCAGAGGAGCTCTGGCAACTTTCTCTGGGTCTACCAAGGTAGAGTCCACTACAGTTCCACTACACCCACTATCCCTAAGAGCAGGAGTGTCATCTCCATTGATCAGCACACTGTCTTTAAAGTAGTGCTTGGTATTGTCTGGAATCCTAGCACAAGCCTCTGAGACCATAGGCTCCCAGGAACCCAGGGAAACTAAAACGACCTCAGAATCTATCCCACTGGGGAAGGAATCTGAGGAGAAGGATGCTCCTGTAATCTCTTCTTCCTCATAGGAGTAGAAGGCCAGATTAGCAGAGTGGACACCCAAGGTTTTGACCTTAGATCTGGTATCACCCTTCACATGGTCACTTGCTCCACAAGCCACACAAGATCCACTTGGTCTGGTGACATAGGGAGGCTTACTGTAACCTGAGTTCTGGTTTGTAGGGTAACCTCCACTACCTTGTGAGTTCTCTTGTGACTTACCCTTATTTTTCTTTTTGTGGCCCTTTTGAGAGAAATTTGTATCAGATCCCCCACCCTCCTTATCTTTGGGCTGTTTCCCCTCCTCCTGCTTACCAGGAGGAGTCTTGTCCTTATGGGACACTCTATGTGACACCCACAAATCTGCTGCTATGGCTAGCTTCTTAGGATCTATCTCCTTTGAATCTGCCAAATGCTTTTAAAGCTCAGGCGAACAAGATGCAAAAATATGTTCAAGCATGACAAGACATATCATACCCTCAAAGGTGGAGACCTTTTAACCTTCAACCCAGCCAGTCAAGTTTTTTAAGGACTCAGTTAAATAAGACACACAAGCACCTCCTTCTTTCTTTTTGTACTCCCTGAGTCTCTCCAAGTATTGGGCAGGGGTCTTTCCAAACGTTAAGATGAGAGTTTGCTTTAACATTGCAAAATCTACTCTCTCAGCTTTTGACATTTCCATAATGGCACTGCAGCCAGAATGGGTCAGTCTGTTAAGTAACCATGCAATCTTATCAGCTTTGTCAACCTGTTGAACTGCACATGCATACTCAAAAGTATTCAGCCAGTCCATAATGTCATTCTTTTCATCATTCACACTGAACAGATCTTTAGGAAACCTTGGATGAGAGGAGGTCCCAGACCCATGTCCAGGACCCTTACATCCATTGGAAACATGAAGCTTGGCCAGTTCCAACTGGTGATCCCTGTCTTTCTGTTTTTCTGCCTGCTCTATCTTCAGCTTGCCCATGTTAAATTCAAGCTCCTTTTGCCTAAACAGCAGCTCTTGCTTCTTGAATTCAAGCATGGCCTCAGCATCAGCATTGACAGAGGAAACATTGGACATCACATCATCTAAATCCTAATGGGTCCCATGGGCAAGCGCAGCAACAGACTTGTCAGTTCTGCCAGTGAGAGCAGCCCCAGCACCTTCTGCACTTTCCTCCTAAGCTATGGCACCAAGTTGTGACTCTTGCCATTCCACGATTCTTTGGCCCTCATTACAAGTCAGGCGTTACGGGTTTAATGGCGCCGTCGGCGCCGTTAACCCTTAATGCCTGATTCACACTTTAACGACTGCTTTTTGCAGGCGTTAAAGTCCAAGGCGCTAAGCGACCTTGGTGCTAATTACGGCACCGTAATTTACGGTGCCGTAATTAGCGCCTTCCACATCCCCATTATGCCCTATGGGGCAAAAATGGGAATGGGGAAGGGCAAATGGTGAATGGGGAATTACCGCCCCACTCACCTTGGAATGGGGCGGTAATTCTGCCTTCCACCATGGCGGAATCCGGCATGGACCATGGTGCTAATAGCACCATGGTCCACCGCCTGACTTGTAATGAGGGCATTTGACTAATTTCCATTGTTGTGCCTTGGGAAGGTAAACCTCTCTCAGCACACATCTTTCTTAATGTTTCTGATTTAGAAGCATTTCAAGTTAACAAGGTACTTGTTTCCATTTTGTTAGATAGGTCTATGGCCTTTTTCAGTTATGCTACAACAATTCACTATGTGTCCTGGGTAGGAATATCTCGAAATGCCTTCACTAGTTTGCAACACTGGATACCTTCATTCGTATCCCACTGCTGAAGACCAATTTGTTAAGACGGATTTCTGAACTCTGACCTGGTGGTCAGAGGTTCAGAAGGCCAGCCTAGTTTCCTGGAACAGGGTAAGCTCTGGACAAGCCAGATCAACCAAGGTATCTATGGTCTGCGGTCAAGACTAAGGCCCACATTCCAACCCAGGCGTTAAGGGTTTAACGGCGCCGTCGGCGTCGTTAACCCTTAACGCCTGATTTCCACCTTAACGCCTGCTTTTGGCAGGCGTTAAGTACCAAGGCGCTAAGAATCCTTGGCGCTAATTACGGCACCGTAATTTACGGTGCCGTAATTAGCGCCTTCCCCACTCCCATTATGCCCTATGGGGCAAAAATGGGAATGGGGAAGGGTAAATGGGGATTGGGGATTTACCGCCCCACTCACCTTGGAATGGGGCGGTAAATCCGCCATCCACCATGGTGTAAACAGAGTTTACACCATGTTGGTAAAGTAGGGAATTTACCACCTGGGTTGGAATGAGGGCCTAAGTCTCAGGAGGGGTGAGGGTGCCTGAATAACCTCAATGAGCCCACAGAGCAAGGACACTTACAATTTACTCCCAGACAGGTGTATAGATCAAAAATATAAACACACTTATTACAAGTCCTTTGTAACTGTTACGCTCACCTGGTCTCTGCGGAGGCGTTGGGCCATGGTTGCAGCCCTCCCGGGGTGAAGTTGCACGGGTCCGACTTTGCCCTCTGTGCTTATGTGGTGACTGGTGGTAATAGGTGATGCTGCTCGGGGCTGCTCCTGCGTGGAGAATAGGGGGCGTGAGTAGGCCAGCTTGTGCACCTGATCCCCTTCCAGACCCCTTCTCCCAAACCGTGGTACCCGTGGGATGCGCTGTCCCTGGAAAGTTCACCTGTTTATTAGTTTCGCCAAGCACTCTGTCCTGCTGCTTCTGGCAGGGGAGCTTGTGTGATCTGGTCAAAATTCCTTCACTGGTGCCTTGCACGTGGTAGTCCCGTCCTGCTACGACTGAGCCACTATACTTCAGGTAAGTGTCCCTGTTTGCCTTTGTCTTTCCTCGTCTGTTTTTGTTGTATTGTAAGGTTAATTGTCTTGTATTGCTGTCTGTTCCACTTTTGATCTTTGCTCTTTTGCTTTCTTCCCTTGCAGGTGCTGTTGCCGGCCCGGCAGAAGCTGTGGAGCTCGAGGCGGCAGCCGGAGGGGATGAGGAAAAAAGCTGCAGTCGTACAGTAGCTAGTAAGCTGTTAACTAGGGGCGCTCAGGGTACAAATGCGGCACAGCCCTAGGACGGATGTTCTAACCTTGTCTTTCTTCTTCTTCACAGGGTCTGAGTTTGTGGATGCAGAGTGGGGTGCTGGGGGGTCGGGATCAAGATCACTGGATGTCAGGAGATGAGTCTTCAGATGAAGCGATGAAGCACTGGTTTCCTGGAGGTGAGTATGCAGGAGAACACCTGGTTTCAAAGGTAAGTAAACTGGTCCAAGCGGCGCTGAGCGTCACGTTGCACACAAGTGCACAGTAACGCGAAGCACTTTAAGGATGGAGCAGCTATATATAGCTGAGCTTCTGAAGCCACGCCCACCAGATTCAGCCTGCCTGCCACACCCTGCCACACCCAATGAGTCAGCACATGAAGACCAGGCCTACGGAGCCACACCCGATGAGTCAGTACATGGGGATGTTCTCTGGAATAAAGGCTTTCAGCTCCTGGAAAGTTCTTGTAAAATAAAAGCATTCCTGCACTGAAATAAAGTAAAAGCACTCCTGCACTGAAATAAAATGTTCCTGCTCACATCTCTAGATGAGCCTGGTGCCAAAGGCGCCAAGACTGAGTTCAGCCAGGGCCCCTGTGTTTTTGGATCCCAAAGGGACATAAGTGAGTCAAGTGACTCATTGCCCCATCACTAGATGGTGTGGTTTTTGTGTTCTGGGGCATGTGGCCATGACAGCACTCCCCCTCAAGGCCCCTCTCATGGGTGGTTCCCCCCCTGGCCCTGGTTTAATGGGGTTATTGTAGTGGAACTGCATTATTAATCGTTGAGCGTGGACATGCTCACTGGGTTCCCTGGTCTGATCTTGGGGTCCATAACCTTTCCAGTCTATAAGGTAGTATAACTTGGGCCGGACCATCTTAGAGTCTAGGATCCTTTTAACTTCGTATTCTGGTTCTCCTTCAACTATCTCGGGATCTGGTGGAGTATCGATCTACGTACATGGTCTCAATGGTTTTAGGAGAGAGACATGAAACACCGGGTGGATCCGCATGTGGGCCGGTAATTCTAATTTCATGGATGCAGGATTGATCACAGCCTTGATAGTGTAGGGTCCCAGATATTTGGGACGGAACGCCCATGGTCCTTTCAGTGGAATGTTTTTGGATGCTAACGAAACCTTGTCTCCCACTTGGTAGCTGAGAGCTTCCCTTTGGTGTCGATCCGCAAACTTCTTCTGTTTCTCTTTGGCTCTGGGAAGATGCTCTGCTGCTTCCTTAAAAACTTGGGAGATGGTTTTGTTTAAGGTTGTTACAGCGGGCATTTCTAATGATTCGAGTGGGTCAAAAATGGATGTCCGTGGATGTCACCCGTACACTATGTAGAAAGGGCTTTGTCCCGTACCGGTGTGAATGGAGTTGCTATATGCGTATTCTGCTAACCAAAATATGTCCTTCCCGGTATCCTCGGTGTGTTGCAGCATACACCTTATGTATTGCTCGAGGGTCTGGTTAGTCCATTCAGTCTGGCCGTCAGTATGGGGTGATGGCTTGTAGATAACCGGTGGTCAATTTTGGCAATTTTACAACACCTTTTCCAGAATGCAGAGACAAACTGAGTTTCTCGGTCTGATATCAATATTGATGGGAACCCGTGTAGCCAGACAATCTGTTCCAAAAACACAGTAGCCAGAGTAGAAGCAGTTGGGAGACCTTTCAGGGGAATAAAGTGGGCCATTTTGGAAAACAGATCTGCAACGACTAAGATGATATTGTATCCGTTACAGGAGGGAAGGACTGTAATAAAATCCATCAATAGCGTATGCCAAGGTACTGGGGGTACTTCTAAAGGACGTAGCAGACCTGCGGGACTTTGTTTTTGGGATTTGTGTTGTGCACAGGTGCCACAGGTTGCAATGAAATGGACAATGGGGGCCATTCCGAGTAGGGCAGTAAGGGTTAACGGTCACCGGTAACGAGACCGGTGCCGTTAAACCCTTACCGCCCTATTCCGAGTTCCCTTTGCGGGTTGGTACTTAACGCCTGCTTTTTGCAGGCGTTAAAAAACCAACCCGCAAAGAGACCTAGGAGCTAATTACGGCACCGTAATTTACGGTGCCGTAATTAGCGCCTTCCCCATTCCCATTGAGCCCTATGGGCCAAAAATGGGAATGGGGAAGGGACCATGGTGGATGGGGAATTACCGCCCCGCCAACCTTGGAATGGGGCGGTAATTCCACTATTCACCATGACAGAGTTGGAAAAATACCGGCATCAACCATGGCGCTAACAGCGCCATGGTTAACGCAAGGGTCGGAATGAGGCCCAATGTCCTTTCGCCAAGATGGCCACCAGTATTTTTTCTTTATTTTAGCTTGGGTTTTGGCTATCCCGCATGCCCTTCTACTAATGAATTGTGATAGTTTGCAATGATTTGATTCTGTAATTTCTTATCCGGGATGTACAATCGTCTTTGGTAGTATGGTAGGTTGTCCACGATTGTATACCGACTCCCCTCCCTAGCTTTTCATGTTGCGCTGGTGGACTCATCAAGTGTTGCAGGTCAGATTTTAAGTTGTCTAGAGTGGTGGTTGTGGCAATCATGATTTAGATTCGTCCTTCAGGGATGATGGCCACGGGGTCTGATGTAGTGAATGCCTCTTCTCTCTCACTCATGCAAGACAGAGCGTCCGCTTTTTCCATTGCGTACTCCGGGTCTATAGGTGATGACAGAGTCGTATTAAGCAAAGAAGAGAGCCCAGTGGAGTTGGTGTGATGATTGCGCTTTAGCGGTCTTCAGATATTGTAGATTGTGATGATCCGTGACAATGGTGACTGTACGTCTAGCTCCAAGAAGATAATGTCTCCAGGCTTTGAACGCTGCCTTAATTGCTAGCAGTCTTTATCAGTGATTGCATCATTCCATTCAGGAGCTGAAAACTTGCGAGACCAGAATGCCACAGGATGCAACTGACCTGTTTCGGGGTCTTGTTGTGACAGGACTGCTCCCATTGCTATGTTGGAAGCATCAGTTTCGACCACGTACGGTAGTTCTGGTTGAGGATGCCGTAGAATTGGTGCTGTGGTAAATGCTTGTTTTAGCTCCTGGAAGGCTTTCTCTGCCTCTGCAGACAAATTAAATTGTTTATTTTTCTGTAGTAAAGAGGTGATTGGGTGAACGATCTGGGAGAACCTGGGTATGAAGCGGAGATAAAAGCTGGCGAACCCGAGTACACTCTTTACTCCCTTTACGGATGTCGGTGAGGGCCAGTTAAGGATAGCGTCTAACTTGCGCCTGTCCATGCGTACGCCTCGTGGTGTGAGAAGAAAGCTGAGGAATTCTGCCTACGTCACATGAAAGAAGCATTTCACCAATTTGGCATATAGCCAGTGTTGCCGCAGTTTCTCCAAAACTGCCCGGACATGGTTGACGTGGTCCTCCTTGGTGGTCAAATAGATAAGAATGTCTTCAATATAGACAAGAGCGCAGAAGTCCAACATTTCACGGAGCAAGTCATTCATGAAAAATTGGAATGCCGCCGGGGCATTACATAGTCAAAAGGGCATAACCTGATATTCATAAAGGAAATATTTTGTGGGAAAGGCTGTCTTCCACTCGTCTCCTTTTTTTACTCTTATGAGAGTTCACGACTTGATCCAAGAGCTCGGGGATAAGCGGTAACGGGTACCGTTTTCTTACCGTGATCTGGTTAAGTGCTCTGTAGTCAATGCAAGTTCTCAGGTCTCCCTTCTTTTTAGGCACAAAAAAGAGGGGCGGGGATGCAGGGGACTTGGACAGGCGAATGAAGCAATTTTGCCAGATACTGATCGAGGTAGGTTTTTAGATGCTGGTTTTCCTGTTCTGTTAGGGCATATATTTGGTTGCAGGAAACTTGAGCTCCAGGTACCAGATGAATTTGGCACTCATACGCTCTGTGCGGAAGTAGGGTGTTTGCTTGCACTTTTTGAAAGACATCTTGGTATTCCAGATATCCAGGTGGTAGTGAACTAGTGAGGCCCAGTATGGTTTCTTCCTTCAACGAACCTGGATTGGTAAGACCTTTTAATGAGAATCCCTTGCTATAACAGATGATGGCACAGTCTTGGGGAAAGGTCAGCACTTGTTTACGCCAGTCAATCCTTGGATTGTGGGTCTCCAGCCAGGGCATTCCCAATATCATCTGGAACTGAGGAGCACGGATGAGATCGAAGGTGATGTCCTCGTGCTGACCGTCCTGACACAGAAGCATGGCCTTCTCAGTGCAATGTGTCACTGGGCCAGATGATAGCTGAGATCCATCAACTGCTGTGACGTTTTCCAAAACCTGTTTCTGTCGGAGAGGAAGGCCTATCCGGGTAGCCAGATATTGGTCCATGTAATTTCCCCACTGTCAATGTATGCCTCCAAGGCATGTATTTTCGATGGTTGCTTGTGGTTTACCAGGAGCACAGGGATGACTAGATGTGAGGTCTGTATATGTTCCTTTTCACTGCTCGACAAGTGGACCCCTACTCTTGCCGGGCGTTGGAGTTTCCTGAGTCCTGTTCTTCTTCTTCACCCTTGTCAGTTGCTCCAACTGCTTTCCTGGGTGGTTTCACCGGGCATTCTTGGAGATAGTGACCTGCCTTACCACAGTACAAACAAAGCTGCTGCTGTCTCCTTTCTCCCTTTCTGCCTTAGTGAGTGGGATCCGCAAGCCTCTAATTTGCATTGGCTCGGACTGATTGTGTGATTTGGTTTGATTCTCACGGGGTCGCACATAGACCAACCACCCCTCGGCCTTGGCCTGATCCATCTTCCAATCCTGCAATCTGTGATCGAGCTGCACTGTCAGGTTGATGTATTCAGCACATCTTTCTGGGGGATTTACTACTTGGGCTAATACGTCCTTAAGTTCCCCTCGCAAGCCTAGGTAAAAGAGCATAGTTCTTTTCTCCTCTGGCCAGTTAGTTTGTGCTATCAGACGATTGAAGGAAGCGATATATGTTAGTAGGTCTTGATTATCCTGCCGTAGTGATAACAGTTAATTGTCCAGAGACCGCCCTTGAGTATGCCATGCAAATAGTTTCTCCATTTCACACTGGAAACCTCCGAAGTCTCTAAGCAAAGGATCATCCTGGTTTACCCAGGGTATTGACCAGTCTGCTGCACTACCTCCCAAATATGAGAGTACAAATGCCACTCACGCTTGATAATTGGGGAATGCCCCAAGTCTGCACAAGAAATGTAGGTGACATTGATTAATAAATATGGCGTACTTATTCGGATCACCGGTGAAGCGTTCTGGTGGGGCCAGGGTAACCCCCCCTGGAAGAACCACCTGTACTGGCGTGGGCTGTGGAGGCGCGGCAGGAGGGACCTGGCCTGACTGTGCCTGGAGCATTTGCCTTGCTAGTTCATCTGTCCGCCCCCTGTACACAATTAGATCCCTCCTTAGGGCATTGGTTTCCTGTCTTGAAGCATGAACTTCAGCCCGTAACTCTCCCAGTAATTGGGCCAACTGGTACGTTTCAGAAGTTTCCATAACGCTCAGGCAGAGATTCAAAGAGGCTTCACATTATGTTATGCTCACCTGGTCTATGCGGAGGCATTGGGGCACGGTTGCAGCCCTCCCAGGGTTGAGGTCGCTCGGGTCCAACTTCGCCCTCTGCGCTTATGTGGTGACTGGTGGTAATAGGTGATGCTGCTTGGGACTGCTCCTGCATGGAGAATACGGGACTTGAGTATGCCAGCTTGTGCGCTTGATCCCCTTCCAGGCCCCTTCTCCCAAACCGTAGTACCTTTGGGATGAGCTGTCCCTGGAATGCTCACCTGTTGATTAGTTTTGGCAAGCACTCCGTCCTGCTGCTTCTGGCAGGGGTGCTTGTGTGATCTGGACTGAGTTCCTTCACTGGTCCCTTGCACATGGTAGTTCAGTCCTGCTGCGACTAAGCCACTATACTTCAGATAAGTGTTCTTGTTTGCAATTGTCTTTCCTCGTCTGTTTTTGTTGTATTGTAAAGTTTGTTGTTTTGTATTGCTGTATGTTCCACTTTTGATGTTTACTCTTTTGCTTTCTTCCCTTGCAGGTGAAGCTTTGAAGCTCGAGGCGGCAGCCGGAGGAAATGAAGAAAGAAGATCCAGCGGTACAGTAGCTGGTAAACTGTTAACTAGGGGGCGTGCAGGGTTGAAATGCGGCGCAGCCCTAGGATGGTTGTTCTAACCTTGTCTTTCTTCTTCTTCACAGGGTTCGAGTTCGTGGATGCAGAGTGCAATGCTGCTGCCTCAGGATCAAGATCACTAGATCACTAGATGTCAGGAGATGAGTCTGGAGATGAAGTGATGAAGCACCTGTTTCCTGGAGGTGAGTATGCAGGAGAACGCCTGGTTTCAAAGGTAAGTAAACTAGTCCAAGCAGCGGTGAGCATCACGTTGCACGCAAGTGCACAGTAACGTGAAGCACCGGCTTTAAGGATGGAGCAGCTTATAGCCATACCCACCAGGTTCAGCCTACCTGCCACACCCTGCCACACCCGATGAGTCAGCACATGAAGACCAGGCCTAAGGAGCCACACACAATGAGTCAGCACATGAGGATGTTCTCTGGAATAAAGGCGTTCAGCTCCTGGAAAGTTCTTGTAAAATATAAGCACTCCTGCACTGAAATAAAGTAAAAGCACTCCTGCACTGAAATAAAGTGTTCCTGCTCACAACTCTATATGAGCCTGGCGCCAAAGGCGCCAGGACTGAATCCAGCCAGTGCCCCTGTGTTTAAGAGTCCCAAAGGGACATAAGTGAGTCAAGTGACCCATTGCCCCATCACTAGATGGTGTGATTTTATTGTGCTCTGGGGCCTGTGGCCATGAAAGTAAGTCAACACGCAGTAAAAGAATCACAGCAATACCATCAAACCACCACAACACAATCAATACGAGATATATACAAGACCATTGGGGTATATAAAGGGTTAAAGGCACAAACTATGTTCATAACCTAGAGGAGAAGGAAAATAGTCAGTTCAGATAGTCTTTAGTCCCTTTCAACACACACCTAACTAAGAGGCAGTCCAAACCCTAAGGAGAGAGGAGCCTTATGCTAAACAGTACATGCAGTGCAGGCACACACAGTTGTTCCAATGGGCAAAAACGGAGTTTCTTCAGGGGTCTCTAGCAGCTCAGGAATATGGTTGAGGCGTTGAAGATTAGATTCCCACTATTCGAGGAGGTCCTCCACTTGAAGGCAGAGGTGATTCCAAGGTTGGGGAATAATTTGCTAGTTCGCACTAGCAGTGGAAAGGAGAGTTGCCCCCAGGGGCCACTCGTGCGTAAAAATGGATGGAGGAACTAGGGGCCACCGGTCAGGGTTATGATTACTCACTGGCACCAGGCACACTCCAGACCAAACTTCACCAGTCGAGTCCACTGTGGTTGCAGGTTCGAATGCGTCAAAAAGGACATCTCTGCGGCTTTCAGTTCAGAAGATACAGCGATGATTCCCAAACGGGACAATGGCGATTTATTCACTCCTGATGGATGGATCAGGCCAGTTTCACTGCAGCAGGCTTCAGAGGCAAGAGGGTCACAAATGCAGCACACCTGCAAAGATTGTTGCAGCGGCTGGGCAACACGGTAACCGCGTTTACTCTGATCCTGGTGCACTCGTGTCACTTCAGACCTGGAAATGGCAAGTCTACGAAATTCGGTGTGAGGGTGCCGTGGACACAGAGCTAGAAGTATACCAAGTTTTGAGGGCCTCCTCAAAATGGCGGCAGACACAGAGCAAAGGTCCTGCGTAAGGTGGTCATCCCACTGGTTGCCCCAGGGACATGTCTGAGAAGGCTTACTTGCAGGTTTTGGTGAAGGTGCCCGAGGATAGTTGGTCCCACTATTCTAATGGGTCGAAGCATCTTCGCAGACCTTCTAGGATGACCAGATGCAGAGGGGTCCCACGGGACGACAGCAGGCTCAGGGTGCCAAACCTTCCAGTGGCTCACCAGCAGTTCCTCGACTCGGATTCTTAGTTTCAGGATACCTGGATCCTATCCTTCGTTCAGTGAGAACTCTAGAGATCAACATGGTATGGGTGTTTGGGGCCTGCACTTATCCAGAGTCTCCTTCGCGCCAAAATGAAGAGGACCCAATGGGATATGGGAGATCTGCTCACGAACACACACTCCATACATGGACCAATCATGGACCACGGTGGTCCCAGGCATTCACAGCACTCCAGACTCTCTGGCACCCAGGATGTGTATTGGGGATAGACGCCCAAGCCCACATTCTGGAGGCACACACACAAGGCATGCAGAAGCCTGCGAAAGCTTAGCGTTTTGCGGGAAACTGCATCACCAAATAAGGACTGACCCGGGTCGGCTTGACCTGGGGAAGGTAAAGGGGCAACATGGCCAAAGGACAGGACAAGGAACCTCGTGGCATGGCCATTTTAGAGCCAGGCCACCTAGTTGTGTCAAACGCGGTTAACGTTGTTTAAATGGCATGAAAGGGTTAAAATTACATGAAAAGCTAAAATGCCACAAGCCCTGTCCATGACACATCTGCACATCTCCTAAAAAGTCCTACAAGAGTATCTAAGGTCTTTGGAAATGACTATGAGACCTAAGTGCACTGTACTGTAAGGCACATTGTGCACTTGTTACATTTACAGAAAGATTTCAACATTGGAAAAAGACTAAGCGAAACAAAGTCTCCCAGTACTGACTGTCTTAAGGGCATGGCAGTTTCCCCATAAAAAGTGAACGAAAACCCAGAGGAGTGCAGCTGAAGGCTGTGCTTCTCTGGCAAAGTCAGACTAAGGTGTTTAAACAGCAGCAAAAAGTTTGGGGGTGTACAAATGAAGGGAAACTTACATATAAAATGAAATCTTTCCTAACAGAGATTATTGGACCAATTCCAAATGACTGTTACAATTTTGATGACGATATCCCTCCAGAAAAGATTTTCACCCGGTAAGGGGGACATTTCTTGATGTATTCTTCCCACCCTTATGGTGGGGAAGAGGTGACCTGTGACATCAGGAAGGATGAGATGTATTTCAAATCACTGGTAACTACCTCACATCCTTGAAACCTCATGTCCAGGCCAGCACCATAACAAGAGATCTCTCCACCCAGCTGGAGGATAGAGCGGAAATTGCCAAACCCAAGGTCTTTCCAGGCTTTAAGCAGATGGTTGAAGAACGAATCAATCTCGCTGATGCCTGTGAGATCGAGGAGCAAAAGAAGGAGCTGAACCAGGTGTTTTGGGATTTTCAGGATATCTTTGCTGTGTATTCGTATGACTATGGACAAACAGAGATACATTCAGCCTCCATACCTACAGATCCTGAGATGGCTTGAGCATTTGTGAAGCAATACAAGATGCCTCTCGCGTCTATGTAGTCACTCATGGAGATTATTAAAAACCTAAAATCCCGTGGGATAAGTTGTCCAGTCCACAGTACCTTTAACAACCTGGTATTGAGGATACTTAAAACCAATGGCCAATGGAGACTTTGCGCTGAGTTTAGGGAGTTAAATAAATAGGTCAACATGTCCATATGCCCCCTTCCCTACATCGATCAGGGACTTGCCCAGATCTAGGAATCAAAGTTGTATACCGCCATTGACCTGCCCAACAGTTACTGGACCATACCGGTGAGTAGGGAAGACCAGTACAAGTTTGCCTTTACCTTCAGAAGGCAGAAGTATAAGCGAACACCAAACTAACTTTGGATACATAATCTCTGTCAACAAATTTGATATCTTCCTACATAAGGCCTGTCAGACTTGGGCTAAAGGGGAAACTTAGCCTATGTAGATGATGTCTTGATCATCTACATAGGCTAGGCTAAGTTGCCATTATAGGCTGATTTCTTAATCAAGAGCTCAACTTTGGAGGAACGCATAGCTGAAATACTCTATGTTCTGACCCAGTTGCAGAAAGTCAGAGCAAAACTGTCCTTTCAGAAGGCACAATGGTGTAAACTAATGTGAACCTCTTAGGGCATGCAATCACCCCTGTGAGTCTCAGTCCTCAGGCAAAAAAGGTGGAAGTATTATTGAAATGAAAAGACCCTACTACTTTGCATAAACTAAGAAGCCTTCTTGGACTCACTAGTTACAGTAGAAAGTTCATTGAAGACTATGCACAGGTCACATAACCCATGGTCCCTTTATACAAGGCAGGGGTCAAGTGGGACTGGAATCCAGAACAATCTGAGGCAGCAAAACAACTAAAGAGGAGCCTTTCCCAAGCACCTTGTTTGGCTTACCCCATAAAGAACATGGAGTTCTTCTTGGAGACGGGTTCTCAAATACTTGCTTAACAGCAGTATTATACCAAAAGCATGACAAGGTCAACAAAGTAATCTGGAAGGCGATCAAGACTTTGTCCTTTGTGGTGGTAAATTGAATGATTGAAAAAGGGCACTCCTGACAATGGTGTGGGCGTTGAAGAATTTCTGCCCTTTCATCCAGGGGGTCCACATCATTTTTGAGGCTCCTCACCAGCCCTGGAAATGTCTCCAAAGTGAATGAATCTGAACAGGGAACGTATGTAATTCCAGAACTACTTCCAGGATTCTGTCCTTGCAAGGCTTTCCTGTGGAGGTCAGATATGGACAAAACAAAAAGAGTCCCCTAGTGCAAGGTTTGGTAGACAGGCATGACTGTGCTCGAGAAAACATACTGAAGGACAAAATCTAAAGACCAAAGAAAATATGGAGGTGTACTTACTTCCCCACACAAAGTCTATGAGGAAGACACTTGCCTGGGGATACCTACAGTTTATGTGGACGGGTGCTCCTACCATGTTAATGATCACTGGGGAAAAGAACTAGTGGATGGCACTGGGAAGCCTAGGTGAATGAGGCCCCAGAGCCCTCTGCTGTATAGAAAATATATCCCAAAAGTAGTCAGGTGGCAGAGTTGATGTTGGTACATCAAGCCATCCTCACTATCGTGCAACACCAACTCAGAGAACTGGTCATAATCACTGATTCAGATTATGGGCCTTATCACGAGTCTGGCGGTAACCCTTAAATGCGGCGGTAGCGCTATTACTGCCGCATTTAAGGGTCCGCCAGATCATGGCTTTGGCGGATTTCCCCCCAGCTCTGAGCTGGGGGGAAATCCACAGCAAAATTGCTGATTTTCAGCGCGATTACTGCCGGCGGGAAATCCGCCAGCGGTAATAGCGTGAATTTTCCCCATTGGGCCCAATGGGGAATGAGGAATTCCCGAATGGGCCCAATGGGGAATGGGCAATAACCTTCCGCCAAACCTGTGATCCGGCGCTAATAGCGCCGGGGGCTTTGGCGGTAGGGCTATTACTCTATACAACTCGTGATGAGGCCCTATGTCAGGAATGGGTTTGTGGAGCACCTAAAGAATTGGAAAAATCGAGGAATGCTGTGTGAGAATAACAAACCGCTCAAGCATGGGAAATTAATCCAAGCAATTGAGGGTCTGGCCACCTCTAATGAGATGACCATCTATTGGAAAAAGATCAGAGGTCACTCCACTATAGAGGGACCAGATAAAACTGGAAATGACTTGGCTGACCAGTTGGCCAAAAACAGAGCCATCCACTGGGATCTCGTAGAAATGACTCTCTGTTGGGGGAAAAACAGGTCACTGCTGTCACCAGATCCCAAACACATGCCCAAAATGAACTCTCAACTGTGCAGTGGAGTAAAGAAACCACAGATGCAGACTTGATTACTGCACAAAAAGAGGACCCGATTACTGGGAAATGTTATCAACATATTGAAGACCACGTGATTTTTCCTCTGACAGCATCCAATTATATCAGGAAGGAGGATCTCCGGTTGTTGATGAATTTTTCCAAAATGCTCTGCATTCTAGATGGTTTGTTGCTAAAGAGATCCATTTCTGGATGTGACCAGTGGTTGGAACCTACCTCACTCCAAAGCCTGATGTTAGGTCACGCCCATGATGCAGCACTGCCAGTCATATGCGGTTTCATACAACTTTAGACATCATGTGAGAGGTTGTATACTGGCCACACATAGGTCAGGACCTCGACATATACTTAAAGGTGTGTCTTGTGTGTGCTCGATTTCAGCCAAGTTCCCTCACACACACAGCTCCCGGGCATAAAAGGGGAATTAATCTGCCTTGGTTAGATTTGCAAGGCGATTTGATCTGGCCAGTGATTTGCCTCTCTAGAGGAAACAAGTACTTGTTGACCATGACATGCTTGTTTAATAAGTGGGTGGAATGTCGTCTGGCCCAAATTGCAAGGAAGAGACAGCTGCCACCCTAATGATCAATCACATTGTCTCTCGTTTTGGCCTTCTCCAAAATATTGAGTCAGAACGAGGAAGTCGTTTTACCAGTGAGGTGATGACAAATATGTGGGCGATACCAGGGGTAAAGAGAAAACTCCACATTGCCTACCACCAGCCTCGAGGGGGAGTTGAGAGGTACAAGAAAACAATTGTGGGCATCTTGACAAAGTTTGTGGAAGACTCTGGAACTAGTTGGGACATCCCATTACCGCTTGCTCTGACGCCTATTAGGTCTACACCGTCTCATGGAACGAAGATTTCTCCATTTGAGCTGATGACTGGATGGAAAATGGTGTTACCTCTGCATCTGCTCTACAGAATTCAAGAGCAGACCCTGGTCAATGCGTCCATGACCCATGAGTACATTGAAAATTTACGAAAACACCTTCAGCACACTTGTGCTTATTCTCAGTGCAATTCTGAAAAGTCGGCAGAGGGGATGAGAACACATTCCGACTTAAAGACTACCAAGAAAGAGTACGAAGTAGGAAACAGGGTCTACCTGTACAATTTCCAAAGGAACCAGACCAAAGAGCAGAAGTTCCTCACCTCTCAGCACAGTGCTTTTGAAATTGTCGATAAAATCTCACTTGAAGCTTATAAGATCTGCATCCCCAAAGGATAACAGACGGAAGAGAAATGGGTTCATATCAATCATTTGAAAAGCTGTCATCCCAGACAGAACTTGCGACTGATTGAAGAACCCAGTGAGGGTAGAGCACAGGACTCATCTGAAGAATAAAAGGAAGGAATGGAAACCTGGATGGAGAAAATCACACATTTACAGGGGGTAGATCAACATATACTTATCAGGAATATACGAAAAGTAATGACTCTGTTCTGAATTGTATACGTCAAGTGAAAAGTAATATTTAACTGGTTGTTTTGTTGTCAATTTGCACGTCTGTCATACCAGGGAAATAAGTAGTGTATAAAATACTTAACTTCTCTTTTATTCTCGGCAGGTTAAATAACTCCTTGCCTCTACAGGCTGGAGTTGGAGCTACTTGAAAGGGGGGTCCAGGACAAAAACCCAAAATCTGAAAAGAGTAGAGCAGAGAGACACTCCCTCGGGATGGGACATTCCTGGAATGAACCAAGGCCACAAGGAAACAGAAACCCCTATCTCTCCTTGCTCTTCTCTTTGTATCACTAGAATCCAAGATCAGGAGGGGGGATATGTGGGAGTAAAAATATAGCCCCTGAATGCCAGAAATAAAGAGGCCAGAGTGATTTGTGGTGTCCAACTGAAAACTAAACCAGCACAGAAATTGTGATATCAGACATGAGGCCTATTGAACTAAAGACAGGCCTGAATCTCAAATGAAGGAGGCAAATGGTGGGAAGGTCAAACATGCGAAGATATGCACAATGCATTTCAGCTAGGAAAGAGAAAGACATGTGGCTGAAAATGCTGTTTTTACTAAATCAATGGAAAGTTACACTTTTCACTTAAAGAGACAGATAGCAGCGTGTGCATTATCTTCAATGTAATATCAGATTGTGATCCAGAAATCTCAAGGGAAATCAAGCTTATTGCAATTATAACAAATAAAAGAACTTTTTTTTCCACATCCCAATGGCAGTATGCAAAGAGAAGTGCCCACTTGGTTTCAGGGTAAACATTGTGTTCTCATATAACAGCCCTGTGTATGGACAATTCAGCAGTGATACTCATGTCTTTGGCAACTGTGAGATTAAAGGAAAGACATTCCACATGCATATCAGGCATGGGTGCCTTATACAAAATGCTTCATGTAAAATGTATTGTGTGTGAGTTTAAAAGCCATTTCTTGCATGACTGTACATGCAGCTGGACATTTCTACTGGAATGACACTTTCACCACAAATACATTTCCTCTGCTTGTCCCGGAGAGGGAGGTCTGGTTGTCAACAATCAACCAGGTCATTGCTTAAAAATACAAAGAAATACATTGCCATTGATGGAACCCACGGTAGAAATAGATAAGCCCTGCCTGTTTTTTCAGCAGAAGTGACCTTGAGGTCACAACTCCCATAAATTGTTCATGTTAATGTTAATGTTAATGTTAAAGGTATTTATATAGCGCATTGTCACCAACAGAGTTGGTCTCCAGGCGCTCTGGCGGATCTGTAAACAAAAAGGTGGGGGTGGGTTTAGTGGGTGAAGAAGGCGTAGGAAAGTGAGAGGTGGTGTACTGTTGGCAGTTTCAGTTGGGTTTTTACCGTGCGCTGAGCTTGGGTGTGCATACATGATCGAAGCGGGCCCTAGCATGCTTTTGTTACGATCTATGTGTTGATTGTTCGTTGTTGCGGTGTGGTGAAGTCTGTGCGGTTTGCTGTGAGAGAGGTAGTTGTGTGGATTTTTGTGTTAATTATGTGTGCAGAAATTTGAGGTTTTGGTTAGTGCATTGTATGTCTCCCTGTAGTTTATTTTATGTATCAGGTTGTCATACTGGGTCGGTATATTCTTTCTCTTGGTTTACTGATTGTCTAGTTTCTGTGGCGATACCATGGTTGGTTCAGCAGATTGAATTGGCTAAGTACCCCAGGTTCAGTGAGCATTGTCCCCTAGTTCGAGAGTGGGGTTATATGATCCTTAACCAACTTCTTGCTATCTATTTACTGTCGGTGGTCCATTGTGTGGTAGAATCCACTCTTCCCTTTCCTGACTGTCTAGTTTCAGGGCCTGGGTTTGAGAATGGCCTCAATCTAGGTTTGACCTTAGTACACCCAGGGGGCGAGCATAATCCCTGCTTAGGTGGTGGAGTTATATTATCATTCCCACTCCTTCCTATCTATTGCTGTTGGTGGTCAATCTCTGCCTGTGTTTTGAGGGATGCCAGATGCCATTGTTGGATCATACCTTGCTCTCCCCTCCGATTGATCCAAGGTGTTCCTTGGTATGATTGATGTGTTTTTTTTTTTTAATTGATAAGTGCATATGTTACAGATCCGTATATCCTTATTTTATAAGGGTTGATGATTTAGAGAGTCAGGGTAGGTTATTCTCATGGCCCAGTTCCTCTGTGTATGTCCTTATCGGTGTTCTTTCTGGTTATGGTGTGAAGAGCCATGATTTGAGCAGTTTCCTGAATTGTAGGAGATCTCTTGTGTTCTGTATGTTCTTTGGTAGTTCATTCCAGATTTTTGGGGCGAGGTGAAAAAAAGAGGATCGTCCGAGTTTTCTCTTGTTGTATGATTTGGGTTCCAAACTGATGTCGCTGCTGGATCTGAGTGGCCTTACAGAGTGATGCACATTTAGTTTTCTTCTGAGGAACTCTGCACCTTGGTCGTGGATTGCTCTGTGGGTTATGCACTTTGATTTGAACTTGATCCGCTGTTTGATGGGTAGCCAGTGTAGCGTTTTCAGCACTGGTGTGATGTGTTTTCTTCTAGGTAGTTTAAGGAGCAGTCTGGCTTCCACATTTTGTATGCATTGGAGTTTATTTAGGAGTCGTTCAGGCAAGCATTGGTTTAAGGCTGTTGGCGTAGTCTAGTCTGGACATGATGAGGGCAATGACGGCAGTTGTTTTGCTGGTGAATGAAAATGTGCATTAAAGCTATAGCCAGGAGCATTGGGAGGCCAAGGAGTGATAGGCTAAGATAAACATAAGCCAGCTTCTGGCTGGTCACATGTTTAAGAATAAATGAAACTTAGAGGAACAAAGGTGAGGGCTAGAGTAGCAACGCTTGTGAAGCTGGGGTTTGATTAATAGAAAAATACATATTATTGCATAAAAAGGGTAGCGCATATGCCACAACGCTCATTCCAGACTGTTTTAAAGGTGACAGTAATCCCTTTTTAACCATGCCAAAATGATTTTTGTGTGATAACAGATGTTATTAAGGAAATTTGATTTGGGCATTTCCATGATTCCAAGAGATTCGAAAGTTGGTGTGAGGGCGAAGGACAAAACTAACATGGGAACTATGAAGCAACATATTTTTCACTGATGTGACTCCTGAGTAAATGAAGAAAAACTGTATCTCTGCACAGGAAGGGCATGCTGACTTCAGATTAGCACATAGGTCGGAGGAGGGTGGAGAGAACCAACCAATCCCTTCAGCGGGAATCATGACACGTTTGTGATGTTTGACCTATGAGTAGATCAGTTTGCATCAGGACTGGGCTTTTTCACTTTATCCTAGGAGGTAACCTGCTGCCTAACTCTTGTGAGAAACACGCAAGCAGAGAGGCTCCAATCTTGCATTGGGGACATGCACCAGGAGACATAGAATGTGACTGGAACCCCTTGGAGGATCCAAAAGGGACTGTCCTTGACTGATTCCCTTGCTGTCCCAGAGGTGCCCTGCTGTTCCCTGATGCCCATTACAAGGCCTCTCCTGTAAGTAAACCTATACCAAATCCATAGACTGGGTAGGCCCTGCATTTCTCAAGTATTGTTCTAGTTATTTCCCCATAGTAAAATACCCTGTGTGTCTGTATAGATCCTTAGCATATTTAATAAAAGTAAATCAATTAATTCATGTTTGGAAATCATGGGATCTGTCTTGTTAGCATTTCAAACTAACAAGCTCCTCCCAGTGTGTTTCGAGCCGGTATAGACATAAAGATTTGATTATTTGTAAGAAACCCCCTGACATTGGTACAGAAAGGGGGGTCCTGAATCCTAAAGAATTAATCCCCAACACCCTGTTTCCAAGTGAGTCTGCAGGGTTCAAAACAAAATTCCCCATTCATCCCCTGCATTGTAGATCAGAAGCCTGAAGCTTGTATTTCCTTTCCATGTGTGGTGTGAAAATTTTAAACTGCCCCTGTTCCCATTGTGCTCTGACCCAAACCACAAAGCCCTACCTGTTCTTTTTAGGGGTGGCAAAACAAATATTCACATTGTTTTTCTTTCCCTCATATTGCATCTGTAGTCATAAGTGCAAAAAGATTTTCCCCTTAAATCGATGTTTCAAAGAGTGCATTTTTCTATCAGAGCACAAAACGATTTTCCCCTGGTGTTCCCACTCTCTTCCACTTGCCTTCAGTTCATAGGGGTTAAGTCTAGTTGATGTTTGAACAGTGGCTGTTGCTGGTAGAAAAAGTATTATAACCAATTCAGCAATCACTGTGTGCTTTGAATTCTTATTTTGCTGTGTTGGGGAGTGATTTGAAAAGAAAAGCTGTGGGAAATTGTGACTGCACATTTTAGTATTATCCCTGTGTTGATGCCATCAAAGAAGTAATATTTGTTCTTGTGCTGCCACAGCATTCGTGGTTGGTGTTAGTCTGTCAAATTTGGGCTAATTAAATGAATACATCTATATTCTTACCACACACCGGCCTAGTTCCTAGTCCATTGTGGCAGTGAGTATTTGTTGGGATTGGGTGTGAGACGGGTTAGAGGCCTTACCAAACTGAACCTTAACAACATAATAGTGCTTTGTTGTGCGCTGCCTTGATTGGGGGGAAAGGTACTCCCTGCGTTGAGTGTGACCGCGTAATAATCCACAACAATATGCTCACAGCCATAACAGTTGAAGAATACTGAAGGGAAGGATCAGAAGAGAGGTAAAGTTACAGGTAAGGAGGCATAGCGCAGGAAGAAAACTAAATTGAAGGATCAGAGGAGAGGTAAGGTTACAGTTAAGGAGGCCTAACAGTGGAAGAATACTGAAGGGAAGGATCGGAGGAGAGATAAGGTTACAGGTAAGGAGGCATAACAGTGGAAGAATACTCAAGGGACGTATCAGAGGAGAAGTACGGTTACAGGTAAGGAGGCCTAACAGTAGAAGAATACTGAAGGGAAGGATCGGAGGAGAGATAAGGTTACAGTTAAGGAGGCCTAACAGTGGAAGAATACTGAAGGGAAGGATCGGAGGAGAGATAAGGTTACAGGTAAGGAGGCATAACAGTGGAAGAATACTCAAGGGACGTATCAGAGGAGAAGTACGGTTACAGGTAAGGAGGCCTAACAGTGGAAGAATACTCAAGAGAAGGATCAGAGGAGAGGAAATTTATAGGTAAGTAGACATACAGTGGAAGAATACTCAAGGGAAGTATCAGAGGAGAGATTTACACACTGTATAGTTTTCCCGCAGGCACAACTCTGGGTGACATCACCTCTATCACACAGGAATGAGGCCATTGACCTCTTACTGAAACTGACTACCACCATGCACACTTTGGCCTCTGGTACTTTCCAAAATTTTCTTGCCTTATTCATGAATAGCCCAGCCAGCCTACAGACTCATATTCCTTTAAGTTTCGAAGGCCATTAAAGATTTGGCAGCGGCCTCGCAAGCGCATGCTGCACACTTGAGAAGAGCAACATACCACTAAAAATGCAATTTTATGCCCATTAATTAAATACCAACCCAGAGGTGTAGGTGCTTCAGTGCTCCAGACCTAGAATGTATGTTCGTAAGTCAATCTTTGACACAGCCAACGTGAGTGGCCAGTTCAATGACAGCCACCGTAGGCAGAGATGATTGGTTGCTTGGTGAGTATGACTACAGATCCACCTTTTAACTGGGTGACATGATTTGTTTAGCTGCTGGTGGAGCATCAATGTGCAGAAGGGCTGAGGTGGTCGCAACACGGCTTAGCACAGCAGAACCTCACCCACAACTTTATTCCATGCAGCGCATCTTATTGCAAAATCCAAAAAATGATGCTGCAAGGCCCTCCTTCCGACATGCATGACTACAAGCACCACAATGCAAGGCACAGAAGGAATAGTCACATCTGAACACCACAAGTAACATTAAATAGTATGCAGGTGGTGCTCTGCAATAATGATTGGTAGATGTGTGCACCTAAATGTGACATGCATAAACACATAAACAAGTATATACAATAGCACATAAAAAGCGTCACCGAGTTTGGGATCAACAAATGTGCTCTCTACTCACAATTCACAGATGTAGCCCCTAAGTGTGACATGCTCAAATACTAGTGCATACTAATGTTTGGTACATGTGCTGCTGTTACACCTAGCAAATACAGAGAATTGTCACATAACAATGGATTAACAGATGACTTGAGACTCTTATGAGGGTTGATCAAAAGGTTGATATTCTGCCCAAAGCTGTGGCAGTGGAGTAGCAGTAACAAAACACATCTAAATCCCATTAGTGGAGTGTGAGGTTTCAGAGGTGATTTTATTTTACTCATTTAATTGTTTTTTATAACGCGCCTAATACCATACCTGAGTTCGGTTGCTAAGCACAGAGGCAGGATTCAAACTTCTGTTGCTCTGTGTGGTCTTGCTTCCAAGACATGCGGGTGGCCCCTGGTCTATCCTCCGCTGATAGGCGTGTTCACAAGTCATAGAGCCAGGCTCCTGAAAGGACTGTTGTCCTAGGTCCGACATGCCTCAGGTCATGGTCAAGGCAAGCAACACTGAAAGTATTATACAGAGTCACTCACAGTTATAGTGTTTGCAGGGATCCTAGAAAGCCTGTCTGGTGGTTGCCAGCATTCTATGGCACTCCTGAGCTTGCTGTTTGCTAGCATATGTGGACCTCTTGAGCTGTGGCTATAGATGACAGTTGATTCATTCCCCATCTGTCATGGGTCACTTTTCGAGCTGAAATAATTATGAACCCTCCATAGATGTATGGAACACCTGCCTTTTGACTCGCATTCCTCCAGAGTTGAGGACAGGCGTGGGTACCACATAAGTACAATGCAGGCACTGTGAGTGTCAGAGGACTTGTAGTGTCTTGGGCTCTGATCCTCAGTGAGCCCCAGGGTTCTGGTCTTGAAGAGCCCTTCAGGTTTGGCTTTAGACGTTGTCCTTATTTATTATTTATTTATTTTAATGTACAATTTATAAAACGCAAAAAGAGGCCCATAGGGCTAAATCCCTTGCTCAGAATTAGTAATGAACATTCTTGATGCAAGTCTCTGGGAGAGCACTCATCAATGAGCTTTGTCTCCCTCCAGCTCTTAATAAAACAACTCCTCTTTGGGTTCTCTGGTGAGTCACAGCTCCTTCACTCGACCAGCATACAGGCTATGGCTCCGGGCAAGACTGGCACTGGTCATCTCTTCTATGGCTTGTTTCTGGTTCTCATGAGTTGTTTTCTGAAGTACCTATTGCTTGCTATGTTTGGTGGTTTGAGGGTTTTACCCATATGCAGAGTATGGCATAGATTGTGACTAACCCCACTTTCCCTTCTGAGCTTTATGTGGGTCTTTAGGCTTTTCCCCTAGCAGCTTCTCAACTCCATTGAACGGGGGGTCCTCTTCCCATCCCGTCAAGCATTTTGGCATTTATGAACACTTCTCAGAGACAGAGACAGGAGAAATCAGGGGCCTGGGAGTTTTTCTAAGCATTCTTTATTAAGTGTGGTTACATGCCTTCAACATGCTTATCCAAGTTTCCCTTGCCTTTATCCGCCTTCATCATTCATCTTGTCTGCTTTTTCTGCCAAGTTCCATTTTTGACTAACAAACTTATTTATCTCACTGCAAGATGCTGTCAAAGACTATTTCAAATGTAACAGTCTCTATGACTTGTCTGAAAACTCTTGGCATGAGTCGATTTCCAACCAGTGTTCGATATTCGACCACAATACCCAGTGTCCACCCTCACCCATATGCAGTGTACCTATGCATCCCTATCTCAGTCCCCCCCCCCAATGTAGTGCTTTATCTCAATATGGGAGGCATCCTAAATGATACTTCTGAAGAATCAACAGTGTCTTCAAACATATTTTAGTCTCCTAGTCTAAGATATATATATCAAAAGATAATTGCATATGTTTTGCCCTCTTTCAATATTTGTATGTACACATCCCCAAAGAATAACGTTGTTTGCTCCTCTCTGGATCCCACCACTGTTACCCAATTTAATATAAAATAACATGCACAACAAGCGATTTCAGCCACCAAGAGAATTGGGAGAGATCACTTAGGACATTTGCTTATTCCTTGAGGGAACCCACCAGCCCATTTTCTACTTTTCCTTCCACATGCAACATTTTACTGTTCATATACACTTTTTTCTTCCTCCCACCCCACTGCACTTCCTTGGTCCCTGCGCTTTCCCATCCACATTTAATTTTGTCTTCATCTTATTCGTCTTCTATTGGTACAACCTCCACCCAATTATGTTTTCTCATTATTCCAAGTCCAAGGTCCTTTTTCATTCAGTCATTATTTTATTTTTATTTGTCCTTTGGGCTGCTTTGCAGCAAGTTCAGGGGCCCCTTCATTCATAGGCCAGCCTTTTTGGATTCACTGTTTTTGTGACCACAGAGGACTCAAACTCTCAATCTTCTTTATTCACATAAAATTGTCAGGCGGGGCATTCAATTCTTTCTGGGGAACACAAGCATGGGGGAGTCTCATAAGAAAAAAGTCTACAAGTTTAGTTACAACCAGACATGTGGCTAGGTCCCTCAAAACCATTTTCACAACTACATTGGTTTTTCTCCCTGCCCGCAGAATCGGTTGCCGTCAATCACATGGAGTGCAGGTAGCTCCCGTCCATCTCTAATATAAAAACTGGATGAGTTTCTTGAAGAATAAGTATATTTTTATCATCAGTACTGCCTCCTCAAACCTAAACCTTATAATAACCACGCTGTATTCCTATAAGCACTCCTACCTCCTAAAAGCAATTGCTACTGTATTTTCTCTTTTCTTAATGTAATAGAATAGATGCTTCTTTCTCCCTTTCCTGCATATCTTAACGTCACCTATGACACATATATACTGGCTGATACCTGGGTGTGTCAATGACATGAGACCAAAAAGCACATACATATTTGCTTTTTCCTTCAATTGCCCTATTTTTCGAGGGCTTTCATTCAAAATGTTCTTATAGTGCACTGGTAAGGATTCCAATCGGGCATCACACACTGGACCAGGACACTTGCTCTTAGCCTGGGATGTGGTGCTCAATAGGAATGCTTTTTCTTTAATTTCAACAAATTCAAATTGAGCCGATGCCCGACCCGTTTCACACCCCCTTTTACAAATACCCCGGATCACAATGGACCATGAACCAGGCCGGTTGGTGAAAATACAATATTTCTTTATTTTAAAATTCACAAAAATCACACAACTTTTAATATTGGGCAGCAATCACCAATGGAGTGATAATGACAATGGAAATGGAAGCAATGGACTTGGTTAACCTCCTAGTAGAACATATCCAAAGCAAAAATAAATAGGAGCACTTTTTGAATTAGGATAGATAGCACCCAAGTTAAGTTTTCCCCCTGCAATGTTCCCTCAACCCACAAATAATCGAATTCTGAGTGGATATAAAGGAGCAGCAGGTAGTCAGGAATAAGAGGCAGCAAACAGAATTTTGCAAAGACCTAAAATGACACTTAGATTTTGACAAATAATTAATTATATATGTGTGTTTAAATAAGATATACTTATGTTTTATCACAGTATTAGGGATGTTATATCACCAGCAACTATAAGGTAAGGTATCACAAAAGCATACAGTTCACAAATCAGATTGAAATGGAAAACCCAGTGCAGCCGAATTCACATATGGAAAAGTTGCATTTTTTCTAGTTTGCAGTTTTAAATGTAAAAAAAAGGTTTTTTCAAAAAACGGGTGACAAACACTAAATCAGAATGCGTTTATTTTGCAGGATGATAGGTGCACAGCACAGGGACAATACAGAAGTGAAAGGAGGGGTATAACCAGTGAATTCAGAGAGATTGGGAAGATAAAATGAGGTTTGTTTTTGGGAAAATAGAGCAGTTCAAAAGGCAAATTTTACTTGTACTAAATTATCTAGACTATATTGTTAAAGAAAGCCAAGGTACGTTCAAAGATTGATTTGCGACGTTAACCCTTTCCCGCTTGGTTCAAATCTATGTGGAAATTAATTAAAACATTTCCAAATTTGACTAAGGAGTTACCAGATGAGATGAATGAAAAGAATGACGCTAACACTAGAAAACAAGAACACGGTGCACAGAGAATTTGAACAGTCTAGACAAGTTATCAGGGTATGGATAGGGTTGCTTGGAGAGTGGAACAAAGACAAAGATGGGGTAGACTATGTTTTATGGGGCAGGGGATACTCACAGTCCGCTCTTAAATTTGAGATTAGGCACAGTCAACTGCGTTCTGGACTCCAGGGCTCGGGTCACCAGGTAGCTGCGGACTCTCCTAGCAGAACAACAGCTGGGTCTGTCTGGTCACCGGATAATCAGGACAGCTGGATGGCAGGGATGCAGCAGGCATGCAGTTAGTGGGGAAAAAGCCAGTCTGGTTTCAGTATGCTTCCCAAAAGAACACTACAGCTTTTTCATTTAGTTATTGGGATTTCTTTGGGTGGGATCTCTGGATTGAGGCCTTGCTGGGATGGTCAGCAATGCTTTGGCCTTGCAGTGGAGTCTGGAATCAGCTATGCTTTGGATTTGCAGTGGGATCTGGAATCAGCTGTGCTCTGGCTTTGCAGTGGGATCTGGAATCTGGCAAGATGAATGTAAAAGATCAGGAGCGCAAGCGCAGGAAATTCAGGACAGAGTCTGTCTAGAGTTTTGTCAGCCACCCTTTTTATAGAGCATGGTGATATCATTGAATTATATGGCAGGGCAGGCTTAGCTAAGCGCACCTCTAAACAACTGGATTGGTCAGGGGAGATAGTTACCACTTTCCTCCCAGTTGGTTGGGTTCAATGGCATGATGTCAGATTTATGATGTGAGTTTTACAATGTCCAGAGCCTCCCACAGTTACTTTAGCTACAATTCATTTGTACAGTTGGGGACTTCTAACAAATTACATAAGCAGGTTACATATTTTATGCAGAACATGTCAGTCCAACTTTACAATTTGCAAGACATTGTTTTGCCCTTCTAATAATTTTTTGTTATTTTTAGTGTGACATATTCAGCCTAAAATTCTATAACTTTACACGTGTGTATGGATTATCAACAGGCATATCAGTATTGATTTTGATATTGTCATCATGTACACTTTCCGTGGAATACCCATTCCCTGCCATTTTTGTTCCCTATATGGCAGGGAAGGTAACAACATCTTAAATTAGAACCCCCAAAATTACATTAAAACTGAACTTTTTACATTCCTGTAAATTTCTGTTGCAAAAATAACTGTCATCAAAGTTTCTTAATAAAATAGTCTTTTGAAACAAATGGGCATTCTTTGTACTTCACTGGGACAATTTTTTTAGTCTTCAGCTACCTCCAACTGTCACTTCAGCCCAGTGTGGGGGAGGGGTTTTCCCAGTTTGATTGAAGGTTTATGGCCGCTTCCACTTCACAGGTTGGTGTCCTGGAACTTCCATTGTAAGAGGCCTCCGCCCAGACCAAAGTCTGCCAAAGTAGCAATTATCACTTGTGTGTTCTACCATCTACTGTGAGGGGCCTTCTGTTGCTGGCAACCCCCAAGCAGAAACCTGTTTGGGCTGATTCCCCCCACTGCAACCAATGCATTTAATGTGTTATTTTATTTATTTTTGTTATAAATCAGAATAAAGCCTGCTGAATAAGATCTCGCATGTATGTTTCACAGCACACAACCCCTTCACATTGCTAGATAAGGGCAGGGCCTTATGCAACATACACCTTTAAACAAGTCTTTTTCTCAGTTTGCACAAGTACATTTTAAACATGTGGTGACTACATTTTCCTTGCAAATTTGATTGTTCTCTTCCATCTGAATTCCCACATTGTTTTGTAGCCATAGTTAGCTTCTGATATGCAGCAATGGGTTAAAACACAAATGCACTGAAATTGACACATTGATCCTTGACATTTTGTAGTCAAAAAGTGAAGCGTTTCCCATGTAGCTGAATTAAAGCTTCTTTTCTTCAGATCTGAACAAGAGCCTGTCATTCAGGAATTCTGCTCTTGTCTGCTTAGAGGACGATGGGAATGTGGAGGGGCATGGCAAGGTCTTATTAATAAAAGTGTTGTGATGAGTAACAAAGGAAAAAGAGCATCAAAGCAGCATCATTTTAAAATGTAAATATTTCCCTTTTTCCATGGGAACTTTGGGCGTGCAGCAAGGCAGTGCTGCTTTTTCACTCCCCTTCTTTTGAACATGTAAGAACACACTGGCGGGCTTTCTCAGTGTGCTCCCTTGTTCCATCCTGCCCAATATGTGCTTGGCAAGATGGTGCAGCCATCATTTTGTAGCTGAAACACAGTTTTGGTGTGATGCAATGGTGCTCACAGGAGCCAGCGCAGCCATTTTGCAGCTTGGTTATGGAAAGGAGTACAGCTGAGTGGGTAAATATATCCCACAAATCCCCCCTGATTCTTTTGAGATTGTTGAGGGAGAGTTGGGCAAAGTGAGATTCATCGGTAGGACAAAACGGGGTTCATTAGGTGGGCAAAACGGGGTTCATCAGGTGGAGTCCTTCCATCATCAGGGAGCGGTACTTCACAATCCACCCCTTGTCTCTCATTGTAGTATGCAACGACACCCGTAGCTTCCCCTTATGTCTTTCTTTGTGGTGTGGAGTGACACCCCTGCTTTTCCTTTGTTCTTTCCTTTCCCGGTCCCTGGGGAGGCCCTCCTTGGTGATGAATGGAAGGGACCAGTATGAATCTATTAAATAAAACAGAACTGGTTACTACATTTTCCCACTGACTGTCCTCCTGGAAGGTTGACAGCAGTGGGACACACATACACATTTAATATGACAGTTATTTAGGTAATAAAGGTAATTGATAAGTCCCAATCAACAGATAACAATGGATTTGGCTAGAATTTTGGGGAATCCCTTTTCCTAACAATGAAGAACCTATCTGTTCCCTTCTGGTTCTTCTTTGTCTGGTTCTCATTCTCCAGATGTCTCCTCTTTTTGCTGCAAAGTGTGCCTAGGGTGACATCGTTTTAACTGATTAATATGGACCAGTTTCTCTTCTGTCAGTTCTCCTTTGGGGATGCAGATTCTGTAGGCGAGGCCTCGGATGGTGACCTCTTCTCCATTTTTGAACTTCAGTTGCCTACGGTAGCAATGGGGCTGACCAGAAGGCTTTCTTTAGGACTGCCAGAGCCCTGAGATTTACTGTCCTATTGGGACCGGGCTTGGAAATAACTGGGATCCAAATTAATTTTGAAATGCAGCTTGGTTATGGAAGGGAGTACAGCTGAGTGGGTAAATATATCCCACAGTACATATTTTCTAAGTGACAAAGGAACAATTTTCTTTCTGGTTGTGTAATTCTTCACACCATTGGAGTTTATTGGTCTCCCTTTTTATGATAAAAATAATAAAAGACAAAACAGACAACAAAACATTTTTTTTTTAAATCAAAAAAGTAAGTGGTCTTCAGCCGCTCCCCTTCTGTCTTCTTGACATATCTGTGGCGAATGTGGTGTCTTGCTCCCTGTAGAAACCATAATAGAGACAAAGTCATGATAAGCTGGCAAAGCCATCAATTACTGCCTTAAAGTAGGGCTTTGTTTTATCTTTTAACATGATTTTGCTGAAGTCATCTCTCAGCCCAATAAAATATTTTTAGTTGAATTATCATAAGTGTAGTAACGGGCCTGTTTTTTAGTCTCTTATGCTATGCTGAAAATGTGAAGTCCTCCTCCTGATGGTGTGGGCCACAGTCTCTTCTTTCTTTGCTGTATTTATACTGTTGGGACGCAATTAACATTTTTGTTGCCCTTCCTACACTAGTCTTACTTACCCGTGGTATTTGGAAACAAGCACTGATCCTATTAAGTGCATGCAAGTGTGGCATATAGGCATATACTGTTTTGCCTATCCTTAAAGTTTCATGCATTTGCCAAATGTACATATTTGGCATTTCTTTATCAACAAGATGACATGAAGGTTACTGCTCCTTTTATCCAAACGTCTTTTTCATTCTCCTCCTTAGATATGGCCATACTCGCATATATATGATATTCTGTGCTCACACCTGTTTACACCATTCTTGGGAAAAATGCTATCTATTTAAAAAGACTGTATCCCTTACTACCTTTTTTATTTACTCACCTGGGTCTTCTTACTCCTAACAATGATCAATAAGGTTATTCACACACTTACGGTGTCAACTGGTACTTACCTTTTTCATTCCCTACTTGTCCACTAGTACTTACTTTGGTCATAATGTTTCTTCCCATTATAGCTATACTCCACTAAGGCCATATAGACATCCTTCTCGTGCTCCAAAAATGACTGTTTTTTCATCTGTAATGTAAGAATATATTTTAAAAGCACAATTTCTGGTAAAGTAGATCAGATCAAAGATTTGGTGTACACTCCCAATTCCACAACTACTGGAGGAACCCTAGGCTTGAACTCCCCTGCCCATGGCCAGGATAGGTTTGTGCTAACGAATGGGCTTTGTGTCCATGCAATCCGTATGGTGCAAGGTGGTCGCAAGAGTGGTATGTGCACTTGCGCCCCAAACTCAGATTCTGGGAAATACTGCCACTTACCCATGCCATCGGTCAAACTGCAGAAGATCTAGGGGATGTGGGTCCATTGGCTGAAATAGGTGTCTGGTTTAGGTCTGGTTCAGGTCCGACTAAGTGGTGGTTCCGATCTCTGGTGCACGTGCAGTGCTAAATAAAAGCTTCAGCAGGATGAACCAGATGACAACTGTGACTCCCCTGTCGAAGATGGATCTGAGGATACAGCAGGAGGAGTGAACCGGTGAAGGAAGCCTGGTGAGGGGTTGACGGGATCATCTTGCGGTTGCATTAGACAACAGGTTTTAGGCAGCCCACTCTTCAGAATTGCAGCATCTGCAGGCAAGATGTTCCTGAGCAACAAGCTGAAGATCTGCTAAGACCCAAGTCCCAACTTGGGACAGTGTCTGACGCATCAGAGATGCCTCATCATTGAATGGTCAGGCCCCAAGATGGCCCACGGAAACCGCTGATGTTCACTGATGGGCGACAAAGACAGAGGACTGTTTCATCCCACCAGTCCATACCTGGAATGTATCAACAAAGGTCTTCCCTGGTCACAGGAGATGAGGTAGAACATGCCCAGTAATTGGTTTTTGCCATGCTGGATTCTTCTGTTGAAATTCTCTGGGAATTTTCAGAGATGTCTTCTGTCATTGAATTCTTGCCTCCAGTAGGGGACCTCCAGAGTGGCTCTGGACCTCTTATATAAAATCCAGGCTGAGGATTACCCCAGCCCTGAATATAGGAAGGATCTGCACTCTACAAACTAGCAGTGGCTGCCCACTTATGGAGAGTCAACTACCCAGCATCTGCTCAGCAACCGACGTCCAGTGGGGAAATGTGGATTGAAATCAGACAGTCACAGTTCCAGTATCAACCAGTTCCTATTATACAAAGCACGAACAAGGACTCCTGAGCGCAGGGCCCCTTCAAGGTAATGCTCTTAAATAGAAATGTACAGACAGGGAGCAGGAAGATGGCAACAAAGTAAAAATCAGCAAAAGTCTGGTTTTAAACAGCCATTATGATTATAATGTACCCAAAACGATATTATGACTGCAAAAAGGATGGTGCAGAGTAGCGCCCCAGAAAAATCTGTAAAAACACAGTTTACTGCAACCAGACAGCACTGGCACATCTGTAATGCTTTCCCTAAACTCTGCAGGTTTGTCTGTACCCTCTGATGAATATTCCTCGTCTCTTGTCTCCCCACACCTGTGTGGCGCTAGAAGTGGACACCATCCAAGTGTAGGTTGGAAGGGATAGGAGTATGGTGTAAGCTCACATGGTGTTAACCAACCGTGTGACCCACCTAATAAAAGGCACGAGCCAATTCCGGCTTGTCAGTCAATCCAGAACTGACTCCTGCTTTTTTTTGTGGTGCCGCACAGCATGCCGAGGGTCTACTTGCGAGGCCCGGCTTCAAGACGGGCAACACTGCTGGGCAACACCGTCCCAAAGGATTCATCCAGCCATGTGATCATGGCCATTTTTGCAGCCTTGACATGGGTGCCCCCACTGCTGGGGCTGCTGTTCGCTGGGTGCCCCGAGCCAAGGTATATGGCTCTGGTGATCTGGATCATGCACGATGCCCCCTGCAGTGCCCCAATATGCATATGCAGTTCCATAGTGCATGCAGGGTGGTCCCGGCATCTGGTGGGACCCGCATCGGTGAACCGGGAGCGGGCCGTCACATTGGCGACGAGGGGTGGTCCAAACCTGCACATGTCCGTGTGGGCTACCTGAAGCCCACTTTGCTTCCCAAAAGGGGAGGAAGAAGCGGCATCTGCCTCGTGTGTGTTGAGTGGTGGCTGCCGCACAAAGGAGGTGGGCGGAGCCTGATACATCCCAGGAGGGCGTGGTCTGGAGTGACCTGGGCCTGTGGGGGTGAATGTGTGTGGCGCTGAGGCCTGCTGGCGTCTCCTGTGGTCCTAGAAGGGGGATGCAGGGAGGAGCAGCGGGTCCTCGTGTGCCCACTTTTTTGAAAAAAAAGTGCTCTGGACGGGGCACACACACACAAAAAAAAGAAGGACTGCAGTGGCCCCAAAAAGAGGGGGTGTGGTCAACCAAGACCCGGTCTAGACACGGTCAAAATGAACAAAAGGGGTATTGAGGCCAGCAGCCGTCCCAAAGAGAAGTGGAGTTGCCTGTCAAGACCTGGGTCTGCCGTGATGACATAATGGAGTGCAGAGGCCAGCAGAGGGGTTGCAGCCCTCGTTGGCCCACGGTGCAGGCAGAGCTGCCCGTGTCCTGGGCTGCATGCCCCTCTCACCTGGAGGTCCATCAAACAGGGTCAGAGGAGCGAGGACAATGTGAATAAGATGGTGTCAGGGCTGGATGTGAGTGGCCCCGATGCCCAGTGAAGAGCGCGGCCCAGTTGGGGCTGAGTGTTTGTGTGCTTCATTTCGAGTTTGTTGCAAGGAAAAGGGCCATTGAGATATGGTATTGCAGGCCACAGGTGCAGGAGTGGTGGTACAACCTGCCCACTCGATCAGGACTGTGCGAATAAAGGCCCCAATGTGATCTGGCATCCGGCAGCGGTGGCTGGCAGGTTTCAAAACAAAAGATTGGGGAGAGGAAGGAAAGGCTGCTGCCGTGCCGGCACGATGGAAAGGGGTGCTGGCTGCGGGCTCGGGGTAGGAGTAACATCCTCCATGTTGAAGGCAGAGCGTGGCTGCCTATGCTCATCACACAGGTGCAGGCCCCATGTCAGCATAGCCCGAACATGCTGTTGCCACCCCAGGGCCAGGTGGCAGGAAATCCTCATGAGAAAAGAAAAGGAAGGAACAGAGGAGGGTTGCAGCTCTCGCGAGTGCTTGTGCGCCTTATGCCGCTAGCAGTGTCCAGCAGCAGCCCCTAAGTGAAGGGAGTGTCCCGTCATCCTGCCACCAACCCAGCACCCTGCCACGGTTTGCCCCACCAGCTAAGGACTAGGCCGATGTGGCCCCTGGAGCCCACTGGTGCCCCCAGGTGCGGCTTTACCAGCCCTTGAACTCTGAACTGTCCTGAAGAGATCCAAATGGAAGTATGACTGGTATCCTGCGGACCTGCAAGTGCTTAAAGTGGACCCTGTAGTAATACACATGAAGGCTGGGAGTCTGCAGATCCTGGACATGCTTAAAATGGCCGTGCCAAGATGGTGTGTGAAGCTCTGCCCCTGCGCTTGTGGGTTTTGTGTTGAGGGGTGTCAGGCATGAGCAATGGTGTCTGTCAGTGGTGTAAGTTCCACTTGCCCAGGTTAATAAAGGGTGTGCTTGAATGTGGAGTTTTCAACGTGTCACCAGTAACCCACCAACCCTGACTGTCACCCCTATGGACACCAAGGCTTAAGGGGTGGGGTAACCTGGGATCCTAAGTGTGTATAAAGTAGTTGCACCTATATTCCCAGTATTATGGTTTGTATAGTGGCGTGATGTCCTGTTTAAGCATTGTTTGGTTTTTATGGAAAAGGAGGAGTGTTGCATGTCACCCCTCCTGGGAGCATGGTAGCTCCCAGGACTTGTGCTTTGGTCACATGATGGTAACCATGTGACCCTCCTAATGAAAGAGACGAGCCAGTTCCAGCTCATCAGTCGATCTAGAGCTGGCTCCTGCGTCTTTGTTTGTAGGCACCATGCTGGTACCGCGCTGCATGCTGAGGCACTACCCACGTGGTCCGGCATCAAGACAGTGCCCCTGAGGGACAACACCGTCTCAAAGGATTCATCCAGCCATGTGATCATGGCCATTGTGGCAGCCTCGGCCTGAGTGCCCCCATGGCGGAGGCTGCTGTTCGTTGTGTGCCCCCAGCCACTGTATTTTGCTCTGGTGATCCGGATTATGCAGGGTGCCCGGGAGTAGGCCACCACACAAAATACCACACTCTAGCTTAAGTCCAGCCCCCTTCTATGACCCTGTTTGACAGGTACTTGGGGTTCTGAGGGCTGCGGCAGTGAGGCTTGTGATAGTTTATTGGCCTTGTCATGGGATTGGGTGAGGGCTGCATGTCCCAGCCCCTACCCACGTGTCGCCATAGGTGTGTGCATTACTGTCTGTCTACAACAGTGCAGTGCAACACTTTAAAAAAAGGGATGGTCGGCCATCTTGAAATTAGGAGGTCCTGTCATGACTACTGCTGGCTTCTGTCATATCTCTCCCAGCCTGGAGGGTGTACCATTCGTTTCCCTCAGAGTGCTACCATTGTTCTGTTCTCTATGTTTTTCTCTAACATAAAGAACATTTATTTATTTAACTGTTTTTTTAATAACGCGCCTAATACCGCACCTGAGGTCGGTTGATGCAGGATTCAAACCTCTGTTGCTTTTTTCTCTGCGTGATCTTGCTTCCCAGGCCAGCATGTTGCCCCTGTGCTATAATCACATGCTGTTCTAACATGCGAGCTTGTGGCCTTCATAACGTCCTCGGGAATAAGGACGAGGCCCTGCACCATCCCATATAACTCTCCCAAAGTCGCATTGATACCGCTAGGGTGGTATAGTTTAGTGGGTTGTCTCCAGCAACCCCTAGGGTCCCTCTCTCCGAATTTCCTGATCCAACCAATGGGACTCAGTTATAGCATACACACAAAAGCAGGCAGCACGTAAAGCACACAAAACAGCATGCTATGGTGCCTTGCCTACATACAGCAGACAGAGGAGCCTGGTTAAGAAAATCAAGTAACTCCCATGCATGGGTGTTGCATTCAACACAAGCACACTATCTCGAAAAAATACAGCATTCATGTGTTCCGATTAGTAGCGCCAAGAAACCACGCAGGTGCCAACAGTGCGCGGTATAACATAACATTGCATAAGTAAGTATAGTATTGTACAAACCTCTATCACACATCCCTGGCCCATAGCTTCCTATTAGAAGCACGGCCCTCTTATCGGTTCCTTTTTCAACTGGGCAATGTCAGAATAGCTACATTAATGTGCAAACAGCAGAGACATATTGGCTTTTCAATCTTGTCGGCTGTTGCCATTGCTGTCACTAGTATTATCTGCAAGTCACAGCAGGGAACTACTTCATTTCCCGGTTTCGTATTCCCACGCTGGTGGAATTACTAAATATTCATGTTCTCTGGCATTGCTTCTTTTATTAATCTTTATGGTCTTGTCAGTTTATTTCCAAAATATGCCAGCGAGTTCCCACAAAGTTGTCAGTAGAAATCTACCCTGCCTGTATTCCTGGGGCGACACATCATTATTTCATGATTACGGCATCATTATGCCTTTTCATGAATAGTTTTGTGGTGGGGAGGGAGGTTTGCAATAAAAAAAAATGAAACAAAGGCAAAGTGGAATAAAACAAGTTTCAAAAGAAAGGTATATAGTTGAATTCCTGCTGTGAAATCCAGTAATGCAAAAAAGGCACCTTAAAACTGTACTTTTCTGCATCCGGGAAGACTGGTGAAGGCCCTGAAATATTGTTATTGATCTGTATATACATGTACTTGCACCCAGTGCCACCCAGCCAATCATATCGCTCAGACCAGGGACTATACCTCCCGGTGTGGACCCATATTTCAGCCCATACCTAGCTCCTTTACTAACTTCTCTCATGCGCAGGGAGGACGTCACTGCCTCTCAAATGTTTCAGTTGAAGTGGGCCCTGGAACTCAGATGACACAGAAACGTACTGCTTTAATTCGGACATTAAAAGTGTGCGGCGTGCAGGTTACAGGCTGCATTTGCTGGCACCATCAGGCCTGTCAAATCCCTTTTGCAGTATCCAGCAACGTTCGTATCACCCTGTTAACCTTTTTAATCCAGTTTTCCCAACATTATCACCCTATGATCATATCAACGAATGATTAATAGCTTTTGAGCAGACGTTTAGAGTTTCAGCTCCCTGCTGGCTGCCTGTCTTGTAATAATCTGCAGCTATTAACCACCTCACTGCATTCTTTTGACTTTCATTTAAGCACCCAATGGATGCCTCCAACTGTTTTTCCCAGTTGTAAGGCAACGTTGGCTGCCAAACATCATTTTGAAATGGGCACCCACCAGCCCTGCTCATGCCGTCCACTTACGTCGAAATACAAGCACTAAATGGCTTGACTCCAGCACCTGTCATCCCACGTATGATCACCATCATCTGGGCAACTATGGAAATGGAAGAAGGTTCCGCTTGGAGCAGCCACTACCTTTTCCATGTTGCAGTTTGTATTTTCCCCCAACAGGGCATCCATTAGCACCAACCGATCTCTTCAACGCATCGATGATTGTAGGTGCATCCCAAAAGGGGTGCTTTGAATGCATTGGTGCTATCCTCTGTTTGGTATCAGATGAGAACTGACGTTTTGAAGCAGGGGTGATTGCAAGTATGATGTGGGTATGGATAATAGTGCCTTAATTACTTACAAGAAATCTTCATTACCCATAGTCCTTCTCTCCCACATTACTTATGCTTCTGTAACTGCTCCTCACAGTTTCTGTGTTCCTTTCTACCCTTCTCATTATCTTTCTTACCATCCATTCCCCTCCCATCCTCAGTACAATAACCCCAGTGCAAGCCCTTAAATGCTGAGCTCTATGCAATTCTATGCAAACCGGACGAGCATACTCGTCCTTAGCACTTTAGGGGGTTATGATGCATGCCCGAGAGTTTATTAAGTGCCAGATAGCAATCTGAGGAGCTATGTCACTAAAGAGGGGCAGTGTCTGTAACATCAACTTTGTGGAAGCGTCTTTAAAATAAACTGCCCTATAATATATAATTGTGCAGAACATGGTAGTGTATGACTGTAACCAATTATTGATGAATTTCCGGGTTTTACACAGGAGCGACTTATATCTGGGTTTGTGAGCATGACGTATTATACGACTCTCCTTCTCTTTGCCAAGAAAATAAGGTCTATTTAAATAACCAGCCTCATTTTAACAAATAATATTGCACAGGAAACAAAGGATTCTGACCTACACGGCTCTTAATGCTAATTAAAGTAACTTAGTGGTCAGTCGAGTAACTTTTCTGAAAATGTTGGGTGGGACATGACATCTGAGGAAAAGGTGCTCCAGCCAAATGAATGGGGACAAAATGGTGTGCCATGAAAGTTGTGGGGGAGGAGGGACAAACACTACTGTCCACCTCTAAAATTACAGCCGAGTTAGTGATTCCTTTTCTATTTCCATTTTTTGATCTCATGTTTTTGTGACCCTTTAATACATCAAGATATTGTCTCTCCAAATAAAAGTTTCTACCGTGAAGCCAAGCATGTTGAATACGTGTAGCCAGGTTAACCCTACCACACATTCCTATGTCTATCTCCAAGCTCTAAACCAATAGTGTCCAACATTATAGAGCTGGATCAGTCCCAGAATAAGAAAGTGATATGTGAATCCAATATTTTTCTCTGATGTCAAAACTTGTCGATGGTTTCAAGGAAAACTATGTAAATTGTACTGATGCAAAAATGTATTTCACAAATGGTCATGAATTTTCCTCATTCAATCTCTGAAGATCATTTGTGTATTTATGTTGAAGAGGATTTGATTATTTTGTCTCCAACAGTCATGCAGATTTGCTGATATACGTATGGACGATCGTAGGTATTGAGAACGCTAAATAATAGCAGGCCGGTAGAGCTTCCTTTCTGAAGGAAAGCTGCCTGTATTTCTGTGGAATTTTCTGGGGTACTTCGCCAGCAGTTAAAGTTTGGTGACTAACTTCAAATTTCTTAAATTTGTATTATTTAAAATAAACTTTATAAAGAAGGTAGGGGCAATGCGTGCCATCAAACCGTTCATTGGAAAGCAATGAGTAGACGGAAAAGTCCATAACCCGAGGATGATATTCTAACATTAATTAAAAAATGAAACTTTCGTGGGATGTTGGACTCAACAATATTTTCCCCCTTGTTATAAAAAATAATGCTGAATTGTGGGTGGCCTTTTTATGAATACTATTTTACTATATTTCGGAGGTCTTGGAGTTGTCTCAAACACGGCATAGAGCGTTTGTTGTACCCATATTTGAACAGGGCAATAAGATGAACCCCAAAATATATAGACCTTTATCGCTGCTTGAATGCACAAGCAAAATATTCTGTTCAATAACTTTAAAAGAGTTTGAAACGTGGGATTTGGGGGACTCCGTACTCCCTAAATACCAGGTAGATTTTAGGAGAGCACTTCGAACGCTCCTATATGGAATGTCAGTGAACTTAATAAAAGATATTGCTAGGAAAGAACATTTTCAAACGACATATTTGGCAAGCAAAGATCTTTTGAATGCCTTTGATGGGGGCAACAGAAATCATCATGGTGGAAGTTAAAAACTTGGAGCATTCTGAAAGGATTAATAATGCTAATTATGATCCTGCATTCTGACACAAAAAATTGAATCCTGTTAACACCTAAAGGAGATCGATCAGAGACACGGAAAATCAATGTTGGTTTAAGCCAGGGGTGTGTGTCTGGGTTCAAGTCAGGTTCTGGTTTTTATCGTAGTTAGGGTTCAAGATCCAGTTTGGGAAGGTGTTGTTGTCACGCAAGATCTCAGTGGTCAGAGACATCTCTCAGCAAGTTACTGAATCTCAGGAAATTGAACCTTGCAGAAGGATCAGAAAGGCGCAGGATGGCCAAAAAGCAAGACAGGACTGTACCGTGGGCACAGTTTCATATGAAGTTGATTGTGAATTAGATTCTGCATCACTGGAACACAAATGGCTAGAAATTGGAAGAAATGATTCCAGTAACCTAGGAGATGCAGACTCAAATAGTTTTCCTCAGACAAGTTGCAGTTCATGGACTGCACGGGTATTAAGGTCATTACTAGAATAGTGTCTATCAAGGGGAGTCATTCGGCAACCCAATCGGCTGCTAAAAAGAAGAACTTCCATATCATCATGTTGTGCCCTTTGAGAAAGAAATGAACCTTTCACACCTCCCTAGTCACTTTAAAGTAAGGTGAATCCCATAGCCACACTTGCGATGTACCAGGGGGAATGGGGCCATGATAAGAAAACTCTGCACAGACACAATATTCAATATAAATGCATAGATATAGTGCATGCATATAAGGAGACGCCATTTTTGTAGTTATGATAGAGACATGTGGCTCTGCATGACTGCGTGGCAAACACAGGCCCAACGAAGAAACCCGAACAGGCCGAATGCCCTGATAGTAGACAGACCTGCACAGCTAATTCCCATAGAAACTTCTCTTTGTTCCTTAACTGTTGCAAACACTTGTTATCCCAAGAAGGAATTCGCCCTGCAAGGCCGCGAGATAGTACCAGGTGCCACACTGTGCACTTCCATCACAGCCAGGCCAAAAGTAGACCTCCAACCCCCACCCAGCCCACCAGGAGATATGACCCCTACAAGTGATCCAGTCCAAGAACCCAGAATTTCCCGTTAGTAGGTGATCCCAGACCACGAATCATAAACCCAGTGGTCATAAAAGATCTGAAAGAACACAACCATTTCACCTTATTTCATAATGACACACTTACGAGGTATAGGGTGGAATAAATTATAGTCCAAAACAAGGGTGGAAACCTTGGGTGCGGAAAGTGCGCTACGAACTGAACTGAGCAAAGAATGTGTGGGTCAGTGTAAGAGGATTCAATTCAACACTACAGCTAAGTCATTGCCTAGTCTGGGATACTGAATGGAAACCCTTATTAATATATTATGTCCAGTTCATGCGTTCTGGATGACTACCCCTATATAACACCCCTCTCTTGGAATCCTCCTGATCCCACTGAGCCAAGAAGTAGTTCTGTTTTGCAAGTTTAAAGGTTTATTTGATAACTAAAACAATATATATTATATCACGCTTTATAATAAATTAATAATTGAATATCACACTTAATCTGATATGATAAAGATTAACAACGGAGAATCTGGCACTAGCACACTTGTGAATAGGAACAGAAGAATAAAATGGTAGAGAATACTTAATCTAAGTTCAGATGGATGTAATGTTGAATGAAATGCAATACAGAAAATACTCAATATAATTTCAACAAAGCAATGTAATCACTTTTCTCTGGCAATCCCCTCCCCCCCTTTATGCAATGCAAGGAAATGGAAGGAAAGCACACAGTTCTCAGGAATGCAATCAACTGTAATTCAGTTCACCCCAGCAAGCTTACACCACAGAAGTTGGAAACACAGGCCCAAAATGCTTTTACATGTGCTGGCAATGAAGTGAAAAATATGCTAAAATGCTTTTAATTCCCTCTAGAGGTTCAGGGTGAGTGGTATCAAGTTAATATTAGTCCAGGCTCATTCTAGCAATGATACAGGGATGGTTCTTAAGAGGCAAACACATATTTTAGCAAGGAAAGCAAAGAATCTTCTGTTTTCACACGTAGAGAAAGTTGCAAATCGCGGCAAATTCGCGAGTGCATTTTTCGCGATTGCGGCAAAAGTATCGGGGCTAGGAATGCGGTTCTAGGTTCGTAGGAAAGCCACGATTCCCAGCTTTCAGAGGAAAGTTACTGCAAGTCTCTAGCACAAACGGTCACGGAGGTATGAGCGAATAAATAAAGGTCATTTTTCAGATTTGAAATTTTAAAGTTCAAAAAGACAAGTGCAGCTTGCAACTAGAAAATGACAGGTGACAACTTTGCAAATGACAGGTGACAGTTAGGAGGCAGTTCTACTTAGATTAAATAGATTGAATTATATTATTTTAACTAAGAGATTGGTTCTGCACAGTTTGCTAGGTACTCACACTATATTCTTGAATTAAATGGGCCTCGCCACAGATCTGGTCAGGTTTTAGACTGGACTCTGGTCTCTGCACTTCACAGTGATCTGGGTCAGCTCTCTCTCTCTCTCTGGATTCTGGAGATTGATGGATTTGAAGTCTGGATCTTTCTGCACAGCTTTCTCTAGAGATTGATGGAGGTAAAGTATGGATTTTCCGGCAGAGTATCAAGCTGCAAATGGATTTGAAGGTCCCTATCTGTCCTGTCTGTCTGCTTTTATCTGTTTTTAAAATGGGTGTGTGTGCAGCATCACTAGACCCTACCCCTCTCCACTTGCCATTGGCCACTTCATCCGCTTCCACTTGATTGGGGGAATGAAATGAAGTGTCATCATGATGAGGTCTGTTTATGGTACAGAGAACCCACCCCTGTCAACTTACACACAATCTATATTTTGATCCAAAAGGCATATTTGCACAGGTACATATTTGTTTAAAATTACATGCACCCTTCACATATCACAGGAGGTATACCCTGTCCAAATCTGCTCTTCCTGGGGGCTTGGGTTCAAAAATGGCACATATTTCTCTTTTTAACTGATTTTGCAATATCGGACATTACCCCAAATTTATACACATGTGCGCAAGGAGTATGGACATTAGTTGATGAAGTGTCAGATTTTTCACATGCACACATTTTGAGTAATATCCTCTTTTCCGCTAAAACCCCCCTAAACATACCACCGGGTCCTAACACGTCTTAAAATGTGGGCAGAAAAATCACAAGAATTATGGTATCATTTAAATAATTTTCACAAGTCCGTACTATGAGTTATTCAACTTTTTAGAGTTATGTTCTGGCCCCAAAGGGGTGTGGTTTCCCCCCAGCACAAGGTTGAATTTCTGGTTTTTCCAGTTCTGACAAGCCAGCTTGCTCTCACAGGCAGTGCTCCTCCCCTGTCCTTCCAGGAGGAAGCTCCATTTACGACTCCCGCCAATAAAACATTTGCCTGAGTCAGGACAGGGCTTTGTTCAGAGCTCCTGTATTCTGTGGGGGCTCCCCTTAATTCAATTATCAGAGAGATGGCACATCCTTAGTGTGGCCAGCAAAAGGCAGATAGGCCTGGGAACACAGCTGTGACTCAAGTTTCACTCCTGATGGGGGGTAGTTGCCAGGCAAAATTGGAATCTCTTTAAGCCAGTTTTTAGCTACATGTCATTTCTGTTCCCCAGTTTTCTGCATTCAAATAAAACTAAACATTTTTACATATGCAGCTAGAATGCTGATTCTAAGTTTAAAACTATGACATTTAAACAATTGCAGCCTATGTGACATTCAAAAGTAGGTCACTCATTTCTTTTAAACATTTAGATTTTTAGTGTCTTTCAGTCCAAATTTACTTAAACTGCTGAAATCCACAGCTCAGCCAGTCTTGTTATAAACCTTCAAGTCACTTCAGAATATAACTTTACATTGGATCCACCTCTCAGTAAGTCTTTCTTTGGCTTGCCTTGAGTTCATTTATTCAGTTTTCTACAAAAAAGTAAAATCTGGTGTTGTTTTAAAACGCCGGCTTTCTGATAGTGGTGAGTACTGGTACTGCACCCCTTTTTGGGATTTAAGAAAAAAAAATGAATTCCCAACAGTCATGGGTTTGCTTTTGGCAATCAGCATTGCCATTCCCAATGGTTTCAGACTACTGTGTGGGTAGTCCAATGGTGGTTTTAGGCAGTGTCCTTCTGTGCCCATAACATCGGCAAAAATGAGTGGCAGCCTATTCTTCATGCATTTCCCTGTGCATTTTCTGGGAAGCTCTGACCATCATGATGTTTTCCATGTCAGTACTGCACAGTTTTGAGGTAGGGCTTGGATGCGTGGATAAAAACATCCCACAAGCCCCCCTCTTGCGATGGCCATTCTATTTCACTAATGGGACTCGCAAGACCTGGGATGTTTCCTCATCTTCTTCCAATAGATGGCACAGTTCAGCATCTTTTTCTCCATCCGGTCGGATCGATCGGTTCTCCTCGCCGGTCCTGATGGGAAGATTGGGCGGTACTCTGGGCCCCTTGCGTCTCTGCTCCCGGTCTCCGGATCGTCCTCCTTGGCCCGTCTCCAGGTTTTCTTTCTCCTAGGACGACAAAGGAAGAGCGGCAATACCTATTCATGGACATTTCTTCCACCACTGTTGAGATAGTGGGGCAGCATATGCATTTCATCATAACGAAACATTACATTCTTATTTTGAAAAAAAAAACAGTATAACTAAGAGACAGTTTCATGCAAATCACAATATTTTAGAGACTAGATGTGGTATGTTTTATGGTTGGAACGGAATTAATCTGAGACAGTACCCGCTAGGATTCCAGAGGATTCCTCCAGTTGTTGCAGAGTGTGCCTGGGATGGCAACATTTCAACTGGTTTATGTGGACCCACTTGTCTTCCCCCGCTGCCAAAGGACCTTTGGGGATGTGGATTTTGTAGGCCACAGGGGAGATCTTGTCGATGATCTCAAAGGGTCCCTTCCATGTAGGCAAGAATTTCCGCTGTTTTGCCTGGTTTCTTTGGAAGTTGTATAGATAGACCCGGTCCCCCACCTGATATTCCTTCCTGGAAGTTTTCAGGTCATAATGGGTCTTCATGCTATCAGCTGATCTTTCTAGATTCCGCTGAGCATAAGCAAAAGCATGTTGAAGGTGTTTCCTTAAATTCTCCACATACTCATGAGTTGTGGAGGCATTTATTAGTGTCTGCTCTTGGGTCCTGTAGAGCAAATGCTGAGGAAGCACCATCTTGCGTCCAGTCATCAACTCAAATGGTGACATTTTGGTTGCAGATGAAGGGGTAGATCTGATGGCCATTAGGACCAGAGGTAATCGGATATCCCAACTTGGCCCAGAATCTGCCACAAACTTCTTTAATATGCTCACAATGGTCCGGTTGTAGCGTTCCACTGCTCCAGAAGAAGCTGGTCTGTAAGCAATATGTAACTTCCTTTTGACCCCCAGTATCTCCCACATCTTTGTCATTACTTCACTGGTGAAGTGGCTACATCTGTCTGACTCAATCCTTTGAGGTAGACCAAAACGGGAAAAGATGTGGTTAATCATCAAGGCAGCTGCCGTTTCTGCCTTGCAATTTGGGGCTGGGAGACATTCCACCCACTTGGTAAACAAGCATGTCACAGTCAACATGTACTTATTCCCCCTAGCAGAGCGAATCACGGGGCCTACAAAGTCGATTTGTAAATCTGACCATGGCAGTGTCATCCCCCTCTTTTGGAGAGGCGCACGGTGCGTGAGGGATGATGGCTGAAATTGTGCACACACAAGACACCCCTTCAAGTATTGGTCGAGGTCCTGCCCCATGTGTGGCCAGTATGCAACCTCTCTTAAGATTTCCAATGTTGTGTGAAACCCCCTATGACCGGCGGTGGCCGCATCATGGGCGTGACTTAACATCAGGCTTCGGAATGAGGTAGGAACCACCCACTGATCGTGGCCAGCTTTGGATTTCCTTACCAGCAAACCGTCTTGGATCCGGAACATTTTTGGACATTTCATCAACACTCTTAGGTCCTCTTTCCCAATGTAATCGGTATCCGTCAGGGGAAAGTTCTCAGGGTCCTCAAGGTGTTGGTAAAACTTACCAATAATTGGATCCCCCTTCTGAGCGGTAATCAAATCAGCATCAGGGGTCTCCTTACTCCATTGTGCAACTGAAAGGTCGTTGTGAGCATTTGTCTGGGACCTAGTGATAGCAGTGACCTGGATTTCCCCCAACAGGGACTCAATCCCAATTAGATCCCCTTGGATGGACCCGGTTTTGGCCAGCTGATCAGCTAAGTCATTTCCAGTTTTGTCTGGTCCCTCTACTTTGGAATGACCCTTGATCTTCTTCCAATAGATGGTCATTCCCTTCGAGGTGACCAGATCATCAATGTTTTGGATCAACTTCCCATGTTTCAAGGGTTTGTTGTTAGCACATAACATGCCTCTGGTTTTCCAATTAACCAGGTGCTCCACGAACCCGTTCCATACATAATCCGAATCTGTGATTATGACCAGTTCGTGGAGTTGATGCTGGACAGCAATGAGGATGGCCTGATGCACAGCCATCAATACTGCCACCTGACTACTTCGGGGACCAATTTTGTATCCAGCGGAGGGTTCTGGCGACTCATTCACCCATGCATTCCCTACGCCGGCCACCAGTTCTTTCTCCCCGTTGTTGTCAACATGGTAAGAGCATCCATCCACATACACAGTGGGCATTCCCTCACACTTGTCTTCTTCAAAGACTTTGTGTGGGGAATTAAGGTATGCCTCCATGTTGTCCTTGATTTTTAGACTTTTGTCCTCGAGACAGTTTTCTCTGGCACAATCATGCAAGTCAGCCAGACCTTGCGCGAGGGTACTCTTCTTGTTTTGGCCATATCTGACCTCCACAGGAAAGCCTTGCATTGACAGAATCCAGGAAGTAATTCGGGAATTACTCACATTTCCGGCCCGGATTCTATCACTTTGGAGATATTGCAGAGGCTGGTGTGGAGTCTCCACTATGAATTGTTCCCCCTGGATAAACGGGCGGTAATTCTTCAATGCCCACACCGTTGCCAGGAATGCCTTCTCACAATCGTTGAATTTTTCCTCCACAGAGGATAAAGTTTTGCTCACATAGGAGATTACTTTATTTACCTTGTCATGCTTTTGGTATAATACTGCCGTCAAGCACGTATTAGAGAACCCTGTCTCCAGGAAGAACTCCTTGTTTCTGACAGGGTAAGCTAGGCAGGGCGCTTGTGAGAGGCTTCTTTTGAGTTGTCTTACTGCCTCGGCTTGTTCTGGACCCCATTCCCACTTGACCCCCCCCTTCAGGAGATGAATCAGGGGTCTGGTGATCTCTGCGTAGCCCTCAATGAACTTTCTGCTGTAATTAGTCAGTCCAAGGAGGCTCCTTAGTTCCTGCAGAGTTGTGGGGTCTTTCAGTTTCTGAAGTGCTTCCACTTTCTTTTCCTGGGGACAGAGACCCTGAGGAGTAATCTCATGCCCCAAGAAATTAACACGGGTCCTACACCACTGTGCTTTCTGAAAGGAAAGTTTTGCTCCGGCGGCCCTCAACTGTGTCAGAACATAACGGATCTCCGCTATGTGTTCCTCAACAGTTGAGCTTTTGATGAGGACATCATCTATATAAGCCAGGTTACCCCTCGCACCCAGGTCGGGCATGGCCTTATGTAGGAAAATATTACCGGAGTTAAGGTATCCGAAGGGAGTCCGGGTCCACGTGTACTGCTGGCCCCCAAAGGTAAAATCCAGTTTGTATTGGTCCTCCCTGCTGACAGGCACAGTCCAGTATCCCTTGGCCAGGTCTATTGCAGTGAATACCTGTGACCCCTGAATCTGGGCCAGCCCTTGGTCAATGTAGGGAAGAGGCCATCGGGAAGTATGGACCCGTTTGTTGAGCTCCCTGAGGTCGGTGCAGAGTCTCCACTGGCCGTTTGGCTTCAATATTCCCAGCACCGGATTATTGAAGGTGCTGTGGACTGGACGGATTATTCCCCGGGACTCAAGGTTCTTAATTATTTCAGTAAGGGACTCCATTGATGCGAGAGGCAAGCGATATTGCTTCACAAACACAGGAGTCATGCCAGGGTCCGTGGGGATTGTTGTTGTGTGGATGTCAGTGCGACCACAGTCATATGAGTCTACCGCAAAGAGATCTTGGAAATCCAAGAAAACTTGTTTCAACTTTTGCTTTTGTTCCAGAGTCACACAGGCATCAGCTAGGTTGACTCTCTCTTCCACCATCTGCCTGAAGCCTGGAAAGACTTCTGGTTTGGCTATCTCCGCGGCCTCCTCCAGCTGGGTGGAGAAGTCCCTGGTCAGAGTGCTGATTTGGACCGGAGGCTTCAGGTGGGAAAGGCAGCCCTCGTGGACCTGGAAAATCACCTCATCCCTCCTGAAGTCACAAGTCACATCTTCCTTACCATAGGGGCAGGAAGTGTACACCAGGAAGTTCCCCCCATGCCGGGTAAAAATCCTGTCTGGTGTTGTATTGTCCTCACTGTCACTGTCAACGCAGTCCTTGGGGATTGGCCCTAACCGTTCATTTCCAAGATCAATGGAGAAATGTCGGTCATCAACCGCCATTCCAATAATGGTGCCTGCGGCTAGAGTAATACTCTTTAAGTCGCTGTTATCCACCTCTATTAGAATGGTGTCATGTTCTATGTTGACTAATGGAGTTGGGTTTACCCCCAACCCTTGCTGTTGGAGAGAAGCATTTAGATGTATGTAAGCATCAGGGTTTTGCAAATATTATCCTCTTTTAGCTTTCACTTCCAGGGAGAATTGTCGGGTCCTTTCTGGGATGGTGACTTCCTCTTTAACCTGAATTTCAACTCCATAAGGTAGCAATTGAGCTGACCTAACTGCTTTTTCTGGATCATCAAAGCCCATGGGATTATCCGCTAATCGGGACCAAGCTTTGAAGTTTATTAGGTCCAAACTAATGGCAAAGCGATTGAGAATGTCTTTGCCTAAGTAAAAGGCGGCAGGGACGTCTCGCACGACCCAACAATTGTGGACTATGCTCTTGTTGCCAATGGAGATTTTGAGCATACACCTGCTTGGCAGGAGATGTTTGGAATTAGGTGCTTCCAGGTCCATTTCCCATTTCTCTATCAGTTTGAAGGTGGGAATGGCTGGATCTTTTGGGAGTTGGCGAAACATGGCTTCGCTGATGAAGCTCCTACCGTTGTTCACACACACTCGAGCGAGAACAGAGTCCTTCCTATCATTTAACTGAACAGGGATGAACAGCTGCTCTCCAATTTGCTGAATCTCAGCCAGGCTCTGAGCTGATTTCACATCTTTCTGGACTATAGGAGTGGGAGTTTCTGATTGTGGATTAGTATAGAATTTCAGAGTGTTTCCTTCCAGCGTGGAATACCACTTTAGACTGGAAGGAAGGTTGATTTTCAGAAATAGAGAGGACCCTCCATCACCAGTCTGTTGTCCTACTGCTATTACTGTCACGTCTGGAATTTGGCTATTCTGGAAGTGAAATTCTACTTGGTCAGATTTTTGTTCAACCATGTGGCAGGTGCCGTTTAAACTAACATGGTTGACACTCTGTTTTAATTTCATTGGTCGGTTAGTCTGGGTCCAGAGGACCTTGTTTACGCAATCTATTAGGGGTGACAACCTTCTCAGCAGGTCATTCCCTAGTAAACAAGGGGTGCCCTCTGGAGTCACAACTATGACCGGGTGTTTCAACTTGTGTCGCCCAATTTTAATGTCCAAGTCTGCAGTCCCCTCAACGGGAATTTCCTTCCCGTCAAAGTTCTGCAGTTGTCCAGGAAGATAGTTCTCTCCCCTTCCTGCATTCAGTTCGTCAAAGGCCCTTCTGGACAGAAGGGTAGCTTGAGATCCAGTGTCCACCAGTGCCAAAATTGTACCCTGCCCCTGTACTTGTACCGGGGCATAGTATCTTCCCTCCTTCTCCTCAAGGGGGCACAGATAATGCACATTTTTGGACAACTGGTGGGCTAACTTTCTGGTTTTGGACATCGCTAGCGAAGAGATTTGGGCAGAATTCTGTGGAGAGCCTTGGGAATCTGAAAGAAAAAGTTGGCAACTGGAGATCGGAGCCCTTGTGGGTTCCCCTGGCTCTGGTTCTGGGCTGCCCCCCCCTTTTTGGAGGCAGTCACCAGGATGGGTTTGAACCAGGGGATTTTCTTGCTGTTGGTTCTGGGATGAGATGGTGGGCGGCGGTATCTCAATCTCCCCATCTCCCCAGTCTGGATTTGCATCCCTAGGGACCCATTTTTCTTTGGGAGGAGTTCCCCCCTCTCTGAAGGAGAAGATCCTTTTCCCAGGATCCTCTTAGGATCCCTCTCCCTCAAATTGGAAGATCTGTACCTCCTCCTCAAACTGAGTCTGTTTGGGTCTTTTGTTTCTCCTACCCCCCTCTGCTCCTTAGGAGGCAGACTTTCAGGGGCAAGAGATTTTGTTTCCGGTTCCTGGGTTTCCAGGGGCTGTTTACAAGTGAGGAAGGAAGCTTCCTCCAAGGCTTTACACCCCCCTTCCCTTTGTGCCTCCTCCCTGGGAACCGGTGAGTTATCGGGGTGCTTCCCCCGTCATTGTTCTGGGGCACCAGGTCCAGAGTTGGGTGCGTTCTGTGCCGGCATACCGATCTGAGGGTTCTGCTGAGCCCTCAGTATGTGACCCAGATCCCGCGCCATGTTTTGAACCTGACACTCTAACTGGGAAACCCGCTCAGGCTGATACGGGGCCCTGTTTTCTCCCCTGGGCTGATCCCGGGAAGGGTAGCTATCCCTTCTTTGGTAGTACCCCTGGTTGGGAAGATTTGGATACCCCTCCACCCTTGGCCTCCCCTCTCCCGGATTCGGTTGTCTGGGCTCAGGGAATTGGGGAAAGAAGGATGGATGATTTTGGGGTTGGAAATTGGGTGGATACCTGGGGAAAAAGTTCTGCCCAGGATTTGGAGAATTTCTGCCCTCCGGTGGGAAGTTAGGAGGGAAGTTCCCTGGGTTAGGTGCTTGGCTGGATCCCCCCCCTTGGGCTGGAGGAGTCCACACATAACCCAGGATGGGTCTGTTTCCCTTGTACCGGGGGCTTACATAATCAGGAGAGCGAGGGACCCCATTTGTGGGGCTGCCTCCCTGGCCCCCTGTCTGTGACTGGCCCGAGGACCTTCTGGGCCTAGCATTATTAGGTGCAGGTAGGTTTTTAGGCCCCCCCATCTCCAACTCTAAAACGGGGGTGACCTTTACCTCTGCCACCTTGGCAGCAGCAGGGGTGTTGTTGGCTTTGGGGTTTTTGGGCGCATTATTTTTATTTTCTATTGGCTTCTGCACCTCATAGATCTGGGTCGCCTGTTCAATGACCCAGTCTAAAGATCTTTTCTCGTGAAAATCCCTCACGAGCTGGGTCATTATATATTTGGGCAAGGCATGGAAAAACGTATTAATAAATTCTCTGCTATCCGTGCGCACCCTTCTTGTGGTCTGTGCAAAAGCACGCTTTAACTCCTGCACAAATTCTTGTGGGGCCTGGTCCTCCCCACATTGTAAATTGTAGGCTGCCTTGCGAGCCTCTTGGGGATTTCTGTGAACAGAAAAATGTTTTAATATGGCCGCCCTATAGGTGGACCACCTGGAATGATTTTGGTCCTCCAGCCCTGCAAAGAAACTGGAGTACTCTGGGGAGAATGTACACCTTACATTGTGGATACAGCTTTGGCTGTCCTTCAAATGAAAAGTCTCCATCATTTGCTCATAGAGCTCCAAGTGTTCCCAAACAGAGTACTTGGCGTTCTTATGATAAGGCGTGATGACACTCCTGATTGCCTTAATCTGTTTCAATGGGTCCTTAATCAAGGCCCTTTTTGCCTTATTGGCCTTTTTGGTTCGGGTAACCCTTGTCCATTCATCTTCTGACTCAGAGGCACTGCTCCCAGAGGTTCCCGTCTGTTCTTCCAGGTTTTCCCGGATTCTGCGAGCCTGGGAATGGCTGGCAGAATGTGGGGACCTGGTCTCCTGTGTCCTGTACCGCTCAGAGGAGTCTTCAGATCCCTCCTTGCTGCCAGGATTTGATGGGTACCCCCCCCCACTGACCTAACTGGGCAGAGGTTTTCAGGATGCCCTTAATGGGCCTACTCACCTGGGGTTCCCCATCAAATTGCACTGTGCTAGGGTGCCCATACCCGGATGCCCGCCCCTCCATTCCTGGGTGGTACTGGCCTATGAGCCCCATGCTTCTGGCTGGATAGTAATCTGCCATCCCTGTGGCCCGGTGCTCATGTGCGCCAGGGGACATGGGGGTGGCAGAGTCCAGGGACTGAGAGAGATAAAGGCCTCTGGTACTAGGGCTCCTGAGGTTATTCTCAGTAGTTTCCCTTTCCCAGCGAACCTGGTCTCTATCCGCCCCTGCTCCCTGTTGCAATGCAAGAGCCTGCGCCTTCAGTTCCTCAGTTAAGGCCTTACTAGACTCTATCAGTCTCTCCTGCATCGCTACCTGTTGTTGGAGCCTATCATTGTGCTGGCAGAGAGCCTCATTCTCTCTCTGTGTTTCCTGATCGGTCCTGGAGCACTGGACCAGTCTTTGCTGCAGGAGGGTTACCTCCTGAGCTGTGTCCCTATTGGCCTGCTCCTTTCTTGCCAGAGCATCCTCCATCTTCCTGGTGTGCTCTAACAAGTTATGGTGTTCTTTTTGGAGGTCACCCAGTCCCTGGAGGGCCAGGTGATTTTCTTCCATTTTCCTTTTTAAGTGGCAGACTTCCTGGCCTAAGGTATCCCTTTCCTGACTAAGAGTCTGCATCTGTGCCGCCAGGTCGTCCCTTTGCCTTTGGAAGGCACCAGCTTTCTGGCGCTCCTGGTCAAATTCTGCCTGGGTATCCAGGTCTTTCAAAATCAGTTTATTGCTCTCTGCCTTCTCCCTATCTAGGTGGCTTTGCAGGGTGACTACCTGCTCAGCACATGCCCTATTGAAGTCTAACTGTTGCTCCAGCTTTTTCTGGCTCTGCAGTAGGGAGTCCAAACCTTCTTGGTACTCCTTCTGCAAGGCCAGAAATCTGGTATCCTGGTCAGCCTTTTCCTGTTGCAGGATGTCCATATCCCTCTTTATTTTAATGATGTGCTGTCTACTCTCCTTTTCTGACTCCTGGCTCCCCTGCAGCCTCTGCTCAGAAGAGACCAGGTCAGATTGGACCTTCTCTAACGCCATCTGTCGCTTATTCGCCAGATCTTGGCTTTCAGTACATTTATCCTGCATGTCTCCCATATATAGGTACAGGTATGCCGCTATCCTAACCATCTTGTCTTGTTCATCCTTTGCTTTAGGAGCCATGTATAGTTCACTCAGGGCCACATGTAGAGGACCCTGATCTCCCCATGTATCTGACCCTGTTTCAGTGACCTGTTGCGTGATGGCCTGCAACCAGACCATGCGGTCCTGGTGAGTCCACTCACCTCTCACAAATAACTTATGTAAGAAGTGCTCTCTGGCTATTTTCATGTCTACTAAGGTCGTCATTCTAGAGATTGGTCTCTGTCCTGACTTACAGAAATTAGTATTTTATTTTTGCAAAACAGACCTTTTTCTTAGAGCGTTCCTTTGAGGAGTGCTTTACAGCGTAACACAGCATGGTGATCCGACCGGATATGTGTATCTGGTCAGCTGGCACACTGTATTAATCTGCACAAGTGATAGATCTAATCCAAACGTCCGGCACGAGCCCACAATTTGTAAGAGGATTCAATTCAACACTACAGCTAAGTCAATGCCTAGTCTGGGATACTGAATGGAAACCCTTATTAATATATCTTTATGTCCAGTTCATGCGTTCTGGATGTCTACCCCTATATAACACCCCTCTCTTGGAATCCTCCTGATCCCACTGAGCCAAGAAGTAGTTCTGTTTTGCAAGTTTAAAGGTTTATTTGATAACTTAAACAATATATATTATATCACGCTTTATAATAAATTAATAATTGAATATCACACTTAATCTGATATGATAAAGATTAACAACGGAGAATCTGGCACTAGCACACTTGTGAATAGGAATAGAAGAATAAAATGGTAGAGAATACTTAATCTAAGTTCAGATGGATGTAATGTTGAATGAAATGCAATACAGAAAATACTCAATATAATTTCAACAAAGCAATGTAATCACTTTTCTCTGGCAATCCCCTCCCCCCCTTTATGCAATGCAAGGAAATGGAAGGAAAGCACACAGTTCTCAGGAATGCAATCAACTGTAATTCAGTTCACCCCAGCAAGCTTACACTACAGAAGTTGGAAACACAGGCCCAAAATGCTTTTACATGTGCTGGCAATGAAGTGAAAAATATGCTAAAATGCTTTTAATTCCCTCTAGAGGTTCAGGGTGAGTGGTATCAAGTTAATATTAGTCCAGGCTCATTCTAGTAATGATACAGGGATGGTTCTTAAGAGGCAAACAAATTTTTTAGCAAGGAAAGCAAAGAATCTTCTGTTTTCACACGTAGAGAAATTTGCAAATCACGGCAAATTCGCGAGTGCGTTTTTCGCGATTGCGGCAAAAGTATCGGGAGTAGGAATGCGATTCCCAGCTTTCAGAGGAACGTTACTGCAAGTCTCTAGCACAAACGGTCACGGAGATATGAGCGATTAAATAAAGGTCGTTTTTCAGATTTGAAATTTTAAAGTTCAAAAAGACAAGTGCAGCTTGCAACTAGAAAATGACAGGTGACAGCTTTGCAAATGACAGGTGACAGTTAGGAGGCAGTTCTACTTAGATTAAATAGATTGAATTATATTATTTTAACTAAGAGATTGGTTCTGCACAGTTTGCTAGGTACTCACACTATATTCCTGAATTAAATGGGCCTCGCCACAGATCTGGTCAGGTTTTAGACTGGACTCTGGTCTCTGCACTTCACAGTGATCTGGGTCAGCTCTCTCTCTCTCTCTGGATTCTGGAGATTGATGGATTTGAAGTCTGGATCTTTCTGCACAGCTTTCTCTAGAGATTGATGGAGGTAAAGTATGGATTTTCCGGCAGAGCTTCCAGCTGCAAATGGATTTGAAGGTCCCTATCTGTCCTGTCTGTCTGCTTTTATCTGTTTTTAAAATGGGTGTGTGTGCAGCATCACTAGACCCTACCCCTCTCCACTTGCCATTGGCCACTTCATCCGCTTCCACTTGATTGGTGGAATGAAATGAAGTGTCATAATGATGAGGTCTGTTTATGGTACAGAGAACCCACCCCTGTCAACTTACACACAATCTATATTTTGATCCAAAAGGCATATTTGCACAGGTACATATTTGTTTAAAATTACATGCACCCTTCACATATCACAGGAGGTATACCCTGTCCAAATCTGCTCTTCCTGGGGGCTTGGGTTCAAAAATGGCACATATTTCACTTTTTAACTGATTTTGCAATATCGGACATTACCCCAAATTTATACACATGTGCGCAAGGAGTATGGACATTAGTTGATGAAGTGTCAGATTTTTCACATGCACACATTTTGAGTAATATCCTCTTTTCCGCTAAAACCCCCCTGAACATACCACCGGGTCCTAACACGTCTTAAAATGTGGGCAGAAAAATCACAAGAATTATGGTATCATTTAAATAATTTTCACAAGTCCGTACTATGAGTTATTCATCTTTTTAGAGTTATGTTCTGGCCCAAAGGGGTGTGGTTTCCCCCCAGCACAAGGTTGAATTTCCGGTTTTACCAGTTCTGCCAAGCCAGCTTGCTCTCACAGGCAGTGCTCCTCCCCTGTCCTTCCAGGAGGAAGCTCCATTTACGACTCCCGCCAATAAAACATTTGCTTGAGTCAGGACAGGGCTTTGTTCAGAGCTCCTGTATTCTGTGGGGGCTCCCCTTAATTCAATTATCAGAGAGATGGCATATCCTTAGTGTGGCCAGCAAAAGGCAGATAGGCCTGGGAACACAGCTGTGACTCAAGTTTCACTCCTGATGGGGGGTAGTTGCCAGGCAAAATTGGAATCTCTTTAAGCCAGTTTTTAGCTACATGTCATTTCTGTTCCCCAGTTTTCTGCATTCAAATAAAACTAAACATTTTTACATATGCAGCTAGAATGCTGATTCTAAGTTTAAAACTATGACATTTAAACAATTGCAGCCTATGTGACATTCAAAAGTAGGTCACTCATTTCTTTTAAACATTTAGATTTTTAGTGTCTTTCAGTCCAAATTTACTTAAACTGCTGAAATCCACAGCTCAGCCAGTCTTGTTATAAACTTTCAAGTCACTTCAGAATATAACTTTACATTGGATCCACCTCTCAGTAAGTCTTTCTTTGGCTTGCCTTGGGTTCATTTATTCAGTTTTCTACAAAAAAGTAAAATCTGGTGTTGTTTTAAAACGCCGGCTTTCTGATAGTGGTGAGTACTGGTACTGCACCCCTTTTTGGGATTTAAGAAAAAAAAAATGAATTCCCAACAGTCATGGGTTTGCTTTTTGGCAATCAGCATTTCCATTCCCAATGTTTTCAGACTACTGTGTGGGTAGTCCAATGGTGGTTTTAGGCAGTGTCCTTCTGTGCCCATAACATCGGCAAAAATGAGTGGCAGCCTATTCTTCATGCATTTCCCTGTGCATTTTCTGGGAAGCTCTGGCCATCATGATGTTTTCCATGTCAGTACTGCACAGTTTTGAGGTAGGGCTTGGATGCGTGGATAAAAACATCCCACATCAGCATGATCGTGAACCTCCCCCTGTGCCAGTCCTCCAGTTTCCCAGGTGCACGCCATAATGATAGAGTAGCATTGTCTTGCAATAGGACCTTATGAGGAACATGACCTTCATTCTATGGAGAGAAGAGCCCAGCTGTCCTGTGTGATGGAAGATGGATGGACGGGGCTAGAGCCAGGTGCAGCCTGGCATCCCCTATGGAGCAGGCACATGTATAGGGTCTCACCAACCAGCCACGTGGGATTTACTGCATGTATGATGTAGTAATGAAGTGCTGCTTTATAACCTTCTGCTTGTACTATTTTACGGCAGAACATTCTCGAGCAGCAGAGTTCTTTGCTGGCATACTTATTTTGTTTTGTAAAACTTGTTATCCTTGCAAGAAATGTCTTGGCTGTTTTTCCCTAGCGGGTTATATTTTTTCTGGCGTGAGCATTCAAAGGTGTGCCTTCAAGGCCCCAGTTTTGGGGCCTCTTAGCGTCGGAGACAGACACTATATATACATTGTCTGACCAAAGAGCCTTTATATGCCTTTCATCCCTTTCCCCTGACTCCCAAGGTTCTGCAAAGGGTGAAGGTGGAGGAGGAACAGTTAATTCTGGTGGTCGCCAATTGGTTAAGGAGATCCTGATTTGCAACCCTTTGTGAAATATTGATTTTAATCTGATCCAATGCCCGTTATCTATTCCGAGATTTTCTCAGAAGGAAGTGCTCCAAATACATCTCTCAACACTGCTTCTGAAATACATGGGTTGTTGTGAGTAGATTTGTCTATTAAGACCACCACTGCAGTGCAGAACTCAATAAAAGTATCCACAAGACATGCATATGTACATCATTGGCTTACCTTTGTTAAGCCGTGTCCTGGTAGAGCCTGTGGAGCAGTAGACATATGCTTCTGTTAGATTAAACTACACTCTACAACACACTGTATATTCCTAATATTGTGCTCCACATTCATCTTTTTGTGTCCTGATTGTGTGAACCGTGTGCTATTGATTTTTACTTTTCTGTTCTCCTGTCAATGGTTTGTTTGTGAAATGTGTGCACCCTCGCGGTTGGTTAGGGCAGCAAAGGTGTACCCAAGCTGTTTGATGGACCAATTAAGTTGTCTCTTTGTTGGTGCTTACATTCCATTTCACTTTAATCATTTGTTGTTGCATTATTTAAAATGTTTCATGTTTATTAAAATATTCCACTTGACACTTATTTGCACATATTACTGTTTATTGTGTTGGTCGCCCCGGGCTAGTACTTACATGTATAAATATATTTGAAACATAGATTTGAATACACTAAAATGGCACCACAATTCTGCTCTCAGGCACTAGGCTTTGTCCTTTGCAGCAGAGCTTGTGAAGCAGCCAGTTGTTCCCCCTCTAGTATTTCGGGTTTTCATTGAAAAGCCTATATTATTTCTGCCATTTTCTTGCCCCTCTAGATTCGGTCAACAAGGTGGGTGGTGTCTTCTCAGAGGAGCCTTACTGGGCATCTGCTAGGCAGCCACCTAAGTGTCCCCACGCACATTAGTGACATGTTATCAATTGCTGATTGGATTTGCCAGGAAAGCCCTAAGGGGTTCCATGGTGCTGATGTCTTTCAGCCTTGCATAAGGGAGTGATGCTTGAAGTAGAAGACATTTCAACCAATTTGCAAGCAGTCTTGCCTTAATCATTGGTATTGGGTATATCCTCATTGAGTGAGGAATCCAACGAGAGTCGAGGTCCTGGGGTAATGCCTATGTTTGCACACGGTACTCCCCATTATTATAATTTTTTATTTTTTAATTTTTGTTATTGTTTTGTTTATATAAACCTTTACAAAAGAAACTAGAGAAAACATTACTTTATAGTTAAAGAGAAAGAACACGTACAAGCATAAAAAAGAACCTCTGTTTCTCATTTCATACTAACTATATATCATTTCATAATAAAAAACCGTTAAGAATATTTCAGTCTACAAGCGGTACATACAAGCATAAAATAAACAAAGAACATCTGTTTCTCAATTCATACTAGTTATACATCATTTCCTAATAAGAGAACGTTATAGATATTTCAATCTACAACCAGAACAACTAAAACATCTAAAACAGCATGGGTTATCATCATCTAAAAAAAAAGAGCACAAACATTCCTCAAATAGGTAACCACTCTAATATTTAGATTATCTTCACAGTTGTGTAACATTTTTGTCCAGATGAAGTCCCTATTTACATTGGCAGTATCATGTACATATTTTGCAAAATACTTCACCCTTGCGGACTTTAATGTCAGACATACAAGTAAAACATGTTGCAATGATTCAACCATGCCTTTGACTCTGCAAAATCTGCACCACCTCCACTCGTCTGAATAGTTGTTTCTAATGACATTAATTTGATTTGTTAATACAACGTTAAATCTGAAACGCATATAGTCATTTCTGATCTGTTTACTGGGATATTTATGCAAGTATCTTTCCATAGGTGGATACCATTTATAGATAGAACATGATTGCTGGTACAGTGAAGATTCTGCAATTGTTCCCTTAGTATTTAGCCAATCAAAGCCCATAACACTCTCTTTTACCCGCAGTGGTTTGTTCTTCAAGGAGGTTACAGACATAAACATCATTTTCAAACAATTTAAAGTCTCCACAGTCAGAGTTTGAATAAACGGATTTCCAATATCCTGCCCCGCACACGAGTACAGTGACCCTTCAGTCCCTGCGTTACACTTCCTCCACAGAGCTAGTCTTTTCCATTTCACGTTTGCAGCCAATGAATTTAATCCGAATTCATATCTAACCAGTTCCCCTGGTATACATTTTGGAATAAAATAAAGAACTGTTTTCCATATGTAATTCTCAATATAGGACAGATCGGCCTCCCAGCTGATCGGTTGAAATTCAGCACCATAGGTCAAGCGAGGGATAATGTTTTTCAAGTAGAATTCCCTGAGTGGAGCCATTGTAAATTTGCCATATTTCGTCTCTAGAGCTCTCATTTGCCGAATGGCAATGTCCGCCTTTCATTTTAGTTGAGACTTAAATAAGGATCTCAAATTCATACCTGAAATTACGAAGCCCAAGTATTTAAATAAAGGCATTGCTTTTAACTTGTTGTTACCACATGTCTATGTGTAGGAGTTCTCCTTTTTATTGACTCTACCAAGGCGGACTATCACAGTTTTGGAGGGATTCATTTTTAACGAGATTCCCTTAATAAAATCCTCAGAGGCTATTAATAATCTTTGTAGTCCTACCTTGGTAGTATCAATAAGTAGAAAGTCGTCAGCGTAAGCCATCCACGCCAGATGAATGTTCGCAATTCTGGGAGGAAGAAGGCCTTTGTTTGACAAGGCCACACCCGCACCACTTACATATAAATTTAAAATCATAGGCGCCAACCTACACCCTTGGCAGAGAACATTATAGATTTTGAGTTCTTTCGACAGATTACCTTCTGAATCCAGTCTTACCATAACACCAGTATCAGTGTAAAGGGCCATTATTATATCTATGAGAAACGGCAGCATATTTAGAATTATCAATTTCTCCCATAGGGTAGCTCTATCGACAAGGTCAAAAGCGGATCTTAGGTCCATTGATGCAACAAAAGTGGACCTGGCACCCTTCCTCAAGGATTGAGCTATGAGGCTATGTATCATCAGGCCCCCACAGTCAGTCCAAGTATGTTTCCTGAAGCCAGTCTGTCTCAAATCCAAAATGTTATTTTTTTCAATCCATATCTGGATATCTCTTAACACCAATGACGTGAATAATTTGGATTCAGGGTCTGAAATGGCGATGGGCCTATAGCTTGAGAGACATTGGCGAGAACCCTTCTTAAATATAGGTACAATTATGGACACCTTCCATGATTGAGGTATGGTTCTTGTAATTTGTATATTGTCAAATAAAACGAGCAGTATGTTTGCCCAAATCTCAGGGTCCCTCTTAAATGTTTTGTTGGATAGATTGTTAGGACCAGGTGCCCCTGAGTTTTTAGATTTCTTTATTGCGTCAGCAATGTCCCTCTCACTATATTCCAAAAGCCAGGGAGAGTTACATTTCCAGCTTCCCAGAGGCTCACTGCATTTATTTCCATACAGATTAGCAAAGTGTCCCAACCACAGACTTTTGTTTATGGGGTTCAATAGTACATTCTCTTGACTCCTATCCATGTTATTAATTAGACTCCAAAAGTTAGCCGCATTAAATCATCTCAAAGCTTTTAACATGTCTTCACCATCTCTTTGTGATCTTAAACTGCGATGCTGTATGGATCATTTTTTATATCTGTCTTATTTTTTTCTTCATAGTTTATATACAGGCAATAGAATTCCCCGCTTTATTAATGTTGCATATGTCCTTCCTCATATTACGTTTATGTTCCGAGACTTCTTTATCGAAACTATGGATTTTATGACTCATATCCATCTTTTTCGTACTAAATGACTTCTCCAGTATCTGCAAAGTCCTACTAATGTAGTCAGTAAACTGGATGGGAGAATATCGCTCAACACGTTGGTAGTGTGTGTAACTTTCATGATCTTTAATCAGTAAAGCATAACATTTAGCATTTCTTTTTCAGACCATCTTATTCTATTGCTTGAGCAGTTTGTCTCAAGACCATATTTGTAGGTCCTGTTCTCCATTGAATGAACAACAGAGTGAATTTCGATGGTGAGCATACAGTGATCGCTAAGTTCATTTCCTTTACACTCAAACTTCACTAAGAATTTAAAGAAATCACCCGAGCAGACGATGTAGTCAATGGTAGACTTACAACCTCTCGCTTTCCAGGTCGGAGGGTTGTTTATAAGCATTTCCAATTTGGGATTCCCTACCAAGAGATCCATGGACGTTGAATTGGAGATGTAGAAATCACCCAAACTAGATTCGTCCAGGCAATCTGCATTTAGATCGCCTGCAATTACAATGTGCCCGCCAAGATTTACTTCCAACCAGTTATCAATTAAGGTCCCAAGTTTTCGGAGTTCTTCACCAAGTTGTAGGTCAGATTTTTCTGCCGGATTCCAATAAACATTGATGAACAGAAAAGCTGTGTCAATGGTGTTGAACATCAAATTATATCCCACCACTAAAACATGATGAGAAAAATACCACTCCCCTGTGACTCTAGGCTTACTGATGTTCTTTATGGCGGTGATATGTCTCCCCTTTGGACGACCCACTCTACCTCCCAGTGCACACAAAGATGAAACCGTAAATCCTTCCCAGCATAAATGCACCCTTGCCCATGATTCTTGGATGAGAACAAAATCACATTTTGACAGTTCCTTCATTAAAAACACATTGTGTAACAGGTTAGTTGAACCTCTCGAATTCCAACTCAAGAGTGTTAGAGTTTTAGACCAGCTAGAGGGACTTCAATTGTTTTAGTGAGTCAATAGACTCACGAAGAGATAGAGCTAACCATCTCCAGTCCTGTTTGTCTGTGTTATCATCACACTTCAATCTTAGATTATCCCCCTGCAATGGAGGTTGTTCCATCGCGGCAGCATTATAGTTGGATTTCCTATTTGTAGTGGGCATAGTGTGAACAAACTCAAAGATGTCAGAGCCCCTACATTGTAGCTGCTCCGCCTCTTTTAGTAATAAGTTTCTTACCAGTGGTGATGGAATCACCAACCTTACATAATCTAGTCTGTCCCTGTGAATGTAGTCCACCAACTCTATGGCCCTCATTACAACCCAGGCGTTAAGGGGTTAACGGCGCCATAAAAGGTGGCGGCGCCGTTAAACCCTTAACGCCTGATTACGAGGTCCCTTTGCGGGTGGCACTTTAACGGCTGCTTTTAGCCGGCGTTAAAAAACCAATCCGCAAAGGGACCTTGGTGCTAAGTACGGTGCCGCAATTTGCGGCACCGTACTTTGCGCCTTCCCCATTCCCATTGAGCCCTATGGGGCAAAAATGGGAATGGGGAAGGGCCATGGCGGCATGGGGAATTACCGCCCCGCCAACCTCGGAATGGGGCGGTAATTCCCCATTCGCCATGATGGAGTCGGTAAGTTACTGGCATGGAGCATGGTGCTATTGGCACCATGGTCCAACGCCTGGGTCGTAATGAGGGCCTATGTCTGCAGATGAAATCAGATTAAGTTCCTTAATTTGGCTAAATAGGGATAGAATGTAGGGCCTATTCAGGGATATATCACCCAAGTCCTTAAATAAGGTTGTTAGAACCAGCCCAGGTAATTCAGGCCTAACAGGCTCCCTTAGTTCCAGTGCACGCACATCCTGAATTAGTTCAGAAACCCCACACTCATTTTCTTTCTTCAACTCATTAGTTGCCCCATTACCTCGGCCAGTAGTTGCCAGGTTACCTCTACCTATACCCGCACAGTACTCCTCATATGTTCCATCTGTCTTATTGTCGGTTGCCTGTCCCGTCAGAGGTAGCCTTGCTTCATGTGAGTGCCTTTCATTGAGGACCCTCATTATGGTGTAGTAAATCTCGTCATCCTTGAGAGCCTGCCTCGTTACTGAACCCTGTACTGTACCCGCCAAATTTGGACCTAAGTTATCATTGTCACTTATATGTTTGATAGCCAATCTATTTTGACCCGTCGGGTTCTCTAGTTCAGAAGACCCTTTAGCCAAATGAGCAGTGTACCCTCCCCATTGCCCAGATGTACTATTGGCAGTATGTGTTATGTCGGGGAGACTGCCCATCAAACCAGTTGGGTCATTACAGTCAGAAATGCCATCAACCTTAGTGACCATGCACTCACCCTGTGTGTCTGATGGATTATTAGTGGTACCTGCTGATTTTTAATTAGCGGCGCTTCCCATAAATTCAGCTTGTACACATCGGTCAGTGGCGCAATGGTCCATATAAGCCGCGCTCCCTGAGTGTTGATTACTGTTTAAGTTTGTGGAGTAGTTTACGCTACCCATAAATCCTGAGGGGACCTTCCCATCAATTAATCTTAGGCTCAGATTTTTCTTAAAGCCACCAAGTTGCTCCGGTGTGTAGCCACTGATAGTACCGACCTTTTCAGCACGAACCTTCCAATCAGTACTGTCCAGACCTGAATTTACTGTAATGCCCACCCGGGACCTCACAGGTACGGGGATCCCCCCAAAGTCCTCCCCCATGGATCGTCTTACTCTCTGTCATGACTGGCCCATGAGTAATTGTTTTCGTACCGACATCCCCCCTCATTTGAATAAAAGGGTCAACAGTGTTAGGATTATTTGTTCTTGCATTAAATATTTCAAACATATCCTCACTCTGAATCTGTTTTTTCTTTTTCATGATATCACCTAAAGGCAGGTCGCCCACGGTGTAAACACACTGTGTGGATTATTCTTTAGAATTGTTAACGTTCAAAAGCAACCCTTTTGCCAATTCTTTATCATGGTTTGTTTGGGATTCTGGGACGACCATCACTTCATCACAATCCATATCACAGTAGTTCAGAAACGTTCTCGACGTGTTCTTGTTCGCCCATGTATTTTTGTTGTTATTATTTATTTTCCTTAATTTAGCTAACTTTTTCCCCTGTATTTTAGACATTTTTGTCTCAAGAGTTTCCTTTTCTGTATCTTTCCACGGTGCACCCACCGCCGAGTCTGATTTTACCATCTCAATCAAATCATTGTCAGTTTTTTCCTGATCTGGCTCGATTATGTCTTCCTGAGTTGAAGTTATAACAATAATCTCTTCAGGAGTCGTAACCAAGCCAGAGCAAGGGCCATTATGTGCATTCACATTCTTCTGCTTAAACAAGCTAAACTTTTCAATCATTATGTTACTCATAGATTCCGCAAGTCTGTTTGCTTGCGTGACTCGGCCAACAAAAGCCTATTAAATAGACTCATCATTACCAAGAAGTCAGTAGGTATCACATCTGCATGATTACTTACAGGGTTCGCAGCATCAATCTTATCCTGCACAGGTAAGGTATTAGGACAGTCCATCATGTCATCATAGTTGAAGACACTTGGGACATTATTTTCCTTTTCTTCACTATGGAACAGAACTTCCTTACCAACATCCAAGTTAAGTGATTTAAGTGATATATCATTATTCATGTCTTCTTCCCCAAACAGCAATTGGGAAGGATCCATAACTTTATCCCCTGTTTCTCCATATTAGAGCAGTCTTGCGCACACTGTAGTAGCGCCGCCTCCTCTTCTCCCATCTCCGGCAGCGACATTGCTGCAGCACGCGCAAGACTAGCCCTTCTAGTGCTAACTGCCACAAAGAAGTCAGCCCCCGCTTCCTTGCACAGTATCGGGAGTTTGTTCCTTCTCATGTTAACGTTGTTGGTAAGGTAATCCAATACACAGGCACTTACACAAGTAAGCTAAACTCACCAATATTCAAGAGGAGCCCACCCCCACCGCTGACAGCCGAACAGCCCAACAGCCACACTTCTGGAGCACTTCGGATGCGCGCGCGAGATGCACGTGCACCACTGCTAATGAGGAAGAGGCTGTGGGTGGAGAGCGGACGGGAGGCGGAGCAAATAAGGCGGGGCTGAAAGAGAGGAGTAGAGAGTAAGTTACACTCTCACCAACAACAAGACTCGCGGCAGAACCCGCGGCAAAACCCGCGGTCTTAATAGCAAGTAACAGGTAATCACATAAGTGTAAAGTCCCAATAGAGTCCAAAAGACAGTCCTGTAGCAGCGTGTTACGCGCATTAAACGGCAGTACAAACCTCTTCTTGCCGACGCCGTGTCAGGTAGCAGACATCAAACAGCAATAGTGCAGCAGGAGAATCAGAGCTCCCAGCCCAAAAGCCACACTTCCGGAGCACTTCGGATGCACGTGTGAGATGCGCGTGCACCAGTGCTAATGAGGAAAAGGCTGTGAGTGGAGAGCGGGCGGGAGGCGGAGCAAATAAGGCGGGGTTAAGTGTAAAGTCCCAATAGAGTCCAAAAGACAGTCCTGTAGCAGCGAGCTACGCGCATTAAACGGCAGTACAAACTTCTTCTTGCTGACGCCGTGTCAGGTAGCAGACATCAAAGGGCAATAGTCCAGCAGGAGAATCAGAGCTCCCAGCCCAACAGCCACACTTCCGGAGCACTTCGGATAATTATAATTGGTTATTTATAGCGCACAGAGGTTTTTTAGCACAGATCCGGGATCGAACCTGTGTTGCACTGCATCGTCTTGCTTCCAAGGCAAGCTTGTTGCCTCTGAGCTATCTCCACAGGATATCCTACACACTGTACAGTCCTCCCGAGCAGCGTGGTTATGACATCAGTGGTCAGTTGATCTTTGACATCCTATAGTTCTAGGTAAGAAAAAGGGGGCGTGGTCACCAGAGAGGAGGCGGGAATTAATTTGTTAAGGGTTCTGTATAAGATGAGCAAGGACTCATTCCATGGGCAATGAAGGGAGGAGGCATTATTGTGCAGTGGTGTGTCCATTACACAATGATGTCCACAGCTGCATAATGCTGCCATCCTTCAGTGGGTATCTGCCATATCCTTAGAGGGACGTAGGATGTACAGATGGATTCCATATGGGAAATATGTGTATTTCAATGCTTGCGTCTTATATATTATAGCATCATTCAATGCAATAAATGTCCTATAATCATATCTCACGGTTATATCTGAAACTACTCCGCAATTATTTTCATAATGTTCTCGTGTTTTCTAGGTACGTATACCACGCTACCATTGTACATGTTGTTTATGTCACAAATGGATTTTATGGTTGATAGGTTATACACTATATTTAGGGTTAGTCTTACAGGATGTGGAAAGAACTAATCATGGTTCTCCTGTTGCATTGTACGTCAATGATATGTTCTGATAGGGACAGTTACTCACACCATGTTGGAACGCTCAACCTGCCTCGGCTGCTGGCAACAAAGATCTGAAGAGGCCAGGTTCTATTGGGATGAGAAAAGTGGGAGGCTTGGAATGCAACAACTATGTTGTTTCATAATATTTTACGGTGGGAGGAAGCAGTGAGTGAGGCGCAAAGCAAGACAACGCTTCAACCAGATGGGCAGAATCCTGGAGACAATCACAAACACTAAATTCAGAGTTTCTCACTAAAACCCATAAACACTGACATGGGAAATGGTGAGAAAATGTGGGAGGAGCTGTTTAATGTGACTTTGGCACCTTTGGTGTGTTCTGGGGGATTTAAAACATAAAACACCATTGCTTCCTCTTGCGTAGCAGAAGAGGACATCACGGCAGGGAATCGCTGATGCAGGCCCATGGGCTCAACGGTGCAATCAGGAAGGTCAGGTTGTATGAAACTCACAGGAGTATAATCTCAATAGTTGCACCGCTGTGGAACCACCAACAAAATAATTGCTATGGGTAACCCTTTTGCTCCCTCACCTGCACCTCCTGTCTGTGATCCTCTCTATCCCCCCACTCCATCACCTTCCAAGTGTACGCTTATTCATCTATCCTTCCAACTGTATGCATTCAATTCAAGTGACAGGATGATTCAAGTGGATATCATGATGTTTGGTAAACGTAATATACTCTTGAGTGAAATGTTGTGTTAACTACCAACTTGAGGGGCAGACATGGCCATTAACAGCGCCCAAACTGGAGCGTGGTAAGGTCGAGCGCAGTGAGGGCTCAGGGCCATTAATGGCCATGTCCGTTCCAAATGAGGAAGTTAAGGCTGTAAATTCACTATGGCTTTCGTCCCGGAGTGCCAACAGTTATTCTTGTACCCAAACTCCCTTAAAAAAAGACAAAGTTAAGTAGCTCACAGCCAACTAAAATAAGGGAAATGTACCCATTGCTAAGTCTAGTCAGGCAGCAAAGTGGAGTAGAGGTTTGGCCTCAGAGCAGGAAGACTAAAGAGGGAGAAAAGTAGTGGGGGAGTGGATAGGGGCAGGGCATATTAGAGTTGCGAAGGGACGAATAGACATGGGGAAAGGTGAAAGAGGCCTCCCGGCAGTGGTAAAAAAATAGTGCAGACAGCCGAGAATGACAAGGAATGCAGGCTGTCAATAGCAGTGCACTCTCACATTCCGCATTTCCTTCTTGACCCAGCGTTCTGTGATGAATTCAGTAGAGTCATCACTGTTCTACCAGTGGTGATCTCCTCCCATGTAGCCCATGGACAGCAGCAGCTCCTTGATCCTGACCATGGGTGCAGTTATATGAGGGAGGATCACATGGGGGGGCAACCTCCCGGGGGATATCATGACTTCATCGAATGAGACATGGTATCCCTCATTTTCCCTTGAGGATAACCATCCCATACCTGATACTCTCATGGCCTGTTTTCATACATCTCCTCATCAACCTATGAATGGTGTTGAAAATCTTATCCCAAGACCCAGAGGCCATTCTTCAAACTCTGATCTGCCTTGTGAACCTTATGAAAATATCTTCTCAGGCTCCACATACAAATCACCCAGGACTGACATTCCCTTGAAAACAATTACGAATATTTACCCAGGTTTATTGTGCAAATTGTCAAGAATGGACTTCCTTTCCAATAACCACCAAAATACTGGGACGAGGAAGAGGACATAAGCAATGCAGAGCAAAGGAGACCACAAGCGCAATGAGCGCGCTAGTTGTTGGACACACACCTGTGACTGGGAAATTTAAAGAGCAGACAAGAGAGCCGAGGTGTGCTGCTGGCGGGAGAGAGCTGTGCCTCTCTGTGTGAATCTAGTGACTGAAAGGTTGGGATGAGTGTGGTGGTGCTGGCGGGCTCAAGAGCCAAGTAGAAGGAAGTTGAACGGGAAGAGGACACACTGCAGGAATACCGGGAGCCATCAATAGACTCCTGGGCTTTCACAGGTGTTCAAAAGCAGCCTCTAACTCAACGGAGCCTGGAACGAAGCAGACAAGCCCAGTTGAAGCTGCGAGAGATGGGAAAGCTGAGAGAAAGCGGTTACAAGAATGAAAGTCCCGAAAGACCGTCCCCGGCTGACCACGGGAGAAACCAGGAATGCCAGTGAAGTGGGAGAATGGAAGACCAGGCTCCCGTCCTTCGCCTCTCGCGCATGGCCTAGAGGGTCACGACCCAAACACCCGCCACGAGAAGAGTTTGTCCATTTGCCAGACGACCAGATACCCTGGTACAGGAACATACGGATGTGTCCATCTGCCTGCCCAACAGCCCGCACTGGCCATGCCGACACCTGCGGCACGGATCAACTAGACTAAAATCTACACGTCTTTAGAGATGCCATGACGACCTAGACAACGGGAAGCACATCTGTACGAATGTACACACTGGACACTCCCACACCAATCTACACGAAGAATATACTCAGTGCTATGACGTAGGCGACAGGCATTTTCACGGACGTGCATCTTTATTATTTTTACATAGGCTTTCAGAATGCAGAAACGCAAGACGCGTCATGAACTCTTCTACTAGCTTGCTCACGCTTCTCTTGAAACCAGTTACCGCCATGAGAAGTATAATGAAGACAATACTGGTCATGAAATTATATGCTCCTATAACCTAAAGCACCTGTACACCAAACGGACAACTCATGCACCAGGCCCAAGGAGGCCTCAAACAAGAGCTCCCATGGACATTAACAAGGCAAGAGTCAGTTGCTGATCCTGCAGAATAAGCTTGGCGAAGCAACCAGCCAAGGTCGCAATGTTGCAAACCTACGTTCCAAGAGCAAATCATCAAAGGCACGATGTTGCAACCTCGTACTCCACGCACCGACGTTAAAGTCACCCCGACAAATTAAACCAGACGCGCAGTAGAAAAACAATATTAATTGTGCAGAATTCTGCCTCTTTCACGGTCCCTCCCCACGTGACCAAGCCGAACCTGACGAGATGCCAAACCCAGGAGAACAGAGGCGTCTGGATCCCTCGCTACGAGACACTGGCAGACACACTTGAAAGGCTCAATGGACATCTGCAACAGTGGGAGCGGTCCCCCGTCCAGCTATGAATAAGTCCTCACATTGTCTGCATGTACCCATAGTGAAACATTGTTACAATTTACAGGTACACCGAGAGCTGGGAACGACGGTGGTCCCAGGCTGGGAAGCTCACGGGCGCACCAATCAGAACATGGGGCTCTTATCACTGACGCCAGCAAATTTAGCCAATCCTCAGGAGTCTTCATGTAACAATTCTCATGTATCTAATTGTAGGGACAACCCAGATATACCACCTGACTACACCTTGTCCACTAATATCATTTTCTATATGTGTGCTATACTAACCCTACCACTCGAACACCCAATTAAGAGTGGCGATAGGTTTTTTGTTAACTTTCTGAAGTGACGCAAGTAGCACGTCATAATACCGTAAAAAGGGCCTGCGAGCCCCACGATTGTGTGTGTGTCAGGACGAACGCGTACGCTCTTTGACCCATCCCTGCCGTTTTGTCTAATAAACAGCAGAGTCACCTTGCTCCTTCTGTGCGTCTCATACTCTATCTCATCTCATCTGGGATATACATGGGAGGAGTTGGGGCCTCCCTGCCTGGAGGTCGGCGGACGGCCCGGCCGACCCCGGCAGAATTTCCCCCCGACAAGTTGGAGGCACTGCTGAGATCTGTTTAATATCGACTTTTTATTTTTACTTTTTCCAGGACTCACATTGCGAGGAGGCCCGGCGGCGCGGCCCCCTCTGCCGTTGCCCCCTTCTGAGGACTACAGGACCATCGCGGAGCTGCGAGAAGACCGGACAGCGCAATCCGGATATTGGCCCTCGGGAGCCGGTTGAGAAGTATCCCGCCCGCGGTTGGCGAGTGTCCAGACGTGGTCCAGACGAGGGGAGGTGGCAAGCCGCTTGGAGGGGTGCACGCAGTCGAGCGGCCCTGCATCGAGAGAACTTGGTGAGCATGACACGCACAACGAGCAATGCGAAATTGTGAGGGAGGGGGAGGGAGTAAATAAGGGAGGAGGGAGGTATTGTACAGAGGCGCGGCAAAGGTTTAACTGAGTGTTGCTAATGGAATGAATAGGTGACGAGACGAGTGCGAGAGCAGTTGGCTACGTCACGCAAAAAGAGGGGGGCGGAGCACGAAAACATCACGTGTGACCGCTCGTAGACACTGACTGGCCTAAATCGCGACTAACGTGTAGGGGTGGGTGTGTGTGGTTTCCTACGATTTGACATTTATTGATCAATGAGTAGATGAGGTTCCCTATTGTTCGAGCAAGAAACTCGATAGGTAGATGACGAGGTTCCCTATTGTTCGAGCAAGAAACTCGATAGGTAGATGACGTTTCCCTGTAGGCGGTAGCTAGTTACATAGTTGCTCAATACGGAAGATAATTGGCTGGTTAAGCCCTCCTGTTGAGGGGCGTATCACACGCGAGGCGACGCAGCGTGCGCAGTCCGGTTATATTATTGATGAGATTACCTTGTTCCAGGAGAGACAGGAAGACAGCTGTAGGGTAGCGGGGTAGATTGCAAGTGTATTTTGAACTTAAAGAACATAATAAGAATGTACCAGTAGCTCGAAGAAATCGGTGACGTCACCAGTAGGAATTTAATAGGATATCGCGAGCACAAGGAACTTTGGGTTTGAGAGTGGTGGGGAAGAGAAACATGATAAAGGAGCGGATACGGAGATAAACGATAAACGAGTGGATCGAAAGAGGAGAAGGGGAAAGGGGCGTAAAGGGGCGTGGCTGCGCACGGAGAACGCCGGCCACGGCAAGTGTAAAAGGGGGGAGGAGAACGGGGAAACAGGACGACTGTATAAGATCGTCGTAAGGGGTACGCAGCCGCAGGGGGCTGCGTGCGCTTCGGCCGCAGGGGGCCGTAGGTGAAGGAATATAATACAACATCATACATATATATATATATATTTGTTTTTATTATTATTTTTTTTTATTATTATTGCATAATTTGTCAAAGGATTGTCGTAAGTCCCCACACTTGCGGGGCAAGGTAAGCAATACAAGGTTGTATATTGTAAACTGCTAGTAAAGGGAAGGATAACAAGGGGAGTGCGACTATGTCATACGGGAGAGGGTCGGGAGGGTGGGGGAACACCCTCACTACCCCACTACAACACATATGCACCACACTGCCACCACATAGGGAGAAATTAATTAAGTACAGCATAGAGTGGACCCAGGGGACGGACAACAAAATGTTAACACCATGGCCGCCTAATGGTAGTTTCGATCCATATGCCCAACATTCACTGCTAAACCATCTGCATAATACATACAAGGGGAAGAAGTTGGCAAATCATGTGGAGGTGTTTAACTTATGGAGGATGTTCCAGGGGTCCAGACCAGGACAAAATGGAATGTTCACTATGGGGGAAACACCGGAAGAAAAGGAGATTAAGAAAGAAGGAACGGATGGGGAAAAGGGGTGTGAAAGGACAAAGAATACGGGGAATGAAGGAGAGGGAGGAGAAAAAATTGATAAATTAGACAACATAAAAAAGGAACCGAGCAACGAGATACCCATAACACCGGGAGTGAAAATAGGGGGAGAAGGGTTATACCCTCTAAGAGAATTAGGAGAAATAGAAGGACAGTTAAGGGCGGCTGAAGGATACTCGAACCCGGCATACAGCCCTCCACCATATGTGGTTCATAGGAAGATGACAGTGGGGGAGGGGAGGATTGGAGAAGAGCAGATTGTAGAGATAGGACATGATGAGTGGGTAGCTGCACAGATATTATTAAAATTACGGGGCTCACTAACGGGAGAAGAGAGGGAGGCAGTAAAGAGAACAGACGAGGATAGTACAAGGGAGAGTGAGATGAAGGGGGAGGAGCTATTACGACAAAGAGAAGAGATTTTGGAGGAAAAACTGGCAAAGCTAAGGGATGAGCAGAACGAATTAATAAAACAGCTTGAGAAGGAGGAAAAGGAGAGAGTGAGGAGAAAGAAAGAGGGTAAAGACGAATTGGACAAATTAAGGGAACGAAATGAGGAGCAAAGGATAGAAGCTGAAAGGGTAAAAGCAGCAGCAGACAGGGTGTCAAGAGTAGTGTTGAGAGAAAAAAAGAAGGAAGAAGAAGATAAAGAAAGGGAAATGGAAATATGGAGGAGGAGGGTAGTATCAGAGGCAGCTAAGAAATATGAAGAGGGGAAAGCACTAGAAAGAGAAAGGGTGAAATGGGAAAGGAAGAAAGAGGATGAAAGAATATTGGAACAGATGAGCAACGAAGTAATGGAGGAACTAAAAAGGAAAAGAGAGGAAAATAGTAGGGAGATGGAGGAGAGGAGTGAAGGGGAAAGAGAAGGGAGTAATAGGGAGAGTGAAAAATGGGGGGATGTATATAGAAGTAGAGAAGTAGCAACAACATCGACACCAGGGGGAGCAGTTGGTAACAAAGGAAGAGGAGAAATGGAGCTAATAGACTTAGAAACAGTAACAGTAAAAGGGAAAAGGGCGGAGTGGGGGATACCATTTATGACTGATTTTTGCAGTGAGGAGGAAGAAGGAGTAGAGGGGGGGAAGAAAGAGTGAAAGGGAAAGCTTAGATAAGCTGTACCTCACTAGAACAAACATAGACTCGCCATGGATCAGTAAGAGAAGGGAGGAGCTAGAACGAAGTGAGGAGAGGGTGCACGAACTAGTGGAAAAACAAACCCATGAAGCCACACTATCACCATCTCCATCACGCCCTCCCCCATCGCACCCTACATGCTCAACCGCCACACACTCGCTGCGCACAATAAAGCTTGCGCCCTTCATGGACGAATTGACTCCCTATGCATGTCGGCTTAGAGACCTCCCTAGCCGCAGGCAAGACAGACAAATAAACATACCCATATTAAACACAGGAAATGACGAAAAAAGGGGAAAGGAAGAAGAGGGAGGTCGAGCAGGGGTAGTAAGGAAGAATTTGAAGTGGTAAAGGAAACGGGGGAAGAGGAGGGGTGTGAAGACTCAATATTATGGAGCGTAAAGGGTGAAACAAGACACAACTTAATGCCACTGTTGGAGAGAGGAGGGGTTAGACCGCAGTATGTACCTTGGAAGCATACGGATAAAGAAAATATAAAATGTAGGCTCCCATCACTAAGTGGAGGTGCGGGTAAGTGGATATATGAAATGGAAAAACACACCGCAGGACAGAAACTAGCTGTAGGAGATGTGAAGGGCCTGTTAATATCAATATTAGGGGATAGAGCGGACGACATCTGGAAGAGAGCAGGATTTCATGGGGTAACAATAACGAACACATCGCATGATGGGGCGCCATTTGCAAACTGCAGGCATGCGTTATGGCAGGCACTGAGAGTACAGTACCCAGACACATCAGACATAGGAGCAATTACTTCCCGTAAGATGCGTGAGAATGAGGATCCTGTTGATTATATCCAGGATATTCAAGAGAAGTGGCGCATGGAAACTAGAGAACAATGGGATAAAACACCAGCCATATTTTATCATATACTAGTACAAGGGCTCCCAGAAGGAGTTCAGAAACAACTAAAGAAAGTAGTGGGAATGGAAGCAAAACCGTGGCCAGAAATACAGCTGACTATAGTACATCACTGCAGGATATGGCAAGGAAAAATTAAACAAAAGGAAGAGGACAGGAAAACAGAAGAGGCCAAACTAGTACAGAAAAAACTTACTAAATACACTATGGAGGGGGCACTAATAACTACGCCCACACCAATGGCTCAAAGCCCCACACAAGTAGTGGCTGCACAAGATCCAGCTCAAATAGCACCCCCACAAAGTATAACACAGCAAGTGCCGCCACTACAATTACACGCACCAAACGTGGGAGGAGGGTACCCAATGCAAGGAGCTGGGTATTATAGTTATAACAGAGGGAGAGGAGGATTTATGAGAGGAAGAGGATACGGATATAATACCCAACAGCAGGTGGGGGGACGAAATCCCTACCCCACAGGGCAACCGGTATACCAGGACAACACAGGGAGCTTCCCATGGCAGAGTAGGGAACCACCCGTGTGTTGGAGTTGTGGATTATTAGGACACATGTCACGTACGTGTAGGGTCAGGCCAGGAACACCAGCATGGAATGAACAGGCACAACCTAGGCCATCACAAGAACAGCAGGGCATACAACAACAACAAATAACGCAACAACAGCCACAAACATATTCACTGTCACAACAACAAGTAGCGCTAACACAGCAACCCCAAACTGAACAAACGCAATTGGGTAGGGTGACGGTCTTGGGACACAACCCTTACACAGGGAATGGCCAATCATTGTACCCCCAATAGGACAGCCCACAGACGACCTTGGTGTGTCCCATCCTGTCAGTAACACCTAATAGTGCGGAGGAGCCACGCATAGAGGTAACGATAGGTGACAAAAAGTTATCATTTCTTGTTGACACCGGGGCAACCCGGTCTTGCATAAGGGAAGGTAAATTTAAGATGTCAGGCGAAGCCATGAACACCCAAGGATTTTCTGGGGCTAAAGGGTTGGTTCCTTTTACTGATAACGTTCCTTTATCTATCGGAGATTATGATCTGTCAGTTCCACTTTTGTATTATAGTGCCTCACCAGTAAATATACTGGGGAGGGACATAATGAATAGGTTAAATATGACAATCTCCTTTACAGAGGATGGTATAATTTGCTCTACTCCAGGGATTAACATGCTAGCAGCACGACAGATTATGCAAGCATACTGCGGACAGACAGCGATTAGGGCGGAACCAGTAGATGGCGAGCTATTCCAGTATGGAACAGACATGGCATTTGCATGGATGCCAGGGATAGAAGGGAAAATATGGAGGAGGCCAGCAGCCTATCTATTCCGACCAGAAACACCTGTTAATGAACAAGAAGGAAAGGTGTTTGTAATGGACATTGAGAGCATTATTGCTACAGCTGAGGCAGATAGGCCTGGGAACACAGCTGTGACTCAAGTTTCACTCCTGATGGGGGGTAGTTGCCAGGCAAAATTGGAATCTCTTTAAGCCAGTTTTTAGCTACATGTCATTTCTGTTCCCCAGTTTTCTGCATTCAAATAAAACTAAACATTTTTACATATGCAGCTAGAATGCTGATTCTAAGTTTAAAACTATGACATTTAAACAATTGCAGCCTATGTGACATTCAAAAGTAGGTCACTCATTTCTTTTAAACATTTAGATTTTTAGTGTCTTTCAGTCCAAATTTACTTAAACTGCTGAAATCCACAGCTCAGCCAGTCTTGTTATAAACTTTCAAGTCACTTCAGAATATAACTTTACATTGGATCCACCTCTCAGTAAGTCTTTCTTTGGCTTGCATTGGGTTCATTTATTCAGTTTTCTACAAAAAAGTAAAATCTGGTGTTGTTTTAAAACGCCGGCTTTCTGATAGTGGTGAGTACTGGTACTGCACCCCTTTTTGGGATTTAAGAAAAAAAAAATGAATTCCCAACAGTCATGGGTTTGCTTTTTGGCAATCAGCATTTCCATTCCCAATGTTTTCAGACTACTGTGTGGGTAGTCCAATGGTGGTTTTAGGCAGTGTCCTTCTGTGCCCATAACATCGGCAAAAATGAGTGGCAGCCTATTCTTCATGCATTTCCCTGTGCATTTTCTGGGAAGCTCTGGCCATCATGATGTTTTCCATGTCAGTACTGCACAGTTTTGAGGTAGGGCTTGGATGCGTGGATAAAAACATCCCACATCAGCATGATCGTGAACCTCCCCCTGTGCCAGTCCTCCAGTTTCCCAGGTGCACGCCATAATGATAGAGTAGCATTGTCTTGCAATAGGACCTTATGAGGAACATGACCTTCATTCTATGGAGAGAAGAGCCCAACTGTCCTGTGTGATGGAAGATGGATGGACGGGGCTAGAGCCAGGTGCAGCCTGGCATCCCCTATGGAGCAGGCACATGTATAGGGTCTCACCAACCAGCCACGTGGGATTTACTGCATGTATGATGTAGTAATGAAGTGCTGCTTTATAACCTTCTGCTTGTACTATTTTACGGCAGAACATTCTCGAGCAGCAGAGTTCTTTGCTGGCATACTTATTTTGTTTTGTAAAACTTGTTATCCTTGCAAGAAATGTCTTGGCTGTTTTTCCCTAGCGGGTTATATTTTTTCTGGCGTGAGCATTCAAAGGTGTGCCTTCAAGGCCCCAGTTTTGGGGCCTCTTAGCGTCGGAGACAGACACTATATATACATTGTCTGACCAAAGAGCCTTTATATGCCTTTCATCCCTTTCCCCTGACTCCCAAGGTTCTGCAAAGGGTGAAGGTGGAGGAGGAACAGTTAATTCTGGTGGTCGCCAATTGGTTAAGGAGATCCTGATTTGCAACCCTTTGTGAAATATTGATTTTAATCTGATCCAATGCCCGTTATCTATTCCGAGATTTTCTCAGAAGGAAGTGCTCCAAATACATCTCTCAACACTGCTTCTGAAATACATGGGTTGTTGTGAGTAGATTTGTCTATTAAGACCACCACTGCAGTGCAGAACTCAATAAAAGTATCCACAAGACATGCATATGTACATCATTGGCTTACCTTTGTTAAGCCGTGTCCTGGTAGAGCCTGTGGAGCAGTAGACATATGCTTCTGTTAGATTAAACTACACTCTACAACACACTGTATATTCCTAATATTGTGCTCCACATTCATCTTTTTGTGTCCTGATTGTGTGAACCGTGTGCTATTGATTTTTACTTTTCTGTTCTCCTGTCAATGGTTTGTTTGTGAAATGTGTGCACCCTCGCGGTTGGTTAGGGCAGCAAAGGTGTACCCAAGCTGTTTGATGGACCAATTAAGTTGTCTCTTTGTTGGTGCTTACATTCCATTTCACTTTAATCATTTGTTGTTGCATTATTTAAAATGTTTCATGTTTATTAAAATATTCCACTTGACACTTATTTGCACATATTACTGTTTATTGTGTTGGTCGCCCCGGGCTAGTACTTACATGTATAAATATATTTGAAACATAGATTTGAATACACTAAAATGGCACCACAATTCTGCTCTCAGGCACTAGGCTTTGTCCTTTGCAGCAGAGCTTGTGAAGCAGCCAGTTGTTCCCCCTCTAGTATTTCGGGTTTTCATTGAAAAGCCTATATTATTTCTGCCATTTTCTTGCCCCTCTAGATTCGGTCAACAAGGAGGGTGGTGTCTTCTCAGAGGAGCCTTACTGGGCATCTGCTAGGCAGCCACCTAAGTGTCCCCACGCACATTAGTGACATGTTACCAATTGCTGATTGGATTTGCCAGGAATGCCCTAAGGGGTTCCATGGTGCTGATGTCTTTCAGCCTTGCATAAGGGAGTGATGCTTGAAGTAGAAGACATTTCAACCAATTTGCAAGCAGTCTTGCCTTAATCATTGGTATTGGGTATATCCTCATTGAGTGAGGAATCCAACGAGAGTCGAGGTCCTGGGGTAATGCCTATGTTTGCACACGGTACTCCCCATTATTATAATTTTTTATTTTTTAATTTTTGTTATTGTTTTGGTTTATATAAACCTTTACAAAAGAAACTAGAGAAAACATTACTTTATAGTTAAAGAGAAAGAACACGTACAAGCATAAAAAAGAACCTCTGTTTCTCATTTCATACTAACTATATATCATTTCATAATAAAAAACCGTTAAGAATATTTCAGTCTACAAGCGGTACATACAAGCATAAAATAAACAAAGAACATCTGTTTCTCAATTCATACTAGTTATACATCATTTCCTAATAAGAGAACGTTATAGATATTTCAATCTACAACCAGAACAACTAAAACATCTAAAACAGCATGGGTTATCATCATCTAAAAAAAAAGAGCACAAACATTCCTCAAATAGGTAACCACTCTAATATTTAGATTATCTTCACAGTTGTGTAACATTTTTGTCCAGATGAAGTCCCTATTTACATTGGCAGTATCATGTACATATTTTGCAAAATACTTCACCCTTGCGGACTTTAATGTCAGACATACAAGTAAAACATGTTGCAATGATTCAACCATGCCTTTGACTCTGCAAAATCTGCACCACCTCCACTCGTCTGAATAGTTGTTTCTAATGACATTAATTTGATTTGTTAATACAACGTTAAACCTGAAACGCATATAGTCATTTCTGATCTGTTTACTGGGATATTTATGCAAGTATCTTTCCATAGGTGGATACCATTTATAGATAGAACATGATTGCTGGTACAGTGAAGATTCTGCAATTGTTCCCTTAGTATTTAGCCAATCAAAGCCCATAACACTCTCTTTTACCCGCAGTGGTTTGTTCTTCAAGGAGGTTACAGACATAAACATCATTTTCAAACAATTTAAAGTCTCCACAGTCAGAGTTTGAATAAACGGATTTCCAATATCCTGCCCCGCACACGAGTACAGTGACCCTTCAGTCCCTGCGTTACACTTCCTCCACAGAGCTAGTCTTTTCCATTTCACGTTTGCAGCCAATGAATTTAATCCGAATTCATATCTAACCAGTTCCCCTGGTATACATTTTGGAATAAAATAAAGAACTGTTTTCCATATGTAATTCTCAATATAGGACAGATCGGCCTCCCAGCTGATCGGTTGAAATTCAGCACCATAGGTCAAGCGAGGGATAATGTTTTTCAAGTAGAATTCCCTGAGTGGAGCCATTGTAAATTTGCCATATTTCGTCTCTAGAGCTCTCATTTGCCGAATGGCAATGTCCGCCTTTCATTTTAGTTGAGACTTAAATAAGGATCTCAAATTCATACCTGAAATTACGAAGCCCAAGTATTTAAATAAAGGCATTGCTTTTAACTTGTTGTTACCACATGTCTATGTGTAGGAGTTCTCCTTTTTATTGACTCTACCAAGGCGGACTATCACAGTTTTGGAGGGATTCATTTTTAACGAGATTCCCTTAATAAAATCCTCAGAGGCTATTAATAATCTTTGTAGTCCTACCTTGGTAGTATCAATAAGTAGAAAGTCGTCAGCGTAAGCCATCCACGCCAGATGAATGTTCGCAATTCTGGGAGGAAGAAGGCCTTTGTTTGACAAGGCCACACCCGCACCACTTACATATAAATTTAAAATCATAGGCGCCAACCTACACCCTTGGCAGAGAACATTATAGATTTTGAGTTCTTTCGACAGATTACCTTCTGAATCCAGTCTTACCATAACACCAGTATCAGTGTAAAGGGCCATTATTATATCTATGAGAAACGGCAGCATATTTAGAATTATCAATTTCTCCCATAGGGTAGCTCTATCGACAAGGTCAAAAGCGGATCTTAGGTCCATTGATGCAACAAAAGTGGACCTGGCACCCTTCCTCAAGGATTGAGCTATGAGGCTATGTATCATCAGGCCCCCACAGTCAGTCCAAGTATGTTTCCTGAAGCCAGTCTGTCTCAAATCCAAAATGTTATTTTTTTCAATCCATATCTGGATATCTCTTAACACCAATGACGTGAATAATTTGGATTCAGGGTCTGAAATGGCGATGGGCCTATAGCTTGAGAGACATTGGCGAGAACCCTTCTTAAATATAGGTACAATTATGGACACCTTCCATGATTGAGGTATGGTTCTTGTAATTTGTATATTGTCAAATAAAACGAGCAGTATGTTTGCCCAAATCTCAGGGTCCCTCTTAAATGTTTTGTTGGATAGATTGTTAGGACCAGGTGCCCCTGAGTTTTTAGATTTCTTTGTTGCGTCAGCAATGTCCCTCTCACTATATTCCAAAAGCCAGGGAGAGTTACATTTCCAGCTTCCCAGAGGCTCACTGCATTTATTTCCATACAGATTAGCAAAGTGTCCCAACCACAGACTTTTGTTTATGGGGTTCAATAGTACATTCTCTTGACTCCTATCCATGTTATTAATTAGACTCCAAAAGTTAGCCGCATTAAATCATCTCAAAGCTTTTAACATGTCTTCACCATCTCTTTGTGATCTTAAACTGCGATGCTGTATGGATCATTTTTTATATCTGTCTTATTTTTTTCTTCATAGTTTATATACAGGCAATAGAATTCCCCGCTTTATTAATGTTGCATATGTCCTTCCTCATATTACGTTTATGTTCCGAGACTTCTTTATCGAAACTATGGATTTTATGACTCATATCCATCTTTTTCGTACTAAATGACTTCTCCAGTATCTGCAAAGTCCTACTAATGTAGTCAGTAAACTGGATGGGAGAATATCGCTCAACACGTTGGTAGTGTGTGTAACTTTCATGATCTTTAATCAGTAAAGCATAACATTTAGCATTTCTTTTTCAGACCATCTTATTCTATTGCTTGAGCAGTTTGTCTCAAGACCATATTTGTAGGTCCTGTTCTCCATTGAATGAACAACAGAGTGAATTTCGATGGTGAGCATACAGTGATCGCTAAGTTCATTTCCTTTACACTCATACTTCACTAAGAATTTAAAGAAATCACCCGAGCAAACGATGTAGTCAATGGTAGACTTACAACCTCTCGCTTTCCAGGTCGGAGGGTTGTTTATAAGCATTTCCAATTTGGGATTCCCTACCAAGAGATCCATGGACGTCGAATTGGAGATGTAGAAATCACCCAAACTAGATTCGTCCAGGCAATCTGCATTTAGATCGCCTGCAATTACAATGTGCCCGCCAAGATTTACTTCCAACCAGTTATCAATTAAGGTCCCAAGTTTTCGGAGTTCTTCACCAAGTTGTAGGTCAGATTTTTCTGCCGGATTCCAATAAACATTGATGAACAGAAAAGCTGTGTCAATGGTGTTGAACATCAAATTATATCCCACCACTAAAACATGATGAGAAAAATACCACTCCCCTGTGACTCTAGGCTTACTGATGTTCTTTATGGCGGTGATATGTCTCCCCTTTGGACGACCCACTCTACCTCCCAGTGCACACAAAGATGAAACCGTAAATCCTTCCCAGCATAAATGCACCCTTGCCCATGATTCTTGGATGAGAACAAAATCACATTTTGACAGTTCCTTCATTAAAAACACATTGTGTAACAGGTTAGTTGAACCTCTCGAATTCCAACTCAAGAGTGTTAGAGTTTTAGACCAGCTAGAGGGACTTCAATTGTTTTAGTGAGTCAATAGACTCACGAAGAGATAGAGCTAACCATCTCCAGTCCTGTTTGTCTGTGTTATCATCACACTTCAATCTTAGATTATCCCCCTGCAATGGAGGTTGTTCCATCGCGGCAGCATTATAGTTGGATTTCCTATTTGTAGTGGGCATAGTGTGAACAAACTCAAAGATGTCAGAGCCCCTACATTGTAGCTGCTCCGCCTCTTTTAGTAATAAGTTTCTTACCAGTGGTGATGGAATCACCAACCTTACATAATCTAGTCTGTCCCTGTGAATGTAGTCCACCAACTCTATGGCCCTCATTACAACCCAGGCGTTAAGGGGTTAACGGCGCCATAAAAGGTGGCGGCGCCGTTAAACCCTTAACGCCTGATTACGAGGTCCCTTTGTGGGTGGCACTTTAACGGCTGCTTTTAGCAGGCGTTAAAAAACCAATCCGCAAAGGGACCTTGGTGCTAAGTACGGTGCCGCAATTTGCGGCACCGTACTTTGCGCCTTCCCCATTCCCATTGAGCCCTATGGGGCAAAAATGGGAATGGGGAAGGGCCATGGCGGCATGGGGAATTACCGCCCCGCCAACCTCGGAATGGGGCGGTAATTCCCCATTCGCCATGATGGAGTCGGTAAGTTACTGGCATGGAGCATGGTGCTATTGGCACCATGGTCCAACGCCTGGGTCGTAATGAGGGCCTATGTCTGCAGATGAAATCAGATTAAGTTCCTTAATTTGGCTAAATAGGGATAGAATGTAGGGCCTATTCAGGGATATATCACCCAAGTCCTTAAATAAGGTCGTTAGAACCAGCCCAGGTAATTCAGGCCTAACAGGCTCCCTTAGTTCCAGTGCACGCACATCCTGAATTAGTTCAGAAACCCCACACTCATTTTCTTTCTTCAACTCATTAGTTGCCCCATTACCTCGGCCAGTAGTTGCCAGGTTACCTCTACCTATACCCGCACAGTACTCCTCATATGTTCCATCTGTCTTATTGTCGGTTGCCTGTCCCGTCAGAGGTAGCCTTGCTTCATGTGAGTGCCTTTCATTGAGGACCCTCATTATGGTGTAGTAAATCTCGTCATCCTTGAGAGCCTGCCTCGTTACTGAACCCTGTACTGTACCCGCCAAATTTGGACCTAAGTTATCATTGTCACTTATATGTTTGATAGCCAATCTATTTTGACCCGTCGGGTTCTCTAGTTCAGAAGACCCTTTAGCCAAATGAGCAGTGTACCCTCCCCATTGCCCAGATGTACTATTGGCAGTATGTGTTATGTCGGGGAGACTGCCCATCAAACCAGTTGGGTCATTACAGTCAGAAATGCCATCAACCTTAGTGACCATGCACTCACCCTGTGTGTCTGATGGATTATTAGTGGTACCTGCTGATTTTTAATTAGCGGCGCTTCCCATAAATTCAGCTTGTACACATCGGTCAGTGGCGCAATGGTCCATATAAGCCGCGCTCCCTGAGTGTTGATTACTGTTTAAGTTTGTGGAGTAGTTTACGCTACCCATAAATCCTGAGGGGACCTTCCCATCAATTAATCTTAGGCTCAGATTTTTCTTAAAGCCACCAAGTTGCTCCGGTGTGTAGCCACTGATAGTACCAACCTTTTCAGCACGAACCTTCCAATCAGTACTGTCCAGACCTGAATTTACTGTAATGCCCACCCGGGACCTCACAGGTACGGGGATCCCCCCAAAGTCCTCCCCCATGGATCGTCTTACTCTCTGTCATGACTGGCCCATGAGTAATTGTTTTCGTACCAACATCCCCCCTCATTTGAATAAAAGGGTCAACAGTGTTAGGATTATTTGTTCTTGCATTAAATATTTCAAACATATCCTCACTCTGAATCTGTTTTTTCTTTTTCATGATATCACCTAAAGGCAGGTCGCCCACGGTGTAAACACTCTGTGTGGATTATTCTTTAGAATTGTTAACGTTCAAAAGCAACCCTTTTGCCAATTCTTTATCATGGTTTGTTTGGGATTCTGGGACGACCATCACTTCATCACAATCCATATCACAGTAGTTCAGAAACGTTCTCGACGTGTTCTTGTTCGCCCATGTATTTTTGTTGTTATTATTTATTTTCCTTAATTTAGCTAACTTTTTCCCCTGTCTTTTAGACATTTTTGTCTCAAGAGTTTCCTTTTCTGTATCTTTCCACGGTGCACCCACCGCCGAGTCTGATTTTACCATCTCAATCAAATCATTGTCAGTTTTTTCCTGATCTGGCTCGATTATGTCTTCCTGAGTTGAAGTTATAACAATAATCTCTTCAGGAGTCGTAACCAAGCCAGAGCAAGGGCCATTATGTGCATTCACATTCTTCTGCTTAAACAAGCTAAACTTTTCAATCATTATGTTACTCATAGATTCCGCAAATCTAGTAGGTAATTGCAATATTTCAGATGTCAAGCCCTTAATAGCATCTGTTTGCTTGCGTGACTCGGCCAACAAAAGCCTATTAAATAGACTCATCATAACCAAGAAGTCAGTAGGTATCACATCTGCATGATTACTTACAGGGTTCGCAGCATCAATCTTATCCTGCACAGGTAAGGTATTAGGACAGTCCATCATGTCATCATAGTTGAAGACACTTGGGACATTATTTTCCTTTTCTTCACTATGGAACAGAACTTCCTTACCAACATCCAAGTTAAGTGATTTAAGTGATATATCATTATTCATGTCTTCTTCCCCAAACAGCAATTGGGAAGGATCCATAACTTTATCCCCTGTTTCTCCATATTAGAGCAATCTTGCGCACACTGTAGGAGCGCCGCCTCCTCTTCTCCCATCTCCGGCAGCGACATCGCTGCAGCACGCGCAAGACTAGCCCTTCTAGTGCTAACTGCCGCAAAGAAGTCAGCCCCCGCTTCCTTGCGCAGTATCGGGAGTTTGTTCCTTCTCATGTTAACGTTGTTGGTAAGGTAATCCAATACACAGGCACTTACACAAGTAAGCTAAACTCACCAATATTCAAGAGGAGCCCACCCCCACCGCTGACAGCCGAACAGCCCAACAGCCACACTTCTGGAGCACTTCGGATGCGCGCGCGAGATGCACGTGCACCACTGCTAATGAGGAAGAGGCTGTGGGTGGAGAGCGGACGGGAGGCGGAGCAAATAAGGCGGGGCTGAAAGAGAGGAGTAGAGAGTAAGTTACACTCTCACCAACAACAAGACTCGCGGCAGAACCCGCGGCAAAACCCGCGGTCTTAATAGCAAGTAACAGGTAATCACATAAGTGTAAAGTCCCAATAGAGTCCAAAAGACAGTCCTGTAGCAGCGTGTTACGCGCATTAAACGGCAGTACAAACCTCTTCTTGCCGACGCCGTGTCAGGTAGCAGACATCAAACAGCAATAGTGCAGCAGGAGAATCAGAGCTCCCAGCCCAAAAGCCACACTTCCGGAGCACTTCGGATGCACGTGTGAGATGCGCGTGCACCAGTGCTAATGAGGAAAAGGCTGTGAGTGGAGAGCGGGCGGGAGGCGGAGCAAATAAGGCGGGGTTAAGTGTAAAGTCCCAATAGAGTCCAAAAGACAGTCCTGTAGCAGCGAGCTACGCGCATTAAACGGCAGTACAAACTTCTTCTTGCTGACGCCGTGTCAGGTAGCAGACATCAAAGGGCAATAGTCCAGCAGGAGAATCAGAGCTCCCAGCCCAACAGCCACACTTCCGGAGCACTTCGGATAATTATAATTGGTTATTTATAGCGCACAGAGGTTTTTTAGCACAGATCCGGGATCGAACCTGTGTTGCACTGCATCGTCTTGCTTCCAAGGCAAGCTTGTTGCCTCTGAGCTATCTCCACAGGATATCCTACACACTGTACAGTCCTCCCGAGCAGCGTGGTTATGACATCAGTGGTCAGTTGATCTTTGACATCCTATAGTTCTAGGTAAGAAAAAGGGGGCGTGGTCACCAGAGAGGAGGCGGGAATTAATTTGTTAAGGGTTCTGTATAAGATGAGCAAGGACTCATTCCATGGGCAATGAAGGGAGGAGGCATTATTGTGCAGTGGTGTGTCCATTACACAATGATGTCCACAGCTGCATAATGCTGCCATCCTTCAGTGGGTATCTGCCATATCCTTAGAGGGACGTAGGATGTACAGATGGATTCCATATGGGAAATATGTGTATTTCAATGCTTGCGTCTTATATATTATAGCATCATTCAATGCAATAAATGTCCTATAATCATATCTCACGGTTATATCTGAAACTACTCCGCAATTATTTTCATAATGTTCTCGTGTTTTCTAGGTACGTATACCACGCTACCATTGTACATGTTGTTTATGTCACAAATGGATTTTATGGTTGATAGGTTATACACTATATTTAGGGTTAGTCTTACAGGATGTGGAAAGAACTAATCATGGTTCTCCTGTTGCATTGTACGTCAATGATATGTTCTGATAGGGACAGTTACTCACACCATGTTGGAACGCTCAACCTGCCTCGGCTGCTGGCAACAAAGATCTGAAGAGGCCAGGTTCTATTGGGATGAGAAAAGTGGGAGGCTTGGAATGCAACAACTATGTTGTTTCATAATATTTTACGGTGGGAGGAAGCAGTGAGTGAGGCGCAAAGCAAGACAACGCTTCAACCAGATGGGCAGAATCCTGGAGACAATCACAAACACTAAATTCAGAGTTTCTCACTAAAACCCATAAACACTGACATGGGAAATGGTGAGAAAATGTGGGAGGAGCTGTTTAATGTGACTTTGGCACCTTTGGTGTGTTCTGGGGGATTTAAAACATAAAACACCATTGCTTCCTCTTGCGTAGCAGAAGAGGACATCACGGCAGGGAATCGCTGATGCAGGCCCATGGGCTCAACGGTGCAATCAGGAAGGTCAGGTTGTATGAAACTCACAGGAGTATAATCTCAATAGTTGCACCGCTGTGGAACCACCAACAAAATAATTGCTATGGGTAACCCTTTTGCTCCCTCACCTGCACCTCCTGTCTGTGATCCTCTCTATCCCCCCACTCCATCACCTTCCAAGTGTACGCTTATTCATCTATCCTTCCAACTGTATGCATTCAATTCAAGTGACAGGATGATTCAAGTGGATATCATGATGTTTGGTAAACGTAATATACTCTTGAGTGAAATGTTGTGTTAACTACCAACTTGAGGGGCAGACATGGCCATTAACAGCGCCCAAACTGGAGCGTGGTAAGGTCGAGCGCAGTGAGGGCTCAGGGCCATTAATGGCCATGTCCGTTCCAAATGAGGAAGTTAAGGCTGTAAATTCACTATGGCTTTCGTCCCGGAGTGCCAACAGTTATTCTTGTACCCAAACTCCCTTAAAAAAAGACAAAGTTAAGTAGCTCACAGCCAACTAAAATAAGGGAAATGTACCCATTGCTAAGTCTAGTCAGGCAGCAAAGTGGAGTAGAGGTTTGGCCTCAGAGCAGGAAGACTAAAGAGGGAGAAAAGTAGTGGGGGAGTGGATAGGGGCAGGGCATATTAGAGTTGCGAAGGGACGAATAGACATGGGGAAAGGTGAAAGAGGCCTCCCGGCAGTGGTAAAAAAATAGTGCAGACAGCCGAGAATGACAAGGAATGCAGGCTGTCAATAGCAGTGCACTCTCACATTCCGCATTTCCTTCTTGACCCAGCGTTCTGTGATGAATTCAGTAGAGTCATCACTGTTCTACCAGTGGTGATCTCCTCCCATGTAGCCCATGGACAGCAGCAGCTCCTTGATCCTGACCATGGGTGCAGTTATATGAGGGAGGATCACATGGGGGGGCAACCTCCCGGGGGATATCATGACTTCATCGAATGAGACATGGTATCCCTCATTTTCCCTTGAGGATAACCATCCCATACCTGATACTCTCATGGCCTGTTTTCATACATCTCCTCATCAACCTATGAATGGTGTTGAAAATCTTATCCCAAGACCCAGAGGCCATTCTTCAAACTCTGATCTGCCTTGTGAACCTTATGAAAATATCTTCTCAGGCTCCACATACAAATCACCCAGGACTGACATTCCCTTGAAAACAATTACGAATATTTACCCAGGTTTATTGTGCAAATTGTCAAGAATGGACTTCCTTTCCAATAACCACCAAAATACTGGGACGAGGAAGAGGACATAAGCAATGCAGAGCAAAGGAGACCACAAGCGCAATGAGCGCGCTAGTTGTTGGACACACACCTGTGACTGGGAAATTTAAAGAGCAGACAAGAGAGCCGAGGTGTGCTGCTGGCGGGAGAGAGCTGTGCCTCTCTGTGTGAATCTAGTGACTGAAAGGTTGGGATGAGTGTGGTGGTGCTGGCGGGCTCAAGAGCCAAGTAGAAGGAAGTTGAACGGGAAGAGGACACACTGCAGGAATACCGGGAGCCATCAATAGACTCCTGGGCTTTCACAGGTGTTCAAAAGCAGCCTCTAACTCAACGGAGCCTGGAACGAAGCAGACAAGCCCAGTTGAAGCTGCGAGAGATGGGAAAGCTGAGAGAAAGCGGTTACAAGAATGAAAGTCCCGAAAGACCGTCCCCGGCTGACCACGGGAGAAACCAGGAATGCCAGTGAAGTGGGAGAATGGAAGACCAGGCTCCCGTCCTTCGCCTCTCGCGCATGGCCTAGAGGGTCACGACCCAAACACCCGCCACGAGAAGAGTTTGTCCATTTGCCAGACGACCAGATACCCTGGTACAGGAACATACGGATGTGTCCATCTGCCTGCCCAACAGCCCGCACTGGCCATGCCGACACCTGCGGCACGGATCAACTAGACAAAAATCTACACGTCGTTAGAGATGCCATGACGACCTAGACAACGGGAAGCACATCTGTACGAATGTACACACTGGACACTCCCACACCAATCTACACGAAGAATATACTCAGTGCTATGACGTAGGCGACAGGCATTTTCACGGACGTGCATCTTTATTATTTTTACATAGGCTTTCAGAATGCAGAAACGCAAGACGCGTCATGAACTCTTCTACTAGCTTGCTCACGCTTCTCTTGAAACCAGTTACCGCCATGAGAAGTATAATGAAGACAATACTGGTCATGAAATTATATGCTCCTATAACCTAAAGCACCTGTACACCAAACGGACAACTCATGCACCAGGCCCAAGGAGGCCTCAAACAAGAGCTCCCGTGGACATTAACAAGGCAAGAGTCAGTTGCTGATCCTGCAGAATAAGCTTGGCGAAGCAACCAGCCAAGGTCGCAATGTTGCAAACCTACGTTCCAAGAGCAAATCATCAAAGGCACGATGTTGCAACCTCGTACTCCACGCACCAACGTTAAAGTCACCCCGACAAATTAAACCAGACGCGCAGTAGAAAAACAATATTAATTGTGCAGAATTCTGCCTCTTTCACGGTCCCTCCCCACGTGACCAAGCCGAACCTGACGAGATGCCAAACCCAGGAGAACAGAGGCGTCTGGATCCCTCGCTACGAGACACTGGCAGACACACTTGAAAGGCTCAATGGACATCTGCAACAGTGGGAGCGGTCCCCCGTCCAGCTATGAATAAGTCCTCACATTGTCTGCATGTACCCATAGTGAAACATTGTTACAATTTACAGGTACACCGAGAGCTGGGAACGACGGTGGTCCCAGGCTGGGAAGCTCACGGGCGCACCAATCAGAACATGGGGCTCTTATCACTGACGCCAGCAAATTTAGCCAATCCTCAGGAGTCTTCATGTAACAATTCTCATGTATCTAATTGTAGGGACAACCCAGATATACCACCTGACTACACCTTGTCCACTAATATCATTTTCTATATGTGTGCTATACTAACCCTACCACTCGAACACCCAATTAAGAGTGGCGATAGGTTTTTTGTTAACTTTCTGAAGTGACGCAAGTAGCACGTCATAATACCGTAAAAAGGGCCTGCGAGCCCCACGATTGTGTGTGTGTCAGGACGAACGCGTACGCTCTTTGACCCATCCCTGCCGTTTTGTCTAATAAACAGCAGAGTCACCTTGCTCCTTCTGTGCGTCTCATACTCTATCTCATCTCATCTGGGATATACACGGGAGGAGTTGGGGCCTCCCTGCCTGGAGGTCGGCGGACGGCCCGGCCGACCCCGGCAGAATTTCCCCCCGACAAGTTGGAGGCACTGCTGAGATCTGTTTAAGATCGACTTTTTATTTTTACTTTTTCCAGGACTCACATTGCGAGGAGGCCCGGCGGCGCGGCCCCCTCTGCCGTTGCCCCCTTCTGAGGACTACAGGACCATCGCGGAGCTGCGAGAAGACCGGACAGCGCAATCCGGATATTGGCCCTCGGGAGCCGGTTGAGAAGTATCCCGCCCGCGGTTGGCGAGTGTCCAGACGTGGTCCAGACGAGGGGAGGTGGCGAGCCGCTTGGAGGGGTGCACGCAGTCGAGCGGCCCTGCATCGAGAGAACTTGGTGAGCATGACACGCACAACGAGCAATGCGAAATTGTGAGGGAGGGGGAGGGAGTAAATAAGGGAGGAGGGAGGTATTGTACAGAGGCGCGGCAAAGGTTTAACTGAGTGTTGCTAATGGAATGAATAGGTGACGAGACGAGTGCGAGAGCAGTTGGCTACGTCACGCAAAAAGAGGGGGGCGGAGCACGAAAACATCACGTGTGACCGCTCGTAGACACTGACTGGCCTAAATCGCGACTAACGTGTAGGGGTGGGTGTGTGTGGTTTCCTACGATTTGACATTTATTGATCAATGAGTAGATGAGGTTCCCTATTGTTCGAGCAAGAAACTCGATAGGTAGATGACGAGGTTCCCTATTGTTCGAGCAAGAAACTCGATAGGTAGATGACGTTTCCCTGTAGGCGGTAGCTAGTTACATAGTTGCTCAATACGGAAGATAATTGGCTGGTTAAGCCCTCCTGTTGAGGGGCGTATCACACGCGAGGCGACGCAGCGTGCGCAGTCCGGTTATATTATTGATGAGATTACCTTGTTCCAGGAGAGACAGGAAGACAGCTGTAGGGTAGCGGGGTAGATTGCAAGTGTATTTTGAACTTAAAGAACATAATAAGAATGTACCAGTAGCTCGAAGAAATCGGTGACGTCACCAGTAGGAATTTAATAGGATATCGCGAGCACAAGGAACTTTGGGTTTGAGAGTGGTGGGGAAGAGAAACATGATAAAGGAGCGGATACGGAGATAAACGATAAACGAGTGGATCGAAAGAGGAGAAGGGGAAAGGGGCGTAAAGGGGCGTGGCTGCGCACGGAGAACGCCGGCCACGGCAAGTGTAAAAGGGGGGAGGAGAACGGGGAAACAGGACGACTGTATAAGATCGTCGTAAGGGGTACGCAGCCGCAGGGGGCTGCGTGCGCTTCGGCCGCAGGGGGCCGTAGGTGAAGGAATATAATACAACATCATACATATATATATATATATTTGTTTTTATTATTATTTTTTTTTATTATTATTGCATAATTTGTCAAAGGATTGTCGTAAGTCCCCACACTTGCGGGGCAAGGTAAGCAATACAAGGTTGTATATTGTAAACTGCTAGTAAAGGGAAGGATAACAAGGGGAGTGCGACTATGTCATACGGGAGAGGGTCGGGAGGGTGGGGGAACACCCTCACTACCCCACTACAACACATATGCACCACACTGCCACCACATAGGGAGAAATTAATTAAGTACAGCATAGAGTGGACCCAGGGGACGGACAACAAAATGTTAACACCATGGCCGCCTAATGGTAGTTTCGATCCATATGCCCAACATTCACTGCTAAACCATCTGCATAATACATACAAGGGGAAGAAGTTGGCAAATCATGTGGAGGTGTTTAACTTATGGAGGATGTTCCAGGGGTCCAGACCAGGACAAAATGGAATGTTCACTATGGGGGAAACACCGGAAGAAAAGGAGATTAAGAAAGAAGGAACGGATGGGGAAAAGGGGTGTGAAAGGACAAAGAATACGGGGAATGAAGGAGAGGGAGGAGAAAAAATTGATAAATTAGACAACATAAAAAAGGAACCGAGCAACGAGATACCCATAACACCGGGAGTGAAAATAGGGGGAGAAGGGTTATACCCTCTAAGAGAATTAGGAGAAATAGAAGGACAGTTAAGGGCGGCTGAAGGATACTCGAACCCGGCATACAGCCCTCCACCATATGTGGTTCATAGGAAGATGACAGTGGGGGAGGGGAGGATTGGAGAAGAGCAGATTGTAGAGATAGGACATGATGAGTGGGTAGCTGCACAGATATTATTAAAATTACGGGGCTCACTAACGGGAGAAGAGAGGGAGGCAGTAAAGAGAACAGACGAGGATAGTACAAGGGAGAGTGAGATGAAGGGGGAGGAGCTATTACGACAAAGAGAAGAGATTTTGGAGGAAAAACTGGCAAAGCTAAGGGATGAGCAGAACGAATTAATAAAACAGCTTGAGAAGGAGGAAAAGGAGAGAGTGAGGAGAAAGAAAGAGGGTAAAGACGAATTGGACAAATTAAGGGAACGAAATGAGGAGCAAAGGATAGAAGCTGAAAGGGTAAAAGCAGCAGCAGACAGGGTGTCAAGAGTAGTGTTGAGAGAAAAAAAGAAGGAAGAAGAAGATAAAGAAAGGGAAATGGAAATATGGAGGAGGAGGGTAGTATCAGAGGCAGCTAAGAAATATGAAGAGGGGAAAGCACTAGAAAGAGAAAGGGTGAAATGGGAAAGGAAGAAAGAGGATGAAAGAATATTGGAACAGATGAGCAACGAAGTAATGGAGGAACTAAAAAGGAAAAGAGAGGAAAATAGTAGGGAGATGGAGGAGAGGAGTGAAGGGGAAAGAGAAGGGAGTAATAGGGAGAGTGAAAAATGGGGGGATGTATATAGAAGTAGAGAAGTAGCAACAACATCGACACCAGGGGGAGCAGTTGGTAACAAAGGAAGAGGAGAAATGGAGCTAATAGACTTAGAAACAGTAACAGTAAAAGGGAAAAAGGCAGAGTGGGGGATACCATTTATGACTGATTTTTGCAGTGAGGAGGAAGAAGGAGTAGAGGGGGGGGAAGAAAGAGTGAAAGGGAAAGCTTAGATAAGCTGTACCTCACTAGAACAAACATAGACTCGCCATGGATCAGTAAGAGAAGGGAGGAGCTAGAACGAAGTGAGGAGAGGGTGCACGAACTAGTGGTAAAACAAACCCATGAAGCCACACTATCACCATCTCCATCACGCCCTCCCCCATCGCACCCTACATGCTCAACCGCCACACGCTCGCTGCGCACAATAAAGCTTGCGCCCTTCATGGACGAATTGACTCCCTATGCATGTCGGCTTAGAGACCTCCCTAGCCGCAGGCAAGACAGACAAATAAACATACCCATATTAAACACAGGAAATGACGAAAAAAGGGGAAAGGAAGAAGAGGGAGGTAGGAGCAGGGGTAGTAAGGAAGAATTTGAAGTGGTAAAGGAAACGGGGGAAGAGGAGGGGTGTGAAGACTCAATATTATGGAGCGTAAAGGGTGAAACAAGACACAACTTAATGCCACTGTTGGAGAGAGGAGGGGTTAGACCGCAGTATGTACCTTGGAAGCATACGGATAAAGAAAATATAAAATGTAGGCTCCCATCACTAAGTGGAGGTGCGGGTAAGTGGATATATGAAATGGAAAAACACACCGCAGGACAGAAACTAGCTGTAGGAGATGTGAAGGGCCTGTTAATATCAATATTAGGGGATAGAGCGGACGACATCTGGAAGAGAGCAGGATTTCATGGGGTAACAATAACGAACACATCGCATGATGGGGCGCCATTTGCAAACTGCAGGCATGCGTTATGGCAGGCACTGAGAGTACAGTACCCAGACACATCAGACATAGGAGCAATTACTTCCCGTAAGATGCGTGAGAATGAGGATCCTGTTGATTATATCCAGGATATTCAAGAGAAGTGGCGCATGGAAACTAGAGAACAATGGGATAAAACACCAGCCATATTTTATCATATACTAGTACAAGGGCTCCCAGAAGGAGTTCAGAAACAACTAAAGAAAGTAGTGGGAATGGAAGCAAAACCGTGGCCAGAAATACAGCTGACTATAGTACATCACTGCAGGATATGGCAAGGAAAAATTAAACAAAAGGAAGAGGACAGGAAAACAGAAGAGGCCAAACTAGTACAGAAAAAACTTACTAAATACACTATGGAGGGGGCACTAATAACTACGCCCACACCAATGGCTCAAAGCCCCACACAAGTAGTGGCTGCACAAGATCCAGCTCAAATAGCACCCCCACAAAGTATAACACAGCAAGTGCCGCCACTACAATTACACGCACCAAACGTGGGAGGAGGGTACCCAATGCAAGGAGCTGGGTATTATAGTTATAACAGAGGGAGAGGAGGATTTATGAGAGGAAGAGGATACGGATATAATACCCAACTGCAGGTGGGGGGACGAAATCCCTACCCCACAGGGCAACCGGTATACCAGGACAACACAGGGAGCTTCCCATGGCAGAGTAGGGAACCACCCGTGTGTTGGAGTTGTGGATTATTAGGACACATGTCACGTACGTGTAGGGTCAGGCCAGGAACACCAGCATGGAATGAACAGGCACAACCTAGGCCATCACAAGAACAGCAGGGCATACAACAACAACAAATAACGCAACAACAGCCACAAACATATTCACTGCCACAACAACAAGTAGCGCTAACACAGCAACCCCAAACTGAACAAACGCAATTGGGTAGGGTGACGGTCTTGGGACACAACCCTTACACAGGGAATGGCCAATCATTGTACCCCCAATAGGACAGCCCACAGACGACCTTGGTGTGTCCCATCCTGTCAGTAACACCTAATAGTGCGGAGGAGCCACGCATAGAGGTAACGATAGGTGACAAAAAGTTATCATTTCTTGTTGACACCGGGGCAACCCGGTCTTGCATAAGGGAAGGTAAATTTAAGATGTCAGGCGAAGCCATGAACACCCAAGGATTTTCTGGGGCTAAAGGGTTGGTTCCTTTTACTGATAACGTTCCTTTATCTATCGGAGATTATGATCTGTCAGTTCCACTTTTGTATTATAGTGCCTCACCAGTAAATATACTGGGGAGGGACATAATGAATAGGTTAAATATGACAATCTCCTTTACAGAGGATGGTATAATTTGCTCTACTCCAGGGATTAACATGCTAGCAGCACGACAGATTATGCAAGCATACTGCGGACAGACAGCGATTAGGGCGGAACCAGTAGATGGCGAGCTATTCCAGTATGGAACAGACATGGCATTTGCATGGATGCCAGGGATAGAAGGGAAAATATGGAGGAGGCCAGCAGCCTATCTATTCCGACCAGAAACACCTGTTAATGAACAAGAAGGAAAGGTGTTTGTAATGGACATTGAGAGCATTATTGCTACAGCTGAGGCAGATAGGCCTGGGAACACAGCTGTGACTCAAGTTTCACTCCTGATGGGGGGTAGTTGCCAGGCAAAATTGGAATCTCTTTAAGCCAGTTTTTAGCTACATGTCATTTCTGTTCCCCAGTTTTCTGCATTCAAATAAAACTAAACATTTTTACATATGCAGCTAGAATGCTGATTCTAAGTTTAAAACTATGACATTTAAACAATTGCAGCCTATGTGACATTCAAAAGTAGGTCACTCATTTCTTTTAAACATTTAGATTTTTAGTGTCTTTCAGTCCAAATTTACTTAAACTGCTGAAATCCACAGCTCAGCCAGTCTTGTTATAAACTTTCAAGTCACTTCAGAATATAACTTTACATTGGATCCACCTCTCAGTAAGTCTTTCTTTGGCTTGCCTTGGGTTCATTTATTCAGTTTTCTACAAAAAAGTAAAATCTGGTGTTGTTTTAAAACGCCGGCTTTCTGATAGTGGTGAGTACTGGTACTGCACCCCTTTTTGGGATTTAAGAAAAAAAAAATGAATTCCCAACAGTCATGGGTTTGCTTTTTGGCAATCAGCATTTCCATTCCCAATGTTTTCAGACTACTGTGTGGGTAGTCCAATGGTGGTTTTAGGCAGTGTCCTTCTGTGCCCATAACATCGGCAAAAATGAGTGGCAGCCTATTCTTCATGCATTTCCCTGTGCATTTTCTGGGAAGCTCTGGCCATCATGATGTTTTCCATGTCAGTACTGCACAGTTTTGAGGTAGGGCTTGGATGCGTGGATAAAAACATCCCACATCAGCATGATCGTGAACCTCCCCCTGTGCCAGTCCTCCAGTTTCCCAGGTGCACGCCATAATGATAGAGTAGCATTGTCTTGCAATAGGACCTTATGAGGAACATGACCTTCATTCTATGGAGAGAAGAGCCCAGCTGTCCTGTGTGATGGAAGATGGATGGACGGGGCTAGAGCCAGGTGCAGCCTGGCATCCCCTATGGAGCAGGCACATGTATAGGGTCTCACCAACCAGCCACGTGGGATTTACTGCATGTATGATGTAGTAATGAAGTGCTGCTTTATAACCTTCTGCTTGTACTATTTTACGGCAGAACATTCTCGAGCAGCAGAGTTCTTTGCTGGCATACTTATTTTGTTTTGTAAAACTTGTTATCCTTGCAAGAAATGTCTTGGCTGTTTTTCCCTAGCGGGTTATATTTTTTCTGGCGTGAGCATTCAAAGGTGTGCCTTCAAGGCCCCAGTTTTGGGGCCTCTTAGCGTCGGAGACAGACACTATATATACATTGTCTGACCAAAGAGCCTTTATATGCCTTTCATCCCTTTCCCCTGACTCCCAAGGTTCTGCAAAGGGTGAAGGTGGAGGAGGAACAGTTAATTCTGGTGGTCGCCAATTGGTTAAGGAGATCCTGATTTGCAACCCTTTGTGAAATATTGATTTTAATCTGATCCAATGCCCGTTATCTATTCCGAGATTTTCTCAGAAGGAAGTGCTCCAAATACATCTCTCAACACTGCTTCTGAAATACATGGGTTGTTGTGAGTAGATTTGTCTATTAAGACCACCACTGCAGTGCAGAACTCAATAAAAGTATCCACAAGACATGCATATGTACATCATTGGCTTACCTTTGTTAAGCCGTGTCCTGGTAGAGCCTGTGGAGCAGTAGACATATGCTTCTGTTAGATTAAACTACACTCTACAACACACTGTATATTCCTAATATTGTGCTCCACATTCATCTTTTTGTGTCCTGATTGTGTGAACCGTGTGCTATTGATTTTTACTTTTCTGTTCTCCTGTCAATGGTTTGTTTGTGAAATGTGTGCACCCTCGCGGTTGGTTAGGGCAGCAAAGGTGTACCCAAGCTGTTTGATGGACCAATTAAGTTGTCTCTTTGTTGGTGCTTACATTCCATTTCACTTTAATCATTTGTTGTTGCATTATTTAAAATGTTTCATGTTTATTAAAATATTCCACTTGACACTTATTTGCACATATTACTGTTTATTGTGTTGGTCGCCCCGGGCTAGTACTTACATGTATAAATATATTTGAAACATAGATTTGAATACACTAAAATGGCACCACAATTCTGCTCTCAGGCACTAGGCTTTGTCCTTTGCAGCAGAGCTTGTGAAGCAGCCAGTTGTTCCCCCTCTAGTATTTCGGGTTTTCATTGAAAAGCCTATATTATTTCTGCCATTTTCTTGCCCCTCTAGATTCGGTCAACAAGGAGGGTGGTGTCTTCTCAGAGGAGCCTTACTGGGCATCTGCTAGGCAGCCACCTAAGTGTCCCCACGCACATTAGTGACATGTTACCAATTGCTGATTGGATTTGCCAGGAAAGCCCTAAGGGGTTCCATGGTGCTGATGTCTTTCAGCCTTGCATAAGGGAGTGATGCTTGAAGTAGAAGACATTTCAACCAATTTGCAAGCAGTCTTGCCTTAATCATTGGTATTGGGTATATCCTCATTGAGTGAGGAATCCAACGAGAGTCGAGGTCCTGGGGTAATGCCTATGTTTGCACACGGTACTCCCCATTATTATAATTTTTTATTTTTTAATTTTTGTTATTGTTTTGGTTTATATAAACCTTTACAAAAGAAACTAGAGAAAACATTACTTTATAGTTAAAGAGAAAGAACACGTACAAGCATAAAAAAGAACCTCTGTTTCTCATTTCATACTAACTATATATCATTTCATAATAAAAAACCGTTAAGAATATTTCAGTCTACAAGCGGTACATACAAGCATAAAATAAACAAAGAACATCTGTTTCTCAATTCATACTAGTTATACATCATTTCCTAATAAGAGAACGTTATAGATATTTCAATCTACAACCAGAACAACTAAAACATCTAAAACAGCATGGGTTATCATCATCTAAAAAAAAAGAGCACAAACATTCCTCAAATAGGTAACCACTCTAATATTTAGATTATCTTCACAGTTGTGTAACATTTTTGTCCAGATGAAGTCCCTATTTACATTGGCAGTATCATGTACATATTTTGCAAAATACTTCACCCTTGCGGACTTTAATGTCAGACATACAAGTAAAACATGTTGCAATGATTCAACCATGCCTTTGACTCTGCAAAATCTGCACCACCTCCACTCGTCTGAATAGTTGTTTCTAATGACATTAATTTGATTTGTTAATACAACGTTAAACCTGAAACGCATATAGTCATTTCTGATCTGTTTACTGGGATATTTATGCAAGTATCTTTCCATAGGTGGATACCATTTATAGATAGAACATGATTGCTGGTACAGTGAAGATTCTGCAATTGTTCCCTTAGTATTTAGCCAATCAAAGCCCATAACACTCTCTTTTACCCGCAGTGGTTTGTTCTTCAAGGAGGTTACAGACATAAACATCATTTTCAAACAATTTAAAGTCTCCACAGTCAGAGTTTGAATAAACGGATTTCCAATATCCTGCCCCGCACACGAGTACAGTGACCCTTCAGTCCCTGCGTTACACTTCCTCCACAGAGCTAGTCTTTTCCATTTCACGTTTGCAGCCAATGAATTTAATCCGAATTCATATCTAACCAGTTCCCCTGGTATACATTTTGGAATAAAATAAAGAACTGTTTTCCATATGTAATTCTCAATATAGGACAGATCGGCCTCCCAGCTGATCGGTTGAAATTCAGCACCATAGGTCAAGCGAGGGATAATGTTTTTCAAGTAGAATTCCCTGAGTGGAGCCATTGTAAATTTGCCATATTTCGTCTCTAGAGCTCTCATTTGCCGAATGGCAATGTCCGCCTTTCATTTTAGTTGAGACTTAAATAAGGATCTCAAATTCATACCTGAAATTACGAAGCCCAAGTATTTAAATAAAGGCATTGCTTTTAACTTGTTGTTACCACATGTCTATGTGTAGGAGTTCTCCTTTTTATTGACTCTACCAAGGCGGACTATCACAGTTTTGGAGGGATTCATTTTTAACGAGATTCCCTTAATAAAATCCTCAGAGGCTATTAATAATCTTTGTAGTCCTACCTTGGTAGTATCAATAAGTAGAAAGTCGTCAGCGTAAGCCATCCACGCCAGATGAATGTTCGCAATTCTGGGAGGAAGAAGGCCTTTGTTTGACAAGGCCACACCCGCACCACTTACATATAAATTTAAAATCATAGGCGCCAACCTACACCCTTGGCAGAGAACATTATAGATTTTGAGTTCTTTCGACAGATTACCTTCTGAATCCAGTCTTACCATAACACCAGTATCAGTGTAAAGGGCCATTATTATATCTATGAGAAACGGCAGCATATTTAGAATTATCAATTTCTCCCATAGGGTAGCTCTATCGACAAGGTCAAAAGCGGATCTTAGGTCCATTGATGCAACAAAAGTGGACCTGGCACCCTTCCTCAAGGATTGAGCTATGAGGCTATGTATCATCAGGCCCCCACAGTCAGTCCAAGTATGTTTCCTGAAGCCAGTCTGTCTCAAATCCAAAATGTTATTTTTTTCAATCCATATCTGGATATCTCTTAACACCAATGACGTGAATAATTTGGATTCAGGGTCTGAAATGGCGATGGGCCTATAGCTTGAGAGACATTGGCGAGAACCCTTCTTAAATATAGGTACAATTATGGACACCTTCCATGATTGAGGTATGGTTCTTGTAATTTGTATATTGTCAAATAAAACGAGCAGTATGTTTGCCCAAATCTCAGGGTCCCTCTTAAATGTTTTGTTGGATAGATTGTTAGGACCAGGTGCCCCTGAGTTTTTAGATTTCTTTATTGCGTCAGCAATGTCCCTCTCACTATATTCCAAAAGCCAGGGAGAGTTACATTTCCAGCTTCCCAGAGGCTCACTGCATTTATTTCCATACAGATTAGCAAAGTGTCCCAACCACAGACTTTTGTTTATGGGGTTCAATAGTACATTCTCTTGACTCCTATCCATGTTATTAATTAGACTCCAAAAGTTAGCCGCATTAAATCATCTCAAAGCTTTTAACATGTCTTCACCATCTCTTTGTGATCTTAAACTGCGATGCTGTATGGATCATTTTTTATATCTGTCTTATTTTTTTCTTCATAGTTTATATACAGGCAATAGAATTCCCCGCTTTATTAATGTTGCATATGTCCTTCCTCATATTACGTTTATGTTCCGAGACTTCTTTATCGAAACTATGGATTTTATGACTCATATCCATCTTTTTCGTACTAAATGACTTCTCCAGTATCTGCAAAGTCCTACTAATGTAGTCAGTAAACTGGATGGGAGAATATCGCTCAACACGTTGGTAGTGTGTGTAACTTTCATGATCTTTAATCAGTAAAGCATAACATTTAGCATTTCTTTTTCAGACCATCTTATTGTATTGCTTGAGCAGTTTGTCTCAAGACCATATTTGTAGGTCCTGTTCTCCATTGAATGAACAACAGAGTGAATTTCGATGGTGAGCATACAGTGATCGCTAAGTTCATTTCCTTTACACTCAAACTTCACTAAGAATTTAAAGAAATCACCCGAGCAAACGATGTAGTCAATGGTAGACTTACAACCTCTCGCTTTCCAGGTCGGAGGGTTGTTTATAAGCATTTCCAATTTGGGATTCCCTACCAAGAGATCCATGGACGTCGAATTGGAGATGTAGAAATCACCCAAACTAGATTCGTCCAGGCAATCTGCATTTAGATCGCCTGCAATTACAATGTGCCCGCCAAGATTTACTTCCAACCAGTTATCAATTAAGGTCCCAAGTTTTCGGAGTTCTTCACCAAGTTGTAGGTCAGATTTTTCTGCCGGATTCCAATAAACATTGATGAACAGAAAAGCTGTGTCAATGGTGTTGAACATCAAATTATATCCCACCACTAAAACATGATGAGAAAAATACCACTCCCCTGTGACTCTAGGCTTACTGATGTTCTTTATGGCGGTGATATGTCTCCCCTTTGGACGACCCACTCTACCTCCCAGTGCACACAAAGATGAAACCGTAAATCCTTCCCAGCATAAATGCACCCTTGCCCATGATTCTTGGATGAGAACAAAATCACATTTTGACAGTTCCTTCATTAAAAACACATTGTGTAACAGGTTAGTTGAACCTCTCGAATTCCAACTCAAGAGTGTTAGAGTTTTAGACCAGCTAGAGGGACTTCAATTGTTTTAGTGAGTCAATAGACTCACGAAGAGATAGAGCTAACCATCTCCAGTCCTGTTTGTCTGTGTTATCATCACACTTCAATCTTAGATTATCCCCCTGCAATGGAGGTTGTTCCATCGCGGCAGCATTATAGTTGGATTTCCTATTTGTAGTGGGCATAGTGTGAACAAACTCAAAGATGTCAGAGCCCCTACATTGTAGCTGCTCCGCCTCTTTTAGTAATAAGTTTCTTACCAGTGGTGATGGAATCACCAACCTTACATAATCTAGTCTGTCCCTGTGAATGTAGTCCACCAACTCTATGGCCCTCATTACAACCCAGGCGTTAAGGGGTTAACGGCGCCATAAAAGGTGGCGGCCCCGTTAAACCCTTAACGCCTGATTACGAGGTCCCTTTGCGGGTGGCACTTTAACGGCTGCTTTTAGCAGGCGTTAAAAAACCAATCCGCAAAGGGACCTTGGTGCTAAGTACGGTGCCGCAATTTGCGGCACCGTACTTTGCGCCTTCCCCATTCCCATTGAGCCCTATGGGGCAAAAATGGGAATGGGGAAGGGCCATGGCGGCATGGGGAATTACCGCCCCGCCAACCTCGGAATGGGGCGGTAATTCCCCATTCGCCATGATGGAGTCGGTAAGTTACTGGCATGGAGCATGGTGCTATTGGCACCATGGTCCAACGCCTGGGTCGTAATGAGGGCCTATGTCTGCAGATGAAATCAGATTAAGTTCCTTAATTTGGCTAAATAGGGATAGAATGTAGGGCCTATTCAGGGATATATCACCCAAGTCCTTAAATAAGGTTGTTAGAACCAGCCCAGGTAATTCAGGCCTAACAGGCTCCCTTAGTTCCAGTGCACGCACATCCTGAATTAGTTCAGAAACCCCACACTCATTTTCTTTCTTCAACTCATTAGTTGCCCCATTACCTCGGCCAGTAGTTGCCAGGTTACCTCTACCTATACCCGCACAGTACTCCTCATATGTTCCATCTGTCTTATTGTCGGTTGCCTGTCCCGTCAGAGGTAGCCTTGCTTCATGTGAGTGCCTTTCATTGAGGACCCTCATTATGGTGTAGTAAATCTCGTCATCCTTGAGAGCCTGCCTCGTTACTGAACCCTGTACTGTACCCGCCAAATTTGGACCTAAGTTATCATTGTCACTTATATGTTTGATAGCCAATCTATTTTGACCCGTCGGGTTCTCTAGTTCAGAAGACCCTTTAGCCAAATGAGCAGTGTACCCTCCCCATTGCCCAGATGTACTATTGGCAGTATGTGTTATGTCGGGGAGACTGCCCATCAAACCAGTTGGGTCATTACAGTCAGAAATGCCATCAACCTTAGTGACCATGCACTCACCCTGTGTGTCTGATGGATTATTAGTGGTACCTGCTGATTTTTAATTAGCGGCGCTTCCCATAAATTCAGCTTGTACACATCGGTCAGTGGCGCAATGGTCCATATAAGCCGCGCTCCCTGAGTGTTGATTACTGTTTAAGTTTGTGGAGTAGTTTACACTACCCATAAATCCTGAGGGGACCTTCCCATCAATTAATCTTAGGCTCAGATTTTTCTTAAAGCCACCAAGTTGCTCCGGTGTGGAGCCACTGATAGTACCGACCTTTTCAGCACGAACCTTCCAATCAGTACTGTCCAGACCTGAATTTACTGTAATGCCCACCCGGGACCTCACAGGTACGGGGATCCCCCCAAAGTCCTCCCCCATGGATCGTCTTACTCTCTGTCATGACTGGCCCATGAGTAATTGTTTTCGTACCGACATCCCCCCTCATTTGAATAAAAGGGTCAACAGTGTTAGGATTATTTGTTCTTGCATTAAATATTTCAAACATATCCTCACTCTGAATCTGTTTTTTCTTTTTCATGATATCACCTAAAGGCAGGTCGCCCACGGTGTAAACACTCTGTGTGGATTATTCTTTAGAATTGTTAACGTTCAAAAGCAAACCTTTTGCCAATTCTTTATCATGGTTTGTTTGGGATTCTGGGACGACCATCACTTCATCACAATCCATATCACAGTAGTTCAGAAACGTTCTCGACGTGTTCTTGTTCGCCCATGTATTTTTGTTGTTATTATTTATTTTCCTTAATTTAGCTAACTTTTTCCCCTGTCTTTTAGACATTTTTGTCTCAAGAGTTTCCTTTTCTGTATCTTTCCACGGTGCACCCACCGCCGAGTCTGATTTTACCATCTCAATCAAATCATTGTCAGTTTTTTCCTGATCTGGCTCGATTATGTCTTCCTGAGTTGAAGTTATAACAATAATCTCTTCAGGAGTCGTAACCAAGCCAGAGCAAGGGCCATTATGTGCATTCACATTCTTCTGCTTAAACAAGCTAAACTTTTCAATCATTATGTTACTCATAGATTCCGCAAATCTAGTAGGTAATTGCAATATTTCAGATGTCAAGCCCTTAATAGCATCTGTTTGCTTGCGTGACTCGGCCAACAAAAGCCTATTAAATAGACTCATCATAACCAAGAAGTCAGTAGGTATCACATCTGCATGATTACTTACAGGGTTCGCAGCATCAATCTTATCCTGCACAGGTAAGGTATTAGGACAGTCCATCATGTCATCATAGTTGAAGACACTTGGGACATTATTTTCCTTTTCTTCACTATGGAACAGAACTTCCTTACCAACATCCAAGTTAAGTGATTTAAGTGATATATCATTATTCATGTCTTCTTCCCCAAACAGCAATTGGGAAGGATCCATAACTTTATCCCCTGTTTCTCCATATTAGAGCAGTCTTGCGCACACTGTAGGAGCGCCGCCTCCTCTTCTCCCATCTCCGGCAGCGACATCGCTGCAGCACGCGCAAGACTAGCCCTTCTAGTGCTAACTGCCGCAAAGAAGTCAGCCCCCGCTTCCTTGCGCAGTATCGGGAGTTTGTTCCTTCTCATGTTAACGTTGTTGGTAAGGTAATCCAATACACAGGCACTTACACAAGTAAGCTAAACTCACCAATATTCAAGAGGAGCCCACCCCCACCGCTGACAGCCGAACAGCCCAACAGCCACACTTCTGGAGCACTTCGGATGCGCGCGCGAGATGCACGTGCACCACTGCTAATGAGGAAGAGGCTGTGGGTGGAGAGCGGACGGGAGGCGGAGCAAATAAGGCGGGGCTGAAAGAGAGGAGTAGAGAGTAAGTTACACTCTCACCAACAACAAGACTCGCGGCAGAACCCGCGGCAAAACCCGCGGTCTTAATAGCAAGTAACAGGTAATCACATAAGTGTAAAGTCCCAATAGAGTCCAAAAGACAGTCCTGTAGCAGCGTGTTACGCGCATTAAACGGCAGTACAAACCTCTTCTTGCCGACGCCGTGTCAGGTAGCAGACATCAAACAGCAATAGTGCAGCAGGAGAATCAGAGCTCCCAGCCCAAAAGCCACACTTCCGGAGCACTTCGGATGCACGTGTGAGATGCGCGTGCACCAGTGCTAATGAGGAAAAGGCTGTGAGTGGAGAGCGGGCGGGAGGCGGAGCAAATAAGGCGGGGTTAAGTGTAAAGTCCCAATAGAGTCCAAAAGACAGTCCTGTAGCAGCGAGTTACGCGCATTAAACGGCAGTACAAACTTCTTCTTGCTGACGCCGTGTCAGGTAGCAGACATCAAAGGGCAATAGTCCAGCAGGAGAATCAGAGCTCCCAGCCCAACAGCCACACTTCCGGAGCACTTCGGATAATTATAATTGGTTATTTATAGCGCACAGAGGTTTTTTAGCACAGATCCGGGATCGAACCTGTGTTGCACTGCATCGTCTTGCTTCCAAGGCAAGCTTGTTGCCTCTGAGCTATCTCCACAGGATATCCTACACACTGTACAGTCCTCCCGAGCAGCGTGGTTATGACATCAGTGGTCAGTTGATCTTTGACATCCTATAGTTCTAGGTAAGAAAAAGGGGGCGTGGTCACCAGAGAGGAGGCGGGAATTAATTTGTTAAGGGTTCTGTATAAGATGAGCAAGGACTCATTCCATGGGCAATGAAGGGAGGAGGCATTATTGTGCAGTGGTGTGTCCATTACACAATGATGTCCACAGCTGCATAATGCTGCCATCCTTCAGTGGGTATCTGCCATATCCTTAGAGGGACGTAGGATGTACAGATGGATTCCATATGGGAAATATGTGTATTTCAATGCTTGCGTCTTATATATTATAGCATCATTCAATGCAATAAATGTCCTATAATCATATCTCACGGTTATATCTGAAACTACTCCGCAATTATTTTCATAATGTTCTCGTGTTTTCTAGGTACGTATACCACGCTACCATTGTACATGTTGTTTATGTCACAAATGGATTTTATGGTTGATAGGTTATACACTATATTTAGGGTTAGTCTTACAGGATGTGGAAAGAACTAATCATGGTTCTCCTGTTGCATTGTACGTCAATGATATGTTCTGATAGGGACAGTTACTCACACCATGTTGGAACGCTCAACCTGCCTCGGCTGCTGGCAACAAAGATCTGAAGAGGCCAGGTTCTATTGGGATGAGAAAAGTGGGAGGCTTGGAATGCAACAACTATGTTGTTTCATAATATTTTACGGTGGGAGGAAGCAGTGAGTGAGGCGCAAAGCAAGACAACGCTTCAACCAGATGGGCAGAATCCTGGAGACAATCACAAACACTAAATTCAGAGTTTCTCACTAAAACCCATAAACAATGACATGGGAAATGGTGAGAAAATGTGGGAGGAGCTGTTTAATGTGACTTTGGCACCTTTGGTGTGTTCTGGGGGATTTAAAACATAAAACACCATTGCTTCCTCTTGCGTAGCAGAAGAGGACATCACGGCAGGGAATCGCTGATGCAGGCCCATGGGCTCAACGGTGCAATCAGGAAGGTCAGGTTGTATGAAACTCACAGGAGTATAATCTCAATAGTTGCACCGCTGTGGAACCACCAACAAAATAATTGCTATGGGTAACCCTTTTGCTCCCTCACCTGCACCTCCTGTCTGTGATCCTCTCTATCCCCCCACTCCATCACCTTCCAAGTGTACGCTTATTCATCTATCCTTCCAACTGTATGCATTCAATTCAAGTGACAGGATGATTCAAGTGGATATCATGATGTTTGGTAAACGTAATATACTCTTGAGTGAAATGTTGTGTTAACTACCAACTTGAGGGGCAGACATGGCCATTAACAGCGCCCAAACTGGAGCGTGGTAAGGTCGAGCGCAGTGAGGGCTCAGGGCCATTAATGGCCATGTCCGTTCCAAATGAGGAAGTTAAGGCTGTAAATTCACTATGGCTTTCGTCCCGGAGTGCCAACAGTTATTCTTGTACCCAAACTCCCTTAAAAAAAGACAAAGTTAAGTAGCTCACAGCCAACTAAAATAAGGGAAATGTACCCATTGCTAAGTCTAGTCAGGCAGCAAAGTGGAGTAGAGGTTTGGCCTCAGAGCAGGAAGACTAAAGAGGGAGAAAAGTAGTGGGGGAGTGGATAGGGGCAGGGCATATTAGAGTTGCGAAGGGACGAATAGACATGGGGAAAGGTGAAAGAGGCCTCCCGGCAGTGGTAAAAAAATAGTGCAGACAGCCGAGAATGACAAGGAATGCAGGCTGTCAATAGCAGTGCACTCTCACATTCCGCATTTCCTTCTTGACCCAGCGTTCTATGATGAATTCAGTAGAGTCATCACTGTTCTACCAGTGGTGATCTCCTCCCATGTAGCCCATGGACAGCAGCAGCTCCTTGATCCTGACCATGGGTGCAGTTATATGAGGGAGGATCACATGGGGGGCAACCTCCCGGGGGATATCATGACTTCATCGAATGAGACATGGTATCCCTCATTTTCCCTTGAGGATAACCATCCCATACCTGATACTCTCATGGCCTGTTTTCATACATCTCCTCATCAACCTATGAATGGTGTTGAAAATCTTATCCCAAGACCCAGAGGCCATTCTTCAAACTCTGATCTGCCTTGTGAACCTTATGAAAATATCTTCTCAGGCTCCACATACAAATCACCCAGGACTGACATTCCCTTGAAAACAATTACGAATATTTACCCAGGTTTATTGTGCAAATTGTCAAGAATGGACTTCCTTTCCAATAACCACCAAAATACTGGGACGAAGAAGAGGACATAAGCAATGCAGAGCAAAGGAGACCACAAGCGCAATGAGCGCGCTAGTTGTTGGACACACACCTGTGACTGGGAAATTTAAAGAGCAGACAAGAGAGCCGAGGTGTGCTGCTGGCGGGAGAGAGCTGTGCCTCTCTGTGTGAATCTAGTGACTGAAAGGTTGGGATGAGTGTGGTGGTGCTGGCGGGCTCAAGAGCCAAGTAGAAGGAAGTTGAACGGGAAGAGGACACACTGCAGGAATACCGGGAGCCATCAATAGACTCCTGGGCTTTCACAGGTGTTCAAAAGCAGCCTCTAACTCAACGGAGCCTGGAACGAAGCAGACAAGCCCAGTTGAAGCTGCGAGAGATGGGAAAGCTGAGAGAAAGCGGTTACAAGAATGAAAGTCCCGAAAGACCGTCCCCGGCTGACCACGGGAGAAACCAGGAATGCCAGTGAAGTGGGAGAATGGAAGACCAGGCTCCCGTCCTTCGCCTCTCGCGCATGGCCTAGAGGGTCACGACCCAAACACCCGCCACGAGAAGAGTTTGTCCATTTGCCAGACGACCAGATACCCTGGTACAGGAACATACGGATGTGTCCATCTGCCTGCCCAACAGCCCGCACTGGCCATGCCGACACCTGCGGCACGGATCAACTAGACTAAAATCTACACGTCGTTAGAGATGCCATGACGACCTAGACAACGGGAAGCACATCTGTACGAATGTACACACTGGACACTCCCACACCAATCTACACGAAGAATATACTCAGTGCTATGACGTAGGCGACAGGCATTTTCACGGACGTGCATCTTTATTATTTTTACATAGGCTTTCAGAATGCAGAAACGCAAGACGCGTCATGAACTCTTCTACTAGCTTGCTCACGCTTCTCTTGAAACCAGTTACCGCCATGAGAAGTATAATGAAGACAATACTGGTCATGAAATTATATGCTCCTATAACCTAAAGCACCTCTACACCAAACGGACAACTCATGCACCAGGCCCAAGGAGGCCTCAAACAAGAGCTCCCGTGGACATTAACAAGGCAAGAGTCAGTTGCTGATCCTGCAGAATAAGCTTGGCGAAGCAACCAGCCAAGGTCGCAATGTTGCAAACCTACGTTCCAAGAGCAAATCATCAAAGGCACGATGTTGCAACCTCGTACTCCACGCACCAACGTTAAAGTCACCCCGACAAATTAAACCAGACGCGCAGTAGAAAAACAATATTAATTGTGCAGAATTCTGCCTCTTTCACGGTCCCTCCCCACGTGACCAAGCCGAACCTGACGAGATGCCAAACCCAGGAGAACAGAGGCGTCTGGATCCCTCGCTAAGAGACACTGGCAGACACACTTGAAAGGCTCAATGGACATCTGCAACAGTGGGAGCGGTCCCCCGTCCAGCTATGAATAAGTCCTCACATTGTCTGCATGTACCCATAGTGAAACATTGTTACAATTTACAGGTACACCGAGAGCTGGGAACGACGGTGGTCCCAGGCTGGGAAGCTCACGGGCGCACCAATCAGAACATGGGGCTCTTATCACTGACGCCAGCAAATTTAGCCAATCCTCAGGAGTCTTCATGTAACAATTCTCATGTATCTAATTGTAGGGACAACCCAGATATACCACCTGACTACACCTTGTCCACTAATATCATTTTCTATATGTGTGCTATACTAACCCTACCACTCGAACACCCAATTAAGAGTGGCGATAGGTTTTTTGTTAACTTTCTGAAGTGACGCAAGTAGCACGTCATAATACCGTAAAAAGGGCCTGCGAGCCCCACGATTGTGTGTGTGTCAGGACGAACGCGTACGCTCTTTGACCCATCCCTGCCGTTTTGTCTAATAAACAGCAGAGTCACCTTGCTCCTTCTGTGCGTCTCATACTCTATCTCATCTCATCTGGGATATACACGGGAGGAGTTGGGGCCTCCCTGCCTGGAGGTCGGCGGACGGCCCGGCCGACCCCGGCAGAATTTCCCCCCGACAAGTTGGAGGCACTGCTGAGATCTGTTTAAGATCGACTTTTTATTTTTACTTTTTCCAGGACTCACATTGCGAGGAGGCCCGGCGGCACGGCCCCCTCTGCCGTTGCCCCCTTCTGAGGACTACAGGACCATCGCGGAGCTGCGAGAAGACCAGACAGCGCAATCCGGATATTGGCCCTCGGGAGCCGGTTGAGAAGTATCCCGCCCGCGGTTGGCGAGTGTCCAGACGTGGTCCAGACGAGGGGAGGTGGCGAGCCGCTTGGAGGGGTGCACGCAGTCGAGCGGCCCTGCATCGAGAGAACTTGGTGAGCATGACACGCACAACGAGCAATGCGAAATTGTGAGGGAGGGGGAGGGAGTAAATAAGGGAGGAGGGAGGTATTGTACAGAGGCGCGGCAAAGGTTTAACTGAGTGTTGCTAATGGAATGAATAGGTGACGAGATGAGTGCGAGAGCAGTTGGCTACGTCACGCAAAAAGAGGGGGGCGGAGCACGAAAACATCACGTGTGACCGCTCGTAGACACTGACTGGCCTAAATCGCGACTAACGTGTAGGGGTGGGTGTGTGTGGTTTCCTACGATTTGACATTTATTGATCAATGAGTAGATGAGGTTCCCTATTGTTCGAGCAAGAAACTCGATAGGTAGATGACGAGGTTCCCTATTGTTCGAGCAAGAAACTCGATAGGTAGATGACGTTTCCCTGTAGGCGGTAGCTAGTTACATAGTTGCTCAATACGGAAGATAATTGGCTGGTTAAGCCCTCCTGTTGAGGGGCGTATCACACGCGAGGCGACGCAGCGTGCGCAGTCCGGTTATATTATTGATGAGATTACCTTGTTCCAGGAGAGACAGGAAGACAGCTGTAGGGTAGCGGGGTAGATTGCAAGTGTATTTTGAACTTAAAGAACATAATAAGAATGTACCAGTAGCTCGAAGAAATCGGTGACGTCACCAGTAGGAATTTAATAGGATATCGCGAGCACAAGGAACTTTGGGTTTGAGAGTGGTGGGGAAGAGAAACATGATAAAGGAGCGGATACGGAGATAAACGATAAACGAGTGGATCGAAAGAGGAGAAGGGGAAAGGGGCGTAAAGGGGCGTGGCTGCGCACGGAGAACGCCGGCCACGGCAAGTGTAAAAGGGGGGAGGAGAACGGGGAAACAGGACGACTGTATAAGATCGTCGTAAGGGGTACGCAGCCGCAGGGGGCTGCGTGCGCTTCGGCCGCAGGGGGCCGTAGGTGAAGGAATATAATACAACATCATACATATATATATATATATTTGTTTTTATTATTATTTTTTTTTATTATTATTGCATAATTTGTCAAAGGATTGTCGTAAGTCCCCACACTTGCGGGGCAAGGTAAGCAATACAAGGTTGTATATTGTAAACTGCTAGTAAAGGGAAGGATAACAAGGGGAGTGCGACTATGTCATACGGGAGAGGGTCGGGAGGGTGGGGGAACACCCTCACTACCCCACTACAACACATATGCACCACACTGCCACCACATAGGGAGAAATTAATTAAGTACAGCATAGAGTGGACCCAGGGGACGGACAACAAAATGTTAACACCATGGCCGCCTAATGGTAGTTTCGATCCATATGCCCAACATTCACTGCTAAACCATCTGCATAATACATACAAGGGGAAGAAGTTGGCAAATCATGTGGAGGTGTTTAACTTATGGAGGATGTTCCAGGGGTCCAGACCAGGACAAAATGGAATGTTCACTATGGGGGAAACACCGGAAGAAAAGGAGATTAAGAAAGAAGGAACGGATGGGGAAAAGGGGTGTGAAAGGACAAAGAATACGGGGAATGAAGGAGAGGGAGGAGAAAAAATTGATAAATTAGACAACATAAAAAAGGAACCGAGCAACGAGATACCCATAACACCGGGAGTGAAAATAGGGGGAGAAGGGTTATACCCTCTAAGAGAATTAGGAGAAATAGAAGGACAGTTAAGGGCGGCTGAAGGATACTCGAACCCGGCATACAGCCCTCCACCATATGTGGTTCATAGGAAGATGACAGTGGGGGAGGGGAGGATTGGAGAAGAGCAGATTGTAGAGATAGGACATGATGAGTGGGTAGCTGCACAGATATTATTAAAATTACGGGGCTCACTAACGGGAGAAGAGAGGGAGGCAGTAAAGAGAACAGACGAGGATAGTACAAGGGAGAGTGAGATGAAGGGGGAGGAGCTATTACGACAAAGAGAAGAGATTTTGGAGGAAAAACTGGCAAAGCTAAGGGATGAGCAGAACAAATTAATAAAACAGCTTGAGAAGGAGGAAAAGGAGAGAGTGAGGAGAAAGAAAGAGGGTAAAGACGAATTGGACAAATTAAGGGAACGAAATGAGGAGCAAAGGATAGAAGCTGAAAGGGTAAAAGCAGCAGCAGACAGGGTGTCAAGAGTAGTGTTGAGAGAAAAAAAGAAGGAAGAAGAAGATAAAGAAAGGGAAATGGAAATATGGAGGAGGAGGGTAGTATCAGAGGCAGCTAAGAAATATGAAGAGGGGAAAGCACTAGAAAGAGAAAGGGTGAAATGGGAAAGGAAGAAAGAGGATGAAAGAATATTGGAACAGATGAGCAACAAAGTAATGGAGGAACTAAAAAGGAAAAGAGAGGAAAATAGTAGGGAGATGGAGGAGAGGAGTGAAGGGGAAAGAGAAGGGAGTAATAGGGAGAGTGAAAAATGGGGGGATGTATATAGAAGTAGAGAAGTAGCAACAACATCGACACCAGGGGGAGCAGTTGGTAACAAAGGAAGAGGAGAAATGGAGCTAATAGACTTAGAAACAGTAACAGTAAAAGGGAAAAAGGCAGAGTGGGGGATACCATTTATGACTGATTTTTGCAGTGAGGAGGAAGAAGGAGTAGAGGGGGGGGAAGAAAGAGTGAAAGGGAAAGCTTAGATAAGCTGTACCTCACTAGAACAAACATAGACTCGCCATGGATCAGTAAGAGAAGGGAGGAGCTAGAACGAAGTGAGGAGAGGGTGCACGAACTAGTGGAAAAACAAACCCATGAAGCCACACTATCACCATCTCCATCACGCCCTCCCCCATCGCACCCTACATGCTCAACCGCCACACGCTCGCTGCGCACAATAAAGCTTGCGCCCTTCATGGACGAATTGACTCCCTATGCATGTCGGCTTAGAGACCTCCCTAGCCGCAGGCAAGACAGACAAATAAACATACCCATATTAAACACAGGAAATGACGAAAAAAGGGGAAAGGAAGAAGAGGGAGGTAGGAGCAGGGGTAGTAAGGAAGAATTTGAAGTGGTAAAGGAAACGGGGGAAGAGGAGGGGTGTGAAGACTCAATATTATGGAGCGTAAAGGGTGAAACAAGACACAACTTAATGCCACTGTTGGAGAGAGGAGGGGTTAGACCGCAGTATGTACCTTGGAAGCATACGGATAAAGAAAATATAAAATGTAGGCTCCCATCACTAAGTGGAGGTGCGGGTAAGTGGATATATGAAATGGAAAAACACACCGCAGGACAGAAACTAGCTGTAGGAGATGTGAAGGGCCTGTTAATATCAATATTAGGGGATAGAGCGGACGACATCTGGAAGAGAGCAGGATTTCATGGGGTAACAATAACGAACACATCGCATGATGGGGCGCCATTTGCAAACTGCAGGCATGCGTTATGGCAGGCACTGAGAGTACAGTACCCAGACACATCAGACATAGGAGCAATTACTTCCCGTAAGATGCGTGAGAATGAGGATCCTGTTGATTATATCCAGGATATTCAAGAGAAGTGGCGCATGGAAACTAGAGAACAATGGGATAAAACACCAGCCATATTTTATCATATACTAGTACAAGGGCTCCCAGAAGGAGTTCAGAAACAACTAAAGAAAGTAGTGGGAATGGAAGCAAAACCGTGGCCAGAAATACAGCTGACTATAGTACATCACTGCAGGATATGGCAAGGAAAAATTAAACAAAAGGAAGAGGACAGGAAAACAGAAGAGGCCAAACTAGTACAGAAAAAACTTACTAAATACACTATGGAGGGGGCACTAATAACTACGCCCACACCAATGGCTCAAAGCCCCACACAAGTAGTGGCTGCACAAGATCCAGCTCAAATAGCACCCCCACAAAGTATAACACAGCAAGTGCCGCCACTACAATTACACGCACCAAACGTGGGAGGAGGGTACCCAATGCAAGGAGCTGGGTATTATAGTTATAACAGAGGGAGAGGAGGATTTATGAGAGGAAGAGGATACGGATATAATACCCAACAGCAGGTGGGGGGACGAAATCCCTACCCCACAGGGCAACCGGTATACCAGGACAACACAGGGAGCTTCCCATGGCAGAGTAGGGAACCACCCGTGTGTTGGAGTTGTGGATTATTAGGACACATGTCACGTACGTGTAGGGTCAGGCCAGGAACACCAGCATGGAATGAACAGGCACAACCTAGGCCATCACAAGAACAGCAGGGCATACAACAACAACAAATAACGCAACAACAGCCACAAACATATTCACTGCCACAACAACAAGTAGCGCTAACACAGCAACCCCAAACTGAACAAACGCAATTGGGTAGGGTGACGGTCTTGGGACACAACCCTTACACAGGGAATGGCCAATCATTGTACCCCCAATAGGACAGCCCACAGACGACCTTGGTGTGTCCCATCCTGTCAGTAACACCTAATAGTGCGGAGGAGCCACGCATAGAGGTAACGATAGGTGACAAAAAGTTATCATTTCTTGTTGACACCGGGGCAACCCGGTCTTGCATAAGGGAAGGTAAATTTAAGATGTCAGGCGAAGCCATGAACACCCAAGGATTTTCTGGGGCTAAAGGGTTGGTTCCTTTTACTGATAACGTTCCTTTATCTATCGGAGATTATGATCTGTCAGTTCCACTTTTGTATTATAGTGCCTCACCAGTAAATATACTGGGGAGGGACATAATGAATAGGTTAAATATGACAATCTCCTTTACAGAGGATGGTATAATTTGCTCTACTCCAGGGATTAACATGCTAGCAGCACGACAGATTATGCAAGCATACTGCGGACAGACAGCGATTAGGGCGGAACCAGTAGATGGCGAGCTATTCCAGTATGGAACAGACATGGCATTTGCATGGATGCCAGGGATAGAAGGGAAAATATGGAGGAGGCCAGCAGCCTATCTATTCCGACCAGAAACACCTGTTAATGAACAAGAAGGAAAGGTGTTTGTAATGGACATTGAGAGCATTATTGCTACAGCTGAGGCAGATAGGCCTGGGAACACAGCTGTGACTCAAGTTTCACTCCTGATGGGGGGTAGTTGCCAGGCAAAATTGGAATCTCTTTAAGCCAGTTTTTAGCTACATGTCATTTCTGTTCCCCAGTTTTCTGCATTCAAATAAAACTAAACATTTTTACATATGCAGCTAGAATGCTGATTCTAAGTTTAAAACTATGACATTTAAACAATTGCAGCCTATGTGACATTCAAAAGTAGGTCACTCATTTCTTTTAAACATTTAGATTTTTAGTGTCTTTCAGTCCAAATTTACTTAAACTGCTGAAATCCACAGCTCAGCCAGTCTTGTTATAAACTTTCAAGTCACTTCAGAATATAACTTTACATTGGATCCACCTCTCAGTAAGTCTTTCTTTGGCTTGCCTTGGGTTCATTTATTCAGTTTTCTACAAAAAAGTAAAATCTGGTGTTGTTTTAAAACGCCGGCTTTCTGATAGTGGTGAGTACTGGTACTGCACCCCTTTTTGGGATTTAAGAAAAAAAAAATGAATTCCCAACAGTCATGGGTTTGCTTTTTGGCAATCAGCATTTCCATTCCCAATGTTTTCAGACTACTGTGTGGGTAGTCCAATGGTGGTTTTAGGCAGTGTCCTTCTGTGCCCATAACATCGGCAAAAATGAGTGGCAGCCTATTCTTCATGCATTTCCCTGTGCATTTTCTGGGAAGCTCTGGCCATCATGATGTTTTCCATGTCAGTACTGCACAGTTTTGAGGTAGGGCTTGGATGCGTGGATAAAAACATCCCACATCAGCATGATCGTGAACCTCCCCCTGTGCCAGTCCTCCAGTTTCCCAGGTGCACGCCATAATGATAGAGTAGCATTGTCTTGCAATAGGACCTTATGAGGAACATGACCTTCATTCTATGGAGAGAAGAGCCCAGCTGTCCTGTGTGATGGAAGATGGATGGACGGGGCTAGAGCCAGGTGCAGCGTGGCATCCCCTATGGAGCAGGCACATGTATAGGGTCTCACCAACCAGCCACGTGGGATTTACTGCATGTATGATGTAGTAATGAAGTGCTGCTTTATAACCTTCTGCTTGTACTATTTTACGGCAGAACATTCTCGAGCAGCAGAGTTCTTTGCTGGCATACTTATTTTGTTTTGTAAAACTTGTTATCCTTGCAAGAAATGTCTTGGCTGTTTTTCCCTAGCGGGTTATATTTTTTCTGGCGTGAGCATTCAAAGGTGTGCCTTCAAGGCCCCAGTTTTGGGGCCTCTTAGCGTCGGAGACAGACACTATATATACATTGTCTGACCAAAGAGCCTTTATATGCCTTTCATCCCTTTCCCCTGACTCCCAAGGTTCTGCAAAGGGTGAAGGTGGAGGAGGAACAGTTAATTCTGGTGGTCGCCAATTGGTTAAGGAGATCCTGATTTGCAACCCTTTGTGAAATATTGATTTTAATCTGATCCAATGCCCGTTATCTATTCCGAGATTTTCTCAGAAGGAAGTGCTCCAAATACATCTCTCAACACTGCTTCTGAAATACATGGGTTGTTGTGAGTAGATTTGTCTATTAAGACCACCACTGCAGTGCAGAACTCAATAAAAGTATCCACAAGACATGCATATGTACATCATTGGCTTACCTTTGTTAAGCCGTGTCCTGGTAGAGCCTGTGGAGCAGTAGACATATGCTTCTGTTAGATTAAACTACACTCTACAACACACTGTATATTCCTAATATTGTGCTCCACATTCATCTTTTTGTGTCCTGATTGTGTGAACCGTGTGCTATTGATTTTTACTTTTCTGTTCTCCTGTCAATGGTTTGTTTTTGAAATGTGTGCACCCTCGCGGTTGGTTAGGGCAGCAAAGGTGTACCCAAGCTGTTTGATGGACCAATTAAGTTGTCTCTTTGTTGGTGCTTACATTCCATTTCACTTTAATCATTTGTTGTTGCATTATTTAAAATGTTTCATGTTTATTAAAATATTCCACTTGACACTTATTTGCACATATTACTGTTTATTGTGTTGGTCGCCCCGGGCTAGTACTTACATGTATAAATATATTTGAAACATAGATTTGAATACACTAAAATGGCACCACAATTCTGCTCTCAGGCACTAGGCTTTGTCCTTTGCAGCAGAGCTTGTGAAGCAGCCAGTTGTTCCCCCTCTAGTATTTCGGGTTTTCATTGAAAAGCCTATATTATTTCTGCCATTTTCTTGCCCCTCTAGATTCGGTCAACAAGGAGGGTGGTGTCTTCTCAGAGGAGCCTTACTGGGCATCTGCTAGGCAGCCACCTAAGTGTCCCCACGCACATTAGTGACATGTTAACAATTGCTGATTGGATTTGCCAGGAAAGCCCTAAGGGGTTCCATGGTGCTGATGTCTTTCAGCCTTGCATAAGGGAGTGATGCTTGAAGTAGAAGACATTTCAACCAATTTGCAAGCAGTCTTGCCTTAATCATTGGTATTGGGTATATCCTCATTGAGTGAGGAATCCAACGAGAGTCGAGGTCCTGGGGTAATGCCTATGTTTGCACACGGTACTCCCCATTATTATAATTTTTTATTTTTTAATTTTTGTTATTGTTTTGGTTTATATAAACCTTTACAAAAGAAACTAGAGAAAACATTACTTTATAGTTAAAGAGAAAGAACACGTACAAGCATAAAAAAGAACCTCTGTTTCTCATTTCATACTAACTATATATCATTTCATAATAAAAAACCGTTAAGAATATTTCAGTCTACAAGCGGTACATACAAGCATAAAATAAACAAAGAACATCTGTTTCTCAATTCATACTAGTTATACATCATTTCCTAATAAGAGAACGTTATAGATATTTCAATCTACAACCAGAACAACTAAAACATCTAAAACAGCATGGGTTATCATCATCTAAAAAAAAAGAGCACAAACATTCCTCAAATAGGTAACCACTCTAATATTTAGATTATCTTCACAGTTGTGTAACATTTTTGTCCAGATGAAGTCCCTATTTACATTGGCAGTATCATGTACATATTTTGCAAAATACTTCACCCTTGCGGACTTTAATGTCAGACATACAAGTAAAACATGTTGCAATGATTCAACCATGCCTTTGACTCTGCAAAATCTGCACCACCTCCACTCGTCTGAATAGTTGTTTCTAATGACATTAATTTGATTTGTTAATACAACGTTAAACCTGAAACGCATATAGTCATTTCTGATCTGTTTACTGGGATATTTATGCAAGTATCTTTCCATAGGTGGATACCATTTATAGATAGAACATGATTGCTGGTACAGTGAAGATTCTGCAATTGTTCCCTTAGTATTTAGCCAATCAAAGCCCATAACACTCTCTTTTACCCGCAGTGGTTTGTTCTTCAAGGAGGTTACAGACATAAACATCATTTTCAAACAATTTAAAGTCTCCACAGTCAGAGTTTGAATAAACGGATTTCCAATATCCTGCCCCGCACACGAGTACAGTGACCCTTCAGTCCCTGCGTTACACTTCCTCCACAGAGCTAGTCTTTTCCATTTCACGTTTGCAGCCAATGAATTTAATCCGAATTCATATCTAACCAGTTCCCCTGGTATACATTTTGGAATAAAATAAAGAACTGTTTTCCATATGTAATTCTCAATATAGGACAGATCGGCCTCCCAGCTGATCGGTTGAAATTCAGCACCATAGGTCAAGCGAGGGATAATGTTTTTCAAGTAGAATTCCCTGAGTGGAGCCATTGTAAATTTGCCATATTTCGTCTCTAGAGCTCTCATTTGCCGAATGGCAATGTCCGCCTTTCATTTTAGTTGAGACTTAAATAAGGATCTCAAATTCATACCTGAAATTACGAAGCCCAAGTATTTAAATAAAGGCATTGCTTTTAACTTGTTGTTACCACATGTCTATGTGTAGGAGTTCTCCTTTTTATTGACTCTACCAAGGCGGACTATCACAGTTTTGGAGGGATTCATTTTTAACGAGATTCCCTTAATAAAATCCTCAGAGGCTATTAATAATCTTTGTAGTCCTACCTTGGTAGTATCAATAAGTAGAAAGTCGTCAGCGTAAGCCATCCACGCCAGATGAATGTTCGCAATTCTGGGAGGAAGAAGGCCTTTGTTTGACAAGGCCACACCCGCACCACTTACATATAAATTTAAAATCATAGGCGCCAACCTACACCCTTGGCAGAGAACATTATAGATTTTGAGTTCTTTCGACAGATTACCTTCTGAATCCAGTCTTACCATAACACCAGTATCAGTGTAAAGGGCCATTATTATATCTATGAGAAACGGCAGCATATTTAGAATTATCAATTTCTCCCATAGGGTAGCTCTATCGACAAGGTCAAAAGCGGATCTTAGGTCCATTGATGCAACAAAAGTGGACCTGGCACCCTTCCTCAAGGATTGAGCTATGAGGCTATGTATCATCAGGCCCCCACAGTCAGTCCAAGTATGTTTCCTGAAGCCAGTCTGTCTCAAATCCAAAATGTTATTTTTTTCAATCCATATCTGGATATCTCTTAACACCAATGACGTGAATAATTTGGATTCAGGGTCTGAAATGGCGATGGGCCTATAGCTTGAGAGACATTGGCGAGAACCCTTCTTAAATATAGGTACAATTATGGACACCTTCCATGATTGAGGTATGGTTCTTGTAATTTGTATATTGTCAAATAAAACGAGCAGTATGTTTGCCCAAATCTCAGGGTCCCTCTTAAATGTTTTGTTGGATAGATTGTTAGGACCAGGTGCCCCTGAGTTTTTAGATTTCTTTATTGCGTCAGCAATGTCCCTCTCACTATATTCCAAAAGCCAGGGAGAGTTACATTTCCAGCTTCCCAGAGGCTCACTGCATTTATTTCCATACAGATTAGCAAAGTGTCCCAACCACAGACTTTTGTTTATGGGGTTCAATAGTACATTCTCTTGACTCCTATCCATGTTATTAATTAGACTCCAAAAGTTAGCCGCATTAAATCATCTCAAAGCTTTTAACATGTCTTCACCATCTCTTTGTGATCTTAAACTGCGATGCTGTATGGATCATTTTTTATATCTGTCTTATTTTTTTCTTCATAGTTTATATACAGGCAATAGAATTCCCCGCTTTATTAATGTTGCATATGTCCTTCCTCATATTACGTTTATGTTCCGAGACTTCTTTATCGAAACTATGGATTTTATGACTCATATCCATCTTTTTCGTACTAAATGACTTCTCCAGTATCTGCAAAGTCCTACTAATGTAGTCAGTAAACTGGATGGGAGAATATCGCTCAACACGTTGGTAGTGTGTGTAACTTTCATGATCTTTAATCAGTAAAGCATAACATTTAGCATTTCTTTTTCAGACCATCTTATTCTATTGCTTGAGCAGTTTGTCTCAAGACCATATTTGTAGGTCCTGTTCTCCATTGAATGAACAACAGAGTGAATTTCGATGGTGAGCATACAGTGATCGCTAAGTTCATTTCCTTTACACTCAAACTTCACTAAGAATTTAAAGAAATCACCCGAGCAAACGATGTAGTCAATGGTAGACTTACAACCTCTCGCTTTCCAGGTCGGAGGGTTGTTTATAAGCATTTCCAATTTGGGATTCCCTACCAAGAGATCCATGGACGTCGAATTGGAGATGTAGAAATCACCCAAACTAGATTCGTCCAGGCAATCTGCATTTAGATCGCCTGCAATTACAATGTGCCCGCCAAGATTTACTTCCAACCAGTTATCAATTAAGGTCCCAAGTTTTCGGAGTTCTTCACCAAGTTGTAGGTCAGATTTTTCTGCCGGATTCCAATAAACATTGATGAACAGAAAAGCTGTGTCAATGGTGTTGAACATCAAATTATATCCCACCACTAAAACATGATGAGAAAAATACCACTCCCCTGTGACTCTAGGCTTACTGATGTTCTTTATGGCGGTGATATGTCTCCCCTTTGGACGACCCACTCTACCTCCCAGTGCACACAAAGATGAAACCGTAAATCCTTCCCAGCATAAATGCACCCTTGCCCATGATTCTTGGATGAGAACAAAATCACATTTTGACAGTTCCTTCATTAAAAACACATTGTGTAACAGGTTAGTTGAACCTCTCGAATTCCAACTCAAGAGTGTTAGAGTTTTAGACCAGCTAGAGGGACTTCAATTGTTTTAGTGAGTCAATAGACTCACGAAGAGATAGAGCTAACCATCTCCAGTCCTGTTTGTCTGTGTTATCATCACACTTCAATCTTAGATTATCCCCCTGCAATGGAGGTTGTTCCATCGCGGCAGCATTATAGTTGGATTTCCTATTTGTAGTGGGCATAGTGTGAACAAACTCAAAGATGTCAGAGCCCCTACATTGTAGCTGCTCCGCCTCTTTTAGTAATAAGTTTCTTACCAGTGGTGATGGAATCACCAACCTTACATAATCTAGTCTGTCCCTGTGAATGTAGTCCACCAACTCTATGGCCCTCATTACAACCCAGGCGTTAAGGGGTTAACGGCGCCATAAAAGGTGGCGGCGCCGTTAAACCCTTAACGCCTGATTACGAGGTCCCTTTGCGGGTGGCACTTTAACGGCTGCTTTTAGCAGGCGTTAAAAAACCAATCCGCAAAGGGACCTTGGTGCTAAGTACGGTGCCGCAATTTGCGGCACCGTACTTTGCGCCTTCCCCATTCCCATTGAGCCCTATGGGGCAAAAATGGGAATGGGGAAGGGCCATGGCGGCATGGGGAATTACCGCCCCGCCAACCTCGGAATGGGGCGGTAATTCCCCATTCGCCATGATGGAGTCGGTAAGTTACTGGCATGGAGCATGGTGCTATTGGCACCATGGTCCAACGCCTGGGTCGTAATGAGGGCCTATGTCTGCAGATGAAATCAGATTAAGTTCCTTAATTTGGCTAAATAGGGATAGAATGTAGGGCCTATTCAGGGATATATCACCCAAGTCCTTAAATAAGGTCGTTAGAACCAGCCCAGGTAATTCAGGCCTAACAGGCTCCCTTAGTTCCAGTGCACGCACATCCTGAATTAGTTCAGAAACCCCACACTCATTTTCTTTCTTCAACTCATTAGTTGCCCCATTACCTCGGCCAGTAGTTGCCAGGTTACCTCTACCTATACCCGCACAGTACTCCTCATATGTTCCATCTGTCTTATTGTCGGTTGCCTGTCCCGTCAGAGGTAGCCTTGCTTCATGTGAGTGCCTTTCATTGAGGACCCTCATTATGGTGTAGTAAATCTCGTCATCCTTGAGAGCCTGCCTCGTTACTGAACCCTGTACTGTACCCGCCAAATTTGGACCTAAGTTATCATTGTCACTTATATGTTTGATAGCCAATCTATTTTGACCCGTCGGGTTCTCTAGTTCAGAAGACCCTTTAGCCAAATGAGCAGTGTACCCTCCCCATTGCCCAGATGTACTATTGGCAGTATGTGTTATGTCGGGGAGACTGCCCATCAAACCAGTTGGGTCATTACAGTCAGAAATGCCATCAACCTTAGTGACCATGCACTCACCCTGTGTGTCTGATGGATTATTAGTGGTACCTGCTGATTTTTAATTAGCGGCGCTTCCCATAAATTCAGCTTGTACACATCGGTCAGTGGCGCAATGGTCCATATAAGCCGCGCTCCCTGAGTGTTGATTACTGTTTAAGTTTGTGGAGTAGTTTACACTACCCATAAATCCTGAGGGGACCTTCCCATCAATTAATCTTAGGCTCAGATTTTTCTTAAAGCCACCAAGTTGCTCCGGTGTGTAGCCACTGATAGTACCGACCTTTTCAGCACGAACCTTCCAATCAGTACTGTCCAGACCTGAATTTACTGTAATGCCCACCCGGGACCTCACAGGTACGGGGATCCCCCCAAAGTCCTCCCCCATGGATCGTCTTACTCTCTGTCATGACTGGCCCATGAGTAATTGTTTTCGTACCGACATCCCCCCTCATTTGAATAAAAGGGTCAACAGTGTTAGGATTATTTGTTCTTGCATTAAATATTTCAAACATATCCTCACTCTGAATCTGTTTTTTCTTTTTCATGATATCACCTAAAGGCAGGTCGCCCACGGTGTAAACACTCTGTGTGGATTATTCTTTAGAATTGTTAACGTTCAAAAGCAACCCTTTTGCCAATTCTTTATCATGGTTTGTTTGGGATTCTGGGACGACCATCACTTCATCACAATCCATATCACAGTAGTTCAGAAACGTTCTCGACGTGTTCTTGTTCGCCCATGTATTTTTGTTGTTATTATTTATTTTCCTTAATTTAGCTAACTTTTTCCCCTGTCTTTTAGACATTTTTGTCTCAAGAGTTTCCTTTTCTGTATCTTTCCACGGTGCACCCACCGCCGAGTCTGATTTTACCATCTCAATCAAATCATTGTCAGTTTTTTCCTGATCTGGCTCGATTATGTCTTCCTGAGTTGAAGTTATAACAATAATCTCTTCAGGAGTCGTAACCAAGCCAGAGCAAGGGCCATTATGTGCATTCACATTCTTCTGCTTAAACAAGCTAAACTTTTCAATCATTATGTTACTCATAGATTCCGCAAATCTAGTAGGTAATTGCAATATTTCAGATGTCAAGCCCTTAATAGCATCTGTTTGCTTGCGTGACTCGGCCAACAAAAGCCTATTAAATAGACTCATCATAACCAAGAAGTCAGTAGGTATCACATCTGCATGATTACTTACAGGGTTCGCAGCATCAATCTTATCCTGCACAGGTAAGGTATTAGGACAGTCCATCATGTCATCATAGTTGAAGACACTTGGGACATTATTTTCCTTTTCTTCACTATGGAACAGAACTTCCTTACCAACATCCAAGTTAAGTGATTTAAGTGATATATCATTATTCATGTCTTCTTCCCCAAACAGCAATTGGGAAGGATCCATAACTTTATCCCCTGTTTCTCCATATTAGAGCAGTCTTGCGCACACTGTAGTAGCGCCGCCTCCTCTTCTCCCATCTCCGGCAGCAACATTGCTGCAGCACGCGCAAGACTAGCCCTTCTAGTGCTAACTGCCACAAAGAAGTCAGCCCCCGTTTCCTTGCACAGTATCGGGAGTTTGTTCCTTCTCATGTTAACGTTGTTGGTAAGGTAATCCAATACACAGGCACTTACACAAGTAAGCTAAACTCACCAATATTCAAGAGGAGCCCACCCCCACCGCTGACAGCCGAACAGCCCAACAGCCACACTTCTGGAGCACTTCGGATGCGCGCGCGAGATGCACGTGCACCACTGCTAATGAGGAAGAGGCTGTGGGTGGAGAGCGGACGGGAGGCGGAGCAAATAAGGCGGGGCTGAAAGAGAGGAGTAGAGAGTAAGTTACACTCTCACCAACAACAAGACTCGCGGCAGAACCCGCGGCAAAACCCGCGGTCTTAATAGCAAGTAACAGGTAATCACATAAGTGTAAAGTCCCAATAGAGTCCAAAAGACAGTCCTGTAGCAGCGTGTTACGCGCATTAAACGGCAGTACAAACCTCTTCTTGCCGACGCCGTGTCAGGTAGCAGACATCAAACAGCAATAGTGCAGCAGGAGAATCAGAGCTCCCAGCCCAAAAGCCACACTTCCGGAGCACTTCAGATGCACGTGTGAGATGCGCGTGCACCAGTGCTAATGAGGAAAAGGCTGTGAGTGGAGAGCGGGCGGGAGGCGGAGCAAATAAGGCGGGGTTAAGTGTAAAGTCCCAATAGAGTCCAAAAGACAGTCCTGTAGCAGCGAGTTACGCGCATTAAACGGCAGTACAAACTTCTTCTTGCTGACGCCGTGTCAGGTAGCAGACATCAAAGGGCAATAGTCCAGCAGGAGAATCAGAGCTCCCAGCCCAACAGCCACACTTCCGGAGCACTTCGGATAATTATAATTGGTTATTTATAGCGCACAGAGGTTTTTTAGCACAGATCCGGGATCGAACCTGTGTTGCACTGCATCGTCTTGCTTCCAAGGCAAGCTTGTTGCCTCTGAGCTATCTCCACAGGATATCCTACACACTGTACAGTCCTCCCGAGCAGCGTGGTTATGACATCAGTGGTCAGTTGATCTTTGACATCCTATAGTTCTAGGTAAGAAAAAGGGGGCGTGGTCACCAGAGAGGAGGCGGGAATTAATTTGTTAAGGGTTCTGTATAAGATGAGCAAGGACTCATTCCATGGGCAATGAAGGGAGGAGGCATTATTGTGCAGTGGTGTGTCCATTACACAATGATGTCCACAGCTGCATAATGCTGCCATCCTTCAGTGGGTATCTGCCATATCCTTAGAGGGACGTAGGATGTACAGATGGATTCCATATGGGAAATATGTGTATTTCAATGCTTGCGTCTTATATATTATAGCATCATTCAATGCAATAAATGTCCTATAATCATATCTCAGGGTTATATCTGAAACTACTCCGCAATTATTTTCATAATGTTCTCGTGTTTTCTAGGTACGTATACCACGCTACCATTGTACATGTTGTTTATGTCACAAATGGATTTTATGGTTGATAGGTTATACACTATATTTAGGGTTAGTCTTACAGGATGTGGAAAGAACTAATCATGGTTCTCCTGTTGCATTGTACGTCAATGATATGTTCTGATAGGGACAGTTACTCACACCATGTTGGAACGCTCAACCTGCCTCGGCTGCTGGCAACAAAGATCTGAAGAGGCCAGGTTCTATTGGGATGAGAAAAGTGGGAGGCTTGGAATGCAACAACTATGTTGTTTCATAATATTTTACGGTGGGAGGAAGCAGTGAGTGAGGCGCAAAGCAAGACAACGCTTCAACCAGATGGGCAGAATCCTGGAGACAATCACAAACACTAAATTCAGAGTTTCTCACTAAAACCCATAAACACTGACATGGGAAATGGTGAGAAAATGTGGGAGGAGCTGTTTAATGTGACTTTGGCACCTTTGGTGTGTTCTGGGGGATTTAAAACATAAAACACCATTGCTTCCTCTTGCGTAGCAGAAGAGGACATCACGGCAGGGAATCGCTGATGCAGGCCCATGGGCTCAACGGTGCAATCAGGAAGGTCAGGTTGTATGAAACTCACAGGAGTATAATCTCAATAGTTGCACCGCTGTGGAACCACCAAAAAAAGAATTGCTATGGGTAACCCTTTTGCTCCTCACCTGCACCTCCTGTCTGTGATCCTCTCTATCCCCCCACTCCATCACCTTCCAAGTGTACGCTTATTCATCTATCCTTCCAACTGTATGCATTCAATTCAAGTGACAGGATGATTCAAGTGGATATCATGATGTTTGGTAAACGTAATATACTCTTGAGTGAAATGTTGTGTTAACTACCAACTTGAGGGGCAGACATGGCCATTAACAGCGCCCAAACTGGAGCGTGGTAAGGTCGAGCGCAGTGAGGGCTCAGGGCCATTAATGGCCATGTCCGTTCCAAATGAGGAAGTTAAGGCTGTAAATTCACTATGGCTTTCGTCCCGGAGTGCCAACAGTTATTCTTGTACCCAAACTCCCTTAAAAAAAGACAAAGTTAAGTAGCTCACAGCCAACTAAAATAAGGGAAATGTACCCATTGCTAAGTCTAGTCAGGCAGCAAAGTGGAGTAGAGGTTTGGCCTCAGAGCAGGAAGACTAAAGAGGGAGAAAAGTAGTGGGGGAGTGGATAGGGGCAGGGCATATTAGAGTTGCGAAGGGACGAATAGACATGGGGAAAGGTGAAAGAGGCCTCCCGGCAGTGGTAAAAAAATAGTGCAGACAGCCGAGAATGACAAGGAATGCAGGCTGTCAATAGCAGTGCACTCTCACATTCCGCATTTCCTTCTTGACCCAGCGTTCTGTGATGAATTCAGTAGAGTCATCACTGTTCTACCAGTGGTGATCTCCTCCCATGTAGCCCATGGACAGCAGCAGCTCCTTGATCCTGACCATGGGTGCAGTTATATGAGGGAGGATCACATGGGGGGGCAACCTCCCGGGGGATATCATGACTTCATCGAATGAGACATGGTATCCCTCATTTTCCCTTGAGGATAACCATCCCATACCTGATACTCTCATGGCCTGTTTTCATACATCTCCTCATCAACCTATGAATGGTGTTGAAAATCTTATCCCAAGACCCAGAGGCCATTCTTCAAACTCTGATCTGCCTTGTGAACCTTATGAAAATATCTTCTCAGGCTCCACATACAAATCACCCAGGACTGACATTCCCTTGAAAACAATTACAAATATTTACCCAGGTTTATTGTGCAAATTGTCAAGAATGGACTTCCTTTCCAATAACCACCAAAATACTGGGACGAGGAAGAGGACATAAGCAATGCAGAGCAAAGGAGACCACAAGCGCAATGAGCGCGCTAGTTGTTGGACACACACCTGTGACTGGGAAATTTAAAGAGCAGACAAGAGAGCCGAGGTGTGCTGCTGGCGGGAGAGAGCTGTGCCTCTCTGTGTGAATCTAGTGACTGAAAGGTTGGGATGAGTGTGGTGGTGCTGGCGGGCTCAAGAGCCAAGTAGAGGGAAGTTGAACGGGAAGAGGACACACTGCAGGAATACCGGGAGCCATCAATAGACTCCTGGGCTTTCACAGGTGTTCAAAAGCAGCCTCTAACTCAACGGAGCCTGGAACGAAGCAGACAAGCCCAGTTGAAGCTGCGAGAGATGGGAAAGCTGAGAGAAAGCGGTTACAAGAATGAAAGTCCCGAAAGACCGTCCCCGGCTGACCACGGGAGAAACCAGGAATGCCAGTGAAGTGGGAGAATGGAAGACCAGGCTCCCGTCCTTCGCCTCTCGCGCATGGCCTAGAGGGTCACGACCCAAACACCCGCCACGAGAAGAGTTTGTCCATTTGCCAGACGACCAGATACCCTGGTACAGGAACATACGGATGTGTCCATCTGCCTGCCCAACAGCCCGCACTGGCCATGCCGACACCTGCGGCACGGATCAACTAGACTAAAATCTACACGTCGTTAGAGATGCCATGACGACCTAGACAACGGGAAGCACATCTGTACGAATGTACACACTGGACACTCCCACACCAATCTACACGAAGAATATACTCAGTGCTATGACGTAGGCGACAGGCATTTTCACGGACGTGCATCTTTATTATTTTTACATAGGCTTTCAGAATGCAGAAACGCAAGACGCGTCATGAACTCTTCTACTAGCTTGCTCACGCTTCTCTTGAAACCAGTTACCGCCATGAGAAGTATAATGAAGACAATACTGGTCATGAAATTATATGCTCCTATAACCTAAAGCACCTGTACACCAAACGGACAACTCATGCACCAGGCCCAAGGAGGCCTCAAACAAGAGCTCCCGTGGACATTAACAAGGCAAGAGTCAGTTGCTGATCCTGCATTATAAGCTTGGCGAAGCAACCAGCCAAGGTCGCAATGTTGCAAACCTACGTTCCAAGAGCAAATCATCAAAGGCACGATGTTGCAACCTCGTACTCCACGCACCAACGTTAAAGTCACCCCGACAAATTAAACCAGACGCGCAGTAGAAAAACAATATTAATTGTGCAGAATTCTGCCTCTTTCACGGTCCCTCCCCACGTGACCAAGCCGAACCTGACGAGATCCCAAACCCAGGAGAACAGAGGCGTCTGGATCCCTCGCTACGAGACACTGGCAGACACACTTGAAAGGCTCAATGGACATCTGCAACAGTGGGAGCGGTCCCCCGTCCAGCTATGAATAAGTCCTCACATTGTCTGCATGTACCCATAGTGAAACATTGTTACAATTTACAGGTACACCGAGAGCTGGGAACGACGGTGGTCCCAGGCTGGGAAGCTCACGGGCGCACCAATCAGAACATGGGGCTCTTATCACTGACGCCAGCAAATTTAGCCAATCCTCAGGAGTCTTCATGTAACAATTCTCATGTATCTAATTGTAGGGACAACCCAGATATACCACCTGACTACACCTTGTCCACTAATATCATTTTCTATATGTGTGCTATACTAACCCTACCACTCGAACACCCAATTAAGAGTGGTGATAGGTTTTTTGTTAACTTTCTGAAGTGACGCAAGTAGCACGTCATAATACCGTAAAAAGGGCCTGCGAGCCCCACGATTGTGTGTGTGTCAGGACGAACGCGTACGCTCTTTGACCCATCCCTGCCGTTTTGTCTAATAAACAGCAGAGTCACCTTGCTCCTTGTGTGCGTCTCATACTCTATCTCATCTCATCTGGGATATACACGGGAGGAGTTGGGGCCTCCCTGCCTGGAGGTCGGCGGACGGCCCGGCCGACCCCGGCAGAATTTCCCCCCGACAAGTTGGAGGCACTGCTGAGATCTGTTTAAGATCGACTTTTTATTTTTACTTTTTCCAGGACTCACATTGCGAGGAGGCCCGGCGGCGCGGCCCCCTCTGCCGTTGCCCCCTTCTGAGGACTACAGGACCATCGCGGAGCTGCGAGAAGACCGGACAGCGCAATCCGGATATTGGCCCTCGGGAGCCGGTTGAGAAGTATCCCGCCCGCGGTTGGCGAGTGTCCAGACGTGGTCCAGACGAGGGGAGGTGGCGAGCCGCTTGGAGGGGTGCACGCAGTCGAGCGGCCCTGCATCGAGAGAACTTGGTGAGCATGACACGCACAACGAGCAATGCGAAATTGTGAGGGAGGGGGAGGGAGTAAATAAGGGAGGAGGGATCGTATTGTACAGAGGCGCGGCAAAGGTTTAACTGAGTGTTGCTAATGGAATGAATAGGTGACGAGACGAGTGCGAGAGCAGTTGGCTACGTCACGCAAAAAGAGGGGGGCGGAGCACGAAAACATCACGTGTGACCGCTCGTAGACACTGACTGGCCTAAATCGCGACTAACGTGTAGGGGTGGGTGTGTGTGGTTTCCTACGATTTGACATTTATTGATCAATGAGTAGATGAGGTTCCCTATTGTTCGAGCAAGAAACTCGATAGGTAGATGACGAGGTTCCCTATTGTTCGAGCAAGAAACTCGATAGGTAGATGACGTTTCCCTGTAGGCGGTAGCTAGTTACATAGTTGCTCAATATGGAAGATAATTGGCTGGTTAAGCCCTCCTGTTGAGGGGCGTATCACACGCGAGGCGACGCAGCGTGCGCAGTCCGGTTATATTATTGATGAGATTACCTTGTTCCAGGAGAGACAGGAAGACAGCTGTAGGGTAGCGGGGTTAGATTGCAAGTGTATTTTGAACTTAAAGAACATAATAAGAATGTACCAGTAGCTCGAAGAAATCGGTGACGTCACCAGTAGGAATTTAATAGGATATCGCGAGCACAAGGAACTTTGGGTTTGAGAGTGGTGGGGAAGAGAAACATGATAAAGGAGCGGATACGGAGATAAACGATAAACGAGTGGATCGAAAGAGGAGAAGGGGAAAGGGGCGTAAAGGGGCGTGGCTGCGCACGGAGAACGCCGGCCACGGCAAGTGTAAAAGGGGGGAGGAGAACGGGGAAACAGGACGACTGTATAAGATCGTTGTAAGGGGTACGCAGCCGCAGGGGGCTGCGTGCGCTTCGGCCGCAGGGGGCCGTAGGTGAAGGAATATAATACAACATCATACATATATATATATATATATTTGTTTTTATTATTATTTTTTTTTATTATTATTGCATAATTTGTCAAAGGATTGTCGTAAGTCCCCACACTTGCGGGGCAAGGTAAGCAATACAAGGTTGTATATTGTAAACTGCTAGTAAAGGGAAGGATAACAAGGGGAGTGCGACTATGTCATACGGGAGAGGGTCGGGAGGGTGGGGGAACACCCTCACTACCCCACTACAACACATATGCACCACACTGCCACCACATAGGGAGAAATTAATTAAGTACAGCATAGAGTGGACCCAGGGGACGGACAACAAAATGTTAACATCATGGCCGCCTAATGGTAGTTTCGATCCATATGCCCAACATTCACTGCTAAACCATCTGCATAATACATACAAGGGGAAGAAGTTGGCAAATCATGTGGAGGTGTTTAACTTATGGAGGATGTTCCAGGGGTCCAGACCAGGACAAAATGGAATGTTCACTATGGGGGAAACACCGGAAGAAAAGGAGATTAAGAAAGAAGGAACGGATGGGGAAAAGGGGTGTGAAAGGACAAAGAATACGGGGAATGAAGGAGAGGGAGGAGAAAAAATTGATAAATTAGACAACATAAAAAAGGAACCGAGCAACGAGATACCCATAACACCGGGAGTGAAAATAGGGGGAGAAGGGTTATACCCTCTAAGAGAATTAGGAGAAATAGAAGGACAGTTAAGGGCGGCTGAAGGATACTCGAACCCGGCATACAGCCCTCCACCATATGTGGTTCATAGGAAGATGACAGTGGGGGAGGGGAGGATTGGAGAAGAGCAGATTGTAGAGATAGGACATGATGAGTGGGTAGCTGCACAGATATTATTAAAATTACGGGGCTCACTAACGGGAGAAGAGAGGGAGGCAGTAAAGAGAACAGACGAGGATAGTACAAGGGAGAGTGAGATGAAGGGGGAGGAGCTATTACGACAAAGAGAAGAGATTTTGGAGGAAAAACTGGCAAAGCTAAGGGATGAGCAGAACAAATTAATAAAACAGCTTGAGAAGGAGGAAAAGGAGAGAGTGAGGAGAAAGAAAGAGGGTAAAGACGAATTGGACAAATTAAGGGAACGAAATGAGGAGCAAAGGATAGAAGCTGAAAGGGTAAAAGCAGCAGCAGACAGGGTGTCAAGAGTAGTGTTGAGAGAAAAAAAGAAGGAAGAAGAAGATAAAGAAAGGGAAATGGAAATATGGAGGAGGAGGGTAGTATCAGAGGCAGCTAAGAAATATGAAGAGGGGAAAGCACTAGAAAGAGAAAGGGTGAAATGGGAAAGGAAGAAAGAGGATGAAAGAATATTGGAACAGATGAGCAACGAAGTAATGGAGGAACTAAAAAGGAAAAGAGAGGAAAATAGTAGGGAGATGGAGGAGAGGAGTGAAGGGGAAAGAGAAGGGAGTAATAGGGAGAGTGAAAAATGGGGGGATGTATATAGAAGTAGAGAAGTAGCAACAACATCGACACCAGGGGGAGCAGTTGGTAACAAAGGAAGAGGAGAAATGGAGCTAATAGACTTAGAAACAGTAACAGTAAAAGGGAAAAAGGCAGAGTGGGGGATACCATTTATGACTGATTTTTGCAGTGAGGAGGAAGAAGGAGTAGAGGGGGGGGAAGAAAGAGTGAAAGGGAAAGCTTAGATAAGCTGTACCTCACTAGAACAAACATAGACTCGCCATGGATCAGTAAGAGAAGGGAGGAGCTAGAACGAAGTGAGGAGAGGGTGCACGAACTAGTGGAAAAACAAACCCATGATGCCACACTATCACCATCTCCATCACGCCCTCCCCCATCGCACCCTACATGCTCAACCGCCACACGCTCGCTGCGCACAATAAAGCTTGCGCCCTTCATGGACGAATTGACTCCCTATGCATGTCGGCTTAGAGACCTCCCTAGCCGCAGGCAAGACAGACAAATAAACATACCCATATTAAACACAGGAAATGACGAAAAAAGGGGAAAGGAAGAAGAGGGAGGTAGGAGCAGGGGTAGTAAGGAAGAATTTGAAGTGGTAAAGGAAACGGGGGAAGAGGAGGGGTGTGAAGACTCAATATTATGGAGCATAAAGGGTGAAACAAGACACAACTTAATGCCACTGTTGGAGAGAGGAGGGGTTAGACCGCAGTATGTACCTTGGAAGCATACGGATAAAGAAAATATAAAATGTAGGCTCCCATCACTAAGTGGAGGTGCGGGTAAGTGGATATATGAAATGGAAAAACACACCGCAGGACAGAAACTAGCTGTAGGAGATGTGAAGGGCCTGTTAATATCAATATTAGGGGATAGAGCGGACGACATCTGGAAGAGAGCAGGATTTCATGGGGTAACAATAACGAACACATCGCATGATGGGGCGCCATTTGCAAACTGCAGGCATGCGTTATGGCAGGCACTGAGAGTACAGTACCCAGACACATCAGACATAGGAGCAATTACTTCCCGTAAGATGCGTGAGAATGAGGATCCTGTTGATTATATCCAGGATATTCAAGAGAAGTGGCGCATGGAAACTAGAGAACAATGGGATAAAACACCAGCCATATTTTATCATATACTAGTACAAGGGCTCCCAGAAGAAGTTCAGAAACAACTAAAGAAAGTAGTGGGAATGGAAGCAAAACCGTGGCCAGAAATACAGCTGACTATAGTACATCACTGCAGGATATGGCAAGGAAAAATTAAACAAAAGGAAGAGGACAGGAAAACAGAAGAGGCCAAACTAGTACAGAAAAAACTTACTAAATACACTATGGAGGGGGCACTAATAACTACGCCCACACCAATGGCTCAAAGCCCCACACAAGTAGTGGCTGCACAAGATCCAGCTCAAATAGCACACCCACAAAGTATAACACAGCAAGTGCCGCCACTACAATTACACGCACCAAACGTGGGAGGAGGGTACCCAATGCAAGGAGCTGGGTATTATAGTTATAACAGAGGGAGAGGAGGATTTATGAGAGGAAGAGGATACGGATATAATACCCAACAGCAGGTGGGGGGACGAAATCCCTACCCCACAGGGCAACCAGTATACCAGGACAACACAGGGAGCTTCCCATGGCAGAGTAGGGAACCACCCGTGTGTTGGAGTTGTGGATTATTAGGACACATGTCACGTACGTGTAGGGTCAGGCCAGGAACACCAGCATGGAATGAACAGGCACAACCTAGGCCATCACAAGAACAGCAGGGCATACAACAACAACAAATAACGCAACAACAGCCACAAACATCTTCACTGCCACAACAACAAGTAGCGCTAACACAGCAACCCCAAACTGAACAAACGCAATTGGGTAGGGTGACGGTCTTGGGACACAACCCTTACACAGGGAATGGCCAATCATTGTACCCCCAATAGGACAGCCCACAGACGACCTTGGTGTGTCCCATCCTGTCAGTAACACCTAATAGTGCGGAGGAGCCACGCATAGAGGTAACGATAGGTGACAAAAAGTTATCATTTCTTGTTGACACCGGGGCAACCCGGTCTTGCATAAGGGAAGGTAAATTTAAGATGTCAGGCGAAGCCATGAACACCCAAGGATTTTCTGGGGCTAAAGGGTTGGTTCCTTTTACTGATAACGTTCCTTTATCTATCGGAGATTATGATCTGTCAGTTCCACTTTTGTATTATAGTGCCTCACCAGTAAATATACTGGGGAGGGACATAATGAATAGGTTAAATATGACAATCTCCTTTACAGAGGATGGTATAATTTGCTCTACTCCAGGGATTAACATGCTAGCAGCACGACAGATTATGCAAGCATACTGCGGACAGACAGCGATTAGGGCGGAACCAGTAGATGGCGAGCTATTCCAGTATGGAACAGACATGGCATTTGCATGGATGCCAGGGATAGAAGGGAAAATATGGAGGAGGCCAGCAGCCTATCTATTCCGACCAGAAACACCTGTTAATGAACAAGAAGGAAAGGTGTTTGTAATGGACATTGAGAGCATTATTGCTACAGCTGAGTATATTGCTGTGCACGCCCAAGACAAAGAAGGAAGAGCATGGAGGGCAGTGATAGCACTAGCAGAAGGATGTAGGTTGACCCAGGTGTCAGACGAGGAGCTGTTCTCAGAAGAAAAGGAGGAGGGGGAAATGGTGTTCATGATGAGCGTAGAAATATGGCTAAGAGTGGCTCACAAACAAATAGCACAGAAAATTGCGATGGCACTTGAGGCACCTGCATGCACCCCAGTCCCTTTCTTTAAGGAGGATATGTCAAAGGTGCCCAAATCATTATGGACCATTAGCCCTTATGACGTAGGATGCATAAAAAGCATAGGGGGTGTACGGATAAAATTGAAAAAAGGTGCCATACTACCAAGAGTAAAGCAGTACCCACTGTCAAAAGAGGCAGATGAGGGCATATATGAAACTATAACGGCACTTATAAACAATGGCATATTGGTCCCCTCAGAATCACCATGTAACACGGCTGTGTACCCAGTGCGCAAGGCTAAAGGAGGGTCTTGGCGCTTCATACAGGACCTCAGGCCCTTGAACAACATAGTAGAAGCAGAATATCCAGTAACAGCAAACCCGGCCACAATATTGTGTGGCATCCCAGCAGAAGCATCACGATTCACAGTAATAGACCTTAAAAATGCATTTTTCTCAATACCTTTACACCCCAACTCACAAGATTTGACAAGTTTCACTTACCGAAATACAAAATGGAAACATACCAGGTTACCACAGGGGTATTGTGAATCACCCTCAATTTTCAATAGAGTAATACAGATGGATTTGGGTAACGTTGAGGTGGAAAGCACAGTGTTACAGTATGTGGATGACATAATAATTTGCAGTATAAATGAAAGTAAATGTAGAGAGGACTCCTTAAAAATGTTGACTATATTGGCTGAAAAGGGGTACAAGGTAGACATGGAAAAAATACAATACTGTCAGGAACAGGTACTTTACATTGGCCAACTGATATCCCAACATGGAAGAAAGATTGCACCACAAAGAGCACAGGCCATCTCAAGCACTCCCATGCCACAGACTGTGAGAGAACTGCAGCAATTTCTGGGGCTGTGCAACTACTGTAGAGCATGGGTATTTGATTACAGTTCATACATAGGACCCCTGCTTGAGGGTTTGAAGGAAGCAAATAAAGGGGAGAAAAAGTTGGGGTGGACTATGGAAATGAGGGAGGCATTTGACGAATTGAAGGACGCGATATCAACAGCTCCAGTACTGGCATCCCCAGACTATGAGCGACGCTTTTTTATATTTTCACATTGCTACTCAGCAGTAATGAAAGCAGTATTGGCCCAAAAAACAAGCATGGGCTATAAACCAGTAGCCTTTTACAGCGGTCACTTAGACCCCGTGATGTTAGGCCACTTCCCTTGCGAACAAGGTCTCGCTGCAGCTGCTTTTGCAGTAGAAAAAGCATCAGCGATAACCATGGGGTGTCCAACTACACTGTTTGTGGAACATGCACTATTTGCAATATTGAATAAACCCAAGTCCACACTAACGACACAAAGGGCATCAGGTTATGAGATCATTTTGTTTAGGGCTGAACTAGCGATTGTTAGATGTAGCACTGTTAACCCTGCAAGGTTCCTAGCAGAAATAATTGAGGAGGGAGATTACGCCCACGACTGCACCGAACTAAATGAAATATATTCATGTACTAGAAAAGTTGAAGAAAATGAACTAGAGGGAGGTGAGCTTTTGTTTATTGATGGGTCATCAACTATTGATCAAGGAGATGGGATAAGGAGGACTGGGGCAGCAGTGGTAAAAATGATGTAGGCGCCGGTGTGTGTGGCTATGAAGTGTGTACAGTTACCACAGCATTACTCTGCTCAAGCCGCAGAACTAGTTGCACTAATATTAGCATTAAAGGAAAGTTTTAACAAACGTGTAACAATATATTCCGACAGTGCATATGTTACATCCACTGTTCACTCAGGGCTATCAAAATGGAGAAGAAGAGGGTTTAGGAGAGCTGATGGCACTCCAGTGCAACATGCCCTCTTGTTGGCTGAATTAATTGAAGTAATAAACGACCCCCAAGAGCTAGCCCTAGTAAAATGCACCGCACACACCAATGGTGAAGACCACGTCTCAAAAGGGAATGCAGCAGCAGACGCACATGCGAAATATGCTGCATACTTTGGTGAGATATGGAACCCCACAGACTCACAGAGAGGGAGAGGGAGGGGAATGGCTAGGGAGATGTTAATAAAAGAAGGGTACACCCATCTCCCAGCCACACAGATTATGGAACTACAAGCGGCTGCACCAATGGCCGAAAAGGAAATATGGGTAAAAAGAGGATGTACAATGTCACCAACCGACGCACTATGGCGCCAGGGTGGTACTGGGAAAGTTGTAATACCATTGGCACTTTTAAATACCGCCCTAAGCCAATTACATCACCCAGCCCATACAGGCAAGGAAATAATTGCAGCACGAATTAGAGAAGATTGGTTTTGTCCCGAGTTGAATTGTCATGTGTCAAATTTTATCAGCAATTGTCTCACATGTCAACAGTTTACGGCCGGTCATACCCTAAAAGTGATAAGAGGTACCATACCCCGGCCAGAAGGACCTTTTCGGCACCTTCACATTGACTATGTTGATATGATCAACATATGTCAAGGTAATAGGTATATGATTGTAGTAGTATGCCCATTTTCTAGGTGGATTGAAGCAGGGCCCTGTTCACACCCAGATGCATTTAGAGCAGCCAAATTCCTAGTAAGGGAGGTCTTCCCCAGGTGGGGAGTGTGCGAGGTGTTAAGATCAGACAACGGCCCGCATTTCGCAAACGAAATGTTCCAACATATCACAGCCCTGCTGAGCATAAAGCACAAATTTGCATGTGCATATCACCCACAGGCTAACGGTGTATGTGAACGCCTGAATGGCTTATTGAAAGAGGCAGTTGCAAAGATACAACAAACAACAAAGAAAAGTTGGTTGTATTGCCTTCCGTTAGCCTTATTCGAACTAAGGAACAGGCCAGGGTCCGACCACCACCTCACCCCACACGAGGTGGTTACTGGACGTCAAATGCGCCTTCCCCTAACGCCAACGTCAAGGGCATTCACTGACCACGAAAGTTCAGCGAGTGTACTAGGTGATGAAATGTATCAATATGTGTCGTCTTTGATTACTAGTGTTGTGTTTGTGTCTCAACAGCTCGAGCGCACGCGGGGCGGGTCCACCAGAAATCAAGAAGAAGGCGCCAGTACAGAATTAGAAAAAGAGAACTTGTGCAAACATGCCAAAGGTGACCACGTGCTACTTCGCAATTTCAATAGGAAGTGGAACGACAAAAGGTTCACCGGCCCACATCTGGTAGAAGACGTATCACCAAGAGCAGTAAAACTAAAAGACAAGCGTGCATGGAACCACCTACATGATGTAAAGATATATAAACTGCAGACCCGCCCCAGCGCCAACGACAGGTCCATTGGAAGAACAGCAACAACATCCCCGACGGCGGAAGGAAGTTCTACCACAGACAACGATCCAATTAACTACCCAGCTACCCCAGAGACAACAACTGAAGAAGAAAGGGGTGATCCCTACACTGCCCACCCCATGGTCACACGTTCAAAGAGTAAAAATACTTCCGCCATCTGAGCGCAAAACCCCCCCCCCCGCCCATTGACTCCCAAGGACAATTGTAACTTAAACTGAAAGCCACTGGCCGCACAAATACACATGTAAACACGTGAATGTTCTCTTTTTCTCTCGCACATACAGAAACTGCGTATTATTGTATAATTGCAATTTTAAACTGAATGTTCTCTCGCACAAATACACATGTAAACACATGAATGTTCTCTTTTTTCTCTCGCACATACAGGAACTGCGTATTATTGTATTGTTAAGTAGAGAGCTAATTAACAAAGTTCACTGTCCAGGCGTAGATGGTACTCCCAGACGATAATTACCCAGAAGAATTGTCACACCAATTTGTATACGAAATAAAAAGGCCAACATACCTAAAAAAAAGAAGGGTACGTGTCTACTACACAGCCTTTCTCCTGGCCATAGAATATTACATGCCCCACCTCCGCCCATACTTGCCGGTCCTAAGAGACCGATCACTTAGAGTAGCGTGGGAGCAGCTATTCGCCTGGGCACTGAATGACTATTTGATAGGGAGAGCTTAAATAACACAAAACTAACATCTAAAAACGAGCATTTCTGAGAATTTTTAGGCGGGCAAGTTTAACGTCGCAAGAATACGCTGCCAGAACTGCAGCAAGGTAAGAGCAAAATGCCGGTGAAATTAGCAGTTGTAATAAAAATAATAGGGATTTTGATGATCACCGGATTTTTGGCTGCCTCTGTCTGGCAGTACAGCTGTGCTATCAATTTTATTGCTGCACCCAAACCTAATATACCCCCGTTCCTTGCTGCAACAGGTGTTACGTCAGGTGGTAGTAGTAACATTGCACCCAAGCAAAATAGAGTTAAACGCAGCACATACTCAGACAATAAAGGTATTGATAATTATGTACAAGATTCAGCACACGTCACAAACAACATATGGTACCAGCACATGACCCGCATTGGTAAGCAGACAACTGAGGATAGCTGCTACGTCTGCTCATTAATACCATACGCCATGAGTGCTTCACGAACATTTGTTGCCACAGAAATAAATGAGAAGATAGCGCAGTGCATAATATACTTGGCACTGTTCCAGACGAAAGGAAGATTCCAAGGAACTGTAGTGCACATGACATGGAAAACACGAGACTCATACCCATATGAAAACAACTTCCTCAAGACCTACTTGAGTTATCACAAGACCAGTTTACATGCTGAAGCATTCAAATATATAACAAGTGGCCCTGCAAAAGGAGAAACGCAGAAAGTAACACTGCAGTATTTACCATGTGATTGGTACGCCACTGAAGTTCCGGGTAAACAAGGATGCTGGGAGAGGCCGCTACTGACGATAACAGGAAAGGTGTATCTGGACAACAGCTGGGAAATAGGAGTGATTGGCAGCAACATGGTAACAAAAGAAACTATCTCAACCATCGAGGCACACAATCACCGATGTTGGACGACGTGGATCAAGTATGTACCAAGGCTCACGTGGGTAGAAGAAGATGAAGACCCAATAACGATACTACCGTTGACTGCGCCCAAGGTATGCTACCAGCATAAAGGAGAGGTGGACGTAGGATATAACACCAATTGTGCAAGTGTGACGGAGTTACCTGAGGGGGGAGCGGGAACAGCAGTAATAATGGACCATTATTGGGCCTGTGGAGAAAAGGCATACCATACGCTGCCTCCCCTGTGGAATGGTGTGTGCACAATGGTACACGTCAATGTGCCATCACTAGTGGTACCTAAGAAGCATGTCAATGTGGCGAAATTTCCTAGAATGAATGAAGGGGATAAGAGAAGAAAGAGATCTGCACCACTTCGGGAGGAGCAAGGGAACAGGACCAACAGCAATGATACTGTCCTAAATAGAAGAAAAAGACAAGGAGAGCCGCTGACAGGAAATTACCTGTGGGGAAGGTCGGAAACGGCACTAACATCAATACCGCCAGAACACAGACTATTTAGCAGAGCAGCAATGTTCTTCTCCTCAATAATACACCCGGGACTACAGGCTTACGCAAACGCAAAATGGCTCCAAATAACTAGATGGGAACTAATGATGACCATCAATTCTACAGTAAATGGGTTCAACGCAATAAAAGAGGAGCTGCGAGCTGTAAGGATGGTAGCACTACAGAACAGATATGTATTGGACCTTCTCACAGCAATGGAAGGAGGAGTTTGTGCAAAGATAGGACAATCATGCTGCACGTTCATACCTGCCAATGATGCCGACAATGGTACACTGACAGAAGCAGTTTCGCAATTGGCCCAGATGCACTCCAAAATGATGGATGAAAGCAACGGTGTGAACAAGGATAAGAGCTGGTTTTCACTGTTATGGTCATGGATGCCATCTTGGCTGTCAGATGGACTGAAAATAATAGTGGGCTGTACTATATTGGCTGGAGCTACCCTGATCATAATTAGATTTTGGAAGGCACGAAAGGCACGCACTACTGACGAGTTGCTGGAAATGGTGGGAATGCACCCCTTGATGCCAACAGATGACGGCCAGCATACAGGTGTAATAATACAGGAGAGGGAGAAGCTGCGCACCCAAATTATCACCAACCATCTAGACCCACCATCCGTGAAGATCGAGAACCCAAGAAACCCCAGGAGCTACATAGGAAGATGGGTATACTGTACTCCTGGAGGTACCTGTGAATATATGTATTGGTCCTTTGAAGATCATGTAAACCACTATGGACATCTAGGAGGAATAACTAAGATATGGCGAGTAAGAGGAGATAACGAGAAGGATATGTTTGTGGTCGACAAGTCGACCAGAGGGGGGACTGAAGTGGGAGAATGGAAGACCAGGCTCCCGTCCTTCGCCTCTCGCGCATGGCCTAGAGGGTCACGACCCAAACACCCGCCACGAGAAGAGTTTGTCCATTTGCCAGACGACCAGATACCCTGGTACAGGAACATACGGATGTGTCCATCTGCCTGCCCAACAGCCCGCACTGGCCATGCCGACACCTGCGGCACGGATCAACTAGACTAAAATCTACACGTCGTTAGAGATGCCATGACGACCTAGACAACGGGAAGCACATCTGTACGAATGTACACACTGGACACTCCCACACCAATCTACACGAAGAATATACTCAGTGCTATGACGTAGGTGACAGGCATATTCACGGACGTGCATCTTTATTATTTTTACATAGGCTTTCAGAATGCAGAAACGCAAGACGCGTCATGAACTCTTCTACTAGCTTGCTCACGCTTCTCTTGAAACCAGTTACCGCCATGAGAAGTATCATGAAGACAATACTGGTCATGAAATTATATGCTCCTATAACCTAAAGCACCTGTACACCAAACGGACAACTCATGCACCAGGCCCAAGGAGGCCTCAAACAAGAGCTCCCGTGGACATTAACAAGGCAAGAGTCAGTTGCTGATCCTGCAGAATAAGCTTGGCGAAGCAACCAGCCAAGGTCGCAATGTTGCAAACCTACGTTCCAAGAGCAAATCATCAAAGGCACGATGTTGCAACCTCGTACTCCACGCACCAACGTTAAAGTCACCCCGACAAATTAAACCAGACGCGCAGTAGAAAAACAATATTAATTGTGCAGAATTCTGCCTCTTTCACGGTCCCTCCCCACGTGACCAAGCCGAACCTGACGAGATGCCAAACCCAGGAGAACAGAGGCGTCTGGATCCCTCGCTACGAGACACTGGCAGACACACTTGAAAGGCTCAATGGACATCTGCAACAGTGGGAGCGGTCCCCCGTCCAGCTATGAATAAGTCCTCACATTGTCTGCATGTACCCATAGTGAAACATTGTTACAATTTACAGGTACACCGAGAGCTGGGAACGACGGTGGTCCCAGGCTGGGAAGCTCACGGGCGCACCAATCAGAACATGGGGCTCTTATCACTGACGCCAGCAAATTTAGCCCATCCTCAGGAGTCTTCTTGTAACAATTCTCATGTATCTAATTGTAGGGACAACCCAGATATACCACCTGACTACACCTTGTCCACTAATATCATTTTCTATATGTGTGCTGTACTAACCCTACCACTCGAACACCCAATTAAGAGTGGCGATAGGTTTTTTGTTAACTTTCTGAAGTGACGCAAGTAGCGCGTCATAATACCGTAAAAAGGGCCTGCGAGCCCCACGATTGTGTGTGTGTCAGGACGAACGCGTACGCTCTTTGACCCATCCCTGCCGTTTTGTCTAATAAACAGCAGAGTCACCTTGCTCCTTGTGTGCGTCTCATACTCTATCTCATCTCATCTGGGATATACACGGGAGGAGTTGGGGCCTCCCTGCCTGGAGGTCGGCGGACGGCCCGGCCGACCCCGGCAGAATTTCCCCCCGACACCAGCATGAACCGGTGAGTCCACCAAGAGACAGTGGGGACACAGAGGCATATTGGCAGCCAAAAAGGAAGCTATGAAAAAGGAAGACGAGAGAGAAAGAACAAGAGAACTTAGTCAAAAGTGAAAATGAACTGTGAGTGCAAACCTTACAAGTATGTCATATTATACAGTGAAAGTAAATGGGAAACCAAGGTGGGATAATATATCAAGCAGATACATTGTCAAACAAAGTAAATGTGCGAGTCTTGAAGAGGGCACAGAGCCTGTATTAACAGAAGCCGCGGCAGGAGAGTATATCAATCATGTGCAAGTGTGTGATTACAAGAGGCCCTGGCAGGTCAGTATTCCAGGCAGTTAACAGTGTATAATTACCAGAAGCCCTGGCAGGAGAGTGTACTAGGCAGTTACAAGTGTGTGGTTACAAGAAGCCATGGAAGGAGTGTACACATGTTAAAGAGGTGCTGAGAAGAAAATATCAGAACTAATAAAAGATTCTGTAAACCAGGAGAGAACGAGAACAAACATGGCAGGAGAGTATACCAGGTATCCTAAAGTCACAAGGAACTGTGACCTGTGAAACATCAGAAAGTAAAAAGGAATCCATGGGAAGTGATCTACCCTCTGGGGCAAGGATCCTTATCCTGAAGAATCTTGGTGTTGGTGTTATGTATTCTTCCTTTTTTGAACACATTTCTAAAACACTCAAGGCCAAAGACCTTTTTCTCCTAAGAATGTTTAATTTATTTATTTAATATGATACAGTTTACGAGTAAACTTTACACATATCAAATCAAATATAATTAAGGCAAACACACGGAATTAACATTTCATTGTGTACATTAATCACATAAGCAAAAGAAATCAGTTTGTCAGATCAAATCAATTAAAACTGTATATTAATACAAAGGCCAGCCCCAAGTTAAGATTCAAAAGAAATTTGAGGAAATAAAAATAAAAATGATTAGTTAAAAAGAAGAAGAAATAAACAATACTTCCTTCTATAATAAATAGATAATTCCCACAATACACTCTTCAGTGCTTAGCAATAAATTTTCACCCAATCAGATCTAACAGTTTCATTCATCTACCAGTCAATCAGACTTTCAGTAGGACCCTCGTCTCTAGATGTTTACAATCAACCATATATACCTACTGGTCGGATTATCACAATTGCCTTGCTTAACTTATACAGATATGTTCAAAATGTTCTCAATAGTCAGCCATACATTATACATCGAAATCAGAAGACAACGGTTGCTAGAATGTACACACTGCAGCCAAAATGCGTTCTCACTTATTGATTCCAAACAATGTACATATCTACCATAATGTAAGTGGTAATCATTAGTCATAATTGGGCATTCGGCCAATACATGTTTAGCAGTCTCACTTATTTTAAGATTTTTACATATGTGGCAGTAACGTTTGTTAATCGGCAGCTGTCTTTCACTGCCAATTGCTGACAGAACTGGAAGATGGTCTATTCTAGTTAAATTTAGTTTATTAGAGTGTGAGGTTCAGAATAGAACTTTGGACATGGGACAGTTATGTTTTGGACATTCTAATACAGACAGATCCTTAGTTTTTGATTAAGGTAGGGAACCTCCTCTTAGAGCAAGCGTCAGAGAGGCATTTTCCCAACACCTTTTATTTTAATGTAAGTCTTTGATGAAAAAGATGGCTCTTATGTGTCTGAGTTTCATTCCTGACTTCACACATATGGTGTGATGAATGGGATTGGACTCAGTTGACACAAGTTGGGGATCTCACATAAGTAGTAAACAGTTACCACAGTTGTTGCATCCGGAAAAGAATCAACTAACATCATATTTTCCACCTGTGGGTCTTTTACCCGAAGACAGAAACCGATCAACCCCACAACAACCTAGGCTAAAGTACAGGGGTCACCTTCCATCCTTTGACCTCACAGGCCATTCTCCCCATGAGGAAGGGCATGGAGGGAAACACCTTTTATCTATTTTGTCCATGAGACTGTCTGATGCAGGGGAGGGACAAGGCAATCATCTCTTTAGATGTGCAGATAATCTTCCCCACCAGCTTTGCCATCTATTTCATGTCCCATAGATAAAGAGAGTTCAAAATAGTTCCCATCCTTTCCTGTGGAGATGAACTGAGGTTTGATTTTCTATATTTTTCTTCAACCCCAATTAAAATCAGAAGAGGCGAGTTGGTGGAAAGTTTAGTGTATGAGACCCTATGGGAACCTACCTCTAATGAGATCCATGAAGGACCGAAAGAAAGAGATGACCATGAAAGTTTATCCGGGGAGAGTGTAACCCAAGGACATTGGGCTTCATTACAATGTTGGTGGTATGGTGTGAATGGTACCGGTACGGCACTGGCACCGTTCATACTATACCGCCGAATTATGAGTTCTGCTCGCGGGTGCCTGACAGCCCGCCAGGTCTGACCTGGCGTGCTGTGCGGCACCCGCAAGCATAACTCGTAATTGCGCCGGCACCGTTATCAACGGTGTCGGGGCATCCATGCTCCCCATCCCCATTCTGCCCAGTAGGGCAGAATGGGGATGGGGAGCCCGGCAATACCGCCACCCGCGAATGGGCAATTACCGGCCCATTCAACTCGTAATGGGCTGGTAAGTGCCCATTCATGGGTGGCGGTGTCAGTAGGGAGTTTGGTGGTAGCCGTGCCTGTAAAACAGGCATGGCTACCGGCAAGCTCGTAATGAGGCCCATTATCTTTGTCCTTTAGAAGGGGAGGTTTCCTGTAAACTAACCAAGGGTGAATCCTTCAGGGAAAATATCAAACCTCCCAATGCCATAATATTTTTGAAATGTTTCTCCCTCTGAGAAAAAAAACCGGGACCAATGAGTATACCACTCTATGCTCACAGGACAGGAAAACACCAGAGCAACCGGTATCACTATATCACCCAGCCCTCCAAAATACCCCCATCCTAAGCGGGGCCCTATTAGGTACGATATCAGTCATCTCAATTTTCCACCCTTTTGGGAGATTTCCTGTCCCTCAGAGACAGAAACAGTGAAAAATCTCAGTCTCAAAATATCCAGTTCTCCACTTTGGTCAACAGTCCCATAATTGTTGGGAAGGAAGGGGAAGGTAGGGCTCCCTTGAGAAAGATACCCTATCAGGGTTATCCATTCCCCTGACAAACAAGAGATTCTCGAAGTAGGAGAAGAGGATGATGTGGGATGTTTTTACCCATGTATCCGAGCCCTACCTCAAAACTTGTGCAGTACTGGCATTGAAAACATCATGATGGCCAGAGCTTCCCAGAAAATGCCCAGGGAAATGCATGAAGAATAGGCTGCCACCCATTTTTGCCGATGTTATGGGCACAGAAGGGCACTGCCTAAAACCCCATTGGACTACCCACACAGTAGCCTGAAACCATTGGGAATGGCAATGCTGATTGCCAAGAGCAACCTAGAATTGTGGGGAATTCATTTTCTTAAATCCCAAAAATGGGTGCATTACCAGTACTCACCACTATCAGAAAGCCAGCGTTTTAAAACAACACCAGACTTTTTTTTTGTGTAAAACTGAATAAATGAACCCAAAGCAGGCCAAAGAAAGACTTACTGAGGGGTGGATACAATGTAAAGTTATATTCTGAAGTGACTTGAAGGTTTATAACAAGACTGGCTGAGCTGTGGATTTCAGCAGTTTAAGTAAATTTGGACTGAAAGACACTAAAAATCTAAATGTTTAAAAGAAATGAGTGACCTACTTTTGAGTGTCACATAGGTTGCAATTGTTTAAATGTCATAGTTTTAAACTTAGAATCAGCATTCTAGCTGCATATGTAAAAATGGTTAGTTTTATTTGAATGCAGAAAACTGGGTAACTAAAAGTGACATTAGCTGGGGCCTGGCTTAAGGAACTGAATTCTGCCCACCAGCTACCCCCGACAGGAGATGAGACTTGCACAACAGCTGTGTTCCCAGGCCTAGCTGCCTTTTGCTGTTCCCACCAAAAGGGATATGACACTTCTCTGATTGAATTACCTGGGCTCTGCAGGAAATTGAACAAAGCCCTGTCCTGACTCAGGCAAATGTTTTATTGGTGGGAGTCGTAAATGTGGCTTCCTCCTGGAAGGAAAGGGGAGGAGCACTGCCTGTGAGAGCAAGCTGGCTTGGCAGAACTGGAAAAACCAGAAATTCACCCTTGTGCTGGGGGGAAACCACACCCCTTTGGGGCCAGAACATAACTCTAAAAAGATGGATGATTCATAGAGCGGACTTGTGAAAATTATTTAAATGATACCATAATTCTTGTGATTTTTCTGCCCACATTTTAAGAGGTTTTTACAACCAGTGTTATGATCTGGGGGCAAGCTAGCAGTTAAGAGGGTATTACTTAAAATGTATGCATGTTAAAAATCTGACACTTCATCAATTAATGTCCATACTCCTTGCGCACATGTGTGTAAATTTGGGTTAATGTCCGTATTGCGAAACCAGTTAAAAAGTGCAAATGTTGCCATTTCTGAATGCAAGCCCCCAGGAAGAGCAGATTTGGACAGGGTGTACCTCCTGTGATATGTGATGGGTGCATGTAATTTTAAACAAATGTGTACCTGTGCAAATATGTCTTTTTGATCAAATATAGATTGTGTGCAATTTGACAGGGGAGTGTCCTTTCTGAAAGCCATTAAATGACATCATTCTGACACACAATCCTGCTCTCCAGTGAGAACGCAAAGAATTCTCCAACCTATCAGAACTCTGAAGGGGTTGGGCCTAGAAAGCAAGCCTCTCCACCCACTTTCAAAACACATAAAAGCAGACAGTCAGGACAGATAGGGACATTCAATTCCATTTGCTGCAACGCGCTCTGCCGGACCACACAACATCCAGAAGATACTAGATTCAACACTTAGACTTTAAAACTCCAAAGAACTTGATTCAGAACTCAAAGCAAGGGCCTAAACCCACAAACTGAGAACTCTTCTCAGTGGGCCTCAGCATCCAGCAAACCTAACAGCGATAGCAGCATCCAGGAGCCGTGCAGATCAGTGCTGGGTCCAGAGAAAGCTGTGCAGAAAGATCCAGAAGCAGTGCTGTACCCAGAGAAAGCAGAGCAGTATCCAGAACCAGAGGCAGAGCAGAGCTGACCCAGACCGCTGTTCGCAGAACCAGAGAGCTGACCCAGACCGCTGTGCGCAGAGACCGTCCGTGGCGAGTGAAGAAAACCTGACCAGATCCGTGGCGAGGCCCATTCTATTTCTAAATATATTGTGAGTACCTAGCAGAACTGTGCAGAACCAATCTCTTAGTTAAAATAATATAATTCAATCTATTTTAATCTAACCAGAACTGTCTCCTAACTGTCACCTGTCATTTGCAAAGCTGTCACCTGTCATTTCTAGTTGCTAGCTGTAACTTGTCACTTTGAACTTTTAAAATTTCAAATCTGAAACTTTTGAAAGCTGGGAATCTTGGTTTTTCAACGAACCTAGAACCGCATTCCTATTCCCTATACTTTTGCCGCAATCGCGAAAAACACACTCGCGAATTTTACCGCGATTTGCAAATTTCTCCACGTGTGAAAACAGCAGCTTCCTTGCTTTCATTTGCCAAAAATTCGTTTAACCTGCCAATCATTCCTAGAACATTGCTAAAGTAAGCCTGAACTTATTTAAACCAACTAATCCTCAACCTGAATTAAAATCATTTTAGCACATTTTCCAATATATTGCTATCACATTTAAAAGCATTTGAGCCTGTGTAAAACTCATATCTATTCTCCTCTAAGCTTGCTGGGAAACTGGAACTCTGTATTACATTGTGATTGTATACCTGAACCGTGTGCTCTTCCTTCCATCTCCTTACATTGTATAGGGGGGGTGAATTGCCATAAAGGGAAAGTGATTACCTTGTCTTTTGTGAAACCATATCAGTTTATCTTCTATACTGCATTTCATTCATTCAACCTTGCATTTCCTTGAACCCTATAAAGCATTCTCTACCACATTATTCTTCTGTCCCTATTTACCAGTGTGCTACCTTATCCATTTCATGTCAACTCCTTGGTGATTATAAAGAAGTGGGCTAGTGCCAGATTCTCCGTTGTTAATCTTTATCATATCAGATTAAGTGTGATATTCAATTATTAATTTATTATAAAGTGTGATATATATATTGTTTAAATTCTCAAATAAAGCTTTTAACTTGCAAAACAGAACTACTTCTTGGCTCAGTGGGGTCAGGGGGATTCCAAGAGAGGGGTGTTATATAGGGGTAGTCATCCAGAACGCATGAACTGGACATAAAGATAAATCAATAAGGGTTTCCATTCAGTATCCCAGACTAGGCATTAACTTAGCTGTAGTGTTGAATTGAATCCTCTTACAAATTGGGGGCTCGTAGCCGGGGATTCCGGATTAGATCTATCACTTGTGCAGATTAATACAGTGTGCCAGCTGACCAGATACACATATCCGGTCGGATCACCACGCTGTGTTACGCTGTAAAGCACTCCTCAAAGGAACGCTCTAAGGAAAAGGTCTGTTTTGCAAAAATAAAATACAAACTTCTGTAAGTCAGGAAGGAACTCAAATTCCAGAATGACGACCTTGGTAGTTATGAAAATAGCCAGAGAGCACTTCTTACATAAGTTATTTGTGAGAGGTGAGTGGACTCATCAGGACCAGACGGTCTGGTTGCAAGCAATCGCACCCCAGATCACAGAAACAGGGTCAGATAAATGGAGAGACCAGGGTCCCTTACATGTGGCCCTGAGTGAACTATATATGTCCTCTAAGGCCAAGGATGAGCACAACAAGATTGCCAGGGTAGCGGCATATTTATATTTACATATGGGAGCCATGCAGGACAAATGTGCTGAAGGCCAAGATCTGGCAAGTAGGCAACTGCTGGCATTACAGAAGGCCCAATCTGATCTGGACTCTTCTGAGCAGAGGCTGCAGAGGAGCCAGGAGTCAGAAAATGATAGTAGGCAGTATATCATTAAAATAAAAGAGGACATGGATATACTGCAACAGGAAAAGGCTGACCATGATACTAGATTTCTGGCCCTGCAGAAGGAGCACCAAGACAGTTTGAACTCCTTACTGCTGAGCCAGAAAAAGCTGGAGCAACAATTAGACTTTAACAGGGCATGCACGGAGCAGGTAGCCACCCTGCAAAGTCATATAGATAGAGTGAAGGCAGAGAGCAACAAGCTGATTTTGAAAGACCTGGATACCCAGGCAGAGTTTGATGAAGAACGCCAGAAAGCTGGTGCCTTTCAAAGGCAGAGGGACGACCTGGCGGCACAAATGCAGGCTCTTAGTCAGGAAAGAGACGCCTTAGGCCAGGAAGTCTGCCATTTAAAAAGAAAAATAGAAGAAAATCACTTGGCCCTCCAGGGGCTGGGTGACCTCCAAAAAGAACACCAGAACTTGTTAGAACACACCAAGAGGGTGGAGGATGCTCTGGCAAGAAAGGAGCAGGCCAATAGGGACACAGCTCAGGAGGTAACCCTCCTGCAGCAAAAACTGGCCCAGTGCTCCAGGACCAATCAGGAGGCACAGAGAGAGAATGAGGCTCTCTGCCAGCACAATGATAGACTCCAACAACAGGTAGCCATGCAGGAGAGACTGATAAAGTCTAGTAAGGCCTTAACTGAGGAACTGAAGGCGCAGGCTCTTGCATTGCAACAGGGAGCAGGGGCGGATAGAGATGAGGTTCGCTGGGAAAGAGAAACTCCTGAGCATAACCCCAGGAGCCCTAGTACCAGAGGCCTTTATCTCTCTCAGTCCCTGGACTCTGCCACCCCCATGTCCCCTGGCGCACATGAGCACAGGGCCACAGGGATGGCAGATTACTATCCAGCCAGAAGCATGGGGCTCATAGGCCAGTACCACCCAGGAATGGAGGGGCGGGCATCCGGGTATGGGCACCCAAGCACAGTGCAATTTAATGGGGAACCCCCAGGAGAGTAGGCCCATTAAGGGCATCCTGAAAACCTCTGCCCAGTTAGGTCAGTGGGGGGGTACCCATCAAATCCTGGCAGCAAGGAGGGATCTGAAGACTCCTCTGAGCGGTACAGGACACAGGAGACCAGATCCCCACATTCAGCCAGCCATTCCCAGGCTCGCAGAATCCGGGAAAACCTGGAAGAACAGACGGGAACCTCTGGGAGCAGTGCCTCTGAATGGACCAGGGTTACCCGGACCAAAAGGGCCAATAAGACAAAAAGGGCCTTGCTTAAGGACCCCTTAAAGCAGATTAAGGCAATCAGGAGCGTCATCACGCCTTATCATAAGAACGCCAAGTATTCTGTTTGGGAGCACTTAGAGTTGTTTGAGCAAATGATGGAGACTTTCCATTTGAAGGACAGCCAAATACTCCAGTTTCTTTGCGGGGCTGGAGGACCAAAATCAGTTAAGATGGTCCACCTATAAGGCGGCCATCTTGAAACATTTTTCTACTCATAGAAATCCTCAAGAGGCTCGCAAGGCAGCCTACAATTTACAATGTGGGGAGGATCAGGCCCCACAAGAATTTGTGCAGGAGTTAAAGCGTGCTTTTGCACAGACCACAAGAAGGGTGCGCATGGATAGCAGAGAATTTATTAATACGTTTTTCCATGCCTTGCCCAAATACATAATGACCCAGCTCGTGAGGGATTTTCACGAGAAAAGATCTTTAGACTGGGTCATTGAACAGGCGACCCGGATCTATGAGGTGCAGAAGCCAATAGAAAATAAAAATAATGCGCCCAAAAACCCCAAAGCCAACAACACCCCTGCTGCTGCCAAGGTGGCAGAGGTAAAGGTCACCCCTGTTTTAGATTTGGAGATGGGGGGGCCTAAAAACCTACCTGCACCTAATAATGCTAGGCCCAGAAGGTCCTCGGGCCAGTCACAGACAGGGAGCCAGGGAGGCAGCCCCACAAATGGGGTCCCTCGCTCTCCTGATTATGTAAGCCCCCATTACAAGGGAAACAGACCCATCCTGGGTGATGTGTGGACTCCTCCAGCCCAAGGGGGGGGATCCAGCCAAGCACCTAACCCAGAGAACTTCCCTCCCAACTTCTCACAGGAGGGCAGAAACTCACCAAACCCTGGGCAGAACTTCTTCCCCAGGTATCCACCCAACTTCCAGCCCCAAAATCCTCCACCCTTCTTTCCCCAATTCCCTGAGCCCAGACAACCGAATCTGGGAGAGGGGAGGCCAAGGGTGGAGGGGTATCCAAATCTTCCCAACCAGGGGTACTACCAAAGAAGGGATAGCTACCCTTCCCGGGATCAGCCCAGGGGAGAAAACAGGGCCCCGTATCAACCTGAGCGGGTTTCCCAGTTAGAGCGCCAGGTTCGAAACATGGCGCGGGATCTGGGTCACATACTGAGGGCTCAGCAGAACCCTCAGATCGGCATGCTGGCGCAGAACGCACCCAACTCTGGACCTGGTGCTCCAGAACAATGATGGGGGCAGCACCCCGATAACTCACCGGTTCCCAGGGAGGAGGCACAAAGGGAAGGGGGGTGTAAAGCCTTGGAGGAAGCTTCCTTCCTCACTTGTAAACAGCCCCTGGAAACCCAGGAACCGGAAACAAAATCTCTTGCCCCTGAAAGTCTGCCTCCTAAGGAGCAGAGGGGGGTAGGAGAAACAAAAGACCCAAACAGACTCAGTTTGAGGAGGAGGTACAGATCTTCCAATTTGAGGGAGAGGGATCCTCAGAGGATCCTGGGAAAAGGATCTTCTCCTTCAGAGAGGGGGGAACTCCTCCCAAAGAAAAATGGGTCCCTAGGGATGCAAATCCAGACTGGGGAGATGTGGAGACTGAGCTACCGCCGCCCACCATCTCATCCCAGAACCAACAGCAAGAAAATCCCCTGGTTCAAACCCATCCTGGTGACTGCCTCCAAAAAGGGGGGAGGGCGGCCCGGAACCGGAGCCAGGGGAACCCACAATGGCTCTGATCTCCAGTTGCCAATTTTTTCTTTCAGATTCCCAAGGCTCTCCACAGAATTGTGCCCAAATCTCTTCGCTAGCGATGTCCAAAACCAGAAAGTTAGCCCACCAGTTGTCCAAAAATGTGCATTATCTGTGCCCCCTTGAGGAGAAGGAGGGAAGATACTATGCCCCGGTACAAATACAGGGGCAGGGTACAATTTTGGCACTGGTGGACACTGGATCTCAAGCTACCCTTCTGTCCAGAAGGGCCTTTGACGAACTGAATGCAGGAAGGGGAGAGAATTACCAAATTCCTCTCACCTCTCTTCCTAGACAACTGCAGAACTTTGACGGGAAGGAAATTCCCGTTGAGGGGACTGCAGACTTGGACATTAAGATCGGGCGACACAAGGTGAAACACCCGGCACCCCTTGTTTACTGGGGAATGACCTCCTGAGGAGGTTGTCACCCTTAATAGATTGCGTAAACAAGGTCCTCTGGACCCAGACTAGCCGACCAATAAAATTAAAACAGAGTGTCAACCATGTTAGTTTAAACGGCACCTGCAACATGGTTGAACAAAAATCTGACCAAGTAGAATTTCACTTCCAGAACAACCAAATTCCAGACGTGACAGTAATAGCAGTAGGACAACAGACTGGTGATGGGGGGTCCTCTCTATTTCTGAAAATCAACCTTGCTTCCAGTTTAAGGTGGTATTCCACACTGGAAGGAAACACCCTGAAATTCGTTACTAATCCACAATCAGAAACTCCCACTCCTATAGTCCAGAAAGATGTGAAATCAGCTCAGAGCCTGGCTGAGATTCAGCAAGTTGGAGAGCAGTTGTTCATCCCTGTTCAGTTAAATGATGGGAAGGACTCTGTTCTCGCTCGAGTGTGTGTGAACAACGGTAAGAGCTTCTTCAGCGAAGCCATGTTTCGCCAACTCCCAAAAGATCCAGCCATTCCCACCTTCAAACTGATAGACAAATGGGAAATGGACCTGGAAGCACCTAATTCCAAACATCTCCTGCCAAGCAGGTGTATGCTCAAAATCTCCATTGGCAACAAGAGCATAGTCCACAATTGTTGGGTCGTGCGAGACGTCCCTGCCACCTTTTACTTAGGCAGTGACATTCTCAATTGCTTTGCCATTAGTTTGGACCTTACAAACTTCAAAGCTTGGTCCCGATTAGCGGATAATCCCATGGGCTTTGATGATCCAGAAAAAGCATTTAGGTCAGCTCAATTGCTACCTTATGCAGTTGAAATTCAGATCAAAGAGGAGGTCACCATCCCAGAAAGGACCCGACAATTCTCCCTGGAAGTGAAAGCTAAAAGAGGACAATATTTGCAAAACCCTGATGCTTACATACATCTAAATGCTTCTCTCCAACAGCAAGGGTTAGGGGTAAACCCAACACCATTAGTCAACATAGAACATGACACCATTCTAATAGAGGTGGATAACAGCGACTTAAAGAGTATTACTCTAGCCGCAGGCACCATTATTGGAATGGCGGTTGATGACCGACATTTTTCCATTGATTTAGGTAATGAACTGTTAGGGCCAATCCCCAAGGACTGCGTTGACAGTGACAGTGAGGACAATACAACACCAGACAGGATTTGTACCTGGCATGGGGGGAACTTCGTGGTGTACACTTCCTGCCCCTATGGTAAGGAAGATGTGACTTGTGACTTCAGGAGAGATGAGGGAAACATCCCGCCTTTCCCACCTGAAGCCTCCGGTCCAAATCAGCACTCTGACCAGGGACTTCTCCACCCAGCTGGAGGAGGCCGCGGAGATAGCCAAACCAGAAGTCTTTCCAGGCTTCAGGCAGATGGTGGAAGAGAGAGTCAACCTAGCTGATGCCTGTGTGACTCTGGAACAAAAGCAAAAGTTGAAACAAGTTTTCTTGGATTTCAAAGATCTCTTTGCGGTAGACTCATATGACTGTGGTCGCACTGACATCCACACAACAACAATCCCCACGGACCCTGGCATGACTACTGTGTTTGTGAAGCAATATCACTTGCCTCTCGCATCAATGGAGTCCCTTACTGAAATAATTAAGAACCTTGATTCCCGGGGAATAATCCGTCCAGTCCACAGCACCTTCAATAATCCGGTGCTGGGAATATTGAAGCCAAACGGCCAGTGGAGACTCTGCGGCGACCTCAGGGTGCTCAACAAACGGGTCCATACTTCCTGATGGCCTCTGCCCTACATTGACCAAGGGCTGGCCCAGATCCAGGGGTCACAGGTATTCACTGCAATAGACCTGACCAATGGATACTGGACCGTGCCTGTCAGTAGGGAGGACCAATACAAGCTGGCTTTTACCTTTGGGGGCCAGCAGTACACCTGGACCCGGACTCCCTTCGGATACCTTAACTCCGGTAATGAGTTCAATATTTTCCTACATAAGGCCATGCCCGACCTGGGTGCGAGGGGTAACCTGGCTTATGTAGATGATGTCCTCATCAAAAGTTCATCTGTGGAGGAACACATAGCGGAGATCCGTTATGTTCTGACGAAGTTGAGGGCCGCCGGAGCAAAACTTTCCTTTCAGAAAGCACAGTGGTGTAGAACCCGTGTTAATTTCTTGGGGCATGAGATTACTCCTCAGGGTCTCTGTCCCCAGGAAAAGAAAGTGGAAGCACTTCAGAAACTGAAAGACCCCACAACTCTGCGGGAACTAAGGAGCCTCCTTGGACTGACTAATTACAGCAGAAAGTTCATTGAGGGCTACGCAGAGATCACCAGACCCCTGATTCATCTCCTGAAGGGGGGGGTCAAGTGGGAATGGGGTCCAGAACAAGCCGAGGCAGTAAAACAACTCAAAAGCAGCCTCTCAAAAGCGCCTTGCCTAGCTTACCCTGTCAGAAACAAGGAGTTCTTCCTGGAGACGGGTTTCTCTAATACGTGCTTGATGGCAGTATTATACCAAAAGCATGACAAGGTCAATAAAGTAATCTCCTATGCGAGCAAAACTTTATCCTCTGTGGAGGAAAAATTCAACGATTGTGAGAAGGCACTCCTGGCAACGATGTGGGCATTGAAGAATTACCGCCCGTTTATCCAGGGGGAACACATCATAGTGGAGACTCCACACCAGCCTCTGCAATATCTCCAAAGTGACAGAATCCGGGCCGGAAATGTGAGTAATTCCCGAATTACTTCCTGGATTCTGTCAATGCAAGGCTTTCCTGTGGAGGTCAGATATGGCCAAAACAAGAAGAGTCCCCTTGCGCAAGGTCTGGCTGACTTGCATGATTGTGCCAGAGAAAACTGTCTCGAGGACGAAAGTCTAAAAATAAAAGACAACATGGAGGCATACCTTAATTCCCCCCACAAAGTCTTTGAAGAAGACAAGTGTGAGGGAATGCCCACTGTATATGTGGATGGATGCTCTTACCATGTTGACAACGACGGGGAGAAAGAACTGGTGGCCGGCGTAGGGAATGCATGGGTGAATGAGTCCCCAGAACCCTCCGCTGGATACAAAATTGGTCCCCGAAGAAGTCAGGTGGCAGAATTGATGGCTGTGCATCAGGCCATCCTCACTGCTGTCCAGCATCAACTCCACGAACTGGTCATAATCACAGATTCGGATTATGTACGGAACGGGTTCGTGGAGAACCTGGTTAATTGGAAAACCAGAGGCATGTTATGTGCTAACAACAAACCCTTGAAACATGGGAAGTTGATCCAAAACATTGATGATTTGGTCACCTCGAATGAGATGACCATCTATTGGAAAAAGATCAAGGGTCATTCCAAAGTAGAGGGACCAGACAAAACTGGAAATGACTTAGCTGATCAGGTAGCCAAAACCGGGGCCATCCAAGGGTATCTAATTGAGATTGAGTCCCTGTTGGGGGAAATCCAGGTCACTGCTATCACTAGGTCCCAGACAAATGCTCACAACGACCTTTCAATTGCACAATGGAGTAAGGAGACCCCTGATGCTGATTTGAGTACCGCTCAGAAGGGGGATCCAATTATTGGTAAGTTTTACCAACACCTTGAGGACCCTGAGAACTTTCCCCTGACGGATACCGATTATATTGGGAAAGAGGACCTAAGAGTGTTGATGAAATGTCCAAAAATGTTCCGAATCCAAGACGGTTTGCTGGTAAGGAAATCGAAAGCTGGCCACGATCAGTGGGTGGTTCCTACCTCATTCCGAAGCCTGATGTTAAGTCACGCCCATGATGCGGCCACCGCCGGTCATAGGGGGTTTCACACAACACTGGAAATCTTAAGAGAGGTTGCATACTGGCCACACATGGGGCAGGACCTTGACCAATACTTGAAGGGGTGTCTTGTGTGTGCGCAATTTCAGCCGACGTCCCTCACACACCGCGCGCCTCTCCAAAAGCGGGGGATGACACTGCCATGGTCAGATTTGCAAATCGACTTTGTAGGCCCTGTGATTCGCTCGTCTAGAGGAAACAAGTACATGTTGACCGTTAAATGCTTGTTTAGCAAGTGGGTGGAATGTCTCCCAGCCCCAAATTGCAAGGCAGAAACTGCAGCTGCCCTGATGATTAACCACATCTTTTCCCGTTTCGGTCTACCTCAAAGGATTGAGTCAGACAGGGGTAGCCACTTCACCAGTGAAGTAATGACAAAGATGTGGGAGATACTGGGGGTCAAAAGGAAGTTGCATATTGCTTACCGGCCAGCTTCTTCTGGGGCAGTAGAGAGATATAACCGAACCATTGTGAGCATATTAAAGAAGTTTGTGGCAGATTCTGGGCCAAGTTGGGATATCCGATTACCTCTGGTCCTAATGGCCATCAGATCTACCCCTTCATCTGCAACCAAAATGTCACCATTTGAGTTGATGACTGGGCGCAAGATGGTGCTTCCTCAGCATTTGCTGTACAGGACCCAAGAGCAGACACTAATAAATGCCTCCACAACTCATGAGTATGTGGAGAATTTAAGGAAACACCTTCAACATGCTTTTGCAATGCTCAGCGGAATCTAGAAAGATCAGCTGATAGCATGAAGACCCACTATGACCTGAAGACTTCCAGGAAGGAATATCAGGTGGGGGACCGGGTCTATCTATACAATTTCCAATGGAACCAGGCCAAACAGCGAAAATTTTTGCCTACATGGAAGGGACCCTTTGAGATTATAGACAAGATCTCCCCTGTGGCCTACAAGATCCGCATCCCCAAAGGCGGTTTGGCAGAGGGGGAAGACAAGTGGGTCCACATTAACCAGTTGAAGTGTTGCCATCCCAGGCACACTCTGCAACAACTGGAGGAATCCTCTGGAATCCTAGAGGGTGCTGTCTCAGATTAATTCAGTTCTAACTTAAAATATCCTACATATCGCCTATCAAATTCTGAGTTTCTCAATGTGGGTGTTTTGGTTTTTGAATGCAAAAAGAAATGTGCATGTTCATATGTTTTGACTATAAATGTATATGCCACCCCACTATATCAATGGTGAGGGAGAAATGTCCATGAATAGGTATTGCTGCTCTGACATTAGCTGGGGCCTGGCTTAAGGAACTGAATTCTGCCCACCAGCTACCCCCGACAGGAGATGAGACTTGCACAACAGCTGTGTTCCCAGGCCAAGCTGCCTTTTGCTGTTCCCACCAAAAGGGATATGACACTTCTCTGATTGAATTACCTGGGCTCTGCAGGAAATTGAACAAAGCCCTGTCCTGACTCAGGCAAATGTTTTATTGGTGGGAGTCGTAAATGTGGCTTCCTCCTGGAAGGAAAGGGGAGGTGCACTGCCTGTGAGAGCAAGCTGGCTTGGCAGAACTGGAAAAACCAGAAATTCAACCTTGTGCTGGGGGGAAACCACACCCCTTTGGGGCCAGAACATAACTCTAAAAAGATGTATCATTCATAGAAAATTATTTAAATGATACCATAATTCTTGTGATTTTTCTGCCCACATTTTAAGAGGTTTTTACAACCAGTGGTATGATCTGGGGGCAAGCTAGCAGTTAAGAGGGTATTACTTAAAATGTATGCATGTTAAAAATCTGACATTTCATCAATTAATGTCCATACACCTTGCGCACATGTGTGTAAATTTGGGTTAATGTCCGATATTGCGAAACCAGTTAAAAAGTGCAAATGTTGCCATTTCTGAATGCAAGCCCCCAGGAAGAGCAGATTTGGACAGGGTGTACCTCCTGTGATATGTGATGGGTGCATGTAATTGTAAACAAATGTGTACCTGTGCAAATATGTCTTTTTGATCAAATATAGATTGTGTGCAATTTGACAGGGGAGTGTCCTTTCTGAAAGCCATTAAATGACATCATTCTGACACACAATCCTGCTCTCCAGTGAGAACGCAAAGAATTCTCCAACCTATCAGAACTCTGAAGGGGTTGGGCCTAGAAAGCTAGCCTCTCCACCCACTTTCAAAACACATAAAAGCAGACAGTCAGGACAGATAGGGACATTCAATTCCATTTGCTGCAACGCGCTCTGCCGGACCACACAACATCCAGAAGATACTAGATTCAACACTTAGACTTTAAAACTCCAAAGAACTTGATTCAGAACTCAAAGCAAGGGCCTAAACCCACAAACTGAGAACTCTTCTCAGTGGGCCTCAGCATCCAGCAAACCTAACAGCGATAGCAGCATCCAGGAGCCGTGCAGATCAGCGCTGGGTCCAGAGAAAGCTGTGCAGAAAGATCCAGAAGCAGTGCTGTACCCAGAGAAAGCAGAGCAGTATCCAGAACCAGAGGCAGAGCAGAGCTGACCCAGACTGCTGTTCGCAGAACCAGAGAGCTGACCCAGACCGCTGTGCGCAGAGACCGTCCGTGGCGAGTGAAGAAAACCTGACCAGATCCGTGGCGAGGCCCATTCTATTTCTAAATATATTGTGAGTACCTAGCAGAACTGTGCAGAACCAATCTCTTAGTTAAAATAATATAATTCAATCTATTTTAATCTAACCAGAACTGTCTCCTAACTGTCACCTGTCATTTGCAAAGCTGTCACCTGTCATTTCTAGTTGCTAGCTGTAACTTGTCACTTTGAACTTTTAAAATTTCAAATCTGAAACTTATGAAAGCTGGGAATCTTGGTTTTTCAACGAACCTAGAACCGCATTCCTATTCCCTATACTTTTGCCGCAATCGCGAAAAACACACTCGCGAATTTTACCGCGATTTGCAAATTTCTCCACGTGTGAAAACAGCAGCTTCCTTGCTTTCATTTGCCAAAAATTCGTTTAACCTGCCAATCATTCCTAGAACATTGCTAAAGTAAGCCTGAACTTATTTAAACCAACTAATCCTCAACCTGAATTAAAATCATTTTAGCACATTTTCCAATATATTGCTATCACATTTAAAAGCATTTGAGCCTGTGTAAAACTCATATCTATTCTCCTCTAAGCTTGCTGGGAAACTGGAACTCTGTATTACATTGTGATTGTATACCTGAACCGTGTGCTCTTCCTTCCATCTCCTTACATTGTATAGGGGGGGTGAATTGCCATAAAGGGAAAGTGATTACCTTGTCTTTTGTGAAACCATATCAGTTTATCTTCTATACTGCATTTCATTCATTCAACCTTGCATTTCCTTGAACCCTATAAAGCATTCTCTACCACATTATTCTTCTGTCCCTATTTACCAGTGTGCTACCTTATCCATTTCATGTCAACTCCTTAGTGATTATAAAGAAGTGGGCTAGTGCCAGATTCTCCGTTGTTAATCTTTATCATATCAGATTAAGTGTGATATTCAATTATTAATTTATTATAAAGTGTGATATATATATATATATTGTTTAAATTCTCAAATAAAGCTTTTAACTTGCAAAACAGAACTACTTCTTGGCTCAGTGGGGTCAGGGGGATTCCAAGAGAGGGGTGTTATATAGGGGTAGTCATCCAGAACGCATGAACTGGACATAAAGATATATCAATAAGGGTTTCCATTCAGTATCCCAGACTAGGCATTGACTTAGCTGTAGTGTTGAATTGAATCCTCTTACAATGAAGAGATACCATCCCCTAGACCATTCACTCATATAAAAGATGAGCTGGATCCCTCATGGGAAGATTGTGGGTTCTCTGTAGGGTATTGCCATTTTGACTGAGAAGAACAAAAGCCATCCACCTCAGGGATTTCCATCAAATTATCTCAGGAACCATAGACACTCTATAAACCTAAAGGTAGTGGACCCGGTTTTGATGTTATAATAATTGGGGAAGAAAACAGAGGTATACCATCTGTTATACCCCCATATCATACTTTAGATCAGAGATTATGTTTTTCTTGTGAAGAGTACAGTCATCCAACAAAACATTGTCCCCTGAATAGGATTGATCCCCCATCATTCCATTATTAAAAGAATCCAGTCAGGATGGGCAATTTAAGGGAGCAACGGTTGTACTATCTTATACGAGTATCCTCTGTACCCAACCTAGTGAGATACTAGCAAATGAGAAAAAGAAGCCAGGAAATACCTTCCGAAAGGGGAGAAAAAGAAGAACAGGAGAAGATCCAATACTGTCCTGTGTATAGGAAAGAAAACCTCCTACAGAGTCCATGTCGGTCTAGAGGGGAAACAACTCTGGGCACAACTGGACAGTGGAGACAAAGAGGGTGCCATGAGGGCAGATGAACTTCCCCGGAATTAGAAAAGGATGGAAGAAGAAAGAGTAGGCTGTGTCCATGACCATGTAGAAAACCACCCACAGACTCAATTCCCTGTTACCATCTTGGCAAAAGAAGTATATTTGACAGTGGCAGTAATCTCCAACTTGCCAGCGCAAATAGTTATAGGGAGTAGCGTTCCCCAGTTTGACAAGTGGGTCTCGCAGATGGCCCAAATAAGAAAAAGAACTGTCAGGTGTCGAACTCCATGTTTGAGAGAATCAACTAACCCGCAGGTGGGTGTCACAGCTGCCTATTGTTGCTGTGGCATCGGAGGTGTAGAGGGAAGCGAACAGCCCACAAAGTGTTGGTTTCTCTTGGAGCAGCATGTTTTCCATCCCTTTCTGCTCCGTGAGGTCTAGTTCTTTTCCAAGATGGGCACTCAAAGCTGCAACTTACCTCATTAGCCGGTAAGCAGCAGAGCTCCTCACGCTGCAATTCTCCTCGCTCCGGATTTGGGTAATACGCTAGTTGTCCTTTGCTCGCATTCCTTCTCCTGTGCTTTGCGCCCCCCATTGATCCTCATTGCTCCTGCTTACCATCTTGCCTCTCGCTCTGGATTCCCGTGCTGGATCTCAACTGGCCTTGCTTTATCCTTCTTTGGTCCTGTTTACTCGCCCCATTACCGGTTCTCTATTGGTTTCCTTGGGGAATTCTCTCTTTACACTAACACTATTGACAGTTTGCTGTGGACCTTTCTCATTGATCCTCTCTTGTGACTCCTGTTACTCCAGTGCCTACATCTGTGCATGCCATCCGTCTGGAAAGAGATTTTGTGTCTTTTGGGTTTTCCCTCTGTAATATTTGGACATATCCTTCCTGCCCAACTCTTTGCCCTCTGTATAGTCACCCACAGTAGGCCATAGTGGCGGCAGGTCAGCATAGGCCTTTTATCTACAAAGAGCGACTTTGTGACAAGAATAAGAACTAGAAGGAAAAATCTAAAACCTTTCAGAAACGATATGACTCATCAGAGTCGGGTGAGAGTTTGCAACGCCTAGAGGAATGTGTCACGATGGCTCAAATGCAAGAGTTAATCAATGCTGTTTAAGGGCTTTCTGCGGAAGTGCAGAACCTAAAAGCAGAGAATGCCACATTAAGAAATCTGATGACTGCAAGAGATTCCTTGTCCTCTGATTCTCCAATAGGATGGCTCAATTCCAGTAAATTTGATGGGACTCCGGGACATCTGAAAAAGTTCTTGGATTCTTGTACTGTTCATTTTCTGTTCTGAGATACTACCTTTGCCACTGACAAAGAAAAGATTGGCTTTGTGCTTTCCAACTTGTGGGGCAATGCATTGTCTTGGGCTCCACCTTTGGTGATATCTGCAAGTCCCTCTGTAGCATCTTATGCAGCCTTCATTCTGGCTCTCAATGACATGTTTCAGAGACAATAGTTGACTTTCAATGCTTACGAATCACTCCTGGATGTTCGACAAGGGAACATGGAGGTCTTGACCTACATATTGAAATTCAAGCGTCTGGCATCAGAGGCAAGATGTTCTGAGTCAGCCCATTATACAATTTTTCGCAGAGGATTTACAGAGGAAATAAAGGATGAATTATCACAAATCCAATGTCCTCCCTCCTTGGCCGAAATGATCTCAGCGGTGGTACAGATCAAGTTTTGACAACACACTGGTGCCTCATCAAAACCCATCACCCATTGCTAGGGACTCCCCTGATCCCAGCCGAAAGACAAAGATGGAGGAATCAAGGTTTCTGCTTGTATTGTTGTACCAAGGGTTTTCTCCTATGAGACTATCCTGAAGTTTCACCCAGGAAACAGGGAAACTCCAGACCCCAGCTCTAGTGGGGACAGGTTACAGGGATGTTGTTGTTAGTCCCCACATCCACATCGCAACTTTCAAGGAATTACTGGATGATTGCCTGATGGTCCTTCAAGTGGTCCATCAAAAGGCCCCCTAATACTTCTTGCATTGTTGAATAGTGGTGCCGCGGGCATATTTCTGGACAGTAATGGGCATCTACTCAAGGTATTTCCTTAGTTGACAGGAAGGAAGCTCAACCAGTCGAAGGAGTAGACGGCTGTCCATTGTGTTTGGGCCCCATCACAAAACAGACCATTCCACTTCGGATGGACATTAACCACCACCAAGAACAACTGTTCATTGATATCATTTGAGTGGCCCATTTGCCTCTTATTCTAGGAATACTGTGGTTACGACCTTACAATCCGCTGATAAACTGGACAAACAATACAGTGCCGTCTCCCCTGTGCAAGGAGAAATGTTACCAATCTCAAGGCACTGTAGGTATGGGACTTGCCTCAATCGAGAGAACTGATCCTCCCAGCCCTCTAGGTCAAGAAGTTACCAAGATCCCATTCGCGTTCCATGAATACTCAGTAGTATTGAGAACATTCTTGTATGAGAACTTCCTCCTCATCGTCCAGAAGACTGTGCTATTGATCTTAAACCAGACTCCATTTGGAAGAATGTATTCCCTCTCTGTGTTGGAAAAGAGGGCACTGCGACAATAACTAGATGACAATTTGGTGTATGGTCTTAACAGGGAATCTAAGTGATCTGCAGGGGCCTCACTATTTGTTATCTCCAAGAAGGATACCAGTGAATTTAGACCTTGAATTGATTATCAGGGCCTTAATCAGATCACTGTTAAGGACAGATACTCTATGCCCCTTATCAATGACATCCGAGAAGCGGTTCATTCTGCCATAGTGTTTACAAAACTCTACCTACGAAGAGCCTACCATTTACTTTGCCTAAAGGAGGGAGATCAATGGAAGACGGCTTTCCCACTCCATTCATCCACTTTGAATATCAAGTGATGACTTTCGGCCTACTTAGTGCACCTGCTGTAAGTCAAAGGTTTATGGATAGACTGTTCGTGGATGTTCTTTTTGACCATGTAACCATGTAACTGTCTACCTGAATGACATTTTGGTTTATTCCACTACCCTATCTGCCCATAAGAAACACTTAACTGACATTATGGACTGGTTACAGAACAACAATCTTCTAGCCAAGCCTGACCAGCTTTTCTTTGAAGTACAATCGATACCTTACCTAGGATTCATCGTGTCTAATAAAGGTATCAAAATGGATCCCAGGAAGATGTCTGCCATACTAGGATGGCAGTCCCCTACTTCATTTAAGGATGTCCAACGATTCTTGGGAGTAGCACATTTCTATAGAAGATTCATAAGACAGTTTTTTCAAACAATTTTTCCCATTAACAGACTTCTTAAGAAGGGACGCACATTCCAGCGGGTTGAAGCAGCTGAACACGCCTTTGAGTCCCTTAAGAGGGCATTTTGTTCTGCCCATATACTTTGTCTGCCAGACTAATCAAAGATGTTCATAGTTGAAACTGATGCCTCATACGGAGCCTTCGGAGCTGTTCTCAAACAGGTGGGAGATGACAACCTGGAACATCCAGTAGCCTTTTATTCCCGAATGCTGAACCCCAGTGAGCTGAACTATTCAGTTATAGAAAAATAACTCCTAGCCATCCGAACAGAATGTACAAAGTGGTGACATCCCTAAATGAATTTAAAGTCTGCACTGATCACAAGAACCTACAGATCCTGCAACAAATGGAATGTTGCAATAGTCGGCAGGCCCGTGGGCTTACTTCTTTTCCCAATAGCATTTCAGGATCACCTACATCCCAGGGACCAAAACACTTGGGCTGATGCACTTTCTAGGAAAGAATAAGAAAGGAGAAAGGAACCCCACTATTCTGGAAGGATTGTTGGTAATAAAACATTCATTTAGGAGATCACTTCTTTTCTACAGCAGATCAAAGAAGCATTTCGAAATCAGGACATCCAATGTCTCCTCCAAGGTGATCCTAAATTTGTCCTGCAGGATGGGATATACTTCTACCTGCACCGCCTACTGGTACCTACCTCTTCTTAGCAAACCAAGATATTAACTTAGTGTCATGACAATCCAACGGCTGGTCACAAGGGCATAGCTTCTACTTGCTCATTCTGGTGGTCTACCATTAGCCAGGACGTAAGGGAATATGTTTTGTCTTGCTCAGTCTATGCCAGGAGCGAATACCTCACGTCCAAACCCATCGGGAAACTTGAGCAGGCTCCAGTCCCTTTATGACCTTGAACTCATCTCTCTTCTGATTTCATCATAGATCTTCCACTTACCAAGGTACATACCGCCATAATGGTAACAGTAGATTCATTCAGCAAGATGGCTCATTTCTCTCCCCTTCCTGGAGTTCTGTCTGTTCCTGATATGGCAGTGGTATTTCTCTGGTATATCTTCCCTTTACATGGTCTTCGATGGTATGCCAATTTACCTCCACGTTGTGGAAGACTCTTTGTGATCTGCTGGGGATGGAAAGGGTGCTATCTTCAGGTTATCATCCTCAATCAAACGGGCAACAGAGAGGCTCAACCACACTTTGGAAAAATATCCTCGTTGTTGCACCAGCAATGTGCATTCATGCTGGTCTGATCTACTCCCACTCGCAGAATTCTCCTAAAACAATATGGTTCACACCACCACAAAGATGAGCCCCTTCTATTGCCTCTCAGGAAACCATCCCAAGGTATTTCCAGAGAAGGTGTATCCACCATCCTACATCCCTGCCTTAAATGAATACCTGAAGAACATCAAAGAAAACCAAAAGACAGCTTACCTCCCTCTATAGATTTTTAAGGAACGAAACAAGACGTATGCAGACTTACACCAAAAAGATAACCCAGAATGGAACATTGGAGACCAAGTATGTTTGTCTACAAAGTTGGATACGACCATCAAAGCTTTTTCCTCGTTATGTTGGACCTTTTTTGTTAACAGCCAAAATAAACCCAGTGGCCTATAAGCTTAAGTTACCACCCTCATGGAAACGCATACACCCAGATTTCCACATGCCCCTCCTCGAGAACTACCAACCTGATTTATTCCATCATCATTTGAGATCGCTAAGACAAGAACCACCCGTTTCTGAACCTGCGGACTACGAAGTTTCAAAGATCTGTGACTCACGATATTACAGAGATTCTTTTCAATATCTAGCCCACTGGAAAGGGTTTACCTTATCTGAGCACACTTGGGAACCGGTTTCCCATTTACATGCACCTAGTTTGGTTACCCAGTTCCACAGGCAACTCCTCTGGAAACTGGGACCCGGATGGATGAGGAGGGGGCATACTGTCACAGCTGCCCATTGGTCACTCTGGCATCCGTGGTGTAGAGGGAAGCGAAGATCCCGCAACGCAGTTGTATCTCTCGGAGCAGCATGTTTTCCATCACATTCTGCTGCAATCGGTCTAGTTATTTTCCAAGATTGCAACTTTCCTCATTAGCAGGTAAGCTACAGAGTTCCTCGTGTTGCAACTCTCCTCGTTCCAGCTTTGGGTAAGATGCTAGTTTCCCTTAGCTTGCATTCCTTCTCCTGTGCCTTGACCCCCACTTACTCCTCCTTGCTTCTGCTTACCATCTTGCCTCTCGCCCTGAGTTTCCCCTGCTGGATCTTTACTGGCTTTGCTTTATCCTTCTCTGGTCCCATTTACTCGCCAGATTCCCGGATCTCTCTTGCTTTCCTTGGGTCATTCTCTCTTTACACTAATACTATTGACAATTTGCTGTGGACTTTTCTCATTGGTCCTCTCTTGTGACTCCAGTTACTCCAGTGCCGACTGAACGTGGTAAACACACTTTGAATAATTGTTTAGTTCATATGATAAATGCCATCCACTGTTTTTGGGTAAAATGAAATTTAATTTTACCACATGCTTCAATGCATATAGCTGTTTTCACACAAAATTCTGACAGGACATATATTGATAAAGATGTAGTATCCTAACATGATACCCTAAAGTAATTGTCAACGCATTTCGACCTGGACATATATTTTAAAACAACATAGAAGGGATCATGGTAATACAATTATAAGCAAAACAAAACAGAAATGTAAATCATATTACAATATTTTCAACATTTGGGTGATGTCGAAATAAAGGTATTTCAGCCAGTTAAGAGCTGATCTCTTCTGCTGAAAAATGTATGGCCTTCATCAGGACGGAGACGAAGAGTTGGATAATGATTTCCTGTTTCTCTCATGTTCTTTATATTTTCACACAGTGTTTGTAAAAAAAAAAGCACACTTCGGGTACGGGGCGCAGCAGACGGCACAATGCTGGTCTATCATGCATGTGTACAGTGGCGAGGCTACTCCGCATATGCGCGGGTGGCTACATCCACTTTGATTCCTGTGAAGGCCAGTGGCCTGCAATTCCCGCAGCAGCAAGCACAAACTACTCAACCTCATAAAGACCAAGTAACCAGTGAATAGAGCGCCATGATTGATACAAAGGGAACCCCGGGAACTTCATCTGGTGAGATATGGTATCCCCATTTTCCCTTGAGGAAAACCCTTCCATACCTGATAGCCTCATGGCCTATTGTCATATGTCTTCTCATCAACCTATGAAGGGTATTGAAAACCTTGTCCCAAGACCCATAGGCCAACCTACAAACTCTGATCAGCCTTGTGAAACTTAAGAAAACGCCTTCTTAGGTTCTGCATACAAAACACCCAGGACTGACTTACCCTTGAAAACCATTAAGAATATTTACCCAAGTTTATTGTGCAAATTGTCAAGAATGGACTTCCTTTCCCATAACTACCAAAATACTGAGATGAGAAAGAGGAACCGAGCAATGCAGAGTGAAGGAGATCACAAGCGCAAGGAATGCTCTAGTTGTTGGACACACACATCTGCGACCAGGAAATATAAAGAGCAGAAACAGAGAGTGGGCTAGCAGGCTGCACTCTCCCTGCGAATCGAGAGACTGAAAGGCGACGGCCAGTGTGGTGGAGCCGGCAGGCTCGAGAGCCAAGAAGAAGGTAGCTGCCACAGGAAGAGGACACGCTGTGGGAATGCCAGAATCTGCCGATAGACTCCTGGATGTTTGCAGGTGTTAGATAGAAGCATCTAACTCAAGGGAACCTGGTACGAAGCAGATGACCCAAGCAGACGCCAAGAAGACAGGAAAGCCAAGAGAAAGTGGTTGAAAGAAAAAAAGCACCGAAAGCCCGTCACCAGCTCACTGAGTGGGAAACCATGAATGCCAACAAGAACCGATGAGTCCACCCAGAGACAGCAGCTACACCGGGGTGTATCGGCGGCCAAGCCGAATGCAGGTAACTGTGAATAAAGAAGCTGAGAGAGAAGGAGAGAGAGAACTTACTGTCAAAATGGGAAATGAACTGCGAGTGAAAACCTTACAAGTTTGTCAATGTATACAGTGGAAGTATAGGAGAAACCCAGGCAGAATAATATATCAAGCAGATACATTATCAAGCAAAGTAAATGTGCAAGTCTGGAAGAGGACACAGAGTCTGTATGAACAGTAGCTCTGCAGGAGGGCATACCAGGCAGTTACAAGAAAAGTACAGAAGTTAAAGGGGTGCTGAGAAGAATATATCAGAGCTAGAAAAAAGGATTGTGTTAACCAGGAGACAAGGAGCAAACATCTGGCAGGAGGGTATAGCAGGTATCCTAAAAGGACAAAAGTAGAAAACCAGGCAATTTGCTGGACCGTAAAAATTATTTTCCTCAAACTCTCTCCTTGGATCTGTCGTCTGGCGTGCGGTCTGTTTGTCCACTGGATCAATGCTCTTGAATACATGTGGGAGGAAGTTATGGTCTGCGTATGTGTTTCCCATCTTTCCAGATATGAAAATATGACAAGATTATCTATTACAGATCTTACAGAACCATATTTTAGGGTGCACTAGCAGGCCGAAAACTTCATTAGAATGTTTGCCTCTGGAGGAGTTCTCCGCAAGTGTTCCTTGGGTCGTTTTGTTTAATATTTACATGAGGTTTTTCAAGGATGTGCTAAAAAAAACAACATCTGTGATCTCTGTCTAGATTGCCTGCATGCAGGTTGAGTTTACATGCAAGTAATCAGGCTCGATCTGTCACCATGTTGAGAATGCTGACAGCCTTAGAAGCATTTATACATAATAGCTAATGGAATGTAGGTGGCCATGCTTATTACAAGAAATCAGCATCAGTCTCAGAGTGTGTTCAGTATGCTGGCAGTCTTAGGAGCTTTGATGAATCGCATTCCAACCATGTACGCGTTACCCAAGATACATAAGAATTTGGAAAACCCGCCAGGGAGACCAATTGTGTCCGGCTGTGGTTCCATACTAGAACCTTTGTGTAAATTTATTGACAAATTTTTGAAACCCATTAGCGTCAAAACTGAGACTTATCTCAGAGACACGACTGACACCATCACGATCTTTGAAAATCTTGAGTTTGACAGCACAACTCAATTTCTGGTGATGATGGATATTCAATCTCTTTACACCAGCATACCACAGGACCAGGCCATTTGAGTGCATGCGAGAAGTTCTCCTGGAGTATGATACCCAGGACCGTGTTCCGCATAACTTCATCTTGGAACTCATGGCCATAGCCCTAAATAAAAACTACTTTGAATTTAATGGCCAATTTTTCTTGCAAACAAAGGGTACGGCAATGGGGGCAGCCTTTGCGCCGAGCTTAGCAATACTTTTTATGTTTAAATTTGAATCTCTCCACATTCTATCCCAAACTAATCCCTTTCGTTATTCAATAACAAAATGGAAAAGGTACATTGAAGACATCATCTTCATCTGGACCGGATCTAAAACTGACTTAACACTTTTCCACAACTGGTTAAACAATGTGGATCCCAATATTAATTTCAATATGGAATCCAGCAACATTCAAATTCCATTTTTAGATCTAATAATAAAAGATGAATCAGGAAAATTGAATTGTTCACTTTATCGCAAAACAACAACCCGAAATACTCTCCTACATTATTCTAGCAACCATCCCCGTCACCTCCGGGACCATTTACCTTACAGACAGTTTCTCCAGATACGGAGGAACTGCTCTAACTTACATGATTTCTATGAGCAATCAGACAAACTGAGTAGTCGTCTCAAAGAGAGAGGTTATCCTAAAAGATTGATCACTCAGGCGTTCAAAAGGGCCCGTTTTACTGATCGGGACATTTTGCTTACGCCCAAACAAAACCCCAACTCAAAATCTGACATCAATAATTCACAAATGACATGTGTATTAACCCATGGGCCCCAAACTTTTGAGATTAAAAAACTCATTTCGAAATATTGGCCAATTGTTAAAATCAGCCTGCCTGAAGTGCCCCTACCACGTTTTGCCTTCAAGAGGGCGAGCAAGATCCGTGACAAACTTGTCCACTCCTCCTTCAAAAAAGACTCCCCCAAAATGGGACTTTGGGACCTTAGGACCACTGTAGGACATTTTCCTTGTGGATCCTGTTCTGTATGCCAAATTACTAAAAAACTAAAGGAGTTCAAAATTGGGCAAAAAACCTGGACTCTCTCTACTATGACAAACTGCAAAACAAAACAGGCGGTGTACTGCATCCAATGTCCTTGCGGACTCCGCTATGTCGGTCAAACTTCTCGACCTGTTCACAATAGAATATCGGAACATCGCTCGAGAATCAGGTGCAGAACAATATCTGCACCTTTAGTAAGTCACCACCTTGAACTACAACATTCCGCCAACGACCTATTCTGGTGGATCTTGGATGTGGTTAAGAATACCCCGAATAATCTCAATGTCTCCTTCAGAAGGAGGCTTGTTGGATCTATCGCTTATCCACCCACACAAGTGGACTTAATGAATATTTTAGTCCAATCTAGATTACTGTTGCTTCCTTTCCATTCCCCTTTTTCTGGTTTGTGCTCCATTCCCGCTCCACACATTCATAGTCACGATCTAGACGTGACGTTTCCGCTTACTCACCAGCTGACCCCTTAGCGCGAATCATGCCCGCTCACGTTTTCTTTTTCCGGCGGTCTGCAACCTGACTTAGTGTCATAGCTGCAGCCGCCCTCCAGCGCAAGCTATGCCCGCTCACGCTTCTTTTTCTCCAGCGGCTTGCATACTGACTCAGCGGCACAGTAGTAGCCGACGTACAGTCAGTTTTCAAACTCAACTGTCTGCTCCGAGCACATCCACGGCGTCCCGTTCTTCCTCGCGACCTGCTTTGTAACTCAGAAATACAGAAGCAGCCGTCACAAAGGTATTTTACTTTCACTCTTGTGAGTGACACGAAGGCACGGCTATCCTTAGCCAATCCGTGCGCTCTCCTGAACAAGCTCCAATGGCATGAGGCTATCACCGACGACGCACAAGCGCATATCTTTAGAAGCCTCATTCGAGCCCCGCAGCAGCAGTGAATCAGGAGCTGCTGGGCTTACGCTTCTACAGCCATTAATCAGGTAAGACGCTGTGAGTCACGGGCAGTGCATCTAAGTATACAACAACTGTTAATACGCCAGCCGTACCTCTGTGAATGCACTTAGCAATATCTTTCTACCTCTATTGTCTTTCCCTAGAGGCAGTATATTTTCTATGCAAATGTGAGGCGACTAAACAGCGGTTTTCACCATCTTGCAGCTTTAAAGCGATTATTGGGCTGGGTAGTCCCCCAGTCATCGTGCCTAAGACCAGTCACCGATTTGATGGTACATCACGGACTTCATTGATAACTCCTTACGCCACTGTACAGGATCATCCATTCTGGATACTCGAGTGTGAGTACTCTCCCTACAAAGATAGCGCTATTTCCACGCTTCTCCTCAACTATTTTTATCTTTACACTAACCCCACCCTTTTTCATTTCCAGTGAGTTTTTTCTCCAATGTGACCCTAAACTCGATGCAGCTTCCCCGAGGATTACCCCGGTTCCACCTTTCAGGCGCCCACTTCTGGGCTTCCGAGCCCTTCTCACGCCTGTTTTTCTTCCAATTTACCCAAAGCCTACAAACTAGGTAATTCGTTTCCCTCTTTCTCTTTTAAGCAAGAAGGGCAATTTTACTTCATGATTTGGGGATTGCCCCTATCATGTTTTAATTATTTTTGTCATGTCTGCTTCCCCACAGGGCCAAATTGTTGTGAGGTAAATCGCCCTGAGGAAGGCAACTTTCAACTATGTTATGAACTTATGGCCAGACAGGTGGCACCTTTGCCGAAACGTTGTTTTGATGATGTCAACTTGAACTTTTTCAGTCCATTATATTTTTTTGACACTTACACGTAGGCAGACCTGTCAATGGAATACAGGAAACAGAGCAAATTTGGACTTGACTGCTTTCAGAAAAGGACATTTCAATAACTCAATTGGTTGGCTTACAATAAGGCCATTTTCTCACTACTTGCAGTCCATGAATCTAGTTTCCACGCGTATTCCCCTTTTCTTTTGCAATTAAAACTGACAATTGCTTTTTCTGTTTGTTTTTTCTTTAAAACCAAAACAAATTAATAATTGTACTTTTGTGTGCTTTTTCTCGTGTCTTCTTGATTTATTTTTCCAAACTTTGAAACAACTTGTGTTTGCAGCTATTTGTTTTTTGTACCATGTTTTTCATGTTATTGTTGATAAAACATTGACTTACAGTCTATTCAAATTTCTCTTTGTGAAATAAAACATCAAAAACTTCTTTTACAAACTTGCCCTCCTTGTTTCCAGAGAACTCCAAAAAATTGTGTGATACCAGTTTCGGTACTTTAAAAAAAAAATAACTACTTATAAGAATCATTGCAACTTTAGTTTACAGCAGTAGGGACTTCCTTGTTATAATTGGATTTCCAGTCCCTTCCCTCACTGCTTCTGGGACAAATCCCCCCCCTTTTTTTGTATTTTCGAATCATAGCTGCTGGCATACAAGTTTGCATGTTTGTCTTAATACATCAGGACCAATCTCCCACTGTGTTGAGAATGCCGCCAGCCGTGGTGGCATGCAAGTGTGCATGTTTGTCTCAAGACGTCAGGACCAACCTCCACTGTGTTGAGAATGCTGGCATCCTTAGGAGCTTTGATGCATCATAGCTGGGGGCATGCAAGTGTGCATGTTTGTCTCAAGATGTCAGGATCAATCTTCCACCATGTGGAGAGTGAAGGAAGTCTTAGAGGGTTTGATGTATCATAGCTGGTGGCATGCAAGTGTGCATGTTTATCTCAAGATGTCAGGACCAATCTTCCACCATGTGGAGAGTGAAGGAAGTCTTAGAGGGTTTGATGTATCATAGCTGGTGGCATGCAAGTTTGCATGTTTATCTCAAGACATCATGACCAATATACCACTGTGTTGAGAATGCTTGACTCCTTAGGAGCTTTGATGAATCATAGCTGGGGGCATGCAAGTGTGCATGTTTGTCTCAATACATCAGGACCAATCTCCCACTGTGTTGAGAATGCCGCCAGCCTTGGTGGCATGGAAGTGTGCATGTTTGTCTCAAGAAATCAGGACCAATCTTCCGTCATGCGGAGAGTGAAGGAAGTCTTAGAGGTTTTGATGAATCATAGCTGGTGGCATGCAAGTTTCCATGTTTGTCCGAAGACATCAGGACCAATCTCCCACTGTGTTGAGAATGCCGCCAGCCTTGGTGGCATGGAAGTGTGCATGTTTGTCTCAAGAAATCAGGACCAATCTTCCGTCATGCGGAGAGTGAAGGAAGTCTTAGAGGTTTTGATGAATCATAGCTGGTGGCATGCAAGTTTCCATGTTTGTCCGAAGACATCAGGACCAATCTCCCACTGTGTTGAGAATGCTGGACTCCTTAGGAGCGTTGATGCATCATAGCTGGTGGCATGCAAGTTTGCATGTTTGTCCCAAGACATCAGGACCAATCTTCCACCATGCTGAGATAAAAGGCGGTCTTAAAAGTTTTGATGCATCAAAACTTTTAAGACCGTCTCATGCTAGTAGCATGCAGGTTTACATGCTTTACTCACGATATCAGAATCAACCTCCGACCGTGCTGAGAGTGATCGCAGCCTTAGCTTTGATGAATCATCATTACGAGGTTGGAGGCAGTCATGGAGCTATTACCTATTAGCTATTAGCTCCATGGCTGCCTCCAAAACCCTACCGACTCCGCCCTTGTGAATGGAGCAATTACCGGTCCATTCCAAGGTTGGCGGGACCAGTAATTCCCCATTCACCAGGGCCCTTCCCCATTCCCATTTGAGCCCCCATAGGGCTCAATGGGAATGGGGAAGGCGCTAATAACGGTACTGCAAATTGCGGTACCTTTATTAGCTCCAGAGTCCCTTTGCAGGTCCCGTACATAACGCCTGGAAAAACCAGGCGTTAAGAAAGTACCCGCAAAGGGATCTCGTAGTAGGGCGGTAAGGGATTACCGGCACCGGTGCCCTTACCGGTGCCGGTAATCCCTTACCGCCTGCCTCGTAATGAATTGTAACAAACCGGTTATTCCTCCTACTAAATGTGGTCCACTGTTCTTTTGAATAATCTTACACATAGTCACCGCCAGTGGTAGTCGTGACACTGCTGAAATTGATGAAAAACATGAGTTTGCACAAGAGATAGTTTTCCCACCGCCGACATTGCGAAATATAAATGTTGGCAATGTTTACCAAGTGTCAAAGCAGTAATGTAAAACAGCGGTATTACTTACGCAAGGTGTGACTAATGTGCTGCACTCCTAAATGTGCACAGAAAGTGTCAGCATGGTATTGTGCAATGGTGCCAGGTCTTTCCTTGGCTGTTGGTACCACACTAAGGAACAGACACTTTGCCTTCCGTGACATTTGAACTACTTTCCCTAGAAAGAAATCACTGCTGCCCAGCAACATAGCAGTTAATACAGAGACAGATGTGAGACTTTAAGAGCAGGAATTCCCTGCAGAACGGGGAAACCAGGCAGTGGCGAATCAGGCACTTCACCAAAAATAACCCCAAGGAGTGATCTCCATCCAAGTGGTATCTAACAGGGGTAAAGGTTGCAGAAGTCTGCCTTCGTGAACCTCCATTGCAACTCATGGCACACGAATTCTAAATGTGTTTTTGGGTCCTGAAGAAAATAGCAGAGAAGGAATTGATAAGGCACTGAAACCGGTTGACCACATACTTACGGATTGCCTAGTCATTAATTAGACATCCCGGTGAAACTGTTAATGTGCTTCCCACTTCCAAATCCTATCTGGAGCACTGCACACAGGCTCATTTGGCACTTGTGCATGTTTGAGAATGACACTTCTATAAGTAAGATGCTGCATTCTCTGGCATGATGAAGAGCGCAGTGCTGTCAGGTCATTCAGTTAAAGAACGCTACACACATGTAGTAAATATGCCACAGATGCCAAGTATAAAGTGCAGAAGGCAAAGGGCTGCTATTGATCTGGAGACATTAAAGACAACATTCAAAATGTATGTTTACCACCGAGAAAAGAGAAAAAGCCACCACAATACCACACCACCACCACCACCCTTAATGGACCACATCCGAGTATGGTGGGTCCACAAAAAGTGGCAGTAACCGAGTGATCACCACTTTTAACGCACTGCCATATTTCGTATTTGGGGCTAGACGAAAAACCTATAGCACCAAACTAGATTTTTTGTCTCCCCTTCATCCTAAAACAAATAATAATTTGTTGCAGGCAGCGTTGCCGCCTGCTAGAATGTGGCCTAACACTGCCTTACCACTACTTGTAATCTACCACTAAAAAAGGGGTGGTAATGGCATCAGAGCCTGGCAGATTTACTACAGATAAATCCCCATACGCAAAACGAGATCCTACGTATTTGTTTATTTAGGGTTCAAATAATGAGGAGGTTATCAGATTCGATGAATTGGCTTCCACATCGCCACATTGATGCTGTTTGGGGCATTCTCTCACTCACTCTCTGCTACAACCCACTGCTTGGCAAACGGTGCATGCGTCAGACGCATTAGTGGCTTCCAAGGACACATACATACATAGTAGAAGGTGTAATGCACAGCATGACATGATGCGGTCTCCACACATCACATTTCTCAAATACTACTGTGAGTCATCCTTATGACTTTATTACCAAACCTCAGTCTTTCAGTCTTTGGCTTAGCAAAGAGCACAATATCCTAATACAACTCCTTTGCATAAGCACATGAAATATAGGCTGTTGTATTCCCCAAAAAGTCCACTAATGCCTGCAAGGACAGTTGACTTTGCACACCCAGGTCATTGCTTTAGACCAGTTGCTTACTATCAGTCTAACACTACCACACAAAACCCTGGCCTGAGCCTGAGATGCACTTGAGCCTCCACGCTCCTCAAAAAACTATTTCAGAAGAAGGCTCCCTCTCTAGTGGAGTCCATTTGACAATGTGCTTCATACAACTCTGTAGAAAGCCGCCAATGAATGAAATGAGGGAAACCAGGCAGCGGCAGCAGTGGGAGGTTTATTTCCATGGACCTGTGTAGAAATGGACAGAGAAATAGAAAGTGTATCCCATCCCAGAAAGAGGGTCCCAAACACAGAACTATCAGGGTTTATGAAGGGTGTAACACAATGGGGCTCATACAGAAAGCCAGCAGGAAACATTTACCAGCAGGATACATTTAGTTGGTTACATTAACAATGAACTTCCTAACAGAACATAGCCTTCTAGTGCATGACTCAACAGTGCCATTTTTGGTCTGTACGATTCGGCTAGGCCTACCCACGTGACAATCTCTGCCTGAAGCGGATCTCTTCGTCTTACATAACAGGCCCCATTCTGGTGACTAGTCCCCCACATGACCCCTTTCCTAGTTCTCAGACAACAATACCTGGACTTCATGTGTACATCATTGTGCATGCCTGGACCCCAGGCAGAGAGTAGCACCACACCTACACAGCCTTATGGGCTTGCTAAATCATGCCAGCCAATAAGGTTACTTCACGGCTATGGTACTACTCTTCCTCATAGACATATTTGCAACAAGGCCCACTAGGACTAGGCCTAGGGCAGCAGAATGCCAGAGGAGCAGCGTTTAATTTTCATTTGCTGGTTGCGATTTTTTAAATATAAAGCCAATTTTGTTTTTCCCAATCTGGCTGATTAACATCACTGCAAGTAATGTTGAGCTGTTAGCAGTCATTCCAGTCTAACAGCTACAGACTTTGATGGGCAAACCTCTATATATACTTGATATTTGCAAAAGCTTTATTGTTAGGTTGACTTTTGTTTATATATTACAGGGCCTGCGGTAGCAACCCAGTAGTTATGGTTAAGTTGCTCAACCCATAGGAAGAGCACTTTTTGGACGGCTTATAACCTTGTCCCCCTCACCCCGGACGAATGCTCAGGAAACTTTGCAAAAAAAGTATATAGCCCGTCAGATCAATCCTGCAAGGTTTGATGAGGTTCTGTCAAGGGGGGACAAAATTGTAGGGTGGGGTCCCAAAATATGATGCAATGGAAAACAAATGTTGCTCATGCCTACAGCCCAAACCACTGGACGGATTTTCACAAAATTTTCGGCAGGTGTGACGGCTTGGTCCCGAAAGCATGCTTTTGTAAATTTGTTGTAAAGCCAACCATTCCTAACCAACCAAATAGTAGGTAAAAAAAATGATATCTGGGTTCGGTCAGCGGACTCACTCCCCTGTTCGGTCCGCGGACGGGCCTCGGATTGGCCCAGAGGGCAGCATGAGGCCCGCAGACATCGGGTACATGTGCTGATTGGATGGTGAAATAGTAGAGAACAAAATGGGGGCTCCAACCACATATCAATTTGTAGACATTACATTCCTATTTGTATGCCTGCTAAGTTCTGTTAGCTTAGTTGTGCATTCATGCTTCAAAAATAAGCCAAGTATCCCTTGAAGGAATAGTTTTTTCTGTGGAATTAATCCATGCACATGTCATAGAGCGACACTTTAGACTCAGGTTACAGCTTTATTGTATTAGCAGATCATTTTTTTTTAAATTTGGGTTTGTTTTGCTTCATATACATTTTGTGAAAAGTGCAACCAACATAAAGATAGGTACAGTACGATACATAACATCCAATATCTAGATCATGGGTGAGTTAGTACTGTCCTTGTGCTGAATATTACATCATATTGAACCAAATAAAAAAAATAAGAATACAATTGGAACAATCAAACAGAAAGATCAGTTGTCTAAGAGAGAAAACAGTGAAAATGCAACACATTGGTTAAGCACATATTCCCTCAAAATTGTTCAAAACAGAAACATCCTATAAGTCTATGTCTGGGAGATATAGATGCTGGTCTGCTGTTTTTTGGCTAGCTCTGTCGCAAGGGCATAAGGCCATGACCCGCACAATCTAGCTACTGGCCATGACCAAAAGGGACGACCAATGGAGTTAAAGTGACTATGTCCACCAGGGACCTGCTACGTTGTGATGTTTTTTCGAAATTGGGATAAGTTTGAAAGGGAAAAATAAATGTGCTCGTGGGTACAGGTTGAAGTGCTGGATGGGATAGCAGCAAATATGCAAGTACTGGAAAGCATGGTTTTGCAAATATGTCCTTTTTTGTTTTAAAGTATAAATTGTAAGTACACAACACAGTGATATAACTTTGGTGTTTGGGCAATGGGCCTGGCCGTCAGCAAGGAGAAGTGTGTACTGTGATTTGCTTATTGGGGCTTGCGGCATGGCAGGAGCGGTAGGTTTGAATGGGAAAAAATATTCTACTTGCAATTCCAGCCTGAAGTGGTGGATTAGATTACAACACACTTGCGGGATAAGCATTAGCAAGGACCTGCAGGAATGTTTTTGGAAATATGTCTTGTGTTTTATTTTTCCAAAGTGTAAGAATGTAAGTAGAAAAACTTGTGATACACATTTGGTGTCTGGGTAGTTGTCCTGGCCCTCGGCAAACACAAATGTGTACTCTGATTTGCTGGGAATACGGCATGGCCGAAGCCTGTGCCCCATGGTTTTGGAGACTGGCTATGGCCGCAAGCCATGAGCACTGGCCATTGGTTACATTATTATGGTATTGTAGACACGGAGCTAGGACACAGCGTAGGTGCAGTGAATAATAGGGGTGGTTTGGTTCGGCTGGGGTCATGCTGGAGCCTTATGCCGTAGGCAATTGTATAATGATTTCCATTCCCAGCATGTGCTGCTAATAACGACAGACGTAATTATGTGTTGCAAAAAATATGTTTTTCAAGGAGCTTTATAATTCTTTCATTTATGTGAAAAGTGGAATTTTTAATAACTTATATACAGTGATGTAACACAAAACCTTTTCACTTATTAAAATCTATTACATTGACAGATACAACTTTGTTAAAGGGATGTTATGGTTAAAATCCATCCCACCCTTGGGACTCCTCTGCTCCAGTAGTTACCCAGTGGTGTCCCACCTTGGCATACCATGGCATTTCCCTCCTGGGTTCTCATGAGCACTTGCCCATCCGTACTGCCCCTTCTATATAGGCTCTGCTCGCACTGCACAATGCATATGTGCATTTATAGGAGAATTGTGTACAATTCTTATGGATAAGTAAGGGAAATATAGATGGAAAAGATTTGTAAAAGATTGTTAAGTGGCAGTTGGTGTGTGGAAGCTTAATATGGTCATAGGGTTCTCTCTTTGCCTTCTGTAATCCGTCATGGAAAGGGAAGAGGGGCTCTGTGCCGATCCCCAACATCCCTTTCTATGGTGGCCAACTTTGAAAAGGATTTTCCTGCCTACAGCGGGACGCCACGCGCATCCAGGTATAGGAAGAAAAATCTTTTTTTTCAGCACTCCGGGTTACCGCTTTGGGACCCCAGGGCGCTAATGCCCTTCATCCCCCATTGCAGGGGCTGGTACGGGGGATAATTGTCTGGAGCCCTCGTTATCCACCCTCGCTTCACTTGGGCTGATAACTTGGGCTGCCTAGCCATTATTCCCTATTCCAGTCCGTGGAACGGGGGAAGAACGCCACATTATTCCCATTAGCATAACACAAAATGCAAATGGAAATGTTGTAAAATCTTATTCAGTCTATGTACTTTACTGAGAAATATAAAGTAGATGGAGTCGATAAGATTATTTGTTTTAGTTCTATTTTTTAACCGTGAAAGGATCCTTTTTGTTGTTATTTTGTTTTTGTTTTATTTGCAGGAGAGGTTAGAACATCAGGTGGAGAGGGAAATGAGGGAAGAGGCACCAAGCACTATTATGGAGGGGCAGGTGGACAGGGGAAGATGTTGCGTGCATTATGACCACAAGCCTTTGTAGGGACTTTTCATCAAAATTTATTTCACATGTGATGTCTTCAGTGATGTCATCAATTGTGTGAGAGTTATGGTTGCTTAGCTTATCATAACTGGCAGATTTCTGAGGTTTTTCGATTTTACTTGTAACAATGAAGTCCCTTTAACAATGTTTTTTCATTAAATTCCATGGGTTTTTATTAGTGCAACTTAACCATAACATCCTTCGAATAAAGTTTTTTCAGTGAATTTCGTAGGTTTTTATTAGTGCAACTTAACCACAGTGTCCCTTTAACACTGTTTTTTCAATCAATTTCATGGGTTTTTACAAGTGAATGCTAATTTCCTAAAAATTACTAATACCATACGTACCACAATATAGCAACATTTGTGTCCAATTTACTATGTTTCACCTTAAAGTTCTACCATTTCCCACCTTTTAGCATTATTATTAACACTTTTGTACACTTTTTGAAATCTTTACCACTGTTTTGCATTGATCGACATCTGCGAATATCTGACATTATCGCAGACTTTCTGGACAGTCTGAAGTGACCACGCACTCGCGTGTGGCTTGAAGACGTGTTTGTGGACGTGTCCGTGCTTTGCGGACAGTTCAGAACTGCATTTTCTACTGTTCTAGGAACTTTGAAGATAAAAATGTACCCTTGCACAGCTCCTACACCTATTCTTACTCATTACCCATTAACAATCTATTACAGAGCACATACTTGGAAGAATATTAGCAAAACTGCTATTTTTCTTAAAAATGGCATCAGCTATTGCCATCCCTCCTCCCCAAGAGCCACCACCAGCTGGAGGAACTAGACAACAAAAAAGTGCAGTACATCCAAAGACAATGAAGAGGACCAAGAAGATGAGGTAGAGGAAGTGCCTACCTCTAGCACCCAGATAGAATCATGGGTGTGGCAGTTCTTTACCACTGTTGGGAAAGTACCAAAGGCTAAAGCTGCCAAAGTGAAATACACTGAGTGAAACGTTGTACTACAGGACCGCCTCCATGCACCGCCACACCAAACCCAACCGCCGCAATGTTCTCAGAAAGGTTGTTCCTTTCTTAGCAAGTAGTAGGGTGTCTTACTCCACCTCATCTTCCTCAACCAATACTGTATCCACACAGTCTACTTCTGAGGGACACAAGCTACCTTGCAAGCAATACAAGAGGCTGCTGATCCATATCTTTTGAAGACAACAGTCCTCTGTATATACTGCAACACAAAACTCAGCAGGTGTGAGTTATTTCAAAGTGCTTTTGAAGTTGTCATCAAGGAGCATGGAAAACACTGCCACCTACCTTAGATGCAACACATGCACAACCTCCTCCCCTGTCCACCTCCCCTCCATATTAGTGCTTGGTGCCTCTTCCCTCACTTCCCTCCCCACCTTACTTTCTAACCTCTCGTGCAAAAAACCCCACAAAAAACAACAACAAAAAAAGGTTCCTTTTGGAACCGCTTTTCACAGATGATAAATAGAAAGAAAAAACAATCTTATAGACTCCATGTACTTTACATTTCTCAGTACAAAGACTCAATAAGATTTTCCAAAATTTCCATTAGCATTTTGTGTTATGCTAATGGGAATATTCTGGAGTTCATCCTCCGTCATACGAACTGGAACAGGGATAACGGCTCGGCAGCCCAAGTCATCGGCCCAAGCGAAGTGAGGGCGAATAAGGAGGGCTCAGGGCCGTTATCCCCATTCCAGCCACTGCAATAGGGGATGAAGACCGATAGCAACCTGGGTTGCCAAAACGGTAACTCAGGATGCTAAAAAAGGATTTTTCTTCCTACACTGGGACACATGCAGTGTTCCCTATAGGAAGAAAACCCCTTTTCCAAGATGGCCACTATGAGGCTCCATACAGAGCCCCCGTTCCCTTTCTATGACGGCCTGCAGAAGGCGAAAAGAAAACCCTATGACCATATTACAACAAGCACATTTATTTTCCCTTTCAAACCTATCCCCTATCCCAATTTCGAAAAACGTTACCACATAGCCGTTCCCTATGGACATGGCCACTTTAACCCCATTGGTCGCCCCTCGTGGTTATGGCCAGTAACCAGATTGTCCGGAACATGAACTTATGCCATGATCTCGAAAATCTGGCCACTGCCCATGGCCTCAGGCTATACCTTAGTCACCAAAGGTAGATCAATATTTTTTGTACCTACATTATGACACTTGTCAAAAAATAAAACACAGACACATTTGCTTTCAGGTCCTTTTCAATGTTCCTTACACAAGTTTGCTGGAAATCCGCCCATATTTAATTTTTTCAAAAGTGTCAAAATGTACATACATACAATAGTCATATAACTTAGCCCCAACCTGACAGAATCTATTTATACTAGGCACAAACATTCAAGGTTGGGCCTATAATCTTTATGAAACCTTTTGTCGATATTCGTCAAACAGCAACAAAGTTATATGTCATATAGAAATGTTGAGACCAGCCTTCTAATTTTGCCCCCTCTTGACAAAGTCCCACCAAACTTTGCAAAAACATTTATATCTAGTTTTAAAATCTTTTTGAAAACTTGTGTGCAGATTTGTCAAATGGCACTACATTTATAAGCCTTTACAATATTTTGCGACCTCCACTCTAATGTTGCCCCATGACAATATCCCACCAAGCTTTGCAAAAGCATTTATATCTAGATCTAAAATCGTTTTGCAACCCGTTTTACAGATACGTCAAATACGTCAAATGGCACCATATTTATATGCCTCCCTCTATTTTTGTTCCCTCTGTAAAAAACAGCATCACCCTTTCCAAAGCCATTCAGAATGAGGTCTAGAATGGAATTCCTGAATTTCATGCAGTTTCATTGAGTTGCCCCAAAGTTATAAGCCATCCAAAAACTTCTTTTCACCAACCCTGTAATGCACAAATAAGATAGATGCCCCCAAATATCTAAGATGCTTGTGGACATCACAGGACTCTCCTGGACTGTTCGCAGACATTAGGGAAGAAAAACGCCAGTTGTTTGGCTTTTTAAGGCTATATCCCATCCCATCCTCATCACTCCTCACCTCCCCAGAGATAGTTTGATAAGTTTGACAAGTGTAATTTTGTGTTTTTTTATATATTTTTACTGCGAATCCAACATAGTGGGCGTTTCCAAAAATCAGACATTCTTCACGCTTTTCACCATCCAATCAGCAGGACCGAGTCGCCGCTCCTGTCGCAAATTTGGTGAAATTCCATCCAGCGGTTTGGGCTGTTGGCGTGAGCAAATTTCTTTTTCCTTTGCGTCTACTGGAAAAACCACACATTTTGGAACCCTCCTATAACTTTGACCCCCCCTTGACGAAACCTCACCAAACCTTGCAGGATCAATCGGACGGGGCCATTTACTGTTTTTACTAAATTCTGTGAGGATTCGATCGGGGGGGGGGAAGTTATAAGCTGCCCAATAAGTGCTCTTCCTATGCGTTGTGCAACTTAACCATAACTACAGGGCCGCTGTGGCAGGCCCGGTAATATAACAAAAGGAAGCATGCACCAAACCCAGTGTGCTTTAGGTATTTAATGATTCAGTCAGAAAAACTCTCAAAGACATATATGACAAGCTCTTTGGTCATTCTTAACTTCCCAAAATGCTCTTTAATATGCAAAACAACCAAAAACTTGTTGGTTTTATTGGTGCCACTTCACATTATCTTTGCAGTTCTTTCTAATCAATGCACACAGGGATGTAATTTCACCAAAATGCAAGGGGTAGTGGAAGTGACATCCCATGACGCTTGACCCCCTGATGATATCACAGGAAGTGATGTAATTTGACCCCGCCCCAAGTGACATCATAGAAAGTTATGACAAATGACCTTTAGATTTTTCAGATGTGTCGCGCAACCTTGTTTCCAGGTGCTCACATTTCAGCCAGATGTAAGAACCGAAGAACAGAAAGAGGTATGATTTGTCCATAATTACAAATTTGGGGAATGTCATTTTCCAGATTCGACATGGGGTCTATATGTAAAACATACGTAATACAGTATTTCTAACAGGGTAACCAAAATCTCTAACGCAGGCTATAGTTAGTGTATGAAACATCTATAGATCAATGGACACAGAAGTACATGTTATCTTTGGCATTGGTGTGTTAAACAAACTAAATAAACACTGACCTGGGGGTGTGTGCGCTGCTGTTTACCAGGAGAAAAATGCTGCACAAGCAAGGTCTGAAAATTAAATAATTGACCAGGATTTAGTATCAACAAAATTCCCTGTTTATAAATGTATCTATGAGTCAGCTACCACTACGATAGAAGAAGCCTATTAGACTGGTCTGCGTGCACATTGGGGACTGCACCTGATAATGTTATCTTTGCAGGAGTATGATACCTGGAAAAGGTTCTTTCAATATACCCAAGACACTGCATAGTTTTTATTTTCTATGCGTAATACTAGGTGCCAGAGGACTTTATAAAAAAAAAACCTTTAATGTAATATCATTGCTGTGCACATAAATCCATGGTGCCACACAGTTTTTTTAAAATTGAAAATACCCAGAAGTTGCTTCTCACTAAAAGACTTCAAAGCGCGCACTGCACACTATCCCTTTGTCAGACCCAGTGGTGCCCAACGGTGCAGCACAACATTTGGCAGCTCCACTGTGAGACATGCTGTGGGGGCCCCCCAAGGTCCCAAACAAAGCACAGGGCATGCCACACCCTGGGCCAGTGCGGACCACCACGTGTGGGCAATCTCCATGATGATTAAGTCGCTGCAAGGACATGCACTGCTGCAAGTGAAGAAGTAAATATGTTTTTCAATCAAAGCTTAAATCTTTAACATAGAAAGAAGGGGGTGGTGCCTGGTCCACAAATATACCAGCCACCCTTGGTGACTGATGATTTTTTTTTTTTTGGATGGTGTAAATATTTGCCACAAGTATGTGATTGCAACCGAGAATAGCGAGGGAGCACCAACTAACGAAAATGGGTTTCGGGGGTTTGGGGAGATTCTTTTCCCTCCCCAGATATTTTTTTTTTTTTAATGATGGGTTAAAATGGTGCAGTGCACAGCACACCTTCTGGGAAAATGTGGGTAAAAGGCCAAAAATCTATTTTTTGGGTGTAGTGTAAATCATGAAAAAAAGTTCAATATATGCAAGTCATCAAAAGTGCACAGTGCATGTCCCAATGCATTATCATGCCGGTCCCTGTAATATATGCCAGTATAAAAAAAGTTGTGCCCATCATATGCTAGTATTCTCATATATGACCATACTCATGTTTTTATAGCATCATTACTGGCACTGGGCACAAAACTGGCTCTGCCAATATATGCCACTACTCCTATGTATGAACATACTCCTGTTGGTTTGGCCATTAAAAGTGGCATGGCACAATATGAAAACCTGTCAAAACTGGTTCCAGTCTAAGCCAGTCTAGACCCATAACAACACTTATCATGCTTGATTCATCATAGATGCTCAGTTAATAAAAAGTCATGCTACAGGAAAAACAAAATACAGGCTCTTACACCAAAACATCAGTCTAGCGAAGTAAGACTACTTATCATGCTTGCTTTTTTAAGAATGCCAAGTAATAAATGTCATGCCACAGTAAGCAATGGCTAGACTGGCTGCACCAAAAGGCCAGTCTAGTCATGGAATGGCCCACATGAACTTGGCTCTGTCCACAAATACCAGTAAAACCTACAAGGTCAATAAAGGATGTGGCAAAAATGCTCCAGTGATCTCAAATCTCCCGGGGCCTTACACACACATGCATCCCCTTCCACCCACCGGTCACTCACCCATATATCTCCTCTCACATTCACTCACATTGGATTCATCACACAGGCACACATCAAATACCACCAAGAACATTCAAACACATGCTACCACATGTACACTTTTTCACCCACCAGTCACTCGCTCACACCTTCTCTTACATGCACTTGTTGCAACGGTGCCAGAGTGAAATGACTTGAGGTGTCGCTTCATGGTAGTGGTCCCATGCACTTGTTGCATTCTCTACACAGGCACACAACCACCCACCCAGAGCATTCAAAAACACACCATGACATGCATACTCATTCACCCACCAGTCACTCACTCACACACCATTTCTTGCCTCCACCCACTGCATTATCTACACAAGCACACACCCAAACCCAGAACATTCAAAAACACACCATCATATTCATACTCATTCACCCACCAGTCACTCACTTGTCGGGGAGAAGCTGGATCCCCCTCCACCCCCAGGGCAGTGGGGGGCCAGCAGCCATAGCCTCACCAGCTATGGGAGGCCCCAACACCTCCCATATGGCCCCCAGAAATGCAACAGAGTTCCAAGCAGGCAGCAACATGTTTCAAACTGCTTTATTTCTAGGCACAGAAGAGAAAAAAAAGCCAAAGAAAAGCATCGTGTATCGCGAGTTCAGGCGCCGTCTCCCCCGGGGCTGTCTTGCAAGTAAGTTTTATAATCACACTGCAGGCTGACCTCACAGAATTGGATCAGCTCCCAGAAACCTATCTCCTCCTGTTATTGGCTGCAGAGTGGTGGGTTACATATGTAGCACTTATAGAGAGCCTGATAATTGGATATTTACCTCCTGCGTCAGTGGGTTGATTTAGCTGTGCCAGCCCCCATTACCTAATTCTAATCATGTTGCAATGTGACTTTGTTCCCATAACTTTTTAGCTGGACAAGCAGTTCGCACCTGGTTCTGGCTTGTTACAAGTTATGTTTCAATGTTGTGCGTGTCCTTGAGAAAATGTCTTTCTTTCCCAGAAAGAAAAAAAGCACACTGGGTTGCCGTGATTTACTCGCATTTGTGGATAATTAAAAAATGTCTGTCTGCAGAAAGTAGTTTTATCTTGAATTTGCGGCCTTGGCAAGTCGGACTTGTTTTGCGAGGAATGTTGATAAGGCTCCCGCAGCCAGTGTTCAGTGTTCAGTGAGTGAAATGAACTTAGCTGTAATTTTCCTGAAACATAGCTTTACACTGTGCATTTAGACCATGTTAATTCATATAGGCATTTGCAAGCCTTTAAACAGGGATTTTTGTGTTTGTAGATTCTGATATTGCAGCATTGATTCTAATGTAGCATAGAAGTTGCACTGTTGGTGAAGTGGGTGTGTTTCAGCATATTTGTCACTCATGGGTGCGCTGGGGCGCTTGGGGTGCGGGGGCATGGATTTGGTCTCCATTTTCCCTCTTCAGTCCCCCCTCTGGTCGACTTTGTCGACCACACCACCAAGCAACATTCACCTCCTTCCGGTCTGCATATCTTTGCCAATTCCTTGAAGTGTCCATAATTTTCTGCATTGTTGTTGATCAACAGTACATATAGCAGTGTTCCCCTTCTGTGTTCCACCACACTCACTCCCCTTCGTACTTCCTCTGATCACAGGGAGTGGCCACCTTTATTACTGCTGGAACCATGTTGCGCACCGCTATCTTAGTCCGGCTCTTCCTTTCACCATGTCTCTTGTTTGCATTCCGATAACTTCTTCTGTTCTTCTTTTGCAATGTATCTCTATCTTGCACAAGGGTGCTGTGCTCGGTACTCGTCCTTCCGTTATCACCTTCAAGCAACCAGGCAGTCATGATGTCATCCATCACCATGCAAGCACTAGCTAGTTCTTTGCTTTCTCTTTTCAGATGCATTTTTTGCTGATCATTCTTTGGTATGCTTGTACTGCACCCACTCATTCTTCTTTCTCGCTCGAGAAGTAATTCCCCCCTCTTTTTACTTCTCTGTCTGTTTCTCTTCTTCCGTTGTTTTCCACCTTGGTGAATGTGTCACTCTTCACATCTTCCTTGGTCATCACCAACAAGGGCATGCTGATGCGCACCAATCAACACTCTCCTCCCCAATTCAGTGGTAGTTTCTCTTGATCTTTGGATGCATGTGCTCAATAGTAGTCCATAAGCAGTGATGTTCCTGCTCTCATCTCGCAACTTCTCTCAACCTTCTTGCATCCAGCATGATTGTCCACTTCTTGTCACTGTTGTGCTGGTAACATAACGTTGGTACCTTAACAGTATACGTCCTTCTTCAGTGACCATCTTTGCTCTTTTCTCTCACTCTGTTAGGCACTTATCATATTTTTGTCTCTTATTATTTTATTTGTTCTTCTCTCCTTTTGTTTTTCTTTCTTCTTTTATTATTTATTTATTTATTTATTTATTTATTTATTTATTTATTTTTTTTCAATCTCAATGTTGCTGTTTTTCCTTGCAATCTTCTTCGCACCTTGTCATACATGGGCGTCGTGCTCTGCTGTAGTAATTTCTGTTGTAATCAATTCTCTTCCGGCATATGTTAAAGAACAGTCAGGACAGCTCTCTCCAGTGGTGTCCCTACCAATTTTGTACATGTGTGCATGTTGTTGGTCACTTCTGATATGTGTGTTATGTGTATGTTTTACTCCCTTTGTGTCTGCCCTTAACTCTCTTTACTTTAGCAGCAGCTTTTCCTTACCCACTGACGCCGTAACTGTTCCTGCTTAGGTTAGGGAATGTTAGCAGGGGATACAGCGGTAATGCTCATTATTACAAATAATTTTCAAAGTACCACCCCCATAATTTCGTTCATCATTAATAGTCCCATCGTGAAGGTAAAAGTCCTTATTTGCGTGCCCATAACCACTTACGCTGCTGGGTCCTTGCAGCTGATGAGATGATAAAGTTGCCCGCCTGAAAATCGCAAGAAAAGCGTTAATACGTTAGTACATGTTAGTAACATCAAGCTCCGCGAACTAAACAATCACTAAGGGCAAAAATCAAACCTTCCCCTGGACATTTCGTGTTTTCAAAATTTCTCAATATGGGTAGGGAAAATCTTGGGCTGTTTATTCAATGGAAGCAAGGAAATATACTTCAGGGAAACATGCTCTAAGGGGTCTGAGGTTCTTGATAGGGTGGGCAATTGAGTGGGGAATGCTTCACAATGTTTTACTCAGTGGACCTCACAGTTTCTAATGGAAGATAACATTAATGAAATTTCCTACACATTTCTAACAGCATACATACGCAACAACCTGCATGTGCGGGGAAAAGAGAAGAAACAAAACAGTGTTACAGCTGTAGGTGCACAAAATGTAATATGAAACTCAATTAAACTTTGGAAATGCGTGTGTCAGTCCCTATTCTAGTTGCTAGTGTGCGCTGGACCATGGGATGGCCATGTTTCCCTAACTCGGAGAGTTCGTGCTATTTTGCAGTTCATGAAAATCTCTTGCGTTGGCCCTGTTGATCGTTGCTCCCTCGTTGCCAGGGTGGCCACCGCTTTGTAGGGCTTGACGCCTTACACTTCTGACAAAGTCTGTCAGGAGGGGAAAATGTCCCACTGTAGTTCATAGCCATTGGGTGTTGGTTGTCCGTTGTCTTCAGGCCTGCCCTGGGTCCTTTGTATCTGGCGAGAAATGAAATGGAAGCGCTTGAGACCTGAGAATTTACATATTCTTCATTTTCTTGACCTAACCTCTCTGCACTACTCTCACATTATTCAGTGTCCTAGTGGGAGGAGCCAATGGTGCACCTATGCACCATCCTGTCACCACCTGGTGGCGTTCAATGGCGGTCTGACTGTAAATTATTACACAATTCGGAATGTACCCAGAAAATGGGTAGGCACTTAATTTTTGTGAAGATACTCATTACACACTTGGATCATATATATGCAAATTGGGTGTAGGGTACAAATGGGCCTTTGGATCTTTGTATTTACTGTGCTTTTGTTGTAAGTTATTTATAGTGCGTGCCTTTGTCCCGTGGGGCATCAGGCACTGACAAGCTAAATAGGGAAACATCAGGGTGGTAAATTTGTCATATAGGGTGGCTGTGTTTCTAAATTAAGTGCACCATGTTACTTAGTTAAGATAATCGCAGGGTTTTTAAAACTTTTTTTTTTTCTATGGCTCCTCTCTCACTTCTCAGGGTGTGCCTTGCAGTGAACTGCAGGCACTTTAAGCTGGTACTAATGAAATCCGCTACCAGTTTGCTCCCATTCTCTCTATCCCACCCCATGTCCACTTTTTAAAGCTTACCTACTCTGTTAATTACTCGCTTAGTCTAGTATTTTATTACTCCACTACTGTAATTACTGTTACATTTAAACAATATATATTTCTAATTACGGTTACATTTAAACAATATATATTTCTAATTACTGTTATATTTAAACAATATATACTTCTCCCCCCAATATCTGCTTTCAAATTTTAATACAACCATTATGCTCCAGTTCGTGCAGCAATGACCTCATTCCCTATGTGTGTTGGCTAATGCATTTGTGCCAGTGTTATTCTCAAAAGCGCTAGTGGCAGTACCACTTGCACTGTTATTGTGTCGCCAAATTAATTCTGTTGGGAACATGGATCATCCACCCTTTACCCCTATTTCTCTCCTCCTGTGGTGAACTGTCAATGAAATGTAGTCCTCCCCCCTCAAGTGCACCTTCTTCCACCTTGTGTGTCTCATTTAATTGTTCTGTGTTAATCGTGTATTCATGAGCCCAGTCTCCTCACTGAAAGATGTGTGCTCAAAATGTAGCTAAATGTACTCTCTTGTGATGCGCTATCATTATGCACCCCCCTCTGTACCGTGCACCCCCATTATTCTTAAACAATCTTCCTTACTTTCAACATGTGTATGCCTGGTGTTTAACAAGTTATGTATTTCTCTGTTAATAAGGTGGTCATATCCACATTGCTCATGATGTCACAAATGTCTCTTCCCTAATGCATGGCCTAGTCGCCCCACTGTCACCCAGAAAAGAAAATGTTTTGATACCTATCACCACCCCTATGCAATTGTCCTCTGCATTATTGAGTGTGTGTGTCGGCGCGCGTCTCGCCCGCTCTGTCTGTGAAGCGGAGCATGAGTGTGTGTGGCAGAGTGAGTGAAATCAAGTTTGTCTTGGGCTGTCCTATTAGCGGTATAATGTCAATCTATGTCCTTTGAAAGGTTTGTTCCCCATCAGGAAGACCCCACCCAGTCATGTAACCGGTACCATTGCTATTGTGTCAGTGTTCTGTATGGGTGCTGGCTGCTGTGCAGTGCCCCTGTGTTGTCATTCTAGTCAGTCCTGGGGTAGTGGTGCTGTCATTTGTTGTGTCTGTACATGTAGTGGTAACAGTACCTGCATTGGTGCTTGTGGTGTCTGCTGAAATGATCCCATCCTGCCCCATGTATCCTCCCCACATGGGCGGTTCATATTGTGGTGGTTGTTGACACTGCTATTGTTATTCTTGTGCGTGTGTGTTGAAGCTGTTTTTAACTGCCCCTCCCATCGCATGCTTGAATTATTTATTTTGTGCCTACTTGTCCTCATCTGCCTTTCTCTGCCCCTGTGTCATCAAATATTACACTCCCGGAGGTTCAGAAGGGTGAGTCCCCTCTTCCCTCTGCTCGTGTTTGTTCAACATCAGCTGACCCCTCGCATTTTCCTTTTCCTTTGTGCACACAGTTCAACTGTAGCCATGTGCTTTTAAAGCTATTCCCGTGTAAGTGCTGTGTATGTGTGTCCTTAGCGATTGCTGCACATGTGCTTTTAAAGCTATTCCCGTGTAAGTGCTGTGTATGTGTGTCCTTAGCGATTGCTGCACATGTGCTTTTAAAGCTATTCCCGTGTAAGTGCTGTGTATGTGTGTCCTTAGCGATTGCTGCACGCTTCTGGAGAAGCCGCCTATGAGCAGCCATGGTCTTTTTAATTTACCTTCAGTACTTTTGAATCTTTGCACACTATGTTTTACTGACTTATTTCAGCATGGAAGCCGTGTGCTACACAACAAGTGAAGGGGAGTCATTTCTGTATTGTGTGATACATTTTACCTCTATTCAATTCGAAAATTTCGGTAGTCCGCTGTTCAGGGAGCAAAAGTTAGAAAATAATTGAATATTTTTTCAACTTCTGTGAGCCTTCTTTGCTCCGCACCTTAGCCAGTGCACTCCACGTGCAATCCATCTTCACCAAACCATTGCCTTCTCCGGCACACCCCCACAATCTTGCGCATGTGTCTTCCACACACCGCCTCTTGGTCACCTATTCTCCAAATCCAAAACCACACCACTATCTCCTCACCATCAAAACTTTGTGTCCTTATGCATCAATCTGAAGGTGACGTCACCAAACTAAAAACACAATGCAAATGAAAAGACAAATGTGCATACACAGAACAATAACCCATTTCTCCCAACCCCACAAAAAATCCCAAAATAAAACCCCACAATCCCCACAGCTGTCTTCCTGTCTCAACTGGAACAAGGTAAACCACAATAAACTCTTATAATTGGACTGCACACACTGCGTCGCCTAGTGCATGATACGCTCCTCACCAGGGGACCTTAACCAGCCAACTATCTTCCGCACTCGGGAACAATGTAGCTACCTCCTGCGGGGAAACATCATCCACTCACTGAACTAAAACGCTCAATTAGCAGGGAACCTCATCTACTCATTGATCTATAACGTCAATTCATAGGAAATCCAGACCCCGTACATGAAATCACCATCCAGACCAATCAGCGCGGCAATCCTGTTCTAGACCAATCAGCGCGGCACTCCTGTTCTATGTGTAGGGAGTCACTACCCCACCCAATATGCTCAAAAACACAAGAAGGGACCACTGCCACCACCCCAGTCCCAACTACAATTCACGTGCCGATCACTACCAATGCGCTGAATTTTGTGACAATGTACAATCACCCACCACCCAATTTACAATCCCTCCCTAAAAAAAATTAAAAAAAGAAAAAAAAAAAAAAAAAAAAAACACTTTAACATTTCTACTTTAAACATTTCCCCCCCTCAGAGCCCATGTTGCTGGTTTACTTACATTTTCCTATGCTGCACTGGCAATTGCACCACTGCTGGACACTCCCTCAATGCACTTCACCGGACCCCTTCTCCTGCAGGGCTCTCACCTGCCCTCAAGCGGGGTATTTCCAAGTGGCCCCCGAAGCCTTTAGCCGGTTACGCGTTTTTCCGGTGGTCTTCAGGTGCAGGCGAGGGTCTCACAGCTTCCTTGAGTCGGCGGCAGGGAGCTCAGTCCATCACAGGGCTTGCGCAGGCAGAGCTCAATCACTCATGTTACAATGAGCAATGAGCCTCACAGAGGGCACCAACTTGTCGGGGAGAAGCTGGATCCCCCCCCACCCCCAGGGCAGTGGGGGGCCAGCAGCCATAGCCTCACCAGCTATGGGAGGCCCCAACACCTCCCATATGGCCCCCAGAAATGCAACAGAGTTCCAAGCAGGCAGCAACATGTTTCAAACTGCTTTATTTCTAGGCACAGAAGAGAAAAAAAAGCCAAAGAAAAGCATCGTGTATCGCGAGTTCAGGCGCCGTCTCCCCCGGGGCTGTCTTGCAAGTAAGTTTTATAATCACACTGCAGGCTGACCTCACAGAATTGGATCAGCTCCCAGAAACCTATCTCCTCCTGTTATTGGCTGCAGAGTGGTGGGTTACATATGTAGCACTTATAGAGAGCCTGATAATTGGATATTTACCTCCTGCGTCAGTGGGTTGATTTAGCTGTGCCAGCCCCCATTACCTAATTCTAATCATGTTGCAATGTGACTTTGTTCCCATAACTTTTTAGCTGGACAAGCAGTTCGCACCTGGTTCTGGCTTGTTACAAGTTATGTTTCAATGTTGTGCGTGTCCTTGAGAAAATGTCTTTCTTTCCCAGAAAGAAAAAAAGCACACTGGGTTGCCGTGATTTACTCGCATTTGTGGATAATTAAAAAATGTCTGTCTGCAGAAAGTAGTTTTATCTTGAATTTGCGGCCTTGGCAAGTCGGACTTGTTTTGCGAGGAATGTTGATAAGGCTCCCGCAGCCAGTGTTCAGTGTTCAGTGAGTGAAATGAACTTAGCTGTAATTTTCCTGAAACATAGCTTTACACTGTGCATTTAGACCATGTTAATTCATATAGGCATTTGCAAGCCTTTAAACAGGGATTTTTGTGTTTGTAGATTCTGATATTGCAGCATTGATTCTAATGTAGCATAGAAGTTGCACTGTTGGTGAAGTGGGTGTGTTTCAGCATATTTGTCACTCATGGGTGCGCTGGGGCGCTTGGGGTGCGGGGGCATGGATTTGGTCTCCATTTTCCCTCTTCACACTCACAACTTCTCTTACAGCCACACATTGCATTCTCCACACAGGCACACACCCATCCACTCATTGCATTCTCTAAACAGACACACACCCACCCACCTAGAGTGTTCAAAAACACACATCACATCCCTTCCCATTCACCCACCAGTCACTCACACCTTCTCTTACACCCACTCATTGCATTCTCTACACAGGCACACACCCACCCAGAACACTCAAAAACATGCATCACATCACATCTTTCTCATTCACCCACCAGTCACTCACACCTTCTCTTCCATCTCCTCATTACAATCTCTACAGAGGCAAACAGGCTAACACCCAGAACATTCAAAAACAGACATCACATCACATCACTTCACTTCTCATTCACAAACCAGTCACTCACACCTACTCTCACATCCATTCATTGCATTCTCTACACATGCACACACCCAGAACATTAAAAAACACATCACATCACATACCTTCTCATTCACCCACCAGTCACTCACACCTTCTCTTACATCCACTCATTACATTCTCCACACAATCACACACCCACCAACCCAGAAAATTGAAAAACACAAATCACATCACTTCTCATTCACCCACTAGTCATCCACACCTTCTCTTCCATCCAATCATTGCATTCTCTACACAGGCACACACCCATCCACCCAGAACATTCAAAAACACACATCACATCACTTTTCATTCACCCACCAGTCACTCACAACTTCTCTTGCATCCACTCATTGCATTCTCTACACAGTCAAAGAACATAAAAAAAAACACATCACATCACTTCTCATTCACCCACAAGTCACTCACACCTTCTCTTACATCCACTCATTGCATTCTCTACACAGGCACATACCCACCCACCCAAAGCATTCAAAAGCACACACCACATCACTTCTCATTCACCCACCATTCACATACATACATCTGACACGCACTTCACAGATGCAAACACACATCACAATAAAAATAAGCCTTCTTAACTTTTTCTCGCAGCTTACGTCCATCGTTCCAGGCCCATCGGTTCCTCCGTGCTGCTCAAAAACAGGATCCAGAAAGCTGCAAGAAGTTCATGGTTCCTGTATTTGAGCTGCAAGGAAGCCGATAGAGAAGGGGTTGGAGCTGAACGTGGCATGTGACATGTGCCACATGTCACGGTCAGCTCCAACCCCTAATGAGTGCATCCCTGGGCCAGTATTCACCCAGATGGGTGAGGACTTGGCTGGGGACCCACCATACCTGGAGTGGCGTGGCACTCACGCAACGGGGGCCAGCTACACCAGCAGCTCCTGTTATTTTTGTTTGGAATTTGGTTTTTTTGGTCATTTATTTTTTACAGTTGGGGTCACGAGGGAGGCCCCAGGGGTTGCAACTGTGGCCCCCAGGGGTTGCAGCTGTGACTCCTGGCGATCCCCAAATGACATCCCTAAATACACGCATAGTTAATCAATCACTTTTATGTTGAAATACACGACAGGCATTTTTTAAACCGTTGCAAAAATGATACTTTTTCCCTTCATAAAAGTAAATGTTAAAAATGCTTAATCATTTACAGTATTAAGCGCATGCCCTTTGCTTACATCAAGCACAGAGATCCCACAGGTAGCGCTAAAATGATGTACAGAAGCATGCACTAATTTTCCTCCCCGTCCCCACATTTCAGAGGTCTGTGGCCGCCCAAAAGGTGCAAGCATGAAATAGATCATCGAGAAGTTAAAATAGCGAAGAGTAAATCTGAATGGGCAAGTCCATCAAGAAACCTGTGAAAGGATTCCCAAAGCCATAGAAGGGTGAGAACAAAACATGTGTGCCGAAGGTATACACTGTTTCACAGCTGCAAAGTTGTTCCGTAAAGATATCCATTCAGCCATTTTAACAGAACCTGCTCAGTGCTAAGCAGGCAAATGGAATCCCTGCTGGGGAAATCATGTGTCTTTGATGACATTTGCAGCAGGTTCAGTACTACCATGCCAACCAACTACAAATTATGTCACACAATGCATAACTGTAATGCTTATTAGTAATCTTTACACTAATTATATTTTAGGTAGGAATTTTTCTGTGAAATAGTACTTCAAACCACAGCAGGACATCTATACCTATACCCACACATCGCAAAATCTTCCTATGCATTGTACAGTCCAGCCAACTCTACTTAGTTAACAAACATTTTCAATTACCTTAAACGCAAGCTGGCAAGACTCATAGCCTAAACCACACCCACAAAGGTAATACTGTGCTGAAACGCCCAATGCATCGCTCAATTTTACTCTTGAAGTGTTGGGTATTTTGAACAATTGCACACACAGCAATGATGTAAACAGTATGTACCACTGAATTTGTTATAAAACGTGCCTGCATTATGCAGCTACGAGGAATGTTGTTGCTTCCCACACATGAATGTTCACGGTCGATCTTATCCATTACTCCACCCTAATAATGCACAGCCAAAGATTCCAATAACCTTCTCCAACTGTCTTTAATCTACTGAGGTGTTTATATCCAGGCTGAGTTTACAAACTTCACTTGTGATTTTGAGATATTTTAATGTCGTTCCAGCCCAACGGATTGGACGTACATCGGCTGCAGCAGGTAACTTACCTATTTCCATTTTGCCTACAGCTAACACCAGAGCTGTCACCATGAGAAGAGGGTTGAGTTCTTTTTATTCAACATTTGTATAGGATGTTCCTGAACCACTTGCATATATTTCATATGTAAACTTTACTATTTGACAAGACCGGTTGTAGAAATGTAGTTATATTGCATTAATATTACAGACTAGTATAGGTGCTTCTCATAGGCAATTTGTGAGAGAATCCAGAAATTAGCATTGAAACCAACATTCCTCATTCCAACCTTCCCTCACTTGTGTCCATTCCGCAGACAGTTGATGTTCTTATCACTTCCTCTTGTTTTTTCGAACCTGAATGAAAGTAGACAATTAGCCGTAACAATGACCTCCAGTGCCCTCGACTGAAGACCACACTGCCTTGTCCAAATCCTGGGCTGCAGAGATCTGAAAATAATCTTTCAACTATCATAACCTAGAAGATGACAGGCTTCAATTAATAGAGAGGAAGCAATAACTTTCTAATCCCTGCAACCTTAAAAACGTCCTAATAATATTATGAAGCCACAATGGGGGACAAAATGGGAGTGAAGGGGTGTAGTTTGGACAACGCGGGCAGAGTCTGTTGAAGGGGTGGAATCTGGTGAAGGTGCACAGTCTGGCATTGGTGGAGTAAAGTTGCGGGGTGCATGCACTTATTTGGGCCTAGAGCAGCAGAAAGCCTAAATACGCCACTGCTCTTCCTGTGATACTTGCACGATCAGCAATCATAGGAAATCCTAAAATTTATTTCGACAATTTCAACTATTGTGCTTTCCAGCACAGCTCCCGACTCATTTTATTTTTCCATTTTAAAGATCTTTTGTTTCATCAGAAAGCTGTGTCTCATTTAGACCTCTGCTTTTTAATCTTACCTCTCCAAGTTAGGCTAAGCTATTTGAATCAGTTGATATGTTATTTATCGTTTAGGAATAATATTTTCTTATTTCATGTTAATATCATTATATGTACATGTATTTTTTATGTGTACTCTACAGACATTATCTTGTGTACTTCATCTTTTACATTTCCACTGTATTCAGTTTCTTCTACGCTACTCAAGATCATGGGCAATCTTTGACTGGACTGTAGGGCAATAGGCCCTCGGCCGAACCAAAAACACAAAATGCCAGCGTGAGCCAGTTTTTTGGGTCAAAGTGGGACACTTTCTTGGCCATTGTGGGCAAGATTGATGAGTTAATTCATTATGCAGCTAACAGTTCTGACAATTTTTTCCATAGTTTTTCCCCACTTAAGGAGCCCTCCAGCCTCTTTTCCTTGGCAGATGGGGAGCAGGTGCAAGTGGATCTATATCAGCTGGACTCAGCCCCGCCCACCTGGTGCCTTTCAAGGTTGGCCCTCTTTTTCCCAACTTAGCAAGCCCCGCCCACCTCGTGCCTTCCTAGTTGCCACTCTTTTTCCCTACTTAAGGAGGCCTCCAGCCTCTTTTCCTTGGCAGATGGGGAGCAGGTGCAAGTGGATTTAGGTCACCTGGTCTAAGCCCCACCCAACTGGCACCTTCCAGGTTGCCGCTCTTTTTCCCCACTTAGCAAGCACCGCCACCTGGTGCCTTCCTGGTTGCCGCTCTTTTTCCCCAGTTAAGGAGCCCTGCAGCCTCCTTTCCTTTGCAGATGGGGAGCAGGTGCAAGTGGATCTAGGCCACCTGGCCTAAGCCCCGCCCACCTGGCGCCTTCCAGGTTGCCGCTCTTTTTTCCCACTTAGAAAGCCCCGCCCACCTGGTGCATTCCTGGTTGTCATTCTTTTTCCCTACTTAAGGAGCCCTCTAGCCTCTTTTCGTTTGCAGATGGGGACCAGGTGCAAGTGGATCTAGGTAACCTTGCCTAAGCCCCGCCCACCTGGTGCCTTCCAGGTTGCCGCTCTTTTTCCCTACTTAAGGAGCCCTCCAGCCTCTTTTCCTTTGCCGATGGGGAGCAAGTGCAAGTGGATCTAGGTCACCTGGCCTAAGCCCCGTCCACCTTCTTAAACTTGCCTCTTCATTCCTGCTCTTAACTCTTTGATCAAGGGTGTCTCTCAACCGGGCGTCCGAAGTGAATGGCAGATGAAGAAAAGGGCAATTCATGTTTGGACCAGGAGGACCCAGAGTCCGACCCCCTACTCAGACAACAGGTAAGCATAAATCAACATGTGTTTACTCCCTCTGTCCCCACAGGCCACCCCTATCCCCTCTAGTCCCCCTGTGATGTTCCCTTGTGCCCCCCTCCCTTCTCGCACACAGGTGTTGCCTGTTTTGCTTGATTCTTCAGCCCTGCTCCCCCCCCCACCCTACTTCTGCAGTAGTCTGTCCCGATACATTCTGGTTTCACCGTCACCGTCTTGTGGCCAATGCTGGATTTGACTTTTATGGACTTCATTGAGTCACGGTGCATCATCCTTTCTCAACTCTCATGCTGGACTGCCTATTGCATATTGTACTCATGGTGGCCCTGAATCATGCTGTTCCCATCTTCATCTTGTATCCTGGCTTGCAACATTATGTGCTACTACTAACTTCTGCAATAGTATTCACTCTCCCCTCTTGCTTCTCCACTCTTTTTGACTGCTTACTCTCTGTTCTCTCCTCCTCTCCCTTTTTCCCTTTTCTTATCTCCTCCCCTCCTCCCCTTACTTTCTTCTATTCACTTCTCAGAATTGTCCCTGGACCTAGTATGATAGCAACCTCATCTGTCTCCTTCTCCCTCCCTTTATTTGTTCCCGCCCAGCACTATATGAAATGTCGTCAGGCCTAGTACGATACTCGCTTGTTTTGTGCTTCCCCTCCCTTTCTGCACCCCTCTCGCTCACCTTTTGTTTTCTCCAGCTCTATGTCGTCAGGCCTAGTACCATAGTCGCCAATTTCCATTTACTACGCACTCCCCCCCTCCCTTCCTTATCTATGTCTTAGCTCTTGCACTATCTGAAATGTCGTCAGGCCGAGTACGATAGTTAATTTTACATCCTTAGTGTTCATGGCCTGTAAGAATGTCATTGTATTTTCCCTTGTTCCCTCCCTTGCCTCAAGCGCTTTGAAACACATTGTGTATAGGCGCTATATAAATAGACTAACATATCATATCATTGTTGCTGAATACATATTTTTTAAAATGCACAATTTGCATCACATTTTATTTTTAAAAAAATTACCCCTTGGGTACTATTCAAACAGTGGCTTAAAAGGAATGACCAGGTATCTGTCTGCATATGGAGGGTGTTGTTATGGCTTTGTCAGCAGCAGTACCAATATAAGAAGACAGTAACAGTTATTAAGGCAATAAATACCGTTCGGATATAAGAATAGGCCAATTTAAACAACATGGGTGGCATGAAATGGTAAATCTATAGCTGTGCAAAGGGATACTGTTTGATGAGCTAATTTAAAGCCATTCTTTTAATGTTTATGTTCTATGCGGCACAGAGTTCGTGTTTTACGTCTTCCCTTTTCCGTCTATCTAGCAATAGTTCTAACAAATTGTTAAACCAATAAGGCGCTGGGCCAGTTTGCCATTACGTTTTAAATGTGCTTGCCATTTTAATTATGCAGGCCAATAACCACTGTTTTGGAGCAAGTGATCGAATGCGTCAGTGCTTCTCAACACCTCAGCCAAAAGAATGGTGCAGCCCAATCAACTTTCCTCCCCTTTGCACATTTGCACAAATAAGGAGGTGTTACTGTGCATTTCAATGCGCACCCCGAACCCACAAATGGAAGGTGCCTTGAGATGCGCATAAAATGGTGACATTTGCCTGATCATTACAGGGGTAAGTGGGTGTGCAGAATAGGACGTGGCCATTCCTGACCCTGTCATGTATTTTGCTGATGTTTAAGACCAGTGGCTTGCTTGAATCGCGGCTGCCAAATGTCCTTCCTTTAAAAAATGGGAGAAGAATGTTTTCGCGTTTACATTTCAGTGTGACAGGTGCATTATAGGCTCGTAAAAGTGAAATGCAATCCCAGTAACTACGTGGGTCCTGGAAGCCTTACACTTGCACTCCCTTGCACTTGCGCATTCTCATTGTAACTGGGCCTAGTAAGATGTCCTGAACTCCCTGTACCCCTCCCTTGCCTCGTCGCGCCTTAAAACACTTGTGGATGGGCACGCTATAAATACAATATCATATCATATATTAGCATCGGGAACAGGTGTGAAGGAGCTGGACAGGGCATCTTTTGCGCATCTGTCTGGCGCTGTTGCAATAAATAGACCACCTTTCAGAATAAGATGACCGGGCCATTTTTCAAACAAACACATGCAAAAATGGCACATTCTATGCGCTTCATTTGTGCTTGTGCTGGCGAAGTCTGGGTCTGCCTGCGTCGGGGACCGGTGAGTAGTCCATACCCCAACCGGTGGCCGTTAGCGCAGAAACACATTTCTTTCCTACCGCTGTTGCGAAATAGCGGATCCCTCCCACACTCTCATCCTGCTTCTGCCCACAAGTGGAGGTCTTGCTTGAGTAGTGGGGACTTGTTCTTCATCGCCTCATCCACCTTCCTGAACTGTCAGAGACCCTTGAAGAGACCCCATTTTGTTCATTGCCACAAGCGCGTGCATGTACTATTGAGCATAAGGCTCCTCTCTTTGTAGGGCTTGGACTTCCTCCTAGTTAGGTGTATTTCTGATGTCGAACTAGGTCTAATGATTACTTGCAGTGCCTGTTTTCCTCCCCATCTAGGTGGTCTACATATTTTGTGCTCCTAACTCCTTAGACCCCTCGGTCTTGTATATATATATTGTATTGATTGTGATGTGTTGGTTTACTTTAGTATTATTGTGATTCTTTGCTATGGTCGATGTTACAAAGGCCTTGTAATAAAGGTGTCTATATTTTTAATATGACACCTGTCTGGAGTAATTTGTAAGTGTCCTTGCTTTGTGTGCTCATTGAGTTCATTCACCCTCACCCCTCTTGAGACTTAGGGCCTCATCACAAGTTGGGCGGTAACGCCGGCGTTATTAGCGCCGGCGCTAATAGCCCTACCGCCAAGCCCCCAGCGCTATTAACGCGGGATCACGGGTTTGGCGGAAGGGTTATTGCCCATTCCACATTGGGCCCATTCGGGAATTCCTCATTCCCCATTGGGCCCAATGGGGAAAATTCATGCTATTACCGCAGCCGGATTTCCTGCCGGCGGTAATCGCGCCGAAAATCAGCAATTTTGCCGTGGATTTCCCCCCAGCTCAGAGCTGGGGGAAATCTGCCAAAGCCATGATCTGGCGGACCCTTAAATGCAGCGGTAATAGCGTTACTGCCGCATTTAAGGGTTACCGCCAGACTCGTGATGAGGCCTTTAGTCTTGAGCGCCGCCATCGCTACCCTGATTGGTCTGGCTTGTCCAGAGGTTACCCTGTTCCAAGAAACTAGGCTGGCCTTCTGAACCTCTGCCCCTCCAGGTCAGAGTTCAGAAATCCATCTTAACAAACATCTTCCTTTATACAGGGAGAAGAATGTTTTCGTGTTTACATTTCAGTGTGACAGGTGCATTATGGGCTCATAAAAGTGAAATGCACTCCCAGTAACCACGTGGGTCCTGGAAGCCTTTCACTTGCACTCCCTTGCACTTGCACATTCTCACTGTCACTGGGCCTAGTAGGATCATTGTCCTGAACTCCCTGTACCCCTCCCTTGCCTCGTCACGCCTTAAAACACTTGTGGATGGGCACGCTATAAATACAATATAATATCATATATTAGCATCGGGAACAGGTGTGATGGGGCTGGACAGGGCATCTTTTGCGCATCTGTCTGGCGCCGCTGCAATAAGTAGACCACCTTTCAGAATAAGATGACCAGCACATTTTTCAAACAAACACAAGCAAAAATGGCACATTCTATGCGCTTCATTGGTGCTTGTTTTTGAGAATCTGAAACGATGTCTCTCAGTTTAAGCGATCAGCACACAGCTTGCATCAGTGTGTAGTTCTGCATTTGCGGGGTGCAGCTGTGTTTGGCAATACATATTCAGGTTCCATTCAACATCAGGCCTCTAGACACACCTTCCAAGCAGATGTGTCCTTCGGCAGTCAATACCTGTCTGATCCTACTTGTTCCTGTCAGGACAAAATGAAAAAGATGAAAGGAGTACCATGTTACAGGTGAGGAATGGAAGGGATCTATACAGGCAGTGTTTAGTGATATCGATAATCCAATATGAAAATAATACAATGGTAACTGTGTTGATGCTACTGAAATACATTAACAGGTTACACCTTGCTATGCTGCACTGGTAGGTTAGCAGCTTAAAATGTGAATTTTCTTAAAATGTTGTAAACATAAGTGCTAATGGGAGGGTTCAGTAATGTGAAGCTCACTGCAGAGTTTAGTTTTCTCAAGGGTTGACATTTTATTTTGAAAATAAACAATAAATGAACCCTTACTAAACTTACCGTACCACGGGATTCCTTACCTATTCTAGGATCTAAGGAAAAACCTCCTAGCATACACAAAACTAACCCTCACACTAAACAACCAAATATTCAAAGTAAAGCAGCAATAACAAATTTAAATGATTACCACACAATAAAGGTTTGGATGACTTCTACTTGTTCTGGGCATATTCCGCTCCTCCAGAAATGTCCAAAGTCAATTTCTCCAGGGCTGACCTGGCGGCCGTACCGGCACCCCCGAGCAGAGCATGAGCCCGAGCACAGCATGTCGGATGCACCGGCACCATTCTGTATGGTGCAGGTGCATCCAACCTCCCCATTTCCATTGAACCCTATGGGGCTCAAATGGGAATGGGGAGCATTCCATTCCGGCACCCATGAATGGGAAATTACCGGGTCCGGCAGGGCCGTAATGACCCGGTAATTGCCCATTTGTGGGAGCTGGAATTTTTGCAAGTTTGGCGGCAGCCTCCTGGTTTTACCGGCAGGGCTACCGCCAAACTTATAAGGTCCAATGTCTTAAATTAATTCTTGAAAAGTTCCAAAGAAACAAAAAGTCACTCAAACAAAAATCCACAGGTAACAGTTTCTTCTTCGCTGGATGAAAAGCTCCCTTTTCACAATTCCATAAAGAAAACAACACCCGCAGTAATCCTGGATAATGTTCAAAACAAAAATGGCGCTTCCACTTTAATAAGAATTTTACTTTCTGCAGCGTCTTGTATGCACTTTGTCAGGATGCTTCTCTTAAGGAAGTTGCTTTCTCAGTGCCAATTTCCTTCTGTCAGTGTTACTGCAAGAGCAGGCTTCTCTGCCTCACAGACTGCTTCTACCTCAACTTCATCAACATACAACAGTGCTGATAAAAAAAAGTAGACACACAATTAGACAACCACACTTCTGCTTCTGCTGCTACAACTGGCTATTCTGGAAATGTTTTTAGGTGACTTAAGTAAGACTCTTTGACTTCTACAGGTTGGCAAGGCACTCTTCTTTCCACTCTTACAAGAAAGGGCAGCCTCTTTGCCTCTCCTCTAAGTCTTGTAGATACCCCAAAATCTGCTTCAGCTTCTAACTGCCACAGTTTCAGCTTTACAGGTGCGTAGGTATTTCTTCTTACAAGTACCCAGCTCCCTTCCCCAGCTTTATATGCATCTCCATGTTCCATGGTTTAACCCAAAGCTGCAATGCCACTCTCCCAGCTCTATATCACTTTGTCACCCTTGTATAAGAGGACTATTGGATAGTATACATTTCAACAACTTCATGTCAACAAGCTTCAGTTATTAATTGTGTTGGTTTCATCTTTGGAAGGTTATGTCTACTGGCTTGGGCAAAATGTGTTCTACTTCTAGGTTCATAAAACTTGCAAAGGACTGGATTTTTTTGTTTAGAGAGGCCTAGGACAGTGCCCAATGAAACTCGTATTGGCTGCAAAGAAAGGGTCCTAGCTCCTCTCACCACCTCACCCTTAGGGATCCAAATTGAACTGTTCGGAAACCTTAAGACCTGCCCTGCTTAGTTGCAACAAATTACACTTACAACCATAATTGAATATATATATATATATTGTTATGCTTTATTACAAAATTAATTTTATATTATAAAACCTTTTTTCTTAAAAACAGCATACCAACCACAATAATTCTGTGTGGTGCAAAAAAAAAGGGAAAAAAATAACTAAGATAGATAAACTAGTAAAGAACAGATAAAGATAAAGATAAAAGAGGCCCTGAGATGGGACTAATGAAGGTCCGTGTATACGTGAAGAGGAAACCTACACCATAAATAAACAAGAAAATGGAAAGACAGTTGTTGCAAAAAATGTTACTCTTTGTGGTTGTTGTTAACATTACGAAACAAAAACATCCAATTGCGTACTAAACAAAACATATGACATAAAAAATATAAAAAATTAGCATCTTGGGTCAAACCACAAATCTGATGTCTAATTTTTAATCTCTTAAATTGATGATGAGATCCTATTATTAATCCTGGATGCAAAGCAGCTCTTAATGCCTTATTGAAACCGTGACATCTTTCTCACAGACACAAAAACTACTTCTAGGTTCAATAACTTCTGCAACACTTAAATGTAGAATGTTACAAGAGTAAAGGATCACTTCAAAATCAGATTTAGGCACACGCGGTTGCGTCTTGATGTTAAACTTCAACTTGCTACTCGCGTTCCCTTTAAAGTAGAAAGCATCTGTCTTTTACAATAACTGGGAATCATTATACGTCATACAAAGCCTCTCTGAAGTGATATAATCTTGTTATTTCTTGGGAATGTCTGCCATGGCTTATTAGATCATAACCGCTACCGGTCTCCCTGCTAATAGGAGACACGCAACTTCTCTGGTTAATGATTTTCGTGCAACAATGGGAAAAGAAAGACTTTCTCCACACGCGAGCACTATTGCAGGATAATCGCATGATACATTTCCCTTCTTTTGACATGACTTCCCACAACTGCAAATGAGTTCACTCGCTCTATTTCCTATGTGAGTGAATTTCAGATGGTTAGAGTTATCGGCAAGAAGTTTCTGCTGCTTTAGAGTATGGCCCTTCCTTTACCAGCCCCAGAATTACAGCAGCTGTGGAATGCTAACCGACTTCTTTTTCTCTGCTACTGCTACCACAGGCACTCTCAGGATCCACACCCCTCCTCAGCACGGGTATCTCGGATCTGGCCTCATTAGTCGAGAGACTTCCTCTCCCCAGCTTCCCTGAGCTTGCTTCTGCACAAGGGCCTCGGGTAAAAGACAGGACTTCAGTTCTGCATTCACAACATTTAGGCACACTTGGAAAGACCGCTAGCTTCTTCCAGTCTCTACGACTGCATCCACAGCCAAACAAGGTTTGTGAGCATAGGACCAACTCAGAGCCTGCAGGTGAAATCTGCATTTTCTTTGCTCTGGCGTCTCTTCCATGGTCACACTTCCATGTGAACTGCCAGCCTTCGGTTCTGTTTCTTCTCCTTCTACTACTGACAACCTTCCATCTCCAGTTCCAGCTTCTATGTCAAGCTCCCTCCTGCAGCAACTTGTTATGCCCCTCAGGTAGGTTAATTAGCTTTAGGTGCAGACCTTCAAACTTAATTGCCTGACCTTGCCATGGGCTACTAGGATTGCCTGCCTGGTCACTACTCCTGAATGCCTCTTTAGCCCTCTTCTTCATCACAGTCACTGAGGGATTCTGGAACATGTAGTGTTTTTTTTAAAATGTTTGATCCCTTTACCTGTCTGATGTGGCAAAAGGCCATCAGAAGGGCAGGGCCATGGGGAAAGTTAAAAAGGGTTTCCTCCCAGTCTTCCTGGACTCCCCCCTTTGTGATCCAGCCACAGTACACCACCCCTAGGGTTGGGATCAGAGAGCGCCTGCTTACTGCTGGCCACATGAGAAGGGTCCCAGACCTTGTTCCTGGGGAGATCACATTGGATTATCCACACTAGAGAATAGTGCCTCTACAAAGCCACAGAGTGTTAAACTATAAAAAAAAAATGAGAACTGCAGACTTAAAAGTGGAGTGAGCAAAAGTCTGGTATTGCAGGACCTGAGAAGTTAGACAAAATCATTATTGCTGCGACACGGGGTGCAGTAAACAGGAAGGGTACACATGTTGTTACAGCATGTTTGCTGAGAAATGAACAGATATGTATGGAAATTAGAAAAAACACTGAGATGGCAATTTGTTTAATTTAACCAAGGACTACTGTGTAGAGAACGAAGACTACATCACACGCCATTACATGTGTGTGACGTTATGGGTTGGGTAAAGAAATGCATCTTTTTGGATGAACTTATAGATGCCTATGGAAAGTGTGTGCAGAAGTTGAAGTAACTATAACAATTTTACTGGACTCTAGAAGGGAAGGTGATCTGTTTTTTGGCTTCTTCTTGGGTATTTTGACTGCAATCTGAGCTGGCTAATGAAAGCAGATGTTTTTTTCTGGATAAAGAGAAAACACCATGCATTTCCGCTTGGTAAATTCAATTTAATGTTTCATAAAATAAAGAAAATTCTGAGATCAATCTGGAATAGGCCTCACAAATACCGCTGGCTTCCATCGAACTGCAAAAGAAGGGTTGGGGGAGTGGTGAGGCTGGGACAGCTGTATGGTGTCATTGCTAACTTTGTTCAATCCTGGGCAGGTGATATAAAATCAGAACAGCACATTAAGCAAGTATTGATCATGTATTCTTTCTGCGCAAGTATTTTAAATGTGAGTTTGTGTACTTGGCACAGAGGCTCCAATCCAAATATTGTAGTTTAAATTCATCGTAAGTGGCAATGGACTTACCTATGGGTTTTATCAGCATGTTTGTTTATTAGAACGAATGTGCCGCACTCCTTTTTAATGTAATGTGAATATTGTTTGACGATCTGATCGGTTTTACATTAGAACTACAGTGGTGTGTCTTTAATTTCAATGAGAAGAACATTAAATGAAGGGTGATTCTCTGGTTTAATAAATAAATTCTTTCATCAGTACAAGCTCAGCTTTGGTAGTATGTTAATACCACTATTCAGGAAAAAATACAAATTCATAAAAGTGTAAAAGCCCTGGCAATTGAGATAAAAAGGCTTCTTGGTGTGTTAAATCTGTATTTACATCCATGTAAGATTCCCAAATAGATAAAAACGAATGTAGGGTTTTTATAACATGAAAGCAAACCATTATTGTTAAAAAAAAACACAGTGCATAGATTGGTGCTGTGATGGTTCCTTCAGCTGCAAAGACCTATTTCAAATTCTGATCCATACATCTCTCGCTTTACCAGGAATGGTAACAGAGCAAAGACTGGCTTCTTTGTGGACTAAGTTAATTAGACATCTTGATGAATCACCCAGTTCCGTCTGCAAACTGCCAGCAAGCCAGGGGTTATCTGATAGGCTGGAGCCCATACTTATGGATCACTGCACTGTCTCAAAGTCACACTGATAGCTGGAAAAATTCCTCAGGTGCTGCCAAGACGGTATTTCATAATCTTTATCTAACACCTACGGACATAACAAGTCTTTGGTATCATTTCAAATCAATCTCAGCTGCCCAGTCAGGCAATCTTGAACTTCTCCACATGCGATGTCCACTCCATTCTCTGGCAGGTTCTGTATGATGCTGCTTATTGCCCCTATCACTCGAGGACTCAATGCTTTCCTATACCTGCATCTGTTTTGCAGCTGTTCTTTTACCAGTCATGTACATTTCTCTAATTGGTCTGACCTTTCCTCTTGTACCTGCCCATGTTACAAATTCCAAGCTGAAGTCACTAAATAACCCCATACAATGAACAGCCTTGCTGGTCCCTCTGTCTGCTGCCTATGACTATCAGCATGTCCCTTTGTTGCTCAGGGTGTTTAGCTGCTCTTGTAGAGAAATTTCAAAAAAGAATTAGTCGTTATTTAAAAGTTCAGTATTGACAAGAAAACATTGCATTGACCCTAATATGTTGTCCATCTCTCTGACCAGTTTCTGACTTGTTCTGTATTTACTGTCTGAACGTCTCTAATCTCTCTCTGGACTGCACTCCTTGTTTGATATTACAGTTCTCATCAAAATACACCTCACCTGGGTTTAAATTAAACAACAAAAAATGCCATCCTGCTAGCCAGATCCAGAATCAGCAGATGTTGCTTCTACCGATGGCGCATTTGCTGGATGACAGAAGCTGGAGGTCGTCCAGGTTGGACCATTGGTGCTGTGCACTGCAGTGTTGGAAACATGTAACACATCAAATGGCCTTTGCCATCGAGCTGCCAGGTAGGGTGGATGATAATATCTCCGGATGAACGCCCAGCTGCCAGGATTGAAAGCATGCCACAGTGTCTCAGGTTCCTTTGGCAATGCTTGATGAACCGGTGAATAGACACAACATACTACCTTTACCAAATTCTAACCGCACTACGGTACAGCACCGTCAAGCAGATGCATGTTCGTCTGTTTCAGCAGAACAGGTGGCAATTCTGCTAAGCACATTGGTCGGTCAGTGAGGATCTTGCATGTCAACCAACGTAGCCTAGGGTGGACTTCCAATATAACACACTTGAAAGGCCAGGACAATTATGTCCCACCAGGTGTCAAAAAAGAAATCTGAAAGCACACTTGGTTGTTTACTCTTACATTATGTGTCTTTTATTTTCATTCTTGTACTGTCCGTATGCTTTTTAGATGCATTATATATATTTTTGCCATTTATTTTCTCTACCTTGGTAAAATAATGATGGATTTCTGTTTATACGGAGAATTAAATTCAGAAAATTGATGATTTGGTGTTGATTGTCAGATTCTTTGTACACATATTTCATTAAGAGAGGATTAAATGGCATAACACATTCTTTAATCAATGTTTTTGAAAAACGTTTTTGAACTTCTGTTTTCCAGTGGGGACACTTTCCATTTTTATGCTGTTGTAGGTGATGCCTATACTGTCATGCCTTTGGTAACTGTAGCAAAATGCATTGAGTTTAGGCGAATGATCCCAAGGGTGCTGGTCAACATTTGTTCTGTTGGCGAATGTCCCAAGGGCGTTAGTCAACATTTGTTCTTTTGGCAAATGATCCCAAGGGCGCTAGTCAACATTTGTTCTTTTGGCAAATGATCCCAAGGCCGGCGGTCAACATTTGTTCTTTTGGAAAATGATCCCAAGGGCACTGGTCAACATTTGTTCTTTTGGAAAATGATCCCAAGGGCGTTAGTCAACATTTGTTCTTTTGGCAAATTATCTCAAGGGCGCTGTTCAACATTTCTTCTTTTGGCAAATGATCTCAAGGGCGCTGTTCAACATTTGTTCTTTTGGCGAATGATCCCAAGGGCGCTATTCCACATTTGTTCTTTTGGCGAATGATCTCAAGGGCGCTGTTCAACATTTGTTCTTTTGGCGAATGATCTCAAGGGCACTGGTCAACATTTGTTCTTTTGGAAAATGATCCCAAGGGCGCTGGTCAACATTTGTTCTTTTGGCGAATGATCTCAAAGGCGCTGTTCAACATTTGTTCTTTTGGCGAATGATCTCAAGGGCGCTGTTCAACATTTGTTCTTTTGGCGAATGATCTCAAGGGCGCTGTTCAACATTTGTTCTTTTGGGGAATGATCCCAAGGGCGCCGGTCAACATTTGTTCTTTTGGCGAATGATCTCAAGGGCGCTGTTCAACATTTGTTCTTTTGGCGAATGTCCCAAGGGCGCTAGTCAACATTTGTTCTTTTGGGAAATGATCCCAAGGGCCGCGGTCAACGTTTGTTCTTTTGGAAAATGATCCCAAGGGCACTGGTCAACATTTGATCTCAAGGGCGCTGTTCAACATTTGTTCTTTTGGCGAATGATCTCAAGGGCGCTGACCAACATTTGTTCTTTGGCGATGTGTTACTGTTGACACATCAAACTTTGCTAACACAACGCATACACTTAGCTCGCGTGTTACGGTTCTGTACGTTTCAAGATATTCACGTGGATGATAGTAAGTGAACGTGCACTGTTACAGAACGCCCCTTTCCAGAAAGCAACATTCTTGTGGCCCCTTTACCATTTTTTAGGTCTATTTGTAGCTTCCCATTTTGCTTCTATACATATATTGGTTTTAAACGTCCCATTGTTCCACACTACTGCAATTCCAACAAACCTCCCCAAAAACACCCCTAACAGTCAGTAGGTAATCTTTTCCCTGTCACTCTTCCCTTTCCGGTTAAATTCTCTAATTTTCAAGACTATGCCGATCAACCCTGGTTTCTTTTTCGGCATGTTTGGTTCCTTCTTCAGTTCCTGTCTATCTTTTCCCTGCCTTATTATTTTTCTCAACCTTTGCCTTCTATTTCATTTTGTAATTGTGTCCCCTCTTAATCACATTTTCCCAAAATGCTTCAACTGAGTCTTTCACACTGCTATTAAGATCACTCCAATGGGTTTCAATTAGGGCTCCTACCTATTTCTTTTCGAGCTCACATGGTTTTGAGAGGAAGTAGCCTGCTACTCAACGTACGCTATGCATGATGAATCTGAAGGCTGTAGATACCCAGGCAATTTATTGCGAGCATTCCAGAGTGGTCCATAACAGAGCAGACTATAACACCGGAAAACAGTGAAAAGATTAAATAAATATGTAAAGACTAGTGGGGTAAGTGGTTAAAATGGGTCGGGATGGGTTTGGGGTGGTTTTATAAGGGTGAAAAATGGGGGTTTTGGGGCAGGACCCCCACCCCAAATAAAAAATAAACAAATTGGTGTTTTGACCGTGATTAAATATACCACTCTGTAATAGTGGTCGGTAAAATCCCATATAACGGAATCTGAGGTGTGATGACACCAATTGTAGAAATCTGCCAATAAATCCAATATAGGAAACCAGACACCAGCAGCGGAGCCAGGAATTTTCTTTACGTCTCTGCCGAAATAGAGAAACTTGAAGAATGACCTCTTCCCGGACAGAGGCCCCTGAACCCTGGGCAGAATCCTCTAGTTTAATGATTTAAGTTGGTTACATTAACAACGAACTTCCTAGCAGATCATGAGAGACATGGCTTAACAGAACCATGCTAGGCCTGTACAGTTCCTACAAAATCGCCTTCTGCAGCGGACATCTCCACCATGCCTACCAACAGGGGTCATAGGTAACAGACTCCTGTTGGTGTCTGGCACCCCACACGACCACTACTCTGGTTCTCATGAAAGAACACCATGCCTTATTCCAGTTCTCAGGAAAGGCTGCCTCGCCCTCAGATGCGTCACACCTCACTGGCCGCTCCTCGAACCAGGGCAGAGATAAATGTCACATCCGCACAGCCTTACAGGTTTGCAAATTCCTTTCAGCCAATCATTTTGCTACAGGACTTTTGCCGCATCATATTCCTAATTAAGGCTGTGCTGCAACTACCCATGATACATGCACGGTCAGAATTGAAAAGAAAACATAAAAACACTGTCAGTTTCGACCAGACTAGAAAGATGAATGCAGAGTGTGTGTGTGTGCGTGTGCACGAGTGTGTGGGAACAACACAGCATCTCTACATGCAATGTAACTCCCACTATTCCTACTCAATCCCCAGGGCAACAATTAACGCAGAACCTCAGTGATTCGGTGTAGGCAGCGATAACTTTCAATGATGGATAAGTGCTTTGGAATCACTTGGATCATTTTCAATCTGCCATGCCTCGCGAGTCGACCGCGACGCAGAACTCCGCAACGATTAGCTGCACCCACGGATAGTACTCCTGGAAATGGCAGTATGGCAACCAAAAATAGCTCATGCTCCTCCATGGGTTCTCTTAGGGGCAAGCGAGTTATAGGGCAATCCCCTAAGCTCGCCTTAGCAAAATGCTGCTGGCCTCCACCTTGCTGCTGAGCCGTGATACTCCCCAGTGGTCTAATTAAAAGACACCGCGGGGATGGAATAGTTCATGATTCATTCAAAGGTTTCATGGCTTTCGCCTCTGAGGTGCACAGTGTGGCAGTCGTATCAAGAAGCCCCCGACTTCATCTCCTGACTCCTGGCTCCGAAGCATTCGATTTCAGATTTTCAGATCTTCTTGTGTCTATAACCCACCGGTTACATGTCTTTATAATGACTAATTTTATAACGAATGCACATCTAACGAAAATTTGCAAACAACAACACATAATTTCTTTTTCTTTTTTTGGGGGGGTGGGGCTCCCCTCAAACCCCTGTTTCCCACCCCTAAAAACCTACTCCAACCATTTCCCCACAAGATGTAACCCTTTGCCCCAATCCCACATACATTTTTGTTATGTTTTTCATTATAAGATCTACATAACATTTTCGTTAGAAAGACTGCACACCTAACCCAGGATGGGGATAGGATGCAACCTTGTTCGAAGCAGGACTAAACTCCGTATACAATACAATAATGCTTTACTGGCATGGATTACGAGTTCCAAATGTTGGGAAAGAGTTAGCAGGTTTATAGGATTTGCAATCGTTTTGCATAAATATATAATTTACTGGCAAACAAAATAGCACTCTTGGCGCTCTACCTGGAGCCCTGCTACTCAAAGCCAATTCACAAGATCAGGAGAGGCGAGGCATTGCAAAGGGCACACTCCAAGTGGGCAGTGCCAGGGCAGTAATCCAATCTATGGGGGGGCTGCTAATTTCATGATTTGCATAAATTATGCTAGTGGTTTCTTGTGCAGCAATCCATGGATATACATCAAACATAATGAGGACCGCTTGATAAATGATGCAGAACATAGAGCGATAAAAAAAAAGGCCTGGGATTGGTCCCCGTTGTCATCTGACCTGAATGTTTTATTTCCCGCCACTGCTCTGCTGATGGATTGCAGAAGGACCTCCGTCAACCTCAGCAAGATTCCGACACAAATGCAAAATAACGCAACAATGCACATTTCTTCAGAAGGGGTGGATGTGGAATCCCTGCAGAACAAATCGCCGGCTGTTGGCTCAGTGGGTTAATGCATCTACTGCAGGTGTCGGACCACATGATCAATGATTCGAATTCAAGCAGGTCCACTCTGAAATCCATAAAATGGGTATCCTTGAGTTGGGCGACCATAAGCTTATGTTCTCATATGTCATTTACAACGCACCTGTACACAAGTGTTTCTAGGCGTGAGAAAATAAGGCGCGAGATTGCAAAATAATGACTCTTGTTGCCAAATAATTCCATGTTTTACTTTGTTGTTTGTATTTATTTCTCCCGCAATATTCTGATTGTTATATTTTGGAATTGAATTGGTCCTGTTGCTATTTATTCTCCTCCACCCTTAACGCCAAGAAAATGCTTGTTTTTGCACGCCATAGCTTGTTATGGCCCTCTTTTCATTTTCATGTCTCCTCGTTTCCGTCCTTCACAGCAATAGCACCCTTCCTTTTCCATCTAGTTATCCCCCACTACCTCCTGACCGCCTTTTCCTGTTGTCCCTCGCCTAACCACATTCTTAATCTCTGTGCTGCTTTTGATGCAAGCTCTTGCACTCCCAGTTACATTGCTCCCCACTGCTCGCCCTTCTCTAATAAACACAAACAGAGGACTATTCATGCTAAGGGCTGTTTTCTATGCTGACTGGCACAGAATGAAGAGCTTGTGTTCCTCTCTTTGCCACCTCGGGTTTGTTTTTCATTTGGAGGAAATGTCAACTTTTAAAAAATGTAAATGCATGGTTTATCGCAAAGAAATAATTCTAATGAATATTATTTCTCTCAAGCGATGGCTGCGGACTCTCAAATGAGAAAAAAACACAGAACAGGTTATCATGCCATGTTCTTTCTAGAGAGGGGCACCTGCTCCCTTTTTTGTATTCTCACTCCCACATGCAGTTCAAGCTGAAATCCAAGATGGCATAATAAATGCAAAGCCCAATCAGTCCAGTCAAGTCCACAACTGAACGAATGAGATAAAGATGGACGGTTGTATACTAATTGACCTTTCACAATTGACCTTGGGAGAATTGACCTCGGGAGAATTGACCTAATTTAGAAGGTCAATTAGGACATACATGCAGGGGGAAACCCCCCAGAACTCCCCCCACCCAATCCAAACCCCCGACCCAATCCCCTTATATTATTTATAATTCAAAGCCAACCCAATGCATATATAAAATAACTAAAATAATATAAAGGTGAATTGTGAAGAAGGTCATTTAGGACCACTATAATTAGGTCAATTGTGCAAAAGGTCAATTGTAAAAGGTCAATTTGGGTAATACCAAATGGACGGTTTGGCTCCGCAGCTTCCATCAATGCACAATAACCGATCTTTCCAGGTCCATAAGATAATAGCAACTCCCTTCTGGGCCACCTTAAGCCTTGCATCCTGCATGCAGACCTCAGAAATATTTTACCCGCCATTTCCCTGTCCCACCTAGATGGTGGTGAGACCCTCCTTGCCCGGGATTTACCCTGTACTCTGATCCACTGAAAGTTTTCTGGCATGTGACAGCCTTTCTGGTGAAAGATTTTAAGTAACACCTTCACACTCATCTTCCAGGTCTTCCGTGGCTACCCCCCCAATGCCTGCACCACCTTCCCGAGAGCTTGTATCGGGGAGGAAGGATAGCTCAGGGGCAACACTTTTGTCTTGGAAGAAACACAACGGAGCACAACACAGGTTCAAATCCCAATCCCGCGCTTAAGTGCGTTATAAATAAACAATTATATTGTGTTATATTTTATATTATCAATAAAAGGCAATGACAACCGGCAAATTATTCACCATCTCAGGAGCCCAAGATGCTAGAAGAAGAAAACAAGCAGGTTTTCTCATACTTCATAGCAATACTCAAGTAAAACACACCAACAGACATCATGGTGGCACACTCCCACATATACCTCAGGACGGGTCAGAAGATTCTACTCCTAAACAGACATGTCCTCAGCTGCTGGTCGCAGGTCTGCAGTTGTACGATTTCACATCTCCAACCTTCTATAATATATTGTATCCTCCCTTGCCCTATTGTAGAGTGCCCCTATGAGTCCCAGCTAGGTTGGTGCTATGCAAACCGCTTTTCATATAGCATATGCATACATAGAATTTAGTCTTTGTATAGCTCTGCGCTGTGTGTCATTCTTGGATTATCCCCTGTGCTGCATGACATGTAGAAAGCACTTGCATGGCAAATGGCATATGCAGACTGGACACATGGACCACCTGATGAATATTAATGTGAGTGATTTTGTATGTGCAACTCATCGTACATGGCAGTGAATGCTGGAGAAGTAGCCTGCAAGGATAAGGTCTCTGACCTTATATTCCCATTAGGCTTCACAAATCACTTTCCATTGTTGTGAAGGAATGCTATCTAGCAAGAAGTAGAAACCCTAGGTTGTTCTTATTTTAATTTATTACCCAATGAAGCAGCCAATTCTACTTCAAAAAGGCTGGTTTGCTAACCAGACACCCCTTTTCCCAAAACTGCATCCCAAAAGCATAGTGCCCGACCGTATCAATATTCTGATCTAGATTACCTTCTCTCCAGTGGCAGAGAGCAGGTTCAAAGGTCACAGGTGCCCTATTGACAGCCCTGGGGCCAGCAAAGTCAGTTCAGCAAAGAGGCTGCATTTAAATATGTACCTCTGTTCCAAAACCACATCATTATGATGAACTACCATCCTGGTGGCAGTTTCATCTTTCGGAGTTGGGGTAGCGGAATTTCATACTACACACCCCTACGGAGGACCTTCATAGCCACACAGGATTAGGAAGTGACTTCTCCCTTGAAAACCATGAGGAGCGCATAAATGCGGATGCCAAAGTGCAGTTGCTGCCTTTGGTGCTTTGGTGCTTTGGTGCTTTGGTGCTGGACGTTGGTATTAGATGTATGCACTATTGTCACTACCGCCATGCGGTAAGTTACTTCAGTTCTTTTATAAATCACTCCTGTTAATTAGAAAATGACAGCTCAAAAGGCTCTCTGCTATAACTTATGCAGCGGCCCTGTGAATAATTCAGAACCTATGTCATCTGTAGATCCCGACATAGTAGATGAACTATCCACTCAAAATCGTCCATGTCAATTACATACTCAGTCTTTTGGGATACATAACCAATGGGAGATGGAAAATGAGGATAACATTACACCAATCTTTCCATTCGTTCCCGCTCCAAGGTAATCTTTTAGCCTTTTCACAGCTCCCCACCAATTTCCTTCCATTTGCTCGAGAACATGGCTACATCAGAAATCCCAACTGCTTGCCCTAGCAATGCGCAGTGCCGGATTATCCATTAGGCCAAGTAGACACCGGCCTACGGGCGCCACTCCTTTCAGGGGCTCTGTGACAACGGATCAAAATAAAATGGTGCTGAAAATTTAAAACGTATTGGGAGATCATTTACGAGTGGGAGGGGTCTCAACATTTGGACTGCCTAGGGGCCTCCACGGGGTTTAATCCGGCACTGGCAATCTGGCTAGTTAGAATTTGAGTTCGGCTCCTACAACGGACATCGATAACAAGCAAGAAAGAGCGCAGGTCGATCCTGAGGATGATTCATTCCTACAATTTTGTGATAGAAAGAGGGAACTTTAAAAGGCAACAGTCATCTCTCTAACACACCTAATGTACTTCTGTCTTCTTCTTTACTTACTAATGGAGACCATGTGAACCAAATGCTGTCTATCATAGATCCAAAGACGTCATTGTCATCTGCTCTAACTTTAAACTCAATGGCTGCCCTAAAGGTGGGATTCCAATCATGAGTTTGTTCGTCTGATATCAGTAGCTCAGTCAGGTATCCAAGTCCTGCTTTTTACACCATCATACTCTCAGGAAATGTCTGGAATATGTCACCTCTCAGAAGGTGCATTTGGTAAATGCATGTGTCTCCAATCACCTTGACGTCTGTACAGTACTATATTTGAGTGATGCCAAGGATCACTTGGCACAAGCTTGCAATCTCTTGCACTCCCATTTTCATTGAATGATTCTTCGCTTGTTCCCTGCTGCTGGCCCTTCTCTAATAAACACAAACAGAGGACTATTCATGCAAGGGGCTGTTTTCTGTGCTGACTGGCACAGAAAGAAGAGCTTGTGTTCCTCTCTTTGCCACCTCGGATTTGTTTTTCATTTGTAGGAAATGTCACATTTTTTAAAATGTAAATGCATGGTTTATCGCCCCAGCCGAGGAGATAGATCTGACACCAACTCTGCTTGGAGAAGCGTCTGACCGTCAGAGAGTTGCAGGTGGATGAGTGGAGAGCTCGAAAACGAAGATGTTTTGGAAGAGAAAGGTTGAGGTAGAGTGGTCCCAGCCCCCAGAAAGCCTTGTGAGTGATGCAGAGGGTCTTGAAGATGATTCTTGCCGCCACGGGGAGCCTGTGATGAAATTTCATAGTTAGAGAGATATGGTCCATGGGTTTGAGGCCAAAGGCAAATTTCGCAGTCCTGCTTTGGATACGTTGAAAAGGTTGAAGAGTAGAGGCAGGAAGATTTAGAAAGAGGCTGTTGCAATAGTCCAGCCTAAAGATGACCAGAGCTCTGGAGACCGTGAGCTTCTGGGGGAAAGTGAGAAAATGAAGAAGGGATAGTTTGACTTCTTGGAGACGTCAGAGATGTGAGGGTTCCATGTAATAATGTCGCCACAAAAATCTCGCCATGCAAAAATATCGCGGAAAAATGGCAGTTTTTTGTGGTGACATTATTTCATGGAACATGCGGGGGACACCCCCGCAACCCCTAAATTGCCCCTGTCCCCATATATATGGTCACCCATATAACATCGCCACAACCTTTTCCCGGCGATATTATTTACGGCGACCATATATATGGGGATAATATTACCTGATACCGATGTGAGGAGAGAAGGAGAGGGTGGAGTTGAAGATCCAGTCACCTTAGCATGGCAATGGTTTGGCTGTGGGCCTCGGCCTGGCTGGAGTGGCCAATAGTTTATAGTGTGTTGTCTATGCAGATAAATGTAATGGAGGTGACACTCCATTGGAAGATCATGCTTCTGTATGGGGTCTGAATCGCTTTCAAACAGTTGCCATACAGGTGGATGCGTTGCAATTGCAAGAGTCCAGGTGCATCAACATTGCTCCTGTAATAAAGGAAGAGGGAGTTGGCTCATGGAAATAGCCGAATGCAGAGTCTGAAACCTGAGAAGGACAATTTGTGTAATTTGCGGTACTGCAAAATGTATCCAATAAACAGTGGGTGGCATTTGCTGAGAATCCAGCCCTTCATGATTTAGGAACTGCCAAGTAGATATCACTTTTATAGAGCGCTATGAGACTATGGATAGCCACGCGTGATGACGCCCTGGACTAAGTGGGGCAGGGCTAGAGAAACAGACATTACTGACAAATGGGATAGAGCTTGGGACATGGTTATGAAGATTAGTAGGAATGCTGCATTTAAGAGGATCCAATGAAATTATTTATACAGTATATGTTTGATCCATACATTTAAATATGTTTGACAACACAAGGCGGGCAACTTGTGTTGATGCTCCGGGGCCACAGCCTGATTATTTTCACTTGGCGTGAGGTTGTCCCGCTGGGGTTTTGGGAGTCAGTGGCGTTCCTGGTCGCAACGATCACTGGGCACAGAGAGGGCCTGATTCTCCCTACTGTCGTTTGGGGACATTGAAGTGGATAAAAGAAGAACAAGCAGCAGACCGGTCCATTAACGTGGCCCATGAATGCTGGCAAAGAAGAGGATGGCCTCTCTTGGAAATCAAGCAGGGCACAAGTATGTGAGGCCTGCTTTAAGGAATGTATAACCTGAACTAAGGCAGAACTGGCAATTTTGGAAAACATTAAAGCATTTTATAAGGGAAGGGGCCTCACTGGAGGAGAGAGGTCTGCTCAATGCTTTCACAATGTAGTCCAGGTACATATCAACCATTTTATGTGATGCTAGATGATGAAGAGAAAATTAGAGATTCTGCCTGAGATGTAGGGGTTTCTTGTATATAAATAATGTCATGGTTTTAGAACACGGCACACTCCCGCCAGGGACTCCTTCCCCTGACGATGAATGTGGCGCACAATAAAAACGCTTTTTATCTTTAATAAACCACAGGTTCTTTATTTGAGTTGGCCCACAACCTGTCTCGCACCCACCTTTTACAAACACCCTGTGTCACAATGGACTAGGAACCAGGCTGGTGTGTATGAATAAGACATGTATTAATTTATTATTTAAAAGCAAAATTAAACAATTTTACAACAGCCACCAACGTTGTGGCACACAATGCAATGTTTCCTACAGAACAATTGGTTCACAAATCCTACACAGTTCCTATGAATCTTTAATGTCAAACAGGAAAAATAGTTTTAAAGCATGTGATAGCACTAGAGTTAAGCACTCCCCTTGCAACAGTCACCCCAAACATCAGCTAACTTAACTGCCTTTGGATGGGAGGCAGTGCCAGGGAGTACAGATAAAGAGAGAAACATTGGATTTGTAATACAGTCCCCCAACCCAAGATGGAAAGTCAGAAACAAAAATGAAAACCTATTTTAGGAGCAAAACGACAGAATCAGCTTTTGCTTACTATGCACACAGCTACGGGACAGACTGCAAGGAAATTCATGTTGCTACACTGCAGGAGATAGGGAAGCTTATAGACTACTAATCCGCACACAGAACAACGTGGCAAAAGGTAGGAAGATCAATTTTGGGAAGAAAGCAAATACAAAAGAAAAATACACACGGGGATGGAATTTCGTTTTTTACACAGGATTTGTGATGACAGGCAGATAAGGAAAGGTATTAGCTGTCAAAATCGGAAATCGGTTTTCAGGGACACTGACAGAGGTACATAACAGAGTAGGATGCTAGGCACAATGGATTGTTATAAATGGGACTACAGTTCAGGTTTTCAATGGGACAGATGCAAGTTAAGAGTTCATGGGTTAATGCACACAATACATGGGCACATTCGGTTTTAGTGACAAGAAGGCTAATTCTTAGAGACTATATTTTAAAGACTATAGTTATTAAAGAAAGAAACTAAGCACAAGGGAGTTAATTTTGGATTTTAACCAACTTACACCGTGAATTTCCTAAGAGGGGAATTAATTGATTTACTTCAAAATATGCTAAGGATGTACACAGAAATCTGAGATTTATCACAGGGAATAGGCTAACATACTCAGGCTAAACAAATTCTTCCATGGTAAGGTGAATGAATTATACTGGCAATTTGGGGACTTTCAATGGGATTTTCTATGGGATTTTCAACAGGGTTATATTGCAAAAAGGAAAGGGGTATGCAATTTGGGACTGGGGTTGTTTGCTACATACAAAGTAAGCCTTGGTTTGGGATTCTGGACAGCCAGCAGGATCTCAGGTCCCTCTGGACAGCTAGGGCAAGGTTCTGGTATCTGCACTCTCATGGATAGGATCAGCTGGGCAAAGGTTTAGTCTCTGCACTCTCTTGGGCGGATCAGCTAGGCAAGGGTCTGGTCTCTGCACTCTCGTGGAGGGGATCCGCTGCTTCCTTCCTCTTTCTCCTGTCTCGCTGGATTCTTCTGTGTGTATGGCTGATCCTGTGTCTAGTATAGTCCCCCTTATGTAGCCCCAAATGACCTCAGTCATTTTACAATCTAGAGGAGTACTATAAAATTACCCCTAGCACCAGGATTGGACACTCTATCGTTCCTCTCTCCACCCAATGGCCTTATTGGTTCAGGGGGAGGGAGAATCATTTCTTTGTTTAGTCATTTAGGACAGTTCTTTGTTTCTCAGGTCCACTTTTTAGCAAAACTGAGTTATGCATCATAACTTCAAACTTATACTAGCCACCACCATGAGAAGTAGATAGGCAGTTTCAATGGGCCACAGGGAATTAGACAGTCTGGTCGCCAACTCCATGTGAGGTAGCATAGCCTTTGGTGAATTTTTGTCCTTTTCATGAAATGCATAACTGTTATAATTCTGCAAATAATTCAACATGTTCATAATCTCATTTCCCATTTGTCCACCAATTTTCCTCTTCGTCCCAATTATGCATCAGCCAGAAACGAGTATTTACTGGCCATTTCAGTCTACAAACGGCTAGGTAATTGTATTTAGTCTCTTAACATTTGCCTGGAAATTGCATGGGGAAATAGCATAAAACATATTGTGTTTCTTATTCTGAGTGCTGGGAAAAATGCTGAAATAAAAAAACTATTTTAATGTTAATTTGGATGATCTGTCCCATATGGGGGTGGTGCCTCATCCCCCACAGCAAACTGTCTCTCCCTGGCTCAGCTTGTAACAAAATCATTTTATGGCACCCTTTGAAGTTTGTCAATTGGTCCTTCAGAGTGGGTGCTGGAGGAACTCGCACTTCTTGGTCAAGCATTAGCCCCACTGACTTTCTTTCTCTTCTCTGCTAGAGCTGCCTTCTAGTCTGGCAGAACAGGTAATTATCACATCCTCAGCCACCTCATATGTCATTGCGGAATAGTTCACTTATAAGTGTGACTTCCAGGAAGAGGCAAGACTTTCAATTGAGTTTTTCCTGCCTGAGCAATGCTGGTTTTACTGGTATTCCTGAGACTCTGCCAAGTTGACTGAAGTCTTGTGGGGGTAAAAACAAAATATACATGGTCAGCCTACCACCCCCAACATATTCATTGACAACTCTGTGCAAGCAAAGCTACTCTCACACAGTGGCTTTTAACCGTGTTTTTCATTTTTCTTTTTTACACGTGTGCAAGTGTATTTTATCTAATGTTTGAGATGCGGTTCTGTGAGTCATGGGATACGTTTAATTTGTTCTTCTTAAATAAGTTCGCATTTGAAATTGATCCATAGACACGGACGGGAGACCCTCTGTGCAGGGTTCTTTGATTTGACATGGGAGAAAAAGCCAAGCCATTTTTCATTCATTTATTTGCAGTGTTTCAGAGTGCTACCGTTCCCATGAAAGGAAAGCAAAAGCTGAGTTGGTTGCAATGTGAAATCCTTGACCCCCATGTGAATGAACAGTAAGACAAGGCTGTTTTCGGATGTATTGCCTAACTTTTTGCTGCAGATAACCTTGTGGTATTTCAGATGAAGAAAAACAAACGTAGGGCCATCTTGAATGCAGTGCACAACTTTGGTATTCAGATGACAGAGCAGCAAATGTAGAGCCATTTTTTCAATGCAGTGTTCAACTGCTTCCTACACATGTGCCAGGGAACAAAGCACAGCCGTTTTTGGTGGCACCGTTTAAATGCATTTTTTAGGTGAAGGGGATTTCTGCTTAGGGCCTTAAATGCACCCCACAGTAGGAACAGACCAGGGACTAGATGGGACTAGGGAAAGACCTTTTATCAACAGGGGTGCTGTTGAACTTGAAGAAATAACACTAAACATGGAGCAGGTTCAGCGATAACAGTCTATGGACCCAGTGGGGATGCAAAGGGGGATAGCGGGATCTTAGATAGGAGGCCTATACCTGTATTTTGTGGACTCACCAAAAAGACTGAGATTAAATGACCAAATGGGAGATTTGGCCGAATTTCCGCCGTTCGGATGGGGGCTGTGGTGGTGTCCCCCGCACCCTTGCTCACTATATTGTGAGTGGGGGTTGTCGGGTGTGCCCGGCAGCCAGTCCCAAAAAAAGGAAAGTACCTTGTGGCTCCGGCTCCCAGAAACAAAAGTGAAAGGGAACAGGGATTGTAGGGACACAGAGATTCGGCAGCAAGGTAAGTAAGGGGGTGTTGGTGAGGGTGTGGGTGGGGACAGGGGCCAAGTCAGAAATGTTCAGGGGAGAAAAGACCAAAGGTAATTTCAGAAAAATAATCTTCAGTCTTTTCTCCCTCGAACATTTTCATCTCAGGCTTTCAACCCCGATCCCATTTTGCTTCTCATGTCTTTCTATGCTTCTGTTATTGTTGATTGTCACTGATTGCAATGATGTGGCCGATCGGGTACACGAGGTTAGTTATAAGAAAAGCATTATTATTCTAGGAATGTCACCCCATTATAGTGGCATATTCACAAAAGTAAGGAATTGTACATGTAATGTGGAGTAGGCAATGCGTACATTACACCTTGTGGATGTAAATTATGACTGGAGATTGTATTCACAGAAAGCCATGTGCAAAATATGTTTAATTTACGGATGTCAATTTGATGTGTAGGTTGTAGGAATTTAAAAAGAAAGTCTTCTTATGTCAGAATTCGTCCTCGTGCATTCTGCCTTCTATGCATAACATATATATCCAGAAAATTACAGAAAAAGGAATTTAGAAATGTCAACTTTCTTTGGTTTATTTAGTTTTTCTCCTCCCTACATATATATTCCCATTTGCGTTGCTCTTTCCTGCAGGAATTCTAGCGCTGTTATGCATTTAAAGTGGCCGTGTGTTGCACCTTCCTGCCTGGTATAATATGTACACAACTCTTTAACTAGTCCATATCTGCTGACATCCTTACACTTCCTTGCCCAGCCTTGTAGGTGTATTTATTTTATTTATTGAGCGATTTCGTCCCAAAGCGAGTTAACAAAAATATTGCATTGGTACAGTAAACCATGACAATGATGGTAAAATCAACAATCAGGAGCTAAGCAGAGGAAATTGAAAGAAGAAGTTGTCGTTTTAATTAAGAGCGAAAGATATGGTGAGTAGAAGAGGCACGGATCGATAGTGAAAGAGAATTCCACTGCTTAGGGTCAAGAAGTGAGAAAAAACGGAATTGAGAAGAAGCACGAGGTGGTTTAAGAACAGAAAGAAGAAAAAGAGATTGAGAACGACGAAAATGAGGAGAGTAAAAAGAGACTAGAAAGCAAAGATAAGAAGGCGCAAGACCGCAAAGAGGTTTACAGACAAAGCAAAGGAGATGACAAGAAAAAGCCTTCTTCCGATTACTCTTCTCTGCCTATTGCAGTTATGTTTACTCAGTCACCACATACCCTGAGGATTGGCATCCAGGTTTGTGAGCAGCCTACTTATCATAACCTTCTCAAACCTTGCCCACAACATACTTTGCATTGCCTGAGCACATCACGAGCCCCTCCACACCAACACTTCACATATGCACTCACAACACCTCAAGTCCATACATCGAGTTACCTGTTCTAAATACACACCGTTCCAGCCACAGCACACTGTACCACCCCTCTCCTATATCACACTATTCTCCGGTCATTTCCTTACAGCAGTCTAGGGGTCTGCATTCCCTGGCAGGGACTGAATGCTCCTTATTTTGGACAAAGGTTAATGCGCACTGCGGTGGGGAACTGGTAATATATAAACCAATCGGTAGTAAAAAACAATAAGCCTTTTGGTAGGTGTGCAGCGTGTAAACAAATGCACGTCCTAGCTGAATCACTTGCAAGTAGATATTTCACTTATAAGGTACCAGATGTAAGAAAAGCATTGAAAGTACTTACTGACAGTCCATGCCCAGTGTGAGGGTGTGAGGGTTCAGCAAGGTTTGCATTTCCTTCTCCTGACACGCCCCTCCAAATGGCCAATTACCAGGCCCAGAAGTAATGGGCCTGATTCTGGGAGATTTTCAGAGGAAGAAATGTTTAGATGCCAGTGGCCATTTCAAATGTGCTTTGGTTACTTTGCAGCTGATTGTAAAAGCCTAAACATGGACCCAATCTGCGTCTGCCCGGAGCCTCCACGAGCTGCCTCTGAGCAAATCTTTGTGAATACCATTTGCACGTCAGCATCCCAGAGTTGCTCTAGACATCCCGGCAATACCTTAGCGCTCGCCCCTGATATCTGTGTGCAGCCTGCTATGGCAGGTTCGAATCCCGGCATGGTCAGCTCAGCCTTTCATCCTTCCGAGGTCGATAAAATGAGCACCACTCTGCGGTCTCATAATCTCTTCTGTTATTTGAGGGCTCTGAGACGTATTGGTGTATGGCACAATATAAGAACTAAATGATTATTATTGCTATTAGTTTTAGTCTTTGAGAATCTAGTATAAGGCATCAGGTGCTCACATGCATCTCCTCACTTGTTCCAATGCAAAACTTTGAGAATCAGGCCCATTGTATAGGTTTGAATATATATATTATGAATTCATAAGTCACACTTAAGCAGATGGCAGCCACTTTCTGCGACTTGCACGTATGCTGTGTTTAATTTTTCTAGGTGTCAGCCTCACTCACTGCACTTTACAATTATTTCATTTAAATACGCAATGATTTATCTTGTACGTATACACTATCCATGAATCCGTGACAGCAGGGCGCAGGCCCACATATTTGGGTCGCAAAGCAGTTTCCTGGCCATTTGGCCTCAGTTCCTCTGTGATATTTGTTTTTACTTATCCCCTTTAGGAACATGCCTAGTCTGACTTATTTTGGTTGATTCATAATTTGTTAGGCCCATTTGGCAAATAATTCATTTAGTTCATTTCTGAATTGAACTTTCTTAATGATGTGAGTAGAAACAGGTTGCAAATAAAATTGCTTCTGACTTTTATATTAATTAACTATGGCACAGCTTTCAATATTGAGTCATTCCCATCTGACTCCCTAATTCCAAAGATTGGAAAGTAATAATGTGTATGTCTTGGTATTTGGCTAAAAGCTGAAAATGCATGAACATCTCTTTGTTTTTGACAAAAACTAAATCCATCCCAGTATCTAAGGCCAAATAAGCTGATCACAGCGATCCAAGACTAACATATATTTTCTAAAGTACATTGAAAATATCATGAGGGGGTGACGTGTCATTAAATTTATGTGAAGGCACTGGTATGCATTTCTACCACCAAAAAAATAACATTATTTACGTGCCAGTCCTCTTCCTTTGACGGAAAACAAAAATATAAAAATGACTAGTGTTAAGTATTTCAATCTGGCGATACACCCTGGTCTCAGCCTAGTATGCAGCGCACAATCGGAATGCTTATTTTATTATATATATATAGGTTCAATATTTTGAGTGATACACCACTCATACCACGCCCCTTTTCAAATCCCCGGTCACGATGGACCAGGAATCAGACTGGTTGGTAAAGGTAATATTTATTTATTTATTTAAAATTCAAATCAAACATATGCTTTTTAATATATGGGGCAGCAATCACCAATGTGGTGACAATGACAGATAAGAAGGTATGTAATGCACTTAAATTTACTCTTTAGCAACACAAAATATAAAACACCAGAGAAAAGAACACTTTTGGCTTGTTTGGAAAGATAGCACTTAAATTAGGATTTCCCCCTTGCAATATTCCTCAACCCACAAATAAGCAATTGTAAATAGATATAAGGAAGCAGCAGGTAACCAGGAATAAGGAACAAGAACCTGAATTTGAATCCAGCCTTCCCTCCCCAAACAAGAGAGAAAAACTGATTCGAAACACTACTGTTTAAAATGCCATTTCGGAAATGGCTGAATAAAACACTGAAAATGTGCAAAAATCTCTAAATCAGTACACATTTCTATGGGAGCAACATTGGAAAGATACTAGCAGTCATGAGCAATAGTTTGAGCAAAAGTAAACAATTTTAATTTGAATGGAAGGTTGGAAATAATTTAGGATAAAAATAACACATGTAAAACTTTGCAAAATTGTTGATTCCCGACTTAAAATAACCAAACGGTTTGAGTTGGGGTGTAGCTATAGGTCTTAGGTATAATACAGAATTGAAATTAGGTCTCTAGCTATTAAACTGAGAAAGATATGCAATGTTGAATGAGAGGCGTTTTTAGAAAAATCAGGTGGTGAAAACAGAAAAGAAACTCAGTTTGGACAAGAAAATGTTTACTATACTTTTACTCTAGACTAGAGCATGCAGGCTAGAATACCAAAGAGGGACACAGTAAGCTCCGGAGTTGATTCATGACTTCAACCCCAGATCCCCAGCACCCGCCCCAGTGGCACCAGTTAGATCACTCGAAATAGGATTGATAGTTTAGGATTTACACAAGATAAAATTACTAAAGAAAAGGGCGTTTAGAAAAATAAATCAAAGACAGGATTGCAATAAGGATTCTGACAAGGTTACAAGTTATTAAGGTAAGGATAGGGTGGTTTAGAGATTGGGATAGGACAAGACAAGGCAAGGTATGCTATGGTTTTCTATGATTCCTATTAATACTTACAGTCCACTTTAATTTAGGATTTTGGACCGTCAAGGGTTCTGGTCATCACACGGATCGGGTCTAACACAGGACAGCCGGGCAAATCTGGCGGAACAAGATCAGCTGGGCCGTTCTGGTCACTGGACTGCACTGGACTGGTTACTGGATGCTACAGATCAGCGGGATGGCGAGTTTGCAGGCATGCATCTAGTAGCAGAAAGCCAGGCTGGATCCGGATTATTCCCTTGGGGTTTTGGGATTTTTAGCATTTGAGGCCTAGCTGAATAGGGGTTCAGCAATGCATAGGCCTTGGCTTTGCAATGAAAATCTGGAATAAGGATGTCACACTCACCTGTGTCTCTGCTGGAGCGATGGATGAGCCTCCCTTGACCCCGAGTTCTCACTTCCCCTGTTTTCACCCGGAGGGATTCCTGTCAAAAACAAGATATACACTCAGACCTGAAATCGCCTGATTCCCCTGGACCCTTCCCTTCATTTTACAGTGTGCTGTGATGTCCCCTAAGGGCTTACCTTGATATTTAGTAAGGTGTGCACTCCATCTTGCATTCACAGGGGCGCGGATCGCTCATATGAATGATGCCAATGTCTGTTGGCTAAGTTCAGATGCCACACGCTGTTATATGCTTTCACAGCGAGGCCGAGTGTTCAAGGTGCCAGGTTCTTCACTGGCTAGAAAGTCTTTTCCACAAGTAAACGTTGCGCTGCGAATGTTTAGTGTCCTGAATTGTCTGTATTATCTTGTTTGCCAAGGTATTTTGTGGGTGAGTAGCGCTGCGTGTAGAAGTCAGCTGCTGGTAGTTAAGCGCAGCGTCTTAAATTCGAACGCGCCTGGTAATGTCTCTCCCTTTTCCCTTGCAGGAGTGGATTAAGTAATATTAGCGCCTCAAGTCCGGGTTCAGCGCTACCAGAGACTTGGTGCTCTGGTAAGTTTGCATGGAGGCTTTGGTAAGTATGCACTGTGTTATGAGAGGGAGCGCAGTGCAATAGTCTCCGCGTTATTGGGTCGAGCGCAATGACTAATGTCTCTTCTTTGTTTTGCAGGGGTTTGCGCGCTCGTACATCTGACCAGGATTCCAGCGTCGCGGGAAGATTCAGTGAGTATGCACAGCGTTATTGAAGTGCGCGTGCTGACGCTGTTCTTCTTTGTTCTTACAGGTGCCGATGTTGAAATCCCCTCTTGACCGGAGATAGCTGCGGCATGGAGAAAACACAGAGTACCTGTAAGCAGATGCAGAATGATCCAGAGCAGCTAAGCAGGAGCGGGAGGATCCGGAGCAGGTAAACAGAAGTAGGATGTTCCGGAGCAGGTAAGCAGAAGCAGGATGATCCGGAGCAGGTAAGCTAAAGCAGGATGATCCGGAGCAGGTAAGCAGAAGCTGGCTGATCCAAAGCACAGCAAGTGTGTTGCTGATGCAGCTCAAAGTAAGCAACACAAAGCACCAGAAGAATCTTGGGTGTGGCTTATATAGCCAGCCACACCCAAACACTAGAGAGCTCATGAATTGTCATGCACTTCCTGTTTGGCAACAGGAAGTGGTAACCAGGAAGTTACTACAAACACTAGGAAGGAATTAAGTGGAGGTATCTGATATGGGCTTTTTGTGAGCCTATGCCAGGCCTGCCAAGCCTCCACCCAGCTTGCACCAACTACCTGCCTGGTACCTATGACAAAGGATCAAGCAGGATGAAGAAATCAGGAACAGGACGCCATCCAGGAATTCAGGTAAAAAGTCAGGAATCAGTGTGTGCCTGTGTGCTGTCAGGTGCCCCTATTTATTATGCAAGATGACATCACTACAGTATATGGCAGGAACAGGTTTACTACCCACACCCATAATGCTAAGATTTGGCAAGAGCATAGTTTCCGCCTTGCCCACAGCTGATTGGATCACAGAAAAAAGATGTCATGTTTATGGGTGACTTTTACAATGTCTAGAAACTTCCCCTAGCTACTGGAACCAAAATCTCATTTTGCCATAAATCCATATTTATGCAATTATAATTATATCAGATACACAGGTTACATATTTTGTGCGTCATATTTCAATCCAAACCCCAAATCTGTGTGATCTGGTTTTCCTGTTCTGCTACATTTTGGAAATTTTAACCATGAAAGATTTGTCCTAAAATTCCACACTTTCGTAGACAGATGCACATTTACCCCTACAATGTGTGCACAAAATGTTAGGTTCGCAACATCAATACTCTCCCCGTAATCTGTCATTTTTAAAATCATCTGGTCCTTATGCAGTAATGAGTTCTACCAAGGTTCCAAAGAAAGGGCATACAATTAGATCTAGAACTACAAACTTTTCATATATTTCCTCATTCTTGCTGCAAAGTTAAACCTCTTTTAAAGTTTAGTTATAAAATTGCCTTTGAAACCAAATGTCACTTGATACGTTTTTTTTTCTTTCCCCAAACTGCAAGCAGCTGTCAATTCCTTTGAAGCAGGATGAGGGGCCGCTTTCTTGATTGAAGTTTTTATTACCCCTCACACTTGACAGGTGAGAGTCTCACCCTGCTATTGTCCCAGCCTGGAGCAAAGACGAATGTCTGATGAGCTTGGGAAGTCCCTTTGTCCTTGTGCAGTCAAAGTCCTCCAAGATAGCAATTAGTGCTCCAGAAGTTTATGAGGTGTCACCCTTTCTCAGGGCTAGTAACTGGCAGAGCAAGTTTTTTTTTATATAGTTTGGCAACTTAGCCTGAGTTTTAGCTTTTATTTTCTCATTTTACATCTTGATTAAACCTATGGAATAAAACAGTTTATAGGTGCATTTTTACCAGCAACAAATCCTTTTACATTTCTAAGTAATCAGGCCTTCACACAACAATGTACTTTTAAATAGGTGATTTTCTCTCTTCAGTCAGAAAAAGCACATTTTACTATTTCTTTAAATTCAGTTTTCATCTCCAGCAAATACAAACTTTCTGCAGCTATTGTTCTTTTCTTGAGTGCTGGAGTTGTTTTGCAGGATGGATACATTTAACAGGCATCTATTTAGGGTCTTTCTCTGAACAGCTGATTCTTGATACTTTTGCAAAGAAAATAGATGGGTTTCCTGTGTAAAGTGAAAACAAAGCCCCTGGTTGATTTTTCAAAGATACTTTTGACAGGAGCTTTCATTCAAATGAGGCCTGGTTCCTCTGAGACACAATTAATGATCCTGGGCATGGCTTGGCCTTTTTAACCACAGTGGTTCATGAAAAAGTAATGAATTTAGCATCAAGCAGCACTTTTAAGGTTGAAAGATGTAATTTTAAAGAGGCATTTTGCGTTTTCAGCAAAGAAATGCTGCCTCTTTCATTTCACTCCATGTTAAATGTTGCGGAGCAGACTGGCACCTTCCAGCAGTGAGTACTCTGTTCCACCCCACCTGAAATGTGTGTGGCAAGGTGGTGCAGCCATTTACTGGTTGTTGCAAAAATGCAGTTTAGAGATCTTGGCGCACACAGGAGTCAGCACAGCCATTTTGGTGTCTCTTGCCCCAATCAGCAAGTGATGTGGTAAGGCACATCTGAGTGGGTCAAGATATCGATTCCCTCCCCCCGACTTCATCTAGACTTCCAGTCGTGGGGGAGTCGGGCAAGTGGGATATTTTTTTGTTACTTGAAAAAGCAGGTTCAGTCGGGTATGAGTCCTTCTTCCATCAGCGAACGATGCGACACACTCTCCTCGCTGCTTCTGGTTGGAATGTAGAATGATACCCCCAGCCTTCTCTCAGGTTTTCTTTTCTGGTGTGGAGCGACACCCCAGCTTTCCTTGGGTTTCTCCTTCCGGGTCCCCGAGGAGGTCCTCCTTGGTAAGGACGGTGCAACCAGTACAAATCTATAAAACAGAACACAAACCGGTTGAAACAATTTTCCACTAACTGTCCTCCAATCGGGATGACAGCACTGGGATACGCGTGCATTCACTGACAACTGAAATATTCCTATGCTTCAGATGTTTCCCCCGATGGGTTTTCTGTAGGCTCCTCTATTTGCTGCAAAGTGTGCCTGGGGTGGCAACTCTTTAACTGATTGATGTGGACCCACTTCTCTTCTGTCAAATCACCTTTCGGGATGCAAATTCTGTAGGCGACTGGTGAGATTTTGTCCACAACTTCAGAAGGTCCCCTTCAGGTAGGCAAAAATGTGCACTCTTTGGTTTGGTTCCCTTTGAAATTGTACAAGTAGACCCTGTCTCCTACTTGGTATTCATTTTTTGGTTGTCTTTAGATCATAGTGGGTCTTCATGCTGTCTGCAGATCTTTCTAGATTCCACTGAGCGTATGCAAAAGCATGTTGAAGGTGTTTTCTCAGTTTCTCAACATACTCATGAGTTGTGGAGGCATTTATCAATGTCTGCTATTGTGTTCTATAGAGCAGATGCTGGGATACCACCATCCTTCGTCCAGTCATCAGCTCAAATTGAGACATCTTAGTTGCAGAAGAAGGGGTATTCGGATGTCCCAACTTGGCCCAGAGTCTGCCAAAAACGTTTTTAGTATGCTCACAATGGTTTTATTGTACCTCTCAACTCCACCACTAGAGGACCTCCGGGATGCAATGTGTAGTTTCCTTTTTACCCCGAGTATCTCCCACATCTTTGTCATCACTTCGCTGGTGAAGTGACTACCTCGGTCTGACTCAATCCTTTGGGGTAGTCTGAAATGCGAGAAGATGTGATTGATCATCAGGGCAGCTGCTGTTGCTGCCTTGCAATTTGGGGCTAGGAGACATTCCACCCATTTAGTAAACAAGCATGTTACGGTTAACATGTACTTGTTCCCCCTGGAGGTGCGAATCACGGGCCTGATCAAATCTACTTGTAAATCTGACCAAGGCAATGTCATCCACCCCTTTTGGAGGGGCGCTCGGTGTGTGAGTGATGTTGGCTGAAATTGTGCACACACAAGTATGTGTTGAGGACATGCCCCATGTGTGGCCTTTATGCAACCGCTCGCAAGATTTCTAATGTAGTATGAAACCCCCGATGATCGGCTGTGGCCGCATCGTGGGCATGACTTAGCATCAGGCTTCGGAATGAGGTAGGGACCACCCACTGATCACAGCCAGATATGGATCTCCTCACCAACAAACCGTCTTGGATTCGGAACATTTTTGGACATTTCATCAACACTCTGAGGTCCTCTTTCCCAATGCAATCGGTATCCATTAAGGGAAACTTCTCAGGGTCCTCAATGTGCTGATAAAACTTACCAATGATTGGATCCCCTTTTTTGAGCCGTGATTAAATCGGCATCTGGGGTCTCCTTACTCCACTGGGCAGTTGAGAGTTCATTGTGAGCATTTGTCTGGGACTTGGTGATAGCAGTGACCTGGATTTCCCCCAACAGAGGCTCAATCTCAAGGAGATACCCTTGGATGGCTCAGGTTTTGGCCAGCTGAACAGCTAGGTCATTTCCAGTTTTGCCTGGTCCCTCTATTCTGAAATGACCCTTGATCTTTTTCTAGTAGATGATCACCCCACTAGAGGTGACCAGATCATCAATATTTTGTATTAGCTTGCCATGCTTGAACGGTTTGTTGTTAGCACATAGCATGCCTCTGGTTTTCCAATTAACCAGGTGCTCCACGAGCCGTTCTGGACATAATCTGATTCAGTGATTATGACCAGTTTGTGGAGTTGGTGTTGGATGGCAGTGAGGATGGCTTGATGAACTGCCATCAGCTCTGCCACCTGACTACTACAGGGACACATTTTGTACCCAGCAGAGGCTTCCGGGGCATCATTCACCCAGGCATTCCCAACGCTGGCCACTAGTTCCTTTTCCCTGTTGTTGTCAACATCGTAGGAGCACCCGTCCACATAAACGGTGGGCATTCCCTTGTACTTGTCTTCTTCATAGACTTTGGCCCTCATTACAACACCGGCGCTAAACCATGGCGCTATTAGCGCCATGGTTGGTGCTGGTGTTGTAACGAGTCCGCCATGGTGAAATGGGGAAATACCACCCCATTCCAAGGTTGGAGGGGCGGTATTTCCCCATTTCCCCATGGCCCTTCCCCATTCCCATTTTTGCCCCATAGGGCTCAATGGGAATGGGGAAGGTGGCAATTATGGTACCGCAAATTGCGGTACCTTAATTGCCTGCGAGGTCCCTTTGCAGGTCCCTACTTTAACGGCTGGTCCAGACCAGCCGTTCAGGTTGGGTCCCGCAAAGGGACCTCGTAGTGAGGTGCTAAGTGGTTAACTGCGCCGTAGCCTTTTACAGCGCCGTTAACCACTTAGTGCAGGGTCATAATGAGGCCCTTTGTGCGGGGAATTCAGGTCCGCCTCCATGTTGTCCTGGGTTTTAAGACTTTCATCCGCGAGACAGTATTCTCTGGCACAATCATACAAGTCAGCCAGACCTTGCGCGAGGGGACTCTTCTTGTTTTGGCCATATCTGACCTGCACAGGAAAGCCTTGCATTGACACAATCCAGGAAGTAATTCTGGAATTACTCACTTTCTACTGTAATTGGTCAATCCAAGGAGGCTGCTTATCTCACGCAGAGTTGTGGGGTCTTTTAGTTTTAGAAGTGCTTCCACTTTCTTTTCCTGGGGACAGAGACGCTCAGGAGTTATCTCATGCCCCAAGAAATTGACACGGGTCCTGCACCACTGTGCCTTTTGGAAGGATAGTTTTGCTCCGGCAACCCTCAACTAGGTAAGAACATAATGGATTTCCACTATGTGTTCCTCCACAGTTGAGCTTTTGATCAGAACATCATCTATATAGGCCAGGTTACCCCTTTCACCCAAGTGGGGCATGGCCTTGTGTAAGATACTGCTGCCCCCCGAAGGTAAAGGACAGCTTGTATTGGTCCTCCCTACTGACAGGTCAATGGCAGTGTATAACTTTGACACCTGGATCTGGGCCTGCCCCATGTCAATCTAGGGAAGGGGCCATCGGGACATATGGACCCATTTGTTCAGCTCCCTTAGGTCAGCACAGAGTCTCCACTGGCCATTTGGCTTTAAAATCCCCAGCACCGGATTATTAAAGGTGCTATGGACTGGACGAATTATCCCACGGACTCAAGGTTTTTGATAATTTCCGTCAGGGACTCCATGGATGTGAGAGGCAAGCGGTATTGCTTCACAAACACTGGAGTCACACCAGGGTCCGTGGGAATTGTTGTTGCGTAGATTTTGGTGTAACCACAGTCATATGAGTCCACTGCAAAAAGATCTTGAAAATCTAAGAAAACTTGTTTCAACTTTTGCTTTTGCTCCAGAGTCTCACAGGCATCAGCTAGGTTGACTCTCTCTTCAACCATTTGCCTGAAGCCTGGAAATACTTCTGGTTTGGCTATTTCAGTGGCCTCCTCCAGCTGGGTGGAGAGGTCCCTGGTTAAAGTATTGACCTGGACAGGGGGTTTCAGGCAAGGAAGGCAGTCCTTGTGGACCTCAACAATCACCTCATCCCTCCTGATGTCACAGGTCACCTCTTCCTCACCATGAGGGCAGGAAGAGTACACCAGGAAATTCCCCCCTTGCCGATCAGGGTGAAGATCCTGTCTGGCATTATGTCATTGTCGCTATCATTGTCAAAACAGTCATTGGGGATTGGTCCTATCAGTTCATTACCTAGATCTATGGAAAAATGTCAGTCATCAACCGCCATTCTAATAATGGTGCCTGCGCTCAGAGTGATACTCCTAAGGTCGCTGTTATCCATCAACATTGGAATGGTGTGTGTTCTACATTGACTAATGATGTTGGGTTTAACACCAACCCTTGCTGTTGGAGATGGGCATTGAGGTGAACATATGTGTCAGGATTTTGTAGTTTCTGACCTCTTTTAATTTTAATTCAAGTGGGAATAGTCATGTCCATCCAGGGATGGTGATTCCCTCTCCAATTTGAACTTCAACTACATACGGCAGCAATTTGGCTGACCGAAATGCTTTTTCTGAATCATCAAAGTCCATGGGATTACCCCCTAGTCGGGACCAGGCTTTGTAATTGATCCGGTCCAAATTAATGGCGAAATGATTGAGTATGTCACTTCCTAAATAGAATGCAGCAGGGACATCTCGCACGACCCAAAAACTATGTACTATGCTTTTGTTGCCTATAGTAATTTTAAGCATACACCTACTAGGCAGGAGATGCTTGGAATTGGGAGTTTCCAAGGCCCTTTTCACACTTATTAATCAATTTAAATGTGGGAATTGGTGAATCTTTTGGGAGTTTTCGGAACATGGCTTTGCTGATGAAGCTCTTACCGGTGTTCACGCACACTCGGGCGAGAATAGATTCCTTCCCCTCATTTAACTAAATAAGGATGAATAACTGTTCCCTAATTTTCTGAATGTCAGCTACATTTTGAGCTGGTTTCTCATCACTCTTGACTATGGAGTTGGGATTTTCCGATTGTGAATTAGTATAGAATTTCAGAGTATTTCCTTCCAGTGTGGAATGCCACTTGAAACTGGAAGGAAGGCTGATTTTCAGAAATGGAGAGGAGTTCCCATCACCAGTTTGTTGTCCTACAGCAATTACTGTCACGTCCGGTATTTGGTTGTTCTGAAAATGGAACCCAATATGATCATGTTTTTGTTCAGCCATGGGGCATGTGCCATTTAAACTAACATGGTTGACACTATGGGACTCATTACACGGTAGGCGGTAAACCATGGTGCTCTTAGCACCATGGTTGCCGCCGGTACTATACCGGTACCACCATGGAGGAAAGGGGAATTACCACCCATTCCAAGGTTGACGGGGCGGTAATTCCCCCTTTCTCCATGGCCCTTCCCCATTCGCATTTTTGCCCCATAGGGCATAATGGGAATGGGGAAGGAGCTAATTACGGTACCGCAAATTGCCGTACCGTAATTAGCACCAAGGTCCCTTTGCGGGTCCCAACTTTAACGGCTGTTCTACACCAGCCGTTAAGATCGGATCCCACAAAGGGACCTCGTAGTAAGGTGGTAAGGGTTAACGGTCACCGGTACCCTTACCGGTGAGCGTTAACCCTTACCGCCTACCGTGTAATGAGGCCGTATGTTTTAATTTTATTGGCTGGTTAGTCTGGGTCCGGAGGACCTTGTTCACACAGTCCATTAGGGGTGACAACCTTCGCAGGATGTCATTCCCCAGTAGACAGGGTGTGCCCTCCGGAGTCACGACTATGACCGGGTGTTTCAACTTGTGTTGCCCAATTTTAATTTCCAAATCTGCAGTCCCCTCAACAGGAATTTCATTCCCATCGAAGTTCTGAAGTTGTCCAGGAAGAGGCGTGAGAGGTATCTAGTATCTCTCCCCCCTTCCTAAATTCAGCTGATCAAAGGCCCTCTTTGACAGAAGAGTTGCTTGGGATCCAGTGTCCACCAGTGCCGACACTGTACACTGTCCTTGTACTTGGACCAGGGCATAAAATCTTCCCCCCTTCTCCTCAAGGGGGAAAAGATAATGTGCATTTTGGGCAAGTTGGTTGGTCAATTTCCTGATTCTTGACTCTGACACAGGGGTAGTTTTAGCATTATTCTGTGTGGGAGCTTGGGAATCTGCAAGAAAAAAGTGACAGTTGGATATTTGGGGAGTTTTGAGGTCCCCTTTTTCTGATTCTGCCCCCGCACCCCTTTTCGGAGGCAGTCAACAGAATAGGTTTGGACAGTGTGGTTTCCTAGATTATCATTCTGGGGTTCAATGATGGGCGATTTTGACTCAGTCCCCACATCCCCCAAGTCTTCCTTCGGATCTCTTGGGACCCATTTTTCTTTGGGAGGAGTTCCCCCATCCCTGAAGGAGAAGATCTTTTTCCCAGAATCCTCTAAGGATTCCTTTCCCTCAAATTGGAGGACACTAACCTCCTCCATAAAATGTTTTTTTTGGGTTCTTTATTTCTCCTACCCACCCTCTGTTCCTTGGGTGGCCGGTTTTTGGGGGCAGGAGATTTTTGTTCCGGTTCCTCGAGTTTACATGGGCTTTTCATGAGTGAGGAAGGAAGCTTCCTCTAAGGCTTTACACCTCCCCTCCCCCGTGCCTCCTCCTCTGGAACCGGTGAGTTGTCCGGGTGCTCTCCCCATCATTGTTCTGGAGTACCAGACCCTTGGTTTTTGGGATTCTGAGCCACCATGTTCATTTGAGGTTTCTGTTGAGCCCTCAACATGCAACCCAGATCCTGGGACAGGCTCTGGACCTGGTGCTCCAGTTGGGACACCCGTTCTGGCTGGTACGGGTGAATCACGGGAAGGGTAACTATCCCTTCTCCCATAGCACCCTGGGTTTGGAGAATTTTGGTAACCCTCCACCCTTGGCCTCCCCTCTCCAGGATCGGGCTGTCTGGGCTCTGGAAAGGGGGGAAAGAAAAGAGGGTTGTTCTGTAGGTTGGGGTTTTGAGGGTAACAGGGAAAGAAACTCAAACCGGCATTTGGGGGATTACTGCCCTCCTGGGGAAAGTTAGGAGGGAAGTTTCCTGGGGTGGTACCTACCTGGTTTGATCCCCCCCTTTGGGCTGGGGGAGTCCACACATACCCCAGGATGGGTTTGTTGCCCTGTATCGGGGGCTGATGTAATCAGGGCAGTTAGTGGTCCCATTTGTGGGATTACCACCCTGACTACCGCCTGTCTGGGATTGGCCGAGGGCCTTCTGGTTCTTTGATTGGATGAATTTCGTACAGGTATATTTTTAGGCCCCCCTTCTCCAGATCTAAAATGGGGGCAACTTTCACCTCCGCCACCTTAGCAGCAGCAGGGGTGTTGGCTGGTTTGAGGTTTTTGTTGATGTTTTTGTTATCTGCCGGTTTATGTACCTCATAAATGTGGGTCGCCTGTTCTGTGACCCAGCCCAGTGATCTCTTCTCATGAATGTCCCTCACCAGCTGGGTCATTAAATATTTGGGGAGTGCATGAAAGAAGGTGGTGATGAACTCCCAACTATCTGTGTGCACCTTCCTGGTGGTCTGCGCAAAGGCGCGTTTGAGTTCCTGCACAAATTCTTGTGGTGCCTGATCTTCCCCGCACTACAAATTGTAGGCAGCCTTGCAGGCCTCTTGAGGGTTTCTGTGTGCAGAGAAATGTTTTAAGATGACTGCCCTATAGGTGGACCATCTTGAGTGGTTCTGATCCAGTCCAGTCCCGCAAAGAAACTGGAGTATTCAGGGGAGAATTTCAACTTCACAACCTGTATGCAATTCTGGCTGTCCTTTATATGAAAAGTGTCCATCATTTGTTCATATAATTCTAGGTGTTCCCAGATAGAATAGTTTGCATTTTTATGATATGGAGTTATAACACTCCTAATGGCCTTGATCTGCCTAAGAGGATCTTTTTGCATAGCTCTCTTAATTTTGTTTGACTTCTTGGTTTTAGTCACCCGAGTACACTTGTCCTCAGACTAGAGGAAGTGCTACTGAAGGTGATTTCTTGATCCTCTAGGCACTCTCTGATTCTGCACGCTCGAGAAGGGCTTGCAGAATGCTGGGCCTAGTTCCCCTATTTCAGTGGTGCTCAGAAGAGTCTTCTGACTCTCCCCTGCTCCAAGGATTGGTGGAGTACCCCACCCCACCACTGCCCTAACTGGGTAGAGGTCTTCAGGATACACCTTTGGGTCTTGATTTCCTGGAGTTCCCCACCAAATTTCACAAACTGATCTTTTGGAAGGCGGTATTTTGTGGGTCCAATTCCCTGACTCTCCCCTCATAGGAGTCTTCCTGGTCAGAGGTATCAGCCCTAACATTTGGGGATCTGTACAGGGACGCCCGTCTATCAATTTCTGGGGGGCGCTGATCTGTCAGTCCCATTTTACCAACCCTATTGAATTCTGCCATCCCCATGGCTCCCGTTTCACATGAGCCAGTAGACATGAAGCTGGCAGTGTTCATGGTATTGAAGGGGTTTGAGTCCCTGAGTAGAGGGGTCCTTATGTTATGATAAGGGGTTGCTCTGTCCCTCTCTAACTTTTCTTTTTCAGCCCCTATTTCCTGGTGATAAGCAAAAATCTGAGCCTTTTGTTCCTCTATCAAGGCCTTACTGGTCTCAAAGATTCGCTCTTGCATTGCTACTTGTTGGCGGAGCCCATCATTCATTTTCACAGAGAGCCTCATTGTATCTCTGCGCTTCCTGCATGGTCTGGGAATACTGGGACAATTTCTGCTGCAGGAGACTCACTGCCTGAGTTTTAGCATCTTTGGTCTGGGTGTTCTCTTCAAGAGCATCCTCCACCTGTCTGGCATGCCCCGGTAGCTTCCCATACTCTGCCTTTAATTCATTGAGCTCCTGGAGGGCCAGCTTTCTTCCCATTAACTCAGTTTTTAATTGGCTTACTTCCTGGCCTAAGGCATCTCTCTCTTAATTTAGGGTGCCCTTCTGTTCAGCCAGGTCATTCCTTTTTTTATGGCATTGGATTTCTGGCTCCTCATCAAATTCTGTTTGAGAGTGTAATAATTAATTTATTATTTTCCTCTTTCAAGGTTTCTATCTGGTTTTGTAGGGTAACTATCTGTTCTGCACAGGCTCTATTGTAATTTAATTGTTGCACCAGTTTCTGTTGACTCTGTTACAGAGAGTCAACCCTTTCCTGACACTCCTCTTTTAGTGCCTGTAATTGGGTGTCTTGCTCTGCATTCTCTTTCTGTAGGAGAGCCAGATCGTCTTTTAATTTTGTGACATAATGTTTATATTCTGCCTCCAATTCTTGGCTCTTCTGTAACCTTTGTTCTGCAGAGTCTAGATCATTCTGATTTCTCTATAGTAATTCAATTTGATTCTGTGCCAGAACTGTTTTTCAGCATGTTTTTCCCGTATCACTTCTATGTGGAGGTATAGGTAGGCCTTAATTCTGGCAATTTTGCTTTGCTCCTCTTAAATTTTTGGGGCCATGTACAATTCACTAAGAGCTTGGTGTAATGGGCCCTTGTCCTGCCATGTATCCAGGTCCATGGCAGTGACTTGTTTCTGTGATTTCCCCAGCCAGACATGTTCATTCTGTTCTGGCCACTCACCCCTGACAAAAAGCTTGCGCAGAATGTGCTCCCTAGCCATTTTGATTTCCACTGGGATCGCCATTTTGGAAATATCAGTTTCTTTATTAATTATTTTGGGATTGATTTACTTTTACTTTTACAGACAGGCCTGGTTTTGGAGTATTTGTTTTGGGAGGCGCTTGTACAGTGTAGTACGGTACACCAACCAAGCAAAGTGTCACTACCCTGCAGGTTAATCCGCTGTGCCAGACTGTCACGGGTGGTAATCAAACTCAAAATCCCAGGCGAGCCCCCAAATCTGTTAAGTATTTCAATCTGGTGAAACGCCCTGATCTCAGCCTAGTATGCAGCGCACAATCGGAATGCTTATTTTATTATATATATATATAGGTTCAATATTTTGAGTGATACACCACTCATATCACACCCCTTTTCAAATACCCCGGGTCACGATGGACCAGGAATCAGGCTGGTTGGTGAAGGTAATATTTATTTATTTATTTAAAATTCAAATCAAACATATGCTTTTTAATATATGGGGCAGTAATCACCAATGTAGTGACAATAACAGATAAGAAGGTATGTAATACACTAAAATTCACTTTTTAGCAACACAAAATATAAAACACCAGTGAAAAGAACACTTTTGACTTGTTTGGAAAGATAGCCTTAAGTTTGGATTACCCCCTTGCAATATTCCTCAACCCACAAATAAGCAATTCTAAATAGATAGAAGGAAGCAGCAGGTAATCAGGAATAAGGAACAAGAACCAGAATTCGAAACCAGCCTTCCCTCCCAAAAAAAAAAACAGATTTGAAACCCTACGGTTTAAAACGACATTTCGGAAATGGCTTAATAAAACACTGAAAATGTGCAAACATCCTTAAATCAGTACATATTTCTATGGGAGCAACATTGGACTGTACTAGCAGTCATGAGCAATAGTTTGACCAAACGTAAACAATTCAAATTTGAATGGAAGGTTGAAAATAATTTAAAATAAAAATAACACATGTAAAACTTAGCAAAAATGTTGATTCCCACCTAAAATTAACCAGGTTTTGCCTGGTTTTGCCTTTCTGCTACATTTCGGCAATTTTAACCGTGAAGATTTGGCCTAAAATTCCCTGCAAACTGTCATTTTTTACAACTTCTGTTCGTTATGCAGTAATGAGCTCTACCAAGTTTCCAAAGAAAGGGCATAAAATTAGATTTAGAGCTACACACTTTTCATATTTTTCTTCATTCTTGCTGCAAAGATAAACGTCTTTTAAAGTTCAGTTACAAAATAACCTTTGAAACAAAATGTCACTTGATCAGTTTTTTTTTCTTTTCCCCAACTACAAGCAGCTGTCACTTCCTTTTAAGCAGGATGAGGGGCCTCTCTCTTGATTGAAGGTTTTATTGCCCCTCACACTTGACATGTAAGAGTCTCAGCCTGCTATTGTCCGAGCCCGGAGCAAAGACGAATGTCTGATGAGCTTGGGAAGTCCCTTTGTCCTGGTGCATTCAAAGTCCTCCAAGCTACCAATTAGCACTTTCCTGTTCCAGAAGTTTATGAGGTGTCAACCTTTCTCAGGGCTAGTAACTGGCAGAGCAAGTTTTTAAAAAAATATTTTTATATAGTTTGCCAACTTAGCCTGAGTTTTAGCTTTTATTTTCGCATTTTACATCTTGACTTAAACCTATGGAATAAAACAGTTTATAGGTGCACTTTTACCAGCAACAAATCCTTTTACATTTCTGAGTAATCAGGCCTTCACACAACAATGTACTTTTAAATAGGCGATTTTCTCTCTTCAGTCAGAAAAAGCACATTTTACTATTTCTTTAAATTCGGTTTTCATCTCCAGCAAATACACACTTTCTGCAGCTACAGTTCTTTTCTTGAGTGCTGGAGTTGTTTTGCAGCATGGATACATTTAACAGGCATCTATTTAGGGTCTTTCTCTGAACAGCTGATTCTTGATACGTTTGCAAAGAAAATAGATGTGTTTGCCATGTAAAGTGAAAACAAAGCCCCTAGTTGATTTTTCAAAGATACTTTTGGCAGGAGCTGTCATTCAAATGAGGCCCGGTTCCTCTGAAACACAAAGAATGATCCTGGGCATTGCAGGGCCTTTTTAATCACAGTGGTTCATGAGAAATGAATGAATTTAGCGCCAAGCAGCACTTTTAAGGTTAAAAGATGTCATTTTAAATAGGCATTTTGGGTATTCAGCAAAGTAATGCTGCCTCTTTCACTTCACTCCATGTTAAATGTTGCAGAGCACACTGGCACATTCCTGCAGTGCGTACTCTTTTCCACCCCACCTAAAATGTGTGTGGCCGTGTGGTGCAGCCATTTTTTGGTTATTGCAAAAATGCAGTTGAGATCCCTTGGCGCGCACAGGAGTCAGAGTGGCCATTTTGCTGTTTCTTGCCCTAATGCAGCAAGTGATGTGGTAAGGAACATCTGAGTGGGTCAATGGGCCTCATTACGACCCAGGCGGTAAGTTACCGCCTGGGTCGTACCCTTACCACCATGGTGTAAACTATGTTTACACCATGGTGGATGGCGGATTTACCGCCCCATTCCAAGGTGAGTGGGGCGGTAAATCCCCATTTCCCATTTTACCCTTCCCCATTCCCATTTTTGCCCCATAGGGCATAATGGGAGTGGGGAAGGTGCTAATTACACCACCGTAAATTACGGTGGCGTAATTAGCACCATGGTCCCTTAGCGCCATGGATTTTAACGCCTGCAAAAAGCAGGCGTTAAAATCACCATGGCGCTAAGGGACCTTGTAATCAGGCGTTAAGGGTTGGTGCCGTTTACGGCGCCGTTAACCCCTTAACGCCTGACTCGTAATGAGGCCCAATATATCCCACAGTAGGGACCACAAGAAAAAATAAAAAAAATTAAAAGCTGGCACTTGGTACAACAAAAATATTTCGATTTGTGTTCCGATTCAAAGATTTCTGGCACTTTCATGGCTGCAATATTGACATGGAACATACCAGACACTATTAAATGTTGCTAGAAACCAACCTCAGGTGGATTCGAAATGGCAAACCTGTATGTGGCCTTCTCTTTAAAGTTTTCCCAACTCATTGGTCCTCATTACGAGGTTGCCGGTCTGGAAACAACGGTATCAGTATGCTTGGTGGTACCGTTGTTACCGGACCGGCACCGGCAAACTCTGAGTGGTGCTCGTGGGTGCCTTTCATTCCGCCAGGCCTAGCCTAGCGGAATGAAAGGCACCCACGAGCACAGCAAGCTGGCTGGAATACCCTGGTAATTGCCCATTCGCGGGTGCCAGATTTTCTTGCCGGTATGGAGGTAGCCTTACCGGTAAAACCAGCAAGGCTACCTCCAACCTCGTAATGAGGCCCATTGTCCAACCCCCACATATATGCAGCAAAAAGCTCTTAACAAAATCACCACATTAACACATACCAGCCCACACCTCTATGTTGACCAATTGGATTGCCTGATTGTACAACCAATCAGTGGCACAGCTGTCAAGCCAATAGGCAGGCTTTTAACATTGTGCACAATTCGAGACTCACAGGAACGATCAACAGCAGACTAGACTACAGTGCATTTGGGCACCACAAGAGAGAGGTAAGCACATCTGCTGAAGGGGAAACTCACATCCCCACTCCTGTCTCTTAGTTTAGTTTAGTTTAGTTTAGTTTAGTTTATTTGTAATGCACTCTGAACCCTTGGATAACTGGCCACACGACTTAGTAGAAGGTTACAGACATACAAGAGGATTCAAATACAGACGTGCAGGTCGACTTGGGGCTACAAGATAGTCGAGATGCAAGATAAGTACAAGAGAACATGAGTGCGAGTCCATTGGAGGTTACGGGTAGTCGAGATGTGAAATAAGTACCAGTGAGCATGAAGGAAAGGTACAACAAGTTACAGTTTTGGTGACAGTACTAAGCAGATAATGATACAATCGGTGAAGCAGAATAAATTAACAATGCGCAGAAGTGTATAGTATAGTAAGTTAGTGTTTCTTATCAAAGAGCCAACTCTTTACTTTGGCTCTGATGGTCCAGAAGGATGGTTCCGTTCTGATGGTGGTAGGGATGGAGTTCCACAATTTAGCGGCCAGTACAGCAAAACTAGCTCCTCCAGCTCTTTTCAATTTGAACCTTGCAATAGTGAGGCAGCGTGAGTACGGAGTTCTAGTGAGTCATTTGGAGAATTTGTCTGACAGGTACTTGGGGGATGAATTATACAGACATTTCTGAGTGATGACTAAAGTGAGGAGAGATATTCTAGCGCACACTGGGAGCCAATGGGCATCCTGTGTGAAACTGGTGATGTGGTTAGATCTGGGGATGTTCAAAGCAGATCTTGGGGCGTTATTTTGTAAGACCTGAAGTCTGTTGACGTTCCGTTCTGAGAACCCGAGGAACAAGGTGTTACAATAACCGATCTTAGATAGTACTAAGGCCCTGGCTTGCGTGATGCAGCTGTTAGGAGAGAGAAATTATTTGCATGCGTTAATAAGCTTATTGGTGTAGGCAGTAGCAGAAGCGGTGGCGCTCACCTGTTTCTTGAGCGAGTGGGTTGAGTCTAGGTAGACTCCCAGCGTTTTGATTTCCTTGGCTACTTTAATCGAGTTCCCATCGATGTCAAAGGATGTGTAACGGGGGTCTAGTTTGTTTAGCTGTACTTGGGATCCAATGATAAAGAACTCAGTCTTCTTGTCATTGAGGCAAAGGCTGCGGATCGCCATCCAGGCCCGGATCTCCAGATATATGCTGTTTTTCAGTTTAGAATCGTCTTCATAGCATCCTGACAGTGTGATGAGAACCTGTGTGTCATCAGCGTAATTTGTGTAAGTGACACCCAGGTTGTCAAGACGGTCAAGGAGGAGTTTCGTGAAGATATTGTAGAGTGTTGGTGAGATGCAATAACCTTGCGGGACGCCGCTCTGGATGCGGATGGGATCCGCTGAGGCTGAGGTTGCGCAGATCCGGTCATTCAATTGGAGAGGAAAGACTGGATCCAGTTAGTAGCATTGCTGGAGAAGGCAGCTGCTGTGGTTAGGTAATCTGTGAGGATCTGGTGATCCACAAGATCGAATGCCGCCGAGAAGTCTAACAGCAGGAGCATGGCCAGTTTGCCATTGTGCTTGGTTTCATCTATTTGGATTTTGAGATCCAACAAGGCTGTTTCTGTGCCGTGTCTCCGACCTAAAGCTGGATTGTCTCAGGCCCAGTAATTATCCTAATGATGTTTCTGGTTTTTTAGATAGGCCATAGTATTTTTAAGAGGAAGGGAATGGTGGTGATGGGCCTGTAGTTGACAGGTATATTCGGTTCGAAGTTAGGTTTTTTTAAAAGAGGCATAACCCATGTCTCCTTAAGGTTATTGGGGACTGAGCAGGTGTTGAAGGAGGAGTTAATGAGGGTGGCAATGAATGGTGCCAGGTCTTTGGTGCCTTCCTGGATGATTGAGGCCAGACAGACATCGCCTTGGCATCTGGAGGGTTTAAGGCCATTGATACTTTTTTCAACTTCACTAGGTGTGACTGGTGAGAAGGAGAAAGGTGGGCAGGATGGGGCATGAGTGTTCGTTGAGTCGGAAGGGTTGGCGCTATTGGTCAAGCTATTCTTTCTAGCCTTGATTTTAGTTTGAAGCAGAGTAATTTTATCGGTGAGAGCTTTTTGAATTTTGGCGCACCAGTCTGTGGGCCTCATTCCGAGTATGGCGGTAAGGGATAGCGGCCACCGCTAACGTGACCGGTGGCGGTAATCCCTTACCGCCATACTCCGAGGTTCCCTTTGCGCCCTCGCCCTTAACGCCTGCTTTGAGCAGGTGTTAAAGTCGAGGGCGCAAAGGGGCCTCCAAGCCAATAACGGTGACCGTAATGAACGGTCACCGTTATTTGCATCTTCCCCATTCCCATTAAGCCCTATGGGGGCTCATTTGGGAATGGGGAAGAGCCTTGGTGAATGGGGAATTACCGCCCCGCCAACCTTGGAATGGGGCGGTAATTCCGCCATCCACCAAGGCGCTGCCGGTCCGGGTACGGCGTCAACCAAGGCGTTAATAGCGCCATTGGTTAGCGCCGTACTCGGAATGAGGCCCTGTGTCTTTTAAACGGGCTTCAGTAGGTGGGGCTGGGGATTCAAGTTCTCTTAAAATGCTAAAGAGCTCATTGGTCCTAGATTTGGCGTTTAGTATTCTATTGTTGTAGGTCTCTTTTTTGGTGTTGTGAATGGCCAATTTGTACGTAGAGGCAGCAGAGGTGAAAAGCAACTTATTTGTAGGGGTTGGCGATTTTCTTCATATGGATTCAGCCGCTCTTTTGGCATTCCGGAGGATCTTTAGTTCAGGTTTGATCCATTTGTTCAGGTGAGCTGTAGGTTTGGCTTTTTATTTAACTTAGGAGCAATGATACTTATAGCTGAATCAAGTGCGTCGTTGAAGAGGTTGACTAGATTCTTTGAATCTAGTGGCCTCATTACGACCCAGGCGTTACGCCGGTACCTTACCGATTCCGCCATGGTGAATGGCGGAATTACCGCCCCATTCCAAGGTTGGCGGGGCGGTAATTCCCCATTCACCATTGGCCCTTCCCCATTCCCATTTTTGCCCCAATAGGGCTCAATGGAAATGGGGAAGGTGGTAATTACGGTACTGCAAATTGCGGTACCGTAATTACCTCTAAGGTCCCTTTGCGGGTCCCGTCCTTAACGGCTGGTAAAACCAGCCGTTAAGGGAGGACCCGCAAAGGGACCTCAGAATTGGGCGGTAAGGGATTACTGGCACCAGTTCCCTTACCGGTACCGGTAATTCCTTACTGCCCGGGTTGTAATGAGGCCCGAGGTCTTTGTAGTTAGATAGGTCCATGATATTGTGGATCAGTGGACGTACATTTTGAAGAGTTATGTTGTTATTATTTCTAGAGAGGATTTGGGGAGCGATGGTAGGAGTTAAGGTGGGGGGTTCATTTGCCTAAATGGCAATGATAGTCAGACCATGCAGTAGTTTCATTGTGGAGGATGGTGGTAGAGCAGTTGATTTCAGCCAGCCAGTCCAGCGTTCGACATTTATTGTGTGTGGGGCCTGTGGTGCGATGATTGAAGCCGAGTTGTAAAATGGAGTTTTCCAATGCAGTAGCATTATGGTCATTACGGTGATGGAGATCTAAATTAAAATCACCCAGCAAAATAATTTGCGGACATGGTTTAGTATTGTTGGTTAGCAGATTTGTAATATCTTCCTCGAAGGATGAAATGGGACCTGGAGGTCGGTAGATGAGATGCAAGAGGATTGTTTGAGTGGCTGAGAGGGGGAGCTTAACTGAGAGTAGTTCTGCCGACAGGATGCTAGCATAGGAGCTAACTCTAAGACCCAAGTGTGTTTTAGCTATGAAGGCTGCCGGAATCTCTGTCTGATCTAGTGATTGTGAAGCCCCCTGGGATGGCGAAAGGATAGTGCTGGGCCTGCAGCCTGATGTAACCAGGTTTCTGTAATGGCATGGAAGTCCAGGCCATTAGTTGAGGTGAGGTCAGCGACATCAAGTGCGTGGCGACTAGGGACCGTGCATTAATGAGTGCTCCTTTAATGGATAGGAGAGGTGTTTGAAGGTCAGACAGTGGTTGGGGAGTGGATAGCAACGGGCTGGAGTTAGCCGTAGTCTCCAAAGCTTTAGTTAGGCGGGTAGTGGGCTTAGGCATTAGCTGTGAGGTGTTAATATTACGTTTAGTGACAAGAGACTGTATAGGAGGTCTTGTGGGAGTCTTGTGATCTAGGAAGTGAGAGCCTAGTCTCAGGTTTCCGATGCTCACTGGGAAAGGTAACCATGGTGTTAGAGGCGAGGCAAAGAATTGGATCCATTCTGCAGGGCTAATTAGATTGTTTAGGCTGCCCGGAATTTGGTTGCTAGTGGCAGTAGTAGGCCCTGTGTGTGATGGGGGTGATTGTAGTGCAGGAGAAAGGAAGTAGGTTGTGGCAATAGAATTGAACAGTGGGATAATGGTAGCCATGGTTAGTGTGACCCTATGGAAGGAGGCCATGAGAACAGCGATGAAGCTAGGGGAGGAATACAGTAGACCAATATGCAATAGGCAGCAACAGCAGTGGGATAGGCTAGTCAGATATTCAATGGTGGCTAGTAGGCAGTGGGCAACAACAACAACAGGTTAGGTTAGTGAGATATTCAGTAGTGGGCTGCAACAACAACAGAATAGGCTAGTCAGATATTTAATAGTGGGCAGCAACAAAAACAGAATAGGCTAGACTGATATTCAGTAGTGGGCAGCAACAACAGCATGATAAGCTAGTCAGATATTTAATAGTGGGCAGCAACAACAACAGAATAGGCTAGTCTGAGATTCAGTAGTGGGCAGCAACAACACCATGATAGGCTAGTCAGATATTTAATAGTGGGCAGCAACAAAAACAGAATAGGCTAGACTGATATTCAGTAGTGGGCAGCAACAACAGCATGATAGGCTGGTCGGATTTTCAGTAGTTCAATGTTCAATAGGGGCAGCAGCAACAACACCGTAGGCTGGTCTGATATTAATCAGTAGCGGCAGCAATGGCACGATATGCTAGTATAGTGTTAACATTGGGCTAAAGGCATTGGGCAGCACCAGCAGCAGGATATGCAGTATTAAGTACTAGGCTTGAGTGCCTATATCGGCAAGGGCAACAAAATGGGCTGAGAACTAGGCTGGTTAAATAGAATGCAGTGAATCAGACTGCAGTGATAAGTATTTATGCAACATAAGGGGGCGGAAGTGCATAGGCATTTACCGTAGTTACCGTTGGTTTTGGAAACAGGGACAGGATGTGAAGAAGGTACATTGTCAAATGGTTACCAGTCGAGGAATAGAAGCCTCGTGAGAGCAATGCCTAACAAAGGCGTCGTGTTGCAGATGGTGAGGACAGGCACAATAGTTTTGAGTTCAGGTGCAGAGAAGCGGTACAAATAAATGTTCGGCTTCAGGGGCACACAGGGGCAAACAGGGTCTTTTCCTGGCCTTTGCGGATGGACGGCGCTTCCGCCTACCGGCGGTTCTCACTGCCTAAATTGGGCCTCGGTTGCCCGGCAAGGAGCGTAAACAGTCTAGTTTCGGCGGTGCATCACGGCCGATATTCTGGATTTAGGCAACTTGAAAATAAAGCCGAACGAAGTGGTAGCCCCACTAGCACTGACCTGTAGATGGATGTTAGCAGGAGACTTTGGGCCTCATTACACGGTAGGCGGTAAGGGTTTACCGGTACCGGTACTTTACCGGTACCGGTAAATCCTTACCGCCTTACTACGAGGTCCCTTTGCGTGTTGGGGAATTTAACGCCTGCTTTTTGCAGGCGTTAAAAACCAACCCGCAAAGGGACCAGTGGAGCTAATTACGGTACCACAATTTGCGGTACCGTAATTAGCGCCTTCCCCATTCCCATTATGCCCTATGGGGCAAAAATGAGAATGGGGAAGGGCAATGGAGGAAGGAGGAATTACTGCCTTCCCAACCTTGGAATAGGGCGGTAATTCCCCTTTCCTCCAAGGCGGTAACGGTAAATTACTGGCATGAACCATGGCGCTAATAGCGCCATGGTTTACCGCCTACCGTGTAATGAGGCCCTATTTCTTTGTTCACCCCGATTATTTATATAACACACGGGTCGCCCGTGGGGCTCCTGCCTACGCGGCGAGTGAATTGTACCATTGCCCGCTTTACTTTTGAGGACCTTACCTTCACAACTTAAATATAGTGTTCCTTCCGTATAACCAACCACACGCACAGTCCCCACAACGGACTCGGCCTACCACATCCACCGCCACCCGTCAATGGTCTGCAATGCCTAACTCACTTGTAGCCCAAGAGCCGCAAGTATGCACCATTTTGCTTCCAACCGCAGCGTCACTGCACCTTCCCCCCAGACTAATGACTCACTTGTCACATCAGTGACCTTCCTCCCAGCACAAGGTTGGGCACCGCACGGCATACATTTCAGTAATTTTACGATTCTGACTCAGCCTCCCAAAATGTGCCACGCCTCTACCTGTCCAGCTATCCAATAACTGAGGCCACACTGGATCCAAGCCATGTTTTCAGTTTGGTGCACAACAATCTGGCCATCTCACCAGCAAGACAGTCCACACTGGCTCCAAGCCACGAATTCACATTGCTGTGCAACAACTGGCTAACCCGCAACGGAAGCCAACTGTTTACTAGCCACGATTTCACTATGCACCCATAAGCCCCAAGGCACCCATGCCACCACTGCACGTCATATTTGCTCACCGATTTTTCCACCACTATCCAGCACAGCCCATTCTCGGCTTTATGATGTCCAGCGGTAACGCCCAAACAGAAATGCTCACATATAATCTGCATCATGCCACCATCAACCGACGTCATGTCATCAGATGCACAGAACGACCAACTGTTTAACCATGCCCCATCATATTCCCCAGACTTACCGACCATGGTGATCACACTATTGCTGGACCACCAGATCAAACTGCAATGAGACGCATACCAGACCCCACCGAATCGAGACGTATGATACACCTTAACCCAAGGTGAGCCAATCACGCTTCCTCCTAAGCCCACTTCCTAACCAATGAATCGCCCAATGTGCATACCAAATACCGCTAACACTTCTCTCCTTCTTCCTTCCCCTGGTGCATTGTTCTCTCTCAACATTGTTTCTCCTCATTACACTTACCCTTGTCACACATTTTTACTACTATGTTAATTGTAACAATTGTCACCTGATAATAATGATATCATTATGCTTTTATATATATATATCTCAAATGACCTCCTTTGTTGCACTTAATCACTTGTCACCCTGCACCCATGACAAAACTTTGGTTCGATATGATGCTTAATATCTGAACAAATCACCTGTAAATGGTTGTAGCCTTGATAAAGACCGTCTGTTGGTCGAAACGTATGTCGGCACCTATGGTGGTCAAATCAGCCAATAGTAAATCCACAATGGTATAAGGAAAAAAACGAGTGGACCTCTAAACCTTTTTACAATGAACTATGAATGATAGAATGACAACTACAAGATGTTTATAACCCTATTTTCATGTGCCCTCTAGGTAGGAACTAACCAATACCTAACTATCCCAGATGCAAGGCCTTAGAGCACTGGCCCTTTGGTTCCTACAACAGGCAGCTTGCGCAAACAAACCCATTATTCCATTGGAAGTTAGGCGCAACAACCAATAGTTCAAAGTGCTCTGACCACTCCCTTGAGTAGAAACATATGCCACTGTCCTTTTGAACTAAATGTGACCCATGCACTGAAAAATCCACTGCACTTTCAGATCCCCCCTACAAGCACCTGGAGTGAAGAGCAGCCAGGAAGATGAGGGTGGTGAGCTCTCACTGGAGTTTGGCAAATTCTCAGCACACCTCTGTCCTTATGTCCTACTTACTGCTCTATGGTTTAATTTCAACACACAAAAAGGGCCAGACAAACGATAGGCAAAATCCTGGTTCAATGGGTTATTCTCAGTGACAGAATGAGATCTGTGAGGGTGGTATAGCCTGAGCTTTCGGGGATTTTCAATATTAAATGATGTTGACATTTCTAGTTCTGAATGTGAAACCTGCTAATCCGACCTCACTTTCATAATGCTCCAAGCTGAAAAAGTATAGTTCAAACATGTAACTCAGCTGAGACAATCTACAGACACCCAAAGCAGAACCCTGTGGTTTGGCAATATGCCAGTTATAGAGTGATGTACATTTCTACACACCGTCTACTGGAAGCCAAAGTTCCAACAGCCATGGACTGACTTTAACTCTGGGAATGCCTGATCTAAGTTCTATGTAATTTGTAACCCCTCAGCCCCCCCCCCCTCCCCGGTACGGTAGCAGTTGGATTGATAAATAAATATAAGCCATGTCCAGTTTAATATGGTGGCTCCTGGAAGGATACAGTTATACTGGCCACACAGTTTGATGTTGTTTTATTCTTAATTTGTATCTAGTGACCCATTCCACTGACATGGCCTTTGTGTATTAGGCCTCTGGTCGGGAAGTGAATTTTTTCCCAAAACAAACCATTTGGGTTCATCCTTGAAATTCTCTCTGGGAAAGGCTTGTCACCTTCCCAAGAGGACAGGCAATGCCCCATGTAGAAAGGAGGGGACTCGTGCTTCAAAGGCTCTCCCAACCAGCACAATAGGACCTTGCGGGTTAGAAAATGAGCAGTGAGATGCCCTGAAATGCTAGAATTCCCCTCATATATGTAACCTAGCATCGACCGAACATAGGGCCTCATTACACGGACGGCGGTAAGGGTTAACGGACACCGTTAATGGCAACGGTGACCGTTAACCCTTACCGCCGTACTACGAGGTCCCTTTGCGGGTTGGTGCTCTAACGCCTGCTTTTTGCAGGTGTTAAAAACCAACCCGCTAAGGGACCTCGGAGCTAATTACGGTACCACAAAATTGCGGTGCCGTAATTAGCGCCTTCCCTATTCCCATAGAGCCCTATGGGGCAGAAATGGGAATGGGGAAGGGCAATGGCGGAAGGGGGATTTACCGCCCCAGCGACCTTGGTCAAAACAACAGGAAGCACTCAGGGTGCTAGATGCCTGTATTAACCCGTATTTGCTTTGCATTTGCAAAGCAGCCTCATGTGAGGTGTGTAATTTAAAGTTACTTTTTATTAATGAACATATTTAACCACGCACGCATACATATTTACTTCTGCATAGAATCCTCTTACTTACACATTCAACCAGCAAGACATGCAAGCAAATTCATTTTTATTCTCTGCTTGAACAGAAGCTAAGAAACTGCAATTAGCATAAGAAGCCAGGGCATTGTGCAAGACCTTCACTTTATCACCTTGAACAGCACGATGCTGGTCGTGCTCAGCAGTGATGGCTTGCTGACGCAGACGTTCAGAGCGGCAAGCTAAAATTTAGTTTGATATAGCATTGATGCCATTAAGGGCATTTTATCCCTGAGGCTTTATACAAGGGACTGATAACCAGTATCCAGACAAATGAGGCACCTTGGGACCACTGACATGACACCTGATTCTAAAGAATTGATATTACAGCTTTGTGCTGATGGGGAGGTGTCTTCGCAGGATGTTTACATACATCGCAAAACACGAGGCAGGGTTTTAAGGCCATGTACCATAGCTGTGCCTTGACTTATGCACTGCCCATTGAGTGACCGGTAATATAATAATTAAGGGTTTTCCATCTGGGCATTATATAAACTTCATGATAAGTGCATTTGGAGGCTGGCTGATCAGATGGGTCAAGCTGAGACGCTGTCAAGACAGACACATCACAGGCGGTGTTAGACTTCGTTTAGAAGTCAGCACCTTATTTGCCGGTGAAGAACTTGTCTTAAGAACTTGTGCTGGTCAATTCTATATTCTCTGATAGATGTTGAATGCATTGGATAATGTGTTCCCATGTTTGCATTCCATTTCATGATGCTACCAGGTACGTCATTTAGGGGTCGCCAGGAGTCGCAACTGCGACCCCTGACTTTTCCCTTGCTACCCCTGTGGTCTCCCTTGCTACCCCTATTTTTTGTTGGTTTTGTTTTTTATTCTTTTATTTTTCATGCAAGCTCCTAGGCTGTGGCCAGAGCCATGTGGCTCTTTGCTTCTGGAGTATCTGGCTTTCTTGTTCAAGCCTCTTAAATCATTTTTTTAAGAAACAGGGGTTCCACAAGTCTAACACTTTCAGTAGTGACCTTAAATAAGAAAGAATAGGAATACCAAAAAATGTGTCTTTCTGCAATTCTATATAATAATTGTTAGACTCATTAAAAGTTTATTTCAGGTACACTTCAGGGGGTGAGCCACTGATTTAGTCTGTTCGTAAACACCTCATCTCACCTTTCATACTTCTGAGGCCGATAAATGAGTACCAACATAGGTTGGGTGATATTGCATGTATATTTTTTCTATATAAAGCGCATAAGCCTAAGTGTTATATAATAACACATCATTATCATTTGGCCATGGACGTCTGCTTGCATTCACAGTAATTTGCTAATATGGGCCTAAACACACTGAACTTAACGATACATATGGTGATCTATTCTTGTATGAAATGTATATCACATTCTAGTGATATAATAACCATGTTTTTCGTAGTGTACGTACGAACAATGCTATGTGATGCCACTTCCTGTTATGTCAAGGTGTGAAAGGTAATGTTCCATCGCTTCACGCGATATCACGTCAGGGTGGGGTCAAATGACATCACTTCCTGCGATGTCAGAGGTCAAGGGTCGTGTGATGTCACTTCCGCTACCCCAGGCATTTTGGTTAAATGACGTCCCTGGATGCTGGCGTGCTGGTCTTTTATTCTTATGATAGATAATTGATGCATTCAGCTTTGTGTTTTCAGTATTGCATTTTACTCTTTCAATGGTGTATGCTTTTGGGTTAGTTTGGGTATGGAACCTCGCATTGGCAGGTTTTCTTTGAACTTAGTTGGTTTTGAAGCTTTTTGCTTTAAGCTTGTGATATGCCCATGTGAGAATGAAGAGACCAGGTTCTGGTTTTTTTTAAGAGATGGGTTTTGCAGCCCCTGCCCATAAATGTGGTTTGGTAGAAATATGGTTTGTACTCTGTATGAGGATTTATTTGATTTGTTGGTGAATCATTAGAGAGCAAACTGGAGGATAGTATATTTTGTAAAATAAAATGTTAAAATGTATTCTTTTAAATAAGTGTAGTAATTCTTGATTCAATGTGAAAATGTTGTGTTGAAGTATTATGCTACTGTTCCAATTATGCCCTTTTGTTTTCTTCTGTACCCCTTTCTCAAATGAGTGTGCAGGTGCAGTGAGTGCATGAGGTAACACTTTACTTAATAAGGTGTAAGGGTTGTAAATGATGGGTTTACAGAACTTGGACAGTAGGGCAGACAGTAGTGGAAGAGGAGCTAGCGCATCCAGGAGAGGAATGGTGGTCCAGGGAACTGTCCCATTAACTTGGAATCTCCCAGATCATTCTCATTTCCTGTAGACAAAGCACTGTGGGACTAACATCACCAGGAAAAATACACTGATCACAGCAGCCAGGATTGGACCCTTACAGAAGGCTTCAAAGTGACCAATCAACTCGGACTGATTGATTACATAAGTGATGAATCATTTTGGACTTTTGCCCCCCCAAAGTCCTCTGCCATAATGCTGAAGAGAGAGGCTCCAAGAAGGAATAGACGATGCAAAAGAGTGGAAGTAGTAGAGAATTCCCTTTAGCCAGCCGAGAACTGACTCACTCCAGTGCTGGGGAAGTCAAGGTGGTGGCATGATTTCTGGGTGGTGGACCATTTGGTTCTACAACGATGTTGAGGCTGCCAGCCCCAGGCATGCGTAGAACCACACAGGTGAACCAAAAAGAAGCATTGAGTTGACAGCAAACCAACCACGAACCCGGGAAGAACCAAACATGCGTTCTCAACACAAACAAGGTAATGGAAACTATGGTAGACCCTTGTGGGATCCAGGGAGACCAATGGGTCAAGAAAGTGTCAGGAGTAATCCTCCTTGTCAAAGAAGTGATATCCAGAGAACCAAGAGTCAAGAAATCCTCAGGAGTAATCTCCCTCTTCACAGTGGTGACATCCAGACAACTAAAAGTTAAGAGAGCCCTGGGGGTTATCTCCCCCATCATAGTGGTGACATCCAAAGAACTAAGAGTAAAGAAAGCCTTGGGAGTCATCACCCGCGTCACAGTGGTGACATCCAGAAAACCAAGAGTCAAGATAGCCTCTGGAGTAATCTCCCTTGTTACAGTAGTGACATCCAGAGAACTAAGAGTCAAGAAAGCCTTGGGAGTAATCCCCCCCTCGCAGTAGTGATACTCAGAGAATCAAGAGTCAAGAGCATCTTGGGAATGATCTCCCTCATCACAGTAATGATAATGAAAGGTCTGAAAATCAAGAGTGCATCGGGAGGAATCTCCCTCATCACAGTGATAATCCAAGTAAGACTATAGAGGATTCTAGACAACAAGAGCTATTTGGAGACAATCTTTATGATGTCCTACGTCAAGGGAACATTGCTAAAACTGTGAAACAAGCTTTCAGAAGCCCTTGGGAAGAAGCGAAGAGACATCTGAGGACTGTTGTCAAAGAATATGCCAAGGCAGCCTTCAAGACTGTGTTGTTGGTCAGGAGAGGGGAATCATTCTCATGACCACGCTTTCTTTGTTGAATCAGAAACTAAAGCAAAAGATTGAGGAGAAAGAGATAAAGACACCTACCTCATTCTTAAACAATCCACGATGGACCCAGAAGCGGCTGGGATCTGCCATCCGATTCCTAATGTCCCCTTCTTATAGAAAATCTTGAACAAAATGGTCTAAAAGCAACTTATGGGTCATATCGAAGATAATTGCCTGCTGGGCAGTGCCAATCTGGGTTCAGGAAGGGTCAAAGAACTGAGACCACTCTGATTGATCTGAAAGCCAATCTCACTGGAATTATAGAAGGAAGTCATATTGCCATGCTCATGCTGCTCGACCTATCAGTGACCTTTGATCTTGTTGAACATTCTAAACAACTCAAAAGGCTTACAGAACTTACTAATTGTCTACTGCTGCCACCACATGGATCCAATATTTCCTCGGTCCGAGACTCTCTAGGGTATCATTTACTGACTTTAAAGCACCTCCTGATCCATTCCTTGGGGAGTGGAAGTGGGACACCGACAGGTGAGACATGGTATCCCCTTCTTTACAACACCTTTTCCCCAACCTACTCCATAGGATACTTAAAACCTTAACCCCCCTTTCTTAACACAAACACTTTCACACAGACCGATTACACTGAAAAACAAACGGACTAATACCAGAGCTGTATACCTGACATGTCCCAACTCAAGTGTCAGGCAAAGGCAGGCAGGCAAAGGCAGGCAATTATGACTAATTTCACACACCTGACTGCCCTTTCCCTTCACCATAGGGATAAATGGCGAAAGGGCAGACCCGCTAAACCTCTAAACAAAGAAATGTAAGACCGGAATCCCAGCTGGTTAATCGTGTGACCGATGTCAGCGGTACATGGGACTTTCCCGCACTGATAGCCAGGGTGGGGAGATGAGGTTACCATTGTGGCACTGTCCTTGACTCCAGCGGCAAAAGAAAAGCCAACGAGTTCAGCACATCAGTGAGTCGGGAGGGAACCTGATAAAAACCGAAATGCGATAAGTTTAAGGTTACAGTGGCAACAAGAAAGAAGGATTAAAACTGAAAATATCAAGAGGCCATAGGAAGGCCAACGGTAAGTGTCAACGTGGTCATACAAGGGACCAGCCAAATCCCTTGTACACTTGAAATTCCTTGATATGTTGGTAAAGAATAAAGAATTGTGAAATTGGCGTAGGTACCTGCTTGAGGGGAATGCTGTGTGACTGTAAGAGAAATCCTGCAAGAAAGCCTAACTGGGAGCTGTAAGAAAGCCTGACTGGGGCTGCACGAAAGCCTGACTGATGCTGGAAGCTAAGGGTTGGTCTGCGCCCAACTGAGGGAGACTAACATTGAGAAACATATCAGATCCCGGCTGAGGGGGATCCATGGGTGAAAAATAATCACCTGACTTGAAGAGAATTAGAAAGAACCTTTGTTTTATTGTTTACAATGTATCAGGCCCTCTGAAGAAGGAGACTTTTACTTGAAGGAGTCTTGGACACAGAAGGTGAGGGCATTGTTGAAATTAACTTTAACCTCATTCAGGAGTAACCCAGGAGTGTGCTGTGCTTGAGAGTCCCACCTTTGTCCCATGCTAGAAAATGTGGGGAAGGGAGACCCTGGCCATAACATTCTAACCTATCATTTTGTTAAAACTTCTTACTTTTCTTGTGAACACTATTCCACACTGTTTGGAATTTAGTGATATGGATTGACAATCGTTTTTATTTTTTGTATAGGCCCTTTTGTTTGGACACGACACCAGTAGGACTGCCTTATTATTATTTGATGGTTGTAGTTTGCTCCCATGTTAGATTTATGTTTAGGTTAGGCATTTTTCTCACCGATTTATACAGTTCAATAAACACCCTTTGACTGTGATCACTCGTGTCTGTCTTTACTGTTGCAGCCATGAGTTCCTCACATGTGGTGTCAGATGTGGGATGTTACTCAATTGAAACAAATTGGAGAACCCTACAATTTAAAAAAAGAGAGCTTCTAACCTCTCTGTGGCTACCAAGGAATCGATAGATTTTGTTATCTGCAGCAGTAGGGAAGCTATTATTCCCTCTGGGTAAAGGGGAATGATTCCTACATATCTGGTCTGGATACCCCCTCCAGGGTGTTATATAAGATTGGCCCCAAAATCCGGTCTAGCATGGAAGTTCAGGATAGACGTTTTAGCAGGCGTCATCAATCCCCATTTCCGGGGAGATGTGACAGTTCTCTTGCAGAATCCTGGTAAGGTTCCCTTTGAAATACGTTGGGAAGATTAAATTACCCAAGGAATTTTGGAAAGGGCTCTATTCCTCAGTTTAAAGAGAGTGAACCGGATGAATCAAAAAGAGATACTTTAGGCTTTGGGGAAGCTTATAAAACTTTTAAGATCGAAGAAAGGAAGGGAGAAGAACCTACCATTGTCAGTCTAGAAATACGCATACCTCTACTTTGAGAACGCAAACGCATTTTGGTGGCCGTGGGCCAACTGTCTCATGCACGATATGACAAAATATAGGTTTTCGAGTTTGCCAATGAATGGCCATTTTGATGTAACAAGAATCTCCATTTTGTTTTCTAACCATTGCTCATTGCTTTCTGTTCCTATTTTCCGCGTACACTGCTCAACTGTGGAAACATTGTTGTCTGTATGTGAAAAGGGCAAGGCCGCCATGAGGATAACAAGAGTTCGCTGAAACACAAACGTAGGCAGCGCCAGGAAGAATGCCCGGCTCCCTCCCGAATGTAGCCTTGAAGCAGAGCTGCAGGGCATTTAATCATTGCACAGGTGCCAGCCAGTCTCGTTATATGGTAGAATATGTTAGGATAATACTGCTAAAGGCTTGACTTATGCTTTTCTTACGGCCCCCCTTTGCTGAGCCCGCTAGAGCATGTCGGCTCCCAGAACGCGAATAGCACCTGATAGATAGCAAGGTCCGGAATGCAACTCCCCCCGTATGTGGTTCGCTTCCAAGAACAGAAGCGCTGTGTTCTATTCAACAACTGAAAGATGCCTTCGCACTCACAAATTGCAAATTGTTACTAGAATAGATGTTTGAAGGTGTCATAGTGGTCGGAGATGTCCATCATCACACCAAGTTCAAAGAAACCCAATAAAGGGGGGTGTTAAACATATCATAGCTGATTGTTTGATATGCATTTTGTATATATGTAACTGAAGTATGTAATTCACCCTCTTGCGTCCCCCAGGGTCTAGAGATACACGTCGCGGGGCTTGAGACCGAGTTGGCCAACTGAGACTTTTGCTTTGCAATAAAACCCTAGCTTTGGGAATACAACCTCGTGTCTGGCGTCTCTATCGTGTGTGGTGACTCGCCTTGTTTCCATAGACGTCAGGGTCCCCTAGGGGCCCCTTTGAAGATGGTGTTCCATCACATAACGTTGTAATTGAGTAAGGCAGAGAGCGGCGAGGACGGGACGATCGAGCCGGGATCAAGAGGTGTTCGGGGCGCCGTGATGAGAGACTCTTTTGCAGATCTGCACACATCTGATCCCTGATCGACGTGCCTGGCTAGAGAACAAAGAGGCGAGGGTCCCGAAACGAGGCGGAAGCCAAGAAACGCAGACACGACGTCCTTTGGTGCGTCAGTATACAGACAACTTGATTTATCAGGTGAGTCATTCCCCGATTCAAAGTATCCTGATATTGGTTGAGAGTTGACTTTGCAAAATCAAACGTCCTAGGTAAGGTTGATTAACCAGGGGGAAGGTTGAAACATGCCTGGGGTATTGTCCACCCTAGCAGGGTTTTTCCGCTGTGGTAGACAATCTTTGGAAGATGGCCAAATTGTACCACCTGGGGGAACGCCGGCGTATGACATGTATGTGAAGTATGGAGTGGGTGCGATAATATTCTTTGAGACTTGGCATAGGCAAACCAGAAAGCAACAAGATCATCAGTGGCCGATTAATGGTAGTTTTGAGATAGCGAGGATAGACAACCTGGAAATGGTGTTGATAAGTAAGAAAGCGCGTCCTGCAGCATTTGAGACTATTAAAGACTGGAGAAAGGAAGCAATGCTCTGATTCAAAAGCAGAGCAAAGCATGCGCGCAGGCATAAATCGAAAGGTGAAGTAGCGGAAGAAAAAGAAGAGGAGGAGTGGACTGAGAGTCTAAGAAGGGCAGGTAAGCGTGACCAGTTGAATATAGAAAAGATATACCCACAACGAGAATTACACATAGCAGATGAATTGATAGAAAATATATTGACCCATACAAAACAATGCCCAAGATCAAAAGTAAGACCAGACACGTCAGTAGCTATTGCCCAGACCCCGCCCGTAGCTCAAGCTCCCCCTCCGGTAGCTCAAGCCCTCCCACAGCCATAGACCATCGCGTGTAGCACTTCCTATTAGCCAACCAGACCCACAACAGACACTCCCTGTTCCCATTGTCCCATCCGCACCTCCCGCCTCAGGCACAGACTATGTACCGTCCGTTCCTCCTGGGGTTGAAGTTGGAACCACGGGGGCAAAAGGCGGGACTGACCAACGTGGGTGTACGAGGATAACCCGCAGCACAATCAGCAAAGAAAGGAAGGTGGAATTGCAGCAACAGGCAGAGATGTATATAGACGGGAATGCTGGGACGGCAGCAGTGGCTTCGATATATGACTTCCGTAGAAGCAACGAAAGACAGGTAATGTTGGAATGCATGGGTGAATATTTGGTGGAGAAATGGAAACAGCTAATTGGGAAATTACCACCGCAGCGATTGCTAGATTTGAATGCATTAGTACGCTGTAGGGAGAGGGATGAAGAAGTGAGAGAACATGTATATAGACTTTTTGAGCTTAGAGATGAATTAGATAATGATTATGTCAAAACGTTTACTGCACCTGTCAAAGTGTTTACTACACCTGCATACAGGAGTAGGGATATCGGGAGACCTAGGAAGGGGGAAAAGGGGTCGCATAATAAACGGCAGAAATTACCATTGCCGAGGCAGAAGGAGATGGTGAATGAATTATCGTTGCTAAAACAGGCAGGGGCAGACTTGAAAGAATGTCTAATTAGAACACAGGTACTAATGCAGAAAGTAGTGGGACATAATAGAGGGCGAGGGAACGCACAAGGAAGGAGTAATTCAAATATACATGGGGGAACGGTGGGACCGAATCAGTGTGCATATTGTAAAGAGGAAGGACATTGGCGAGCGCAATGTCCGCATCTACAGAATAGAAATGGGTCTGGTCAGAGGAGACAGCATAGAGGACACCCAGGAGCAAATGAACCAAATAGGAATAGTATGCAGCAGCATCATAATAACAAAGGTAATCAAAACCAAGGCCAAAACCAAAATGCCCCAAACCAGAGTCAGGGACAGCAAAATCAACAATATGGAAATCAGAGTAGGGGAAATAGAGGGAAGAGTGGAAATGTTTTCGATACACAGCCAAACACGTATTACAGAAATAGTAATGATTACACATCGGACGATGTGTTATTTCCCCAATAGGACAGCCCAGGACAGGGGTCGGAACCAGTGTCTATTCCCGTGAATCAGAGAGGACCCTACGTAGAAATGAGAGTCGGGAATGAGGAGCACCGCTTTCTTGTAGATACAGGGGCACAGAAGTGTTCAATAGACCATCACTTGGTTACGGATATACCACTGTCAGGGCGAAAGAATATTTCCGTAGGGTTCGCAGGTACACCAGTCATAAACCCAGTGTCCAAACCAGTCCCAGTTACTATAGGACCATTTACTGAACATTGTCCTTTCCTTCTAACAGAAAATTGTGGAGAAGATTTGTTGGGATTAAACTTGTTGAAAAAACTAGGTTCTGTTATACATTGCACGGCAGACGGAGTGTTTCTAATGATATGGCCACATGATGCCCCTGTGTCAGAATTCATGTCCGAAGCGTTACCAGGGGAACTAAGCAAAGTACCAACCTGTATATGGGCAATGCATGACAACGATGTAGGATGTTTAAAGATAGAGCCAGTAAAGATAAGTTTGAAAGAAGGTGTTACCCTACCGCGAATACCCCAATACAGAATTTCGGTGGAAGGTGAGAAAGGATTGAAGAGTATTGTTACAGATTTGGTGAAATTAGGGGTAATCGAGGAAATCACAGGCAGTATATGCAACAGCCCTATTCTTCCGGTTTATAAAAAAGGAGGTAATGAGGTACCATACCGTTTCATAATTGATCTACGCGCATTGAATAAGGTAGTAGATCCACAATTTCCTCTAGTGCCAGACGTCACTACAATATTGACAATGATACCTGTTTCAGCAGAATATTTTAGTGTAGTAGATTTGAAAAGCGCATTCTTTAGTATTTCAGTGGACAAGGACAGTAGATATTTGTTCGCGTCCACATTAGGAGGACGATCATTTACATTTACGCGGATTCCGCAAGGTTACACGGAAAGTCCAAGTATTTACAGTAGAGCATTAAAAGAGCAGCTTGACATGCTGTAATTACCCGTGGGTTGTGCACTTTTGCAATACATAGACGATCTATTGCTAGCTGCAGACACAGAGGAGATTTGTAAAGAAAGCAATTTATTACTACTGTCACACCTAGCCATGGCCATGAAGCTAGTTTAAAGAAATTTCAGTATAACCGAAAGGAGGTGGCTTATTTGGGCTACCTACTTTCGAAAGGAGGGAGAAGACTAACGCCAGAACGCATACAAAGTATTTCTTGTATGCCTATTCCAAAGACACAAAAAGGAGTCAGAGCCATAATAGGCATGGCTTCACATTGCCGACAATGGATTGATAATTTTGCGTTAATTGTGAAACCATTGGTGAATTTAACTAGAAAGGATGCAGTTATGCCTTTGCAGTGGGATGAGGAATGTCAGAAAGCATTTGATGGATTGAAAACTGCATTATGCTTGGCTCCAGTTTTGGGTACGCCGAACTATGAGAACATTTTTAGACTATTTGTGTGTGAAAGTGAAGGATGTGCATTGGTGGCTTTGACACAGGAACAAGGTGGAAGAAATAGGCAGTGCGGCTATTTTTCTTCTGCGCTGGACCCTGTAGTGCGCGCACTACCACGATGTTTGCGATCTGTCGTGGCGGCTGCTGCGTCAGTGAAACAAACGGAAGGAATGGTATTGGGGCACACTTTAATTCTGATGGTGTCACATGCCATAGATGTTCTATTAAATAGGACACAGACGCAACACCTCACCTCTGCTAGATTGACAAGATATGAGATTATCTTGTTCGCGCCCCATATCCAAATTATGAGGTGTAGCGCTTTGAATCCTGCAGAATGAATGCCACTAACCATAAAAGAAATTGGGGAGAATGAATCACCCCCCCCACGATTGCTTAATGGTCACTGAGGAAGAAACCAAGGGTAGAGTTGATTTAAGTGATATTCCACAGAAAGAGCCAGATGGAGAGTTATTTTGTGACGGCTCATGTTTTAAATTACCAGATGGCACGACAACTGCCGCATACGTGTAACGCTCACCTGATTCCCGTAGAGGCGCCGGTCTGGACTGGGCATATACCGTATCTTCAAAGGTGATGTGTAACACACGGCTGGCTCTTTGGGCTGGACCTCTGTGCACTGTATGTCTGACTCGAAGGGTAAGATGTCTGCAGATAGAAAATATGGGATTAAGGAACTGGGTTATTGAATGTCTCTCTCTTCTTCCCTTTCTCTTCTCCTGTAGAACCCCAAAGGTTAACGCTCTCACCGTAGGTAAGTGAACGCCGTGCTCTCCATCTGCCTCGGGGCAGGGTGCTGTAACCAGTTTCTTCACTGGATAAGGGGAGCAGGCCTCTTGACTTCAGAGGACTGCTGTCTGTCGTTTACTGCACGAACGGTAAATTTCGAGTAATTCTAATGTCTTTAAAGTCTTTAGTAATGATGTTTCTTGTTTTGCAGGGTTCCGGCGATGGCGGATGACGGGCTGAAGTGAGTTGAAGATGGAGCCCGTGTGATGAATAGAAGCGCCTGGAAGCACGTAAGTAAGCGCTTGTTGCCTGCTTCACGATGCGCTCTAACTGTCTTTTTATTTTGCAGGTACAAGTTCGGAGCGGCTGCAGGGTGCCGGAATACCCACTGGGTTAGATGTGGAAAGGAGTAATGGCACGTGAGTATTAAAGTTCCCCAATGTCTTTAAACGCACCTTGTTTTGTCTTTCAGATGCGGGATGCAGCGCCAAAGGCCTCCGGAGCGTGCAAAGAGTTGGTAAGCTTTTGTCTTTCAGATGCCGGAATGCAGTGTGAAGACCTCCGGAGCGCACGAAGAGTAGGTAAGCCTTTGTCTTTCAGATGCCGGAATGCAGCGCGAGGCGTTGGTGACAGCCGATGGACCAGGTAAGTGAAGAGCTGTCACTGAAGACCGTAATGCTAACCTGTTCTTTCTTGTCTTTATAGGTGTTGCTGAAGACTGGATTCAGGATGGTAAGCCTTTTTCCTTAGGCCCAGGATCAGATGCAGAAGACACGATGAGCGTTCTGCTGCAGAGGATGCAGAATAACACAAAGCAAGATTCATCCATCGGGTGTGGTTTAAATAGCCTCCTGTAGTGCTTAGGTGACTCCTTCCACAGCCACGCCTAGGTAAGAAAAGAGTTCCTGCTTTCCAGAAGAGTTCCAGTGTTCTGAATCTAGGGAGTGGCTCCTGCCCCACCCAACAAGAAAAGTAGTTCCAAACAGAAGAGGATCAGAGGCTCAACTGGCAGGCAAGTAAGCAGCATGGTCTGCTGCAGGTAAATCCACCCAAGCATTATGAGCCCGGCGCTTCCAGCGCTGGGACTGGGCATATTTATGAGCCTGGTGCCACTGGCGCCAGGACTGGGTCCAAAAGGTCCCAATTGGGACTGGTTGGCACTCAGAACCTGGGTTATGGATCTGCTTCCAAGGGAGTTGGGAAAACCCTGACCTTTTGGAAGCAGAGATCATGACAGTACCCCCCCTCAAGGCCCCTCCCAAACCGGGCTTCTCCGGGGGTTTTGGCTTGTCAGGAAATGTTCGGTGAAATCTTTTGATTAGGCGAGGAGCGTGGACATATTCAGCAGGTTCCCAGGATCTCTCTTGGGGGCCGTAGCCTTTCCAGTCAATTAGGTAAAATAGTTTAGATTTGGAGATCTTGGAGTCCAGAATGCTTTTGACTTCAAACTTGAGTTCTCCATCAACTAGGATAGGTTTTGGAGATTTAGTTAGTCGGGTTTGAGGTTGCACGGGTTTTAATAGAGAGACGTGGAAGACCGGATGTATCTTCATGTGCGGGGGCAAGTCCAACTTGACCGCTACTGGGTTTACTATGGTAGTGATGGAATAGGGACCAAGGTATCTTGGGTTGAATGTGCGTGGCTTTTAGAGGTAGATATTTGGTGGATAACCAGACTTGATCCCCTACTTGATATTGAGGGGCTTCCTTCCGATGTTGATCTGCTCCTTTCTTGTATTGTTCTTTAGCCCTTTGAAGGTGAGAAACAGCTTCCTTAAAGGCTTGGGTGATTGTAGAATGCAGGTAGTCTACTGCTAGTGTTTCAAGATCTTGGAGGGGATCCAACTCCGAGGTTCGAGGGTGACTGCCGTACAAAAGAAAAAACGGGGTTTTCCCAGTTCCCGAATGGACAGAGTTATTGTAGGCATATTCGGCTATCCAAAGGATGTCTTTCCAAGTTTTTTCAGTTTGTTGCAGCATGCAGCGTAAATACTGTTCCAGAGTTTGATTGGTCCTCTCGGTTTGTCCGTCGGTCTGAGGGTGGTGACTGGTCGATAGTCTCACATCAATTTGAGCCGACCGACAGCAACTTCGCCAAAAATGAGAAATAAATTGACTACCTCGATCCGAAATTAGAACCGAAGGAAAACCGTGCAGTCGGACGATGTTTTCGAGAAATTCTCGGGCCAGAGTTGCTGCTGTTGGCAAGCCTTTGAGCGGAATGAAATGCGCCATCTTGGAGAATAAGTCCACGATTACTAGAATCGTATTGTATCCGGAGCATGGAGGTAGATCGGTGATGAAGTCCATAGAAAGCGTATGCCAAGGGCGAGGTGGGATGTCAATAGGGCGTAAGAGGCCTGCTGGTCTTTCCTTTTGACTCTTGTTTTGGGCGCATACCCCACAGGACATTATAAAGTCTCTGATATCTTTTTTCCAAGACGGCCACCAGAAGTAGCGCTTGATCTTTTCTGAGGTCTTGGCCATATCGGGATGTCCTTCCATTAAAGAATCGTGATAACAAGAGATTACTTTTTTCTGTAAATCTGTGCTGGGTAGGTATAATCGTTCTTGGAAATACAATAAGTTGTCCTTTACTGCAAAGTCCTTTCTCTGCAGATGCCAATTCTGTATGTCTGCTGGAGTTACAAGTTGCCTGGCTTTATCCTTAACTTCCTCTATGGATTCTGTGGCGATTACACCCAGAATTCTTTGTTCGGGAATGATTGGTACAGGTTTAGGGTTGATCAAGTGTTCTTCCACTCCCATCCGAGAAAGGGCATCAGCTTTACCGTTCTTTGTACCAGGTCGATAGGTAATTATGAAGTCAAACTCGGCAAAGAATAATGCCCAACGGAGTTGTCTAGAGGATTGGGCTTTTGCGGTTTTCAAATATTGCAGGTTTCGGTGATCCGTAATCACAGTAACGGTGTGTCGGGCCCCCAGCAGATAATGCCGCCAAGCCTTAAAGGCAGACTTGATAGCCAGAAGTTCCTTGTCAGTAATCGTGTAATTGATTTCAGGAGGCGAGAATTTGCGGGACCAAAATGCCACGGGATGCAACTGATTGGTTACCGGGTCCTTTTGTGATAGAACTGCCCCCATGGCAAGGCTTGAAGCATCAGTTTCCACGATGTAGGGGAGTTCGGGGCGAGGGTGTTTTGAGATTGGTGCAGAGATAAATTTAGTCTTCAAATCCTGGAAAGCTTGTTCCGCCTTGGTAGACCATTCAAAACGTTTGTTTTTCTTTAACAAGGCAGTGATGGGCTGGACTATTCGAGAGAATTCGGGGATAAACCTGCGGTAAAAGTTAGCGAAGCCTAACATGCTTTGCACACCTTTTACGGAGGATGGTGATGGCCATTTGAGAACTGCATTGACCTTCTTTGAATCCATACGCACTCCGCCAGGTGATAATATGAATCCCAAGAATTCAACTTCAGTCACGTTGAAAACACATTTTTCCAACTTAGCGAAAAGTTTGTGTTGACGCAATCTTTCGAGGACCATTTTCACGTGTTTCCGATGTTCAGATTCCGATGAAGAATAAACGAGGATGTCGTCAATGTAAACAACAACACATACATCTATGAGCTCTCTGAGGACATCGTTCATAAAATATTGAAAGGCGGCCGGGGCATTGCAAAGTCCGAAGGGCATGACCTGATATTCAAATAGCCCATACTTGGTGCGGAAGGCCGTCTTCCATTCATCGCCCTCTTTTACTCGTACCAAGTGGTAAGCTCCTCTAAGATCCAGCTTTGTATATATGCATGCTTTTCTGACTTGGTCCAGGAGTTCAGGGATCAAAGGTAACGGATATCTATTCTTAACGGTGATCTGGTTCAGGGAGCGATAATCTATACAAGTTCTAAGGTCTCCTTCCTTTTTTGGAACGAAGAACAAAGCTGAAGAAGCAGTGGACTTGGAAGGACGAATAAACCCATTTGCCAGGTATTGATCCAGGTATTGTCGAAGGTGAAGGTTCTCAGGCTCGGTGAGGGCATAAATTCTACTACAAGGAGGAGTAGATCCAGGTATCAGGTCTATCTGGCAGTCATAAGACCTATGAGGAGGTAGAGAGTTAGCCTGATCCTTCCGGAAAACATCTTGGTATTCTAGGTATTTGGGAGGTAACTGGGGAGTCTCTGAAGAAATTGCTGCCAGTGCAACACCAGGTGGAGGGTGACAAGTAAACACACATTCTGGAAACTGGACCGTTCTTGCTCGCCAATCGATCAGAGGATTGTGTTTCTCTAACCAAGGTATTCCTAGAATAATCTGAAACTGAGGGGCCTTGATCACATCGAACACAATCTTCTCATGGTGTCCATCTTGACTTACTAGCGTCACCTCTTGAGTGGTATGCGTTACTGGCCCGGAGGCTATCTCCGTACCATCCACCGTAGTAATGACGTCCTTTACAGCCTTGGGACAAAGAGTTAGATTCATCCTCAAAACCATTTCATGATCCACATAATTGCCGATGGCACCGCTGTCGACGTAAGCTTCAATTGCATGTAATCGATCCGGATTATCAGGGCTAATGAGGACCATAGGTATCACGAAATGCGAGGTCACAGAACTGGTTTTCACGCTCGGCAAGAGGACCTCTATTCTTGTCGGGCGAGGTCGTTTCCCTGCTCAGAGTTTGTAACTTTGGTAACTGCAGCTCCTACTGCCTTCTTGGCAGGTTTCACCGGACAGTCTCGAAGAAAGTGCCCTGAGTTTCCGCAATAGAGGCATAATTGCAACTGTTTTCTCCTTTCCCGCTCCTTTTGTGTTAGAGGACCTTTCAGACCCCCTATTTGCATGGGTTCCCCGGAGTCTACTCCTTTGGAAGGAGTTGGCGGTTTGGAAAATACTTGAGCATCAAACTTTGAACGATCGGCCTTCCTGTTCTGCAGTCTGTGATCTATTTGAACGACTAAGTCTATATAGTCCGAACAATCTTGTGGGGGATTCACTACTTGGGCTAACACATCTTTGAGCTCTCCACGTAGACCTCTATAAAACAGCGTAATCCTTTTGTCCTCAGGCCATTGAGTTTCCACTATCAGTCTGTTGAAAGACGCAATATAAGCCAAAAGGTCTTGATTACCTTGTCGCAACGAAAGAAGCTCATTGTCCAAGGCCTGCCCCTATGAATGTCTTGCGAACAGTTTTTCCATACTGAGTTGAAAAGCTTGAAAATCATGGAGGACCGGATCATCTTGATTTACTAGAGGGATCGACCAGTCTGCCGCATTGCCACTAAGGTACGAAAGCACGAAAGCTACTTTAGCTTGATCAGTTGGAAAGGCTGCTGGCCGGCATAAGAAATGCAACCGGCACTGATTGATAAATACTGCAAACCTCTTTGGGTCACCAGAAAATCGTTCGGGCGGAGCCAGAGGTACATTCCCAGGTAGGTTGATCTGCACTGGATTCATAGAGGATGTAGAAGGAAGATTTCCCCCAGATGCGGGTAACGGGGTCTGTCCGGCTTGTGACTGTAGCAATTGTCTAGCGAGATCATCTGTTCGCTCCTTGGAAATAATCAGTTACCTTCTTAGAGCGTTCGTTTCCTGACGGGCTGCATGCACTTCTGCCCTTAGTTCCCCAAGTAACTGGGCTAGCTGGTCAGTATCCGAGGTTTCATTAGCGCCTGGACGGGAGTTTTGTGGCAGGCTTTGCGTTCTGTAACGCTCACCTGATTCCCGTAGAGGCGCCGGTCTTGACTGGGCGTATACCGTATCTTCAAAGGTGATGTGTAACACACGGCTGGCTCTTTGGGCTGGACCTCTGTGCACTGTATGTCTGACTCGAAGGGTAAGATGTCTGCAGATAGAAAATATGGGATTAAGGAACTGGGTTATTGAATGTCTCTCTCTTCTTCCCTTTCTCTTCTCCTGTAGAAACCCAAAGGTTAACGCTCTCACCTTAGGTAAGTGAACGCCGTGCTCTCCATCTGCCTCGGGGCAGGGTGTTGTAACCAGTTTCTTCACTGGATAAGGGGAGCAGGCCTCTTGACTTCAGAGGACTGCTGTCTGTCGTTTACTGCACGAACGGTAAGTTTCGAGTAATTCTAATGCCTTCAAAGTCTTTAGTAATGATGTTTCTTGTTTTGCAGGGTTCCGGCGATGGCGGATGACGGGCTGAAGTGAGTTGAAGATGGAGCCCGTGTGATGAATAGAAGCGCCTGGAAGCACGTAAGTAAGCGCTTGTTGCCTGCTTCACAATGCGCTCTAACTGTCTTTTTATTTTGCAGGTACAAGTTCGGAGCGGCTGCAGGGTGCCGGAATACCCACTGGGTTAGATGTGGAAAGGAGTAATGGCACGTGAGTATTAAAGTTCCCCAATGTCTTTAAACGCACCTTGTTTTGTCTTTCAGATGCGGGATGCAGCGCCAAAGGCCTCCGGAGCGTGCAAAGAGTTGGTAAGCTTTTGTCTTTCAGATGCCGGAATGCAGTGTGAAGACCTCCGGAGCGCACGAAGAGTAGGTAAGCCTTTGTCTTTCAGATGCCGGAATGCAGCGCGAGGCGTTGGTGACAGCCGATGGACCAGGTAAGTGAAGAGCTGTCACTGAAGACCGTAATGCTAACCTGTTCTTTCTTGTCTTTATAGGTGTTGCTGAAGACTGGATTCAGGATGGTAAGCCTTTTTCCTTAGGCCCAGGATCAGATGCAGAAGACACGATGAGCGTTCTGCTGCAGAGGATGCAGAATAACACAAAGCAAGATTCATCCATCGGGTGTGGTTTAAATAGCCTCCTGTAGTGCTTAGGTGTCTCCTTCCACAGCCACGCCTAGGTAAGAAAAGAGTTCCTGCTTTCCAGAAGAGTTCCAGTGTTCTGAATCTAGGGAGTGGCTCCTGCCCCACCCAACAAGAAAAGTAGTTCCAAACAGAAGAGGATCAGAGGCTCAACTGGCAGGCAAGTAAGCAGCATGGTCTGCTGCAGGTAAGTCCACCCAAGCATTATGAGCCCGGCGCTTCCAGCGCTGGGACTGGGCATATTTATGAGCCTGGTGCCACTGGCGCCAGGACTGGGTCCAAAAGGTCCCAATTGGGACTGGTTGGCACTCGGAACCTGGGTTATGGATCTGCTTCCAAGGGAGTTGGGAAAACCCTGACCTTTTGGAAGCAGAGATCATGACAATACGCTATCACTACTCTAGAGAGTGTTGTAGAAAGTAAAAGAATCCCCTATAATTCAGCACAAGCCGCGGAAATAATAGCATTGACCAGAGCCTGCAAGTTTCTGAAAATTTGAATGTGAACATATATACTGATAGTCAGTATGCTTTTGGAGTAGTTCATAATTTTGGTCGACTCTGGGCTGAGAGACGGTTTCTGACATCACATGGCGCCAGAATTCAACATGGCCCTTTGATTGTACGATTGCTGTCTGCACTCACGTTTCCAAAGCGCCTAGCAATATTGAAATGCGAGGCACATAAAAACGTAACATGTAAAGTAGGAGAGGAAAACGCGTTTGCAGACAGAATTGCGAAACAAACTGCCACTGATTTGAATACCAAGATGATGACGGTTCAGACAGAGGAAGTACCCTGTACGATAGAAGATGGAGTTGCCACTGTCAAAGAAATGCAGGCCGAGGCTACGGCCAATGAAATACAGGGGTGGGCAGAGGGATCTGCTGAGTTGAATCTGGAGGGTTGTTGGGTGGACAAGGGAACTAGAAACTGGATGTTGCCAAATTCGTATGTGACTGCAATGGTCACAATGGCCCACAGCCCTACGCACATCTGTGCGAAGAAAATAATACAGCACCTTTCTACAGTCTGGCAGAATGTAAACATAAAAAAGAATGCAGAAAGGTTGGTGCAGAACTGTATCACGTGTTTACAACACAATGTAGGGAAGGGGACGGTGACTCCAACAGGCAGTTTTGGCCCACCCTCCATGCCATTTGAGGTAATTCATTTTGATTTCATAGAGATGGAGAGGTGCCAAAACTTGAAATACGTCTTGGTGGTGATCTGTGCATTCAGTAAGTGGGTGGAGGCATATCCTTTGAAAGACTGCACAGCAATGAGTACGGCAAAAGTAATGTTGAAGGAGTACTTTTCCAGATTTGGCTTGCCCCGAGTCCTATGGTCTGATAATGGACCGCATTTTGTGGGTTCAGTGGTATTACAGATATGTGCTGGTCTCCAGATTGATAAGAGATTCCATAGTTCAAGGCATCCAAGTTCTGCCGGTCTTGTGGAGAGGCACAACGGGATTCTTAAATCAAAGATAAGCAAGATTTGTGCGGGAAGCAAGTTGAGTTGGGTGGATGCATTACCAATAGCACTATTATGTATGCGTACGTCTGTACAGGCTAAAACTGGGCTTTCCCCGTACAAAATCGTAATGGGGAGGCCGGCAAATGTTTGGTGCGCACCTCAGCCAAAGCGACTAACTGAGATAGAACATCCTATGCTTAGTACTTATTGTGGCCTTTTAATGCAGAAATTGTGTTTGATTCATCAGCAGGTGCAGGAGGCATTACCAGTGAGATATACCAGTCCTGGGCACGCGCTGGAGCCAGGAGACTGGGTGCTGCTAAAAAACTTTGAAAGAAACTCATCATTAGCACCCAGGTGGCGTGGGCCCTATCAAGTCCTTTTGGCAACACAGACGGCAATACGGGTGGATGAAAGGAAATCGTGGATCCATGCCACCCATGCCAAGAAGATTCCAACTGCACTGAAAGACTTGCCTGACACTGATGACCGGAAAGAGAGAGCGGTTCCAGAAACGAAAGAAACTGTTGCCAGTGAACAGCCACCTAATCTGCCAAAACGAGAAGTGAAACTCGAACCAAAGCCTGAGACAATTGCCAAAGAGGGGGAAGGGCAAAGAGTGCCCTAACGTTGCCAGCAGAATCCACATCACTGCTGACCGACGGGAAATCTGCCTTGCAAATACCAGCAAAACCAAATTGTGTACCCCTTTGGCGCCCACCAGCACTTGCCAGCACGCCAAAGAACGGATCTGCATCATTGGCGCGGCGCACACCAGCACCTGCAGTTGCGCCACAGGCTGACTTTGAGCCTGAATCTGGAAGTGCACCGACACTGTTCACGGATCATACGATACCAGGAGCAAGGCGATACAAACTGCGGCCTCGGAAGACAAAGTGATCTGCAGTTCTTTTTGGTGTTTATGTCAACCTCTGGTTCAGCTCATGGACAGAGAAGGAACCAGAGGTGTAGAGGAGAGAAGCGTGAGAATTGTGCAAGTCGGACAATTCAAGACTCGCGGCTCCTCGGTGCGATCATAAAAAGAACATGTGTCCTGAACCAGAACGGTCAAACTGGGCGCACATGGTACTATGGCAAGTGAGATAACCTATTAACAGTACATGTGTCCCGAACCAGAGCGGACAAGCTGGGCGCACATGAGACTAAGGCGATAAGATAACTGATCGAAGGTCCTCTGAGCAGTATAAGTTCAAAGAAACCCAATAAAGGGGGGTGTTAAACATGTCATAGCTGATTGTTTGATATGCATTTTGTATATATGTAACTGATGTACGTAATTCCCCCTCTTGCGTCCCCCGAGGTCTAGAGATACACGTTGTGGGGCGTGAGACCGAGTTGGCCAACTGAGACTTTTGCTTTGCAATAAAACCCTAGCTTTGGGAATACAACCTTGTGTCTGGCGTCTCTATCGTGTGTGGTGACTCGCCTTGTTTCCATAGACGTCAGGGTCCCCTAGGGGCCCCTTTCACCATCTACCCCAACCTAGCCTTCGCACAACAAAATGATCCAGCTCTTGCTGAAGCTTTTTAACAAGCTATTCCGGAGGGAGAAGTCTTAGGTAAAGGGAGCCTTTCCTTTTTCTTAAAACAAGGATTACTTTATAGAAGAGAGCCATCTATGGAAGGCTTAGTAAAAACACAATTGGTGCACTTATCAGGCCTACCCTGTCTGCTGCCTTAAACCCAGCACTTGCCAATTGCTGGCTGCACTACCACTGTTTGTTGCCTTTATTATTTATTTATTTATTATTATTTATCTGTTTCTCCTTTGCTACGCATTTTCCACTTCTCCCCCTTCCATGCACTTTTCCACTCCCCCTCTCCATGCACTTGCATTCTATTTTGCAGCGTCATTAACCTGATTCCTCTTTCTTCCAACGTCATGTTAAATAATATATCTGTTGTTGTGTTTATTGTATTCTTTAGGATTCTGGACAGTTGCCTTATATTATAGGAGTTCACTATCTGCCCTAAGAATGGAATTAATGATTTTGCTACATCAGTTTCTATTAAAACACCTTTGTCAGTCCTTTTGACTCTAGTTCTGGATAATCTGGCCATGGCTACTGTTTCTAAGAGGCATACTCCTGGGAACAGTAGCCCCAGGTAACATGTACCTCCCCAGTTTCTGGGCAACCAAGGGTATGCTTTCTCTCCACATATAAAATAAACTGGATCACCTATGTATACTGGTTCTATTTCTACACAAACGTAGGCAGCGCCAGGAATAATGCCCGGCTCCCTCCCGAATGTAGCCTTGAAGCAGAGCTGCAGGGCATTTAATCATTGCACAGCTGCCAGCCAGTCTCGTTATATGGTAGAATATGTTAGAATAATACCTCTAAAGGCTTGACTTATGCTTTTCTTACAGCCCCCCTTTGCTGAGCCCACTAGAGCATGTCGGCTCCCAGGACGCGAATAGCACCTGATAGATAGCAAGGTCCGGAATGCAACTCCCCCCGTATGTGGTTCGCTTCCAAGAACAGAAGCGCTGTGTTCTATTCAACAACTGATAGATGCCTTCGCACTCACAAATTGCAAATTGTTACTAGAATAGATGTTTGAAGGTGTCATAGTGGTCGGAGATGTCCATCATCACACCAAGTTCAAAGAAACCCAATAAAGGGGGGTGTTAAACATGTCATAGCTGATTGTTTGATATGCATTTTGTATATATGTAACTGATGTACGTAATTCCCCCTCTTGCGTCCCCCGAGGTCTAGAGATACACGTTGTGGGGCGTGAGACCGAGTTGGCCAACTGAGACTTTTGCTTTGCAATAAAACCCTAGCTTTGGGAATACAACCTTGTGTCTGGCGTCTCTATCGTGTGTGGTGACTCGCCTTGTTTCCATAGACGTCAGGGTCCCCTAGGGGCCCCTTTCACCATCTACCCCGACCTAGCCTTCGCACAACAAAATGATCCAGCTCTTGCTGAAGCTTTTTAACAAGCTATTCCGGAGGGAGAAGTCTTAGGTAAAGGGAGCCTTTTCTTTTTCTTAAAACAAGGATTACTTTATAGAAGAGAACCATCTATGGAAGGCTTAGTAAAAACACAATTGGTGCACTTATCAGGCCTACCCTGTCTGCTGCCTTAAACCCAGCACTTGCTAATTGCTGGCTGCACTACCACTGTTTGTTGCCTTTATTATTTATTTATTTATTTATTATTATTTATCTGTTTCTCCTTTGCTACGCACTTTCCACTTCTCACCCTTCCATGCACTTTTCCACTCCCCCTCTCCCATGCACTTGCACGTTCTCAATGTCACTGGGCTTAGTAAGATAGTTGTTTTGTTCCCTCCCTTGCCTTGTCGCGCTCTGAAACACTTATGAACGCACGTGATAGAAATACAATATCAATATCAATACCCAAAAGCCATCGAAAGGTTGTGCTGGAGATTGTGCATTCCGATCTGACCGGGGGGCACTTAGGGCAATCTAAAACCCAGGCACATATTAGTAGGAAGTTTTACTGGCCAGGCATCCACACCGATATAAAGACCTTTATCCAAACATGCAAAATATGTCAAAAGATCAGCACACACATCCCATTACCTGCCCCTCTGGCCCCATTACCGAGCATAGAAGTCCCTTTTACAAGAATCGGAATGGACATAGTTGGACCTCTAGAAACTTCCAGGCTAGGCAACAAATATGTCCTGGTAATTGTGGACTATGCAAGCTGATATCCCAAAGCAGTCCCAATGTGAAACAATACCACAAAGCATATCCTTAAACATCTACCATATTTTTCCAGGGTCAGCGTTCCCAAGGAAATACTAACAGACCAGGGTTCGAATTTCATGAGTAAGCTTATGGCAGAAGTGAAAGAGCTACTCTACATTACCACCTTGGAAACTTCTGTGTACCATCCCCAAATCAATGGCTTGGTAGAAAGATTCAATAAGACTCTGAAGTTAATTTTACGAAAATTGGTAGATAAGGATGGGAAAGACGGGTATCGAATGATACCATGAACACTATTTGCAGTAAGGAAAACCACTCAGGCATCCACAAGCAGTGGTCGAAGTGAGCGCGAGCGGTCGGGAGCGGTGCTCCTTTACTTCTTTAAATTACGTTTTACAGCTCCTATACTTTTATTTTAAAAAGAAAACATTCTGGAATGGTTTCGTTTTAAAATAGAAGTGCAGGAAGACGTTGCAGCTTGCACTTTCAGTGCACTGCACTGAACGTTCCCTTAAACAGCAGGTGCAAGAGTTTGGGGATTTGGATTGTGTGTGGGAGGGCACGTGGTGATGTGGTTTGTGGAGAGTGGTGCAGGCCAACAGGGAACATAGTCCACTACTTCTTTTTGTACACTTCGACCACTGTCCACATGTTTTTCCCCTTTTAAACTGCTCTATGGCAAAGAGCCTAGAGATGTCCTCGCCATGCTCTGAGAAACCTGGGAAGAACGAGAAGAGGCACCCATTCCCATCTCGCAAACTGCCACCAGAATGTGAGAACGTATGAAATTGGTTTGAAATCTTGTTTGTACTCATAAGGAAAAGGGCCAGAACCAACAAAAATCTACTTATGACAAGAAGGTGAGCTTAAGATCATTCTCCATAGGACAGAAAGTTCTGGTCCTCTTGCCACTTCAGAAAACAAAGTTGTCTCCAAGTGATACAGACCCTATAAGATAGTAGAACAAACGGGAACCTGTACTTATTAAGTAGCCCAAACAGAAAACAGAAAGTCAATTTATATCACGCAAATCTCTTGAAACAGACTGTGTTAAGCTTAAGATTGCAGTGGCAACAAGAAAGAAGACTAAAACTGAAAATATCAAGAGGCCGTAGGGCGGCCGACAGGAAGTGTCAAGGTGGTCATACAAGGGTCCAGCCATATCCCTTGTACAATCGAAAGTCCTTGACTCATTGGTAAAGAATAAAGTCTGAGGGGAACGCTGTGGGAACTGTAAGAGAAAGCCTGACTGGGACTGCAAGAAAGCCTAACTGGAGGCTGCAAGAAAGCAATGCCTGACTTGGGCTGCAAGAAAGCCTGACTGGGGGTGCATGAAAGCCTGACTGGGGCTGGAATCTAAGGGTTGGTCTGAGCCTGACTGAGGGCGACTAATGTTGAGAAACGGATCGGAGCCTGGTTGAAGGGGATCCACGGGTGAAGAATAATCGTCCGACTTGAAGAGAATTAGAAGGAACTTTTGTTTTATTGTTTACAATGCATCAGGCCCCTGAAGTAAGAGACTTTTACTTGAAGGAGTCTTGAACACAGAAGGTCCGGGCATTGTTGAAAGGAACTGTGACCACTTACAGAAGAAACCCAGGAGTGTGCTGTGCTTGAGAGTCCCGCCTTTGTCCCTAGCTAGAAAACTTGTGGATGGGAGACCCCAGCCATAACATCCTAACCTATCATTTTGTGAACACTTCTTTCTTTTCTTGTGAACACTATCCCACACTGTTTTGTAATTTAGTGATAGGGATTGGCAATAGTTTTATTTTTGTATAGGCCCTTTTATTTTACTAGGACTGCCTTATTATTTTTTGATGGTTGCAGTTTTCTCCCATCTTAGATTAGGTTTAGGTTAGGATGTTTTTCTCACCCATTAAACAGTTAAATAAACACCCTTGAAATGTGATCACGTGTGTCTATCTTTACTGTTGTCACCATGAGTACCTTACACAGCCCAGTGTCTAAAAAAACTTAACAGCTCGTACCACCAATTTAAAATTGCAGGATGTAATATTCCAGTGGTTCAAACTGTAAACACATTGGAGGGTCATTTTGTACTCTAATCTCTTTATGAAAAATCTTGTGGTACATATTCGATTTACCTGTGCCTATGCCACTAAATGAATTAAGCAGGTCTAGCCCTATCCGTCTTCTAAGAATCTGGCGTACCTGGCTGGTGACCTTGATAACACCAACATTGACTACTGTAATGAACTTTTAATGGGTACATCTAAATCCAATCTGCAATCACTGCAAATTACTCAAAAAGGGGCTGTCCGAGCAGTGAAAGTCTGAAGAAAACTGCTCATGTTACAGAGGCCAGAAGATCGCTTCATTGGCTACCTGTTTTCCAGAGAGTGTCTCATAAGGTCCAAATGCTGGTGCATAAATGTAGGTCAGATAATGCCCCCAAATATCTTCAGGATCGTTTGCAAGAGGTCTCTAGAGTGAGGGACCTCAGGTCAAATGGAAACAACAAACTTCACCTGGCATGGTGTACACCTAAGAACTTTGGTGGCCCATGTTTCGTTAACTGTGCCCCAAGACTCTGGAATGAGCCACCAGATGCTTTGCGGGAGATCCCTAATCTCTTTAGCTTGAAGAAAGCTATTAGGTTCATGACATTTGGAACGTGCTTATATATTGGATGGGATTACACAAGAATAATTCTGAGTTCAAAAAAACTGACAAACTCAAGAAGATGGGCAGTTACTGTTTTATTAACAACTTTCTAAAACAGCGAGGTTACAGCGAACATCCACGGACGTACGCTCAGTCTCTCAATGATCTCCAAAAAAAATACAATTATTGTACTCAATTATGCGTCAGAGTGATGTCATACTAAGTGGCAATAGTGGAAAACTTATCAAGGGTCGGGACTGGTTAAGGGGAACACCCAGATATACACTTGTTCAGGAGCTAGGTTTGTTTTTGGCTGTCCTTTATCAGGTGGACAACTTATGCCTACCTCTTAAAACATGTAATTTCAGAAACATTAGATACACAGTTTCTCATTGGTCTTACAAGCTATAAGGTCCTTCATTATACGGACTAATTCCATTGGTTTGCATGCCTGTGCCCGGTCTGGAACATTCAGATAATTTAGCAGCACATAAACTCAGACCCAGGTGCAGGAAGATAGGACATGAAGCTACCTCACCACCCAATTAGCCCATCATCTCTCATCACCCATGCCTTCTGCCATGAAATTGTCTTTGTACTTGGCCTTGTAGAATTTTCTCATCTTTGAGAATGCATGAAAGTGAGGGCGCTCGCTATCATATCTGGAACTCCAAGTTGAAGCTCTATTTCCATCCTAGGCTCACGTGACAGGAGACAACGATCTGGTCCGTTTTGCAGTTTTCAAATGCTCTAAATTAATTAAAACTTGCCATCCTTTGTGTTCTTTCTTGCACCATAACGTGAGAAGATTCATCCTCCGCACACTCGTTCTTCTCAGAGTAGATAGCTTACCTCGATTTCTAAGATTTTGACTACAGGTCAGGCAGCCTCCCCACACAGCTCATTGAGCCTGCTGTTCTGCTGCGACACAGCTTTCCATTCTCCCTTCATGGTTTCTGGCTTCTTTATTTCATGATGACAATGTCCACTTTCTGTACAATGGTGGCTTTGCCTGAATTGCATTTACTACTCATAGCTACCCTCTATAATGATTTCATCTATTTATTTATTTATTTATTTATTTATTTATTTATTTATTTATTTATTCGCATTTGTTGAGCGCGCAGCAGACCGGAGGCATCGTGGCGCTTGTTACAGTGATTCTTAGACTTAGTTACATACAGATTGGTGCCCGTGGTTACAGTGGCCATACATTGTACTTTAAAGACATACATGTTTTGGTCATCTAGATCAGAATGGTAAGTTAGTTGAAGAGGGTAGTTTTGAGTTGTTTGCGGAAGGAGAGGAGAGATGTCTCGGCTCTGAGGTGGGTGGGCAGCGCGTTCCATAGCTTAGGTGTGAGGTATGGGAAGCCTATACCTCCAGCCTTAGTTCTATTGATGCGTGGAACGGTAAGTAGGTTGGTGTAGGTAGATCTGATAGGCCTGGTGGATTGAGATCTGTGCAGTGTGTCGGATAGGTATGAAGGTGCTGTATGGTTGATGCATTTATGTGTGGTTGTGAGAATTTTGAAGGTGATCCGTTCTTTGACTGGGAGCCAGTGGACTGCCTTTCTCGCTTGGGTGATGTGATCTCTTTTAGGTATGCTGAGGGCTGCTCTGAGCGCGTTGTTTTGAGTGGTTTGGAGCCTGGATAAGTTGTTCTTAGAGGTGCCGGCTAGGAGAGCATTACAGTAGTCGGTTTGGCTCCTATAGTGGCTCTGGCGATGGATAGGCAGTTATCTTTAGTTAGGAAGGGTTTTATTGCGTTAATGAGTTTGGTACTCAGTGCAGACGCCGATACTATGGAGCTAACTTGTTTGTCCATGGATAGGGTGGCATCTAAGTGCACTCCTAGCGTTTTGACTGAGGATAAGACTGGGATGATGCAGTTGTCTATGTTAAAGTTGATGTATAGCAGGTTTAGGTTGGACAGGGTGGGTTTCTGACCTAAGATGAGGATTTCGGTCTTGTCCCCATTCAAGCAAAGGCCGTTGGTAGCCATCCAAGCTTGTATGATGGAGTATATTAGGTGTAGGGTGGTGGAGTCTTGGTGATAGTTCCCTGTCAGAGGAAGGAGAATCTGCGTGTCGTTGGCGTAGTTGGTGTAGGTGATCCCCATAGCGTCTAGTTTGTCAAATAAGGGCTTGGTGAAATGGTTATATAGAGTGGGGGCTGTACAAGACCCTTGTGGAACCCCACAGTGTATGATGGCGGGTGTTGCGTGAGCTGTGTTGGAGAATACTTTCATAACTCTGCCTTGTAGGAAGGAAGTTACCCAAGAAGCAGCGTCCTTAGAGAAGTGTGCTGCATGCGTTAGGTGACTGGTAAGAGTGGTGTGATCTACCAAGTCAAATGCCGCTGATAGGTCGAGGAGAAGGAGGAGTGCGGGCTTACCTTTGTCCAGAATGTTTGTGATTTCGTTTTTTAGGTCTAGAAGGGCAGTTTCAGTTCCGTGCCCCTTACGAAACCCTGATTGTCTTTTACCTAGGATTGAGTTTGATTCATGGTAGAGTTGGATCTGAATGTGGGCGGTTTTGTCAAGTAGTTTTAGGAGGAATGGAATTGTGGTTATGGGTCGGTAGTTATTGGGGTTGGCGGGGTCTAGCGTAGGCTTTTTTAGGAGGGGGCGTACCCAGGAGGAGGCTGTCCGGGACTATGCCTGTCATTGAATGAGGCATTGAATGAGGCATTGATGAAAGCCGTGAGTAGAGGGGCAAGCTGTTCTGCACAGTCTTTGATGATTTTAGGGGGGCATATATCACCCTTACATTGTGAGGGTTTGAGATGTTTGAGGATGTTAATGACATCGGTTTCGGAGATCTTGGTGAATGTGAATTCGGTTAGGTTGGTAGCTTTAACAATAGGTTTCATCTGTACATGTGTACTTTGCTTGGGTAAGGAGTTGTAGTGGTGGGATATTTTGTTTTGGAGGAGGTTTATTTTTTTTAGCATGTCTGATTGTATGCCTGTGCACCAGGCCTCGTCTTTGACGATCTCATCTGGGCACGTTGGTGGTACAGTTAGTTCTTTAAATATACTGAAAAGTTCTTTAGATTGGGAGTTAGCAGCGGTGATGTGGTGGTTGTAGGCTTCAGATTTAGCAAGGAAGATGGCTTCCTTGTATTTTTGGGCTATGGTTTTGAATATTTCTTTTGTGTTGTCACCGGGGTTACGTTGCCAGTTTTTTAGCGCCTGACGTTTGTCTGTGCGCAGAATTTGGAGATCCTCCGTGAACCAGGAGTTAGAGTGGAAGGATTCTTTCTCTTTTTTGTGTTCTAGGGGGGAAGCTGTGTTGACAGCCCTTGTAATGGACTCTTTGAATATATCAGCAAGAATATTGGGGTCTGATGAGAAAGGGGGCTATAGACAAAACACGTTGAGGAGAGCGCTGATATTGGCTGCCGTGAGCTTTTTGGCACTTCTGGCTAGGGTTGCCGAGGCAATAGTGGGCACTTTAGAGCTTGTTGTGACAGGGATGTCGAATAAGATGAGATTGTGGTCTGTCCACGGGAGGCTAGAATTGGCGGTGATTGCTATGTTACAGGTGTGGTCTACAATCCAAACTAGGGTGCGTCATTTGGCGTGTGTGGGCGAAGTGATCTTTTGGGAGAAGCCCAGGTTGTGGAGGTCTTTGGCTAGAGATATAGCAGCTTTGTCCTTAGGATCGTTGAAACCTAGGTTAAGGTCTCCTATCAGGAATGCTTTAGTAGATTTTTTGAAATTATTTCCTATGAGGTGATTAATTTGACCTTGGAAGTTGGTGGTGGGCGGTATATTGTATGAATATTTATAGTGCTGTTGGGCGTGAGTGCTAGCTTGATTGATAGAATGTCAACATTTCCTTCCTCTTGGTGGGGTAGGGTTCTGATAGATAGGGTTTCTTTATGGATAAGGGCTACCCCCCCTCCTGATTTAGCGATCCTATCTTGTCTGATGATGGCATACCCTTGAGGTAGGGCTAGTGTGATGGCTTGGCCAGACGCTACATGCAGCCAGGTCTCCGTGATGGCGAGTATGTCTAGATCATGGGTGGTAATAAGGTCATATATTTCTAGGGCGTGGGCATTGAGGGATCTTACATTGATTAATGCGCATTTGTATGGAGTGTGGCATGGGTTCTTAGGGTCTGTGGTAGGAGGGTCTACTTTAGGTATAGCAGTTCCTGGAGAGCAGAGATTATTGTTAGATGTGGTATATGTGGGCGTGCTGCTTTGACATGAGGCAATGTTCTTTCGGCGGTGGGGTGTGTTGACTTTTTTGGTGCGTGAGCTAAGTCTACGATTTCTTTGCGGTGTGTGTGCTGGTGTAGCCTGGTATTGGGTGGGAGAGGTGCGCGCTCTGAGTCTGTCTAGTCTGAGGCTAGTATTGAGAGTCAGCGCAGTGATTTCTAGTGGGTGTGAGGGCGTAGATAAGAGGCCCATCGTGGACGGGTGATTTTGGGAGATTTGGTGGTGGTGGTGAGGCTCTTGGCTACCGAGGAGTGGTGTGTTCGAGAGGGTTAGTATCACGCTCAGTAGGCAGGTGTGGAGGAGCGAGGAGTACATATTGAGCATGAGTTAGTAGCGCAATGCAGTGGGGCCAAGGAGGCGCTATGCAACAAACACAGTGGGGCCAAGGAGGCGCTATGCACAATCACAGTGGGGCCAAGGAGGTGCTATGCAACAATCACAGTGGGGCCAAGGAGGCGCTATGCGCAATCACAGTGGGGCCAAGGAGGCGCTATGCAACAATCACAGTGGGACCCAGGAGGTGCTATGCAACAATCACAGTGGTGCCAAGGAGGCGCTATGCAACAATCACAGTGAGGCCAAGGAGGCGCTATGCACAATCACAGTGGGGCCAAGGAGGCGCTATGCAACAATCACAGAGGGGCCAAGGAGGCGCTATGCACAATCACAGTGGGGCCAAGGAGGCGCTATGCACAATCACAGTGGGGCCAAGGAGGCGCTATGCAACAATCACAGTGGGGCCAAGGAGGTGCTATGCAACAATCACAGTGGGGCCAAGGAGGCGCTATGCAACAATCACAGTGGGGCCAAGGAGGCGCTGTGCACAATCACAGTGGGGCCAAGGAGGCGCTATGCACAATCACAGAATAATCACAGAGGGGACTGGGGTGGCGCTGGTGGGTCGTGGTAGACAACTATACAGTTGACCCAGTGTTAGCCTGGGGTGGTGCATGATGGCTAGGAAGCATCCAGTAAGCATGATTAGGATTGGCTAGTGTGCACACAATGAATGGGATCAACATTGGCTGGGGTATACAAATTTGAACTGGATCAACAGTGGCTGAGATGCACGCACGGAGCATATAACGGGCGTCAACAACAGTTTAGCGTCATTTCATCTGTGGGCACAATGGTAAACAGGGGACTTGCATTTAAGCAGCTGGTATTAGAGGGGGATTGCGACACCAAGTGAGAGCGCACAAAGGAGGATTATAATGCGCGGATTTAACAGTACCGTAAAATGCATTGCCCAATCCAGGATCCAGCAGAGTTTTCAGCCGACGGCGAGGAAAGGCGTGGACAGGCTGGGACAGGAGTACAGCCTTTGAGCAGGCCTTCGAGCAGAGGCCGGCTTACGCCTCCCGGTCTGCAATTGGCCCAATTGTAGCAGTGGGTGGCCAATGGGACCGTAGGCGGGTCCAGAGGGGTCCAGGCACAGTATGGGTAGTGCCTAGCGTTGCCGGGCGGCCATCTTGGAATGGATCTACCTTGCGTTTCAGCGTCTGTACATTTATTATTGAACTTCTGTTTTGTTTTCTGCAGCACTTTGTTAATGTGCAATCTTCTTTTCCACATTGATTAGTTTACTCAATATTTTACTTTGTCATTTGTCCTCTAGAATCCATACATTGTCTTCCGTCAGTATCTTGGACATTGTGCATTTCTGATGACATCATCAGTTCATGTGCTTAGCTCTTTCTCATATTCCTTCAGGGAGTTCCTCCTGTAGGTTGTCATCACTTTTGGGGTACATTCAATAGTGTTGCCTTAATGGGTATCTCCTTCCAAATACTTGCTGCGGTATTGGTTCGATAGCTGGCGTCAGGCAAGGCACGGCCTCATGTCTCCAATACATGGGAGGTAGGCGGTAGGAATCTCCTGCAGATGTATACAGCTGCCCCTCTACACTACTAAGACACATTTATTAATTCCTAATGATTAAGCCAGCATTTGAGTTGAGCATGTGGATCTGCTGGTTCTTGACTTATTTTCTTCCTGCTGGCTTCCTTCTGTGGTGTTTGTTTTTGTCCTGTTTTATGTGTAAACTGAGGCCACTAGACTTGATGTGCATTACAATAAATAAATAAATAAATAAATAAATAAATAAATAAATAAATAAATAATAAAATGAAGGCTAAGCCAGTTTACCAGGAGATAGGAGCCATTCTCCTGGTGCTATGTTCATTTGGATGCTGAACCCTTTTGTAGACTAGTGGTAGGGTTAGAGTATGTTTTTGGACAGAGGACAGACTTTTTAATTTGGACAGACATCCTGACAACAAGCACCCACATTGATATTTGTTTAGGCATGGAAAACTCTCTAGAGATAAGGAGAGGTAGGACCTTTTCTTTATATTTCAAATAAAACTTGTTGAAACATGCCACCACTTTGGCTGACTCCTTACTCCACCACGCCACAATCACTACTGGTTTATAATTAGTGTGGTGCTGAGTAGGGGTTCCATACACCACCCACTCATCCATGTTCTCCTGCAGAGCAGTAGTTATTTTTTCACAGTCTCAGAGCTGGAGAAAGATCGGCAACATTGACGGGCAGCTGGAGACATTCTGCCTGCTGCTTATGGCCACATCACTCGATCATGAGAACTGCATGAACAGGAGAGCTTTGCCAGAAATAGTCCGCATTTTGGAGAAATCCTTCTTCACCACAAATACTCTGAAAAGCAGAAGGATGTTGTGATTTACCTCATTCTATCGCATACTGTATATAAATTGAACACTGACCAATGATGGGTGGATTAAAATGCAGTATTGTAGTCATGGGTGGAAAAGCAAATTTGAGCAGTGTCCTGCCCACTCACCCATCCTATAATACAGACAAAAAGTGTCAGACATCTTCTGATATGCAATTAGTCTTCTTTCCTTTTCATTGTCATCCAAACCAACACTGGGTGACAGCCAGTGCCTTCAATTATTCTCCTAACTACGTCACTGTGTCTTCATGCTGTCATGCTGGTCCTGATAACTCAAAGGTCCAAATGGCATGCCCTAACGTGAGTATTACAATGACGCTGTTGAACTAAGATGGACAAGCTGTCTTCATGCCTCAAAATACAAAATTGATCCCAAACAATGAGGGTCACTGTGATGAATTGACTTCTGCCCTGCAGGGGTACCAGGATGAGTTGAGGCTAAAGCGCATACTCAGCACTCACATTTCTAAAAGCGAAGAGTTAATCCAGTCAGAATGGTAAAACAGGCACAGATAAGAGCTATACCTCCCTCCCCTTTTTTAGTCTAAAAGAAGGCTATATTCTCAAGAGGAGTGTGAATGTGATCCAGTAGCAACCCAAACAGCGAAATACAACTGTCCCAAATAAAGGGATGCCCAATTAAGGCTCTATAAAAATAGATTACTGTGATTAAACACACAATATGCAACAATAACTATAAAGAAACCACTACATGCAGAAAGAATATGCAAAATAACAAGATGCATCACTCTGCGTAACGAGATAGGGGTAGCAAAGGCAGTAAAAAACATAATGTTAAAAAAAGGATATGTTCTTGCCAGTCTTTAGTGTCCAGAATAGACCAAGGGGGCAAATATCTTGCAATAATACCTTGGCAATGTCTTGGAGGTTTGACCACAGTGAACCAGGAGTCTCTGTGCTGTTCAGCGGTTTCATTCTGTTTGAAATGTAGCAGTCACAGTAGTCCAGCAACTAGTAGATGTCATGGCGGGGTCAAACTAAGGAAGGCTGTGGTTCAAAGCAATGCTTGAGTGATGCTGATCATGGGTGTCGCCAGGCTCAGTTTGACATTTGACAGCGGATGGGGTAATGATGGGATGCGCAGATGAGTCGGTTCAATGCTGGGCTCGAAGCATACAGTTTGGAGAGAACCCCAGGGGCAGTGAAAGCGTCCACTGGATAGGCGAGGACGAGACGGGTGGTTCGGACAGCAGTTGGAACACTGCAAGTGCAGCGATGCTTCTTTGTTTCAGCCTAGACAACAACATGCTTCAGTTGGTGCATTGTGGTGGCGAGCTGGTTCGATTGGCAGAACTGAGGTTCGAATGTTGATGAGCGCCAAAGGCAGCTCTGAAGGGTCCTGTTTGTTTGAAGCTGTGTCGAACAAGCTTGAATCATGGCTTGTAGCGATTTGACAGCAAAAGAGCAGGAATCCTGGCTGTCTGGACTCTAAGGGTCTCTGCGGCATAGCTAGTCCTTTTGGTGGGCTGCCAAACACAGGGTAGAATGTGACACAACTTTAGGGGTCCTTCAGCACAGTGTGGTCCTGTGCAGCAGTGTGGCTGGCAGAGATGCAGGTCTTGTTGCAGCAGGTCACCCTCCAATGTGCACTTGTGATGTTTAAAGATGAGAGTTTGACTCTGCCTTGTACTACCTGTCTTCACCTCACGACTGGAGGGATTTGGAAATTACTGCTTCCCCAACAGGTTCAATGCTACTTTCTTGAGAGTTTAAAGTCCAGAGATTATTCAAAGAACGAGTATGAGACCCGTTCCTTTGAAGACAACGGTTTGCAGGTGATTGGACAAAAGCAAGCCTGCTGTAAGGGTCTAATCCCTGTTATTGGACTAAGTGAACATCACACCCAAAGAGTTTTGTGTGAAAGGAAGTGGAGGGAGCAGGATGGAAAAGAGGTAAAGAGAGAAAACAAGATAGTTGAACTATCTTTCAGCTGGTCTGGGTCACCTCTGCCCACACTAACCCCACCCCCATACCGTATCAATAGAATCAAAGGCAAAATTAGTCTGAAGCATCATGGTGTAAGGCTAGTACTTTTGTGAAGGGTGTGCCCTTTGATTGCTGTTCCTAGGACAGCTTCATGAAGAGTGGCTGTCTTTCTGTGAAGGGTGTTCCCTGCCCTCTCCAAGGAACAAAGAGAGACAATCGCCAGGGATACAGTCTTGCTGGGAGCAGCCAATACATCCTGTGAAGAGGGAATACACCTAACCCTTCCACAGCTGAACAAGTCTCACAGGGCTAACACATGTGTGATATCAATTTAATGTGCCTTGGAACACTATGAGAGATGCCAGCTACAATACCTCAAACTCAGGTATTGCTTATTTTTTATGTTGAATGGGCCACCAGGATCACAATTCTTATAGTTGTGTAGTTTTTGGAACGAGGTGCATATCTTAAAAAGCAGCTCCTGCACTTCAGAGTATTGGTTGCCACTTGCAACTGTCAAATGGGCACCTGTGTCCTCTGAACCTGTTCTGTGCCACTGTAGAGCAGGCACTGTAGATCGACTACTGATCCAGCAGGATAAAGATGTACACTATGCTTTTGGCATGAAGCTTAGGAAAGGGAAATCTGATTGGCAGATGACCTTTTCTGAGATGGAATTAAGTGCATCATTTTATTAATGAATACAAATAAAAAAGTCTGCTAACAGCCTTGCTAGATGGCAATTCCTCACAGTACAGCATCATGCCTAAAGCAAAGCTGTATCCTTGTCCATTTCCTTTTTATAATCTATGAGTATCAGATATGGAGGATAATTTAATTAAGGATGCCTTTGTTTCTGCCTAAATTGGCCGATTTGAGACACACTTTCATAGCCAATGCAGATGACCTTCTCCTTTTTGAGTGCACGCCCATTGGCCTTCAAAGGTTAATTGCTTCCTTTTCAAAATACGCATATGAAAACCACCTTAAGATTAATCCAGTAAAAATTAAGTGTTGCAATTAACCTTATCTTGCAAGGCTCCTAACTTCACTTGGACTCTGGATAATTCTAGGGTGGACACATGCCGCTACTTGATTCACTTGGGTTTTCTGATATTGGATAAAACCAATAAAACGTATTTAAGGGAATTTCTGAGGCACAAGGCTGTCACACTTATGGGCCAAATGTTAAAAAATCAACTGGAAATTTGACCAATTCCCAATCCAACCCCTTGTGAAATTTTACGAGGGTAAAGTGGTCCCCAAAAATGCTTTATGGTTTGGAGGTGATGCATGCATGGGTGCTTGACAGCCTTGCACCATTCAAGGCCCTTATTTGGAGGAAGCCTCTGTGTCTAAAAATGGCTCCCCAATCACTGTAATTAGATATGAACTTGGTATAAAATCATTCATGGTGCGTACAGAATGGCGCATTTTATCTTTCTATCGGAAAATGTTAAATCCCCCAAAAGAATCTTTGTATTATGACTTTTATAAACTTGTGAAAGCTAAGAAGGAAAAGTGTATTAACAACCTGGTTGAATTCTACTCAGGCCTAATATATCGCGTGGAAGCGAGCGAGGCGGATCTTTCCAAAGTCCAGAGATTATTCAAAGAAGAGTATGAGACCCGTCCCTTTAAAGACAAAGGTCTGCATGTGATTGGACTAAAGCAAGCCTGCTTTAAGGGTCTAATCCCTATTATTGGACTAAGTGGCCATCACACCTAAAATGTTTTGTGTGAAAGGAAGCATCATGGTGTAGGGCTAGTCCTTTTGTGAAGGGTGTGCCCTTTGATTGCTGTTCCTAGGACAGCTTCGTGAGGAGTGGCTATCTTTCTGGGTAGGGTGTTCCCTGCCCTCACCAAGGAACAAAGAAAGACATTTGCCTGGGATACGGTATTGCTGGGAGCAGCCAATACATCATGTGAAGGGGGAATACACCTAACCCTTCCACAGCTGAACAAGTCTCACAGGGCTAACAGATGTGTGATATCAATGTAATGTGCCTTGGATAACTATGAAAGATGCCAGCTACAATACCTCAAACTCAGGTATGGCTTATTTTTAATGTTGAATGGGCCATCAGGATCACAATTCTTATAGTTGTGTCGTTTTTGGAACGGGGTGCATATCTTAAAAAGCAGCTCCTGCACTTCAGAGTATTGGTTGCCACTTGCAACTGTCAAATGGGCACCTGTGTCCTCTGAACCTGTTCTGTTGCACTGTAGAGCAGGCACTGTAGATCGACTACTGATCCAGCAGGGTAAAGATGTACACTATGCTTTTGGCATGAAGCTTAGGAAAGGGAAATCTGATTGGCAGATGACCTTTTCTGAGATGGAATTAAGCGCATCATTTTATTAATGAATACAAATGAAAAAGGCTGCTAACAGCCTTGCTAGATGGCAATTCCTCACAGTACAGCATCATGTCTAAAGCAAAGCTATATCCTTGCCCATTGTTAGGCAGAATCCTGTGCAGTTCCCTTGGGGAACACTGCAAAATAGATTAACACTACAGGAGTAAGCAGTAAACCCAATTGGTAGCAGTCTGCACCACCCAGATTTACTTGGTGGCTGTGGCTGAGCAGTCAGACTCCTCTCAAGATGAGTTAGGCAGTATACAGAGGATACACAATAGGGCCAAAAACACAGTAGAACAAGCAAACACTGACCAGAGCTTTGCATCAAAAGTATATAATTATTTATTTAACACACACTTTTGAAAATACACTAGCACTACTAATCAAAAGCAAGTTCCAACACAATCAGAAAAGTATTTACACCTCCCTTAGCAATTACTAGACAAGTCTTAGTTAAAACACCACTTTTTGTCAAAACAGAGGTGAGCGCGTAACTTAGATGGCACTCCAATATTTAGGTTAAAGGGAGAGAAAAAGGCAGGTCATAAAAATAAAACAGTTCCCAACACTTTGAAGAGACAAAATCAAGTTACTGAAGGCAGGTTATACTGTAGAGCCAAAGTTCATAGGCCAGGCCCACATTGAATGGAGCAAGGCGAAATGTGCCCAAGATCACACGGTTTAGCAATGCATTCAAGTCTTTGTAGAAATGTTCGAAAGAGGTTGGGGTGGTTCGAAAGACAAAGTTAGAAGGTCTGGGGGCCAACCCAGTTGGAAAGCCAAGGATTTAAGGGTCACCTTGGGCAAACCGAAGAAAGGGAGGCCAGGTAGAACACAGTACCTTAAAGAGTGAGGAAGCTCCAGCGGTAGCAGTTGTTCCTGGTAGTGGGTGCAGTTTGTGGCTTCGGCCAGGGGAAGAGAGGATCTCGTCGAGGAGGAAACTTGGAGTCATTGCACTGCCCTTGGAAGAAACCAGCCGCGGAGTTCGTCGGTGAAAAGGTGTGTTCCTGGTATTCGCGGTCACAGTGGTGCAGCTTGGCTATCCAGCCGCCGGGGTGCTTGGCACGGGTGATTCGACCAAGAGACGTCCTGGAAGGTGAAATGGCGAACTGGTTGATCCCACCAGCAGAAGATTTCCTCTTGTCGTCGGGAAAGTGGTGAGGTCGTTGCAGCAGGGCTCCACCGGTGGTGTCGTCGTTGCAGATGGCTCAGCTTCTTCCCTCTTTGGATTTCTTAGGTCCTGTGGCGACTTCTGAAGTTCCAGTCCCAAAAGCCCACTTTTATGCAGAAAAACCCCCATTCAACAGCCTAGCTGTCACTCAAACATGCTAAGTGGTGAGCCGGGCGGCTCACCACTGGCCCAATCAGAACAGAGTGTGACTTGGGTTGCTAAGGCAACGCAGTCCAGGGTGCCAATTCCCCACCCACACATCCTGTAGAACCCAGACAAAGTGGCACCAGTTAGAGGGCTTCTGTGGAGAAGCCCGCCAAAAAGTGGAACAAAGGGCCCGACCTTGGTTGGAGTTACAGAGACGGACACGAACGCCATTTTAGAAAAGAGTTCTGGCAAAAACACCCAACCGGGAATTTAATATTAAATAAATAAACCGGCGGTATCTTTAACATTGCACCAAAAAGTGGTGCGTTTAAAATCACTGGGAAAATCCCATAGGAAATATTCCGGTGGAATATTTTGCGTGGTAACCACTGCAACCAGCAGAAACTCGACAAGGGGGGACTGGACAGTGCCCCCTTGGAAACAGACCCAGGGGCAATCGAATTAACCCCTTCCAGTACTTCCACAATATGATGGTTTTGTAACGCTCACCTGATTCTCGCAGAGGCGCCGGTCTTGACTGGGCGACTACCGTATCTTCAAAGGTGATGTGTAGCACCCGGTTGGCTCTTTGGGCTGGACCTCTGTGCACTGTATGCCTGACGTGTAGAGTAAGATGTCTGCAGATAGAAAATATGGGGTTAATGAACTGGGGTTATTGGGGTGTCCCTATCTCTTTCCTCTTCTCCTCTCCTGTAGACCCCCAAAGGTTAACGCTCTCACCTTAGGTAAGTGAATGCTGAGCTCTCCATCTGCCTCGGGGCAGGGTGCTGTAACCAGTTTCTTCACTGGATATGTAGCGCAGGCCTCTTGACTTCAGAGGACTGCTGTCCGTCGTTTACTGCACGAACGGTAAGTTTCGAGTCATTCAAATGTCTTTAAAGTCTTTAGTAATGATGTCTCTTGTTTTGCAGGGTTCCGGCGATGGCGGATGACGGGCTGAAGTGAGTTGAAGATGGAGCCCGTGTGATGAATAGAAGCGCCTGGAAGCACGTAAGTAAGCGCTTGTTGCCTGCTTCACTATGCGCTCTAACTGTCTTTTTATTTTGCAGGTACGAGTTCGGAGCGGCTGCAGGGTGCCGGAATACCCACTGGATTAGATGTGGAAAGGAGTAATGGCACGTGAGTATTAAAGTTCCCCAATGTCTTTAAACGCACCTTGTTTTGTCTTTCAGATGCGGGATGCAGCGCCGAAGGCCTCCGGAGCGTGCGAAGAGTTGGTAAACTTTTGTCTTTCAGATGCCGGAATGCAGTGTGAAGACCTCCGGAGCGCACGAAGAGTAGGTAAGCCTTTGCCTTTCAGATGCCGGAATGCTAACCTGTTCTTTCTTGTCTTTATAGGTGTTGCTGAAGACTGGATTCAGGATGGTAAGCCTTTGCCTTTCAGATGCCGGAATGCTAACTTGTTCTTTCTTGTCTTTATAGGTGTTGCTGAAGACTGGATTCAGGATGGTAAGCCTTTTTCCTTAGGCCCAGGACCGGATGCAGAAGACACGATGAGCGTTCTGCTGCAGAGGTTGCAGAATAACGCAAAGCAAGATTCATCCACCGGGTGTGGTTTAAATAGCCTCCTGTAGTGCTTAGGTGTCTCCTTCCACAGCCACGCCTAAGTAAGAAAAGAGTTCCTGGTAAGAAAAGAGTTCCTGCCTTCCAGAAGAGTTCCAGTGTTCTGAATCTAGGGAGTGGCTCCAGCCCCACCCAACAGGAAAAGTAGTTCCAAACAGAAGAGGATCAGAGGCTCAACTGGCAGGCAAGTAAGCAGCATGGTCTGCTGAAGGTAAGTCCACCCAAGCATTATGAGCCCGGCGCTTCCAGCGCTGGGACTGGGCATATTTATGAGCCTGGTGCCACTGGCGCCAGGACTGGGTCCAAAAGGTCCCAATTGGGACTGGTTGGCACTCGGAACCTGGGTTATGGATCTGCTTCCAAGGGAGTTGGGAAAACCCTGACCTTTTGGAAGCAGAGATCATGACAGTACCCCCCCTCAAGGCCCCTCCCAAACCGGGCTTCTCCGGGGGTTTTGGCTTGTCAGGAAATGTTCGGTGAAATCTTTTGATTAGGCGAGGAGCGTGGACATATTCAGCAGGTTCCCAGGATCTCTCTTGGGGGCCGTAGCCTTTCCAGTCAATTAGGTAGAATAGTTTAGATTTGGAGATCTTGGAGTCCAGAATGCTTTTGACTTCAAACTCGAGTTCTCCATCCACTAGGATAGGTTTTGGAGATTTGGTTAGTCGGGTTTGAGGTTGCACGGGTTTTAATAGAGAGACGTGGAAGACCGGATGTATCTTCATGTGCGGGGGCAAGTCCAACTTGACCGCTACTGGGTTTACTATGGTAGTGATGGAATAGGGACCAAGGTATCTTGGCTTGAATGTGCGTGGCCCTTTTAGAGATAGATATTTGGTGGATAACCAGACTTGATCCCCTACTTGATAGTGAGGGGCTTCCTTCCGATGTTGATCTGCTCCTTTCTTGTATTGTTCTTTAGCCCTTTGAAGGTGAGAAACAGCTTCCTTAAAGGCTTGGGTGATTGTAGAATGCAGGTAGTCTACTGCTGGTGTTTCAAGATCTTGGAGGGGATCCAACTCCGAGGTTCGAGGGTGACTGCCGTACAAAAGAAAAAACGGGGTTTTCCCAGTTCCCGAATGGACAGAGTTATTGTAGGCATACTCGGCTATCCAAAGGATATCTTTCCAAGTTTTTTCAGTTTGTTGTAGCATGCAGCGTAAATACTGTTCCAGAGTTTGATTGGTCCTCTCGGTTTGTCCGTCGGTCTGAGGGTGGTGACTGGTCGATAGTCTCACATCAATTTGAGCCGACCGACAGCAACTTCGCCAAAAATGAGAAATAAATTGACTACCTCGATCCGAAATTAGAACCGAAGGAAAACCGTGCAGTCGGACGATGTTTTCGAGAAATTCTCGGGCCAGAGTTGCTGCTGTTGGCAAGCCTTTGAGCGGAATGAAATGCGCCATCTTGGAGAATAAGTCCACGATTACTAGAATCGTATTGTATCCGGAGCATGGAGGTAGATCGGTGATGAAGTCCATAGAAAGCGTATGCCAAGGGCGAGGTGGGATGTCAATAGGGCGTAAGAGGCCTGCTGGTCTTTCCTTTTGGCTCTTGTTTTGGGCGCATACTCCACAGGACATTATAAAGTCTCTGATATCTTTTTTCCAAGACGGCCACCAGAAGTAGCGCTTGATCTTTTCTGAGGTCTTGGCTATACCGGGATGACCTTCCATTAAAGAGTCGTGATAACAAGAGATTACTTTTTTCTGTAAATCTGTGCTGGGTAGGTATAATCGTTCTTGGAAATACAATAAGTTGTCCTTTACTGCAAAGTCCTTTCCCTGCAGATGCCAATTCTGTATGTCTGCTGGAGTTACAAGTTGCCTGGCTTTATCCTTAACTTCCTCTATGGATTCTGTGGCGATTACACCCAGAATTCTTTGTTCGGGAATGATTGGTACAGGTTTAGGGTTGACCAAGTGTTCTTCCACTCCCATCCGAGAAAGGGCATCGGCTTTACCGTTCTTTGTACCAGGTCGATAGGTAATTATGAAGTCAAACTCGGCAAAGAATAATGCCCAACGGAGTTGTCTAGAGGATTGGGCTTTTGCGGTCTTCAAATATTGCAGGTTTCGGTGATCCGTAATCACAGTAACGGTGTGTCGGGCCCCCAGCAGATAATGCTGCCAAGCCTTAAAGGCAGACTTGATAGCCAGAAGTTCCTTGTCAGTAATCGTGTAATTGATTTCAGGAGGCGAGAATTTGCGGGACCAAAATGCCACGGGATGCAACTGATTGGTTACCGGGTCCTTTTGTGATAGAACTGCCTCCATGGCAAGGCTTGAAGCATCAGTTTCCACGATGTAGGGGAGTTCGGGGCGAGGGTGTTTTAAGATTGGTGCAGAGATAAATTTAGTCTTCAAATCCTGGAAAGCTTGTTCCGCCTCGGTAGACCATTCAAAACGTTTGTTTTTCTTTAACAAGGCAGTGATGGGCTGGACTATTCCAGAGAATTCGGGGATAAACCTGCGGTAAAAGTTAGCGAAGCCTAACATGCTTTGCACACCTTTTACGGAGGATGGTGATGGCCATTTGAGAACTGCATCGACCTTCTTTGAATCCATACGCACTCCGCTAGGTGATAATATGAATCCCAAGAATTCAACTTCAGTCACGTTGAAAACACATTTTTCCAACTTAGCGAAAAGTTTGTGTTGACGCAATCTTTCGAGGACCATTTTCACGTGTTTCCGATGTTCAGATTCCGATGAAGAATAAACGAGGATGTCGTCAATGTAAACAACAACACATACATCTATGAGCTCTCTGAGGACATCGTTCATAAAATATTGAAAGGCAGCCGGGGCATTGCAAAGTCCGAAGGGCATGACCTGATATTCAAATAGCCCATACTTGGTGCGGAAGGCCGTCTTCCATTCATCGCCCTCTTTTACTCGTACCAAGTGGTAAGCTCCTCTAAGATCCAGCTTTGTATATATGCATGCTTTTCTGACTTGGTCCAGGAGTTCAGGGATCAAAGGTAACGGATATCTATTCTTAACGGTGATCTGGTTCAGGGAGCGATAATCGATACAAGTTCTAAGGTCTCCTTCCTTTTTTGGAACGAAGAACAAAGCTGAAGAAGCAGGGGACTTGGAAGGACGAATAAACCCATTTGCCAGGTATTGATCCAGGTATTGTCGAAGGTGAAGGTTCTCAGGCTCGGTGAGGGCATAAATTCTACTACAAGGAGGAGTAGATCCAGGTATCAGGTCTATCTGGCAGTCATAAGACCTATGAGGAGGTAGAGAGTTAGCCTGATCCTTCCGGAAAACATCTTGGTATTCTAGGTATTCGGGAGGTAACTGGGGAGTCTCTGAAGAAATTGCGGCCAGTGCAACACCAGGTGGAGGGTGACAAGTAGAGACACATTCTGGAAACTGGACCGTTCTTGCTCGCCAATCGATCAGAGGATTGTGTTTCTCTAACCAAGGTATTCCTAGAATAATCTGAAACTGAGGGGCCTTGATCACATCGAACACGATCTTCTCATGGTGTCCATCTTGACTTACTAGCGTCACCTCTTGAGTGGTATGCGTTACTGGCCCGGAGGCTATCTCCGTACCATCCACCGTAGTAATGACGTCCTTTACAGCCTTGGGACAAAGAGTTAGATTCATCCTCAAAACCATTTCATGATCCACATAATTGCCTATGGCACCGCTGTCGACGTAAGCTTCAATTGCATGTAATCGATCCGGATTATCAGGGCTAATGAGGACCATAGGTATCACGAAATGCGAGGTCACGGAACTGGTTTTCACGCTCGGCAAGAGGACCTCTATTCTTGTCGGGCGAGGTCGTTTCCCTGCTCAGAGTTTGTAACTTTGGTAACTGCAGCTCCTACTGCCTTCTTGGCAGGTTTCACCGGACAGTCTCGAAGAAAGTGCCCTGAGTTTCCGCAATATAGGCATAATTGCAACTGTTTCCTCCTTTCCCGCTCCCTTTGAGTTAGAGGACCTTTCAGACCCCCTATTTGCATGGGTTCCCCGGAGTCTACTCCTTTGGAAGGAGTTGGCGGTTTGGAAAATACTCGAGCATCAAACTTGGAACGATCGGCCTTCCTGTTCTGCAGCCTGTGATCTATTTGAACGACCAAGTCTATATAATCCGAACAGTCTTGTGGGGGATTCACTACTTGGGCTAAAACGTCTTTGAGCTCTCCACGTAGACCTCTATAAAACAGCGTAATCCTTTTGTCCTCAGGCCATTGAGTTTCCACTATTAGTCTATTGAAAGATGCAATATAAGCCAAAAGGTCTTGATTACCCTGTCGCAACGAAAGAAGCTCATTGTCCAAGGCCTGCCCCTGTGAATGTCTTGCGAACAGTTTTTCCATACTAAGCTGAAAGGCTTGAAAATCATAGAGAACCGGATCATCTTGATTAACTAGAGGGATCGACCAGTCTGCCGCATTGCCACTAAGGTACGAAAGTACAAAAGCTACTTTTGCTTGATCAGTTGGAAAGGCTGCTGGCCGGCATAAGAAGTGCAACCGGCACTGATTGATAAATACTGCAAACCTCTTTGGGTCACCAGAAAATCGTTCGGGCGGAGCCAGAGGTACATTCCCAGGTAGGTTGATCTGCACTGGATTCATAGAGGATGTTGAAGGAAGATTTGCCCCTGATGCGGGTAACGGGGTCTGTCCGGCTTGTGACTGTAGCACTTGTCTAGCAAGATTGTCTGTTCTCTCCTTGGAAATAATTAGTTCCCTTCTTAGAGCATTCGTTTCCTGACGAGCTGCATGCACTTCTGCCCTTAGTTCCCCAAGTAACCGGGCTAGGGGGTCAGTATCCGAGGTTTCCATAGCGCCTGGGCGAGAGTTTTGCGGTAGGCTTTGCGTTCTGTAACGCTCACCTGATTCTCGCAGAGGCGCCGGTCTTGACTGGGCGACTACCGTATCTTCAAAGGTGATGTGTAGCACCCGGTTGGCTCTTTGGACTGGACCTCTGTGCACTGTATGCCTGACGTGTAGAGTAAGATGTCTGCAGATAGAAAATATGGGGTTAATGAACTGGGGTTATTGGGGTGTCCCTATCTCTTTCCTCTTCTCCTCTCCTGTAGACCCCCAAAGGTTAACGCTCTCACCTTAGGTAAGTGAATGCCGAGCTCTCCATCTGCCTCGGGGCAGGGTGCTGTAACCAGTTTCTTCACTGGATATGTAGCGCAGGCCTCTTGACTTCAGAGGACTGCTGTCCGTCGTTTACTGCACGAACGGTAAGTTTCGAGTCATTCAAATGTCTTTAAAGTCTTTAGTAATGATGTCTCTTGTTTTGCAGGGTTCCGGCGATGGCGGATGACGGGCTGAACTGAGTTGAAGATGGAGCCCGTGTGATGAATAGAAGCGCCTGGAAGCACGTAAGTAAGCGCTTGTTGCCTGCTTCACTATGCGCTCTAACTGTCTTTTTATTTTGCAGGTACGAGTTCGGAGCGGCTGCAGGGTGCCGGAATACCCACTGGATTAGATGTGGAAAGGAGTAATGGCACGTGAGTATTAAAGTTCCCCAATGTCTTTAAACGCACCTTGTTTTGTCTTTCAGATGCGGGATGCAGCGCCGAAGGCCTCCGGAGCGTGCGAAGAGTTGGTAAACTTTTGTCTTTCAGATGCCGGAATGCAGTGTGAAGACCTCCGGAGCGCACGAAGAGTAGGTAAGCCTTTGCCTTTCAGATGCCGGAATGCTAACCTGTTCTTTCTTGTCTTTATAGGTGTTGCTGAAGACTGGATTCAGGATGGTAAGCCTTTGCCTTTCAGATGCCGGAATGCTAACCTGTTCTTTCTTGTCTTTATAGGTGTTGCTGAAGACTGGATTCAGGATGGTAAGCCTTTTTCCTTAGGCCCAGGACCGGATGCAGAAGACACGATGAGCGTTCTGCTGCAGAGGTTGCAGAATAACGCAAAGCAAGATTCATCCACCGGGTGTGGTTTAAATAGCCTCCTGTAGTGCTTAGGTGTCTCCTTCCACAGCCACGCCTAAGTAAGAAAAGAGTTCCTGGTAAGAAAAGAGTTCCTGCCTTCCAGAAGAGTTCCAGTGTTCTGAATCTAGGGAGTGGCTCCAGCCCCACCCAACAGGAAAAGTAGTTCCAAACAGAAGAGGATCAGAGGCTCAACTGGCAGGCAAGTAAGCAGCATGGTCTGCTGAAGGTAAGTCCACCCAAGCATTATGAGCCCGGCGCTTCCAGCGCTGGGACTGGGCATATTTATGAGCCTGGTGCCACTGGCGCCAGGACTGGGTCCAAAAGGTCCCAATTGGGACTGGTTGGCACTCGGAACCTGGGTTATGGATCTGCTTCCAAGGGAGTTGGGAAAACCCTGACCTTTTGGAAGCAGAGATCATGACAGGTTTGTACTGGTTCTGTTCACAATTTTGGACTATTAAAGTCAATGGTGACTTTACATGCCCTGGGAGACAGTAGTCAGTCCCAGGTTATGGAGTCTATGTTTGGGGGTCACTATGATACCCCGAAGTGTTACTGCACTGAGGGTGCTGTGTAACACATACACAAAAACAGATGATACCCTATGGAGTAAAAAACCCCATAGCCATAAGCAAACAAAAAGTCAAAGAAACACACTCAAATCATGCCCAAGAGTGGGGGTAAAAGAGTCTCACTCTTGGCAGGAGAAAAAAAAAAGAAAAAATCCAGCAAAGCTGCTGGGGGACTCACTAGGTTTGGGAAATTAGCCTTATAAGAGAATTCTCCCTAACACTCACCCTCCCCCCCCCCCAGACTAAGGGACAAGAGGATTTAATCCACTCCTGGATGAATCTCATACCTCTAGTCGGTTACAAACACCCTAGAGAGACCATCAGCATTTTGGTGATGACAACTTGACCTGTGTTCAATGGATAACTCAAAGGTTTTCCTTTGTAAGCTATATGACCTACAAACCCTTGGAGGAACATCTTCTAGTTCTCTTAGGCCTAGGTAGGGGTCCAGTTGGTCTATCCACCTCTTCCTCAGAAGCAAGGGGAGTCAGAGACTCTAAAACTGGGGGAACAATGATGGAGCTTGGTTTGGGCTCCCATTTCCCTAACATTTTAGCCTGAAATTTGCCTGGGTTAGAGGTCAACTTACTAACACCAGGGCTTGTAGTGGGGGTTCTCGGTAGAGGTTAACAGAGGATTAGAGTGGTCCCTTAAGGTGGCCTCTCTAGCCAGTTTGGTTAGGTTATGCATCTCCATACTGGGAGGCCTGGGGGTACTGGATACTACTCCTAGAGTTTTTAGATCATTCCCCAACAGGACTCTCCCAGGCACCTCAGTCTGAACACTGACAGGGATCCTCACTGTCATGTTATTACACTGAATGAGGGCTGGTAGAATAGGAACCATCTGGACAGGGCCTCCAGAATTTCTAGTGGGACCTTTGGGTGCCTTAGCCACATCCTCATGTTTGAAAAAGCTTTCATCCACTACTGTTCTGCTAGCCCCAGAGTCTCTCCTGGCAGGAGTATCCTGGCCATTGATGAGAACACTGTCCATGTAATATATTTTAGAGTTTGCTGGTAGGGAGTCATAGATTTCCCTATTCTGGCTGCTAACCAGACCCATAGGCTCTAATGATACACTTGCTTGAAGACTCAAAGGGTCTTCAGCAAAGACTTCAAAGTGAGCACTAGCCACTTGTACTTCCTCCTCAGGAGTGAAGGCTAAGGAGACTGTGCTGATCCCTGCAGGTTTACCCTTACATCTGGGATCTCCTTTGATGTGGTCAGTTGCCCCACAGAGATAGCATGTTCCAAATGCTCTCTGGAATGGTGGCTTGTTCTGACCTCCTTCTGGTTTGTGACCAGAGGGTACACTAGCCTGATGGGGTTTCCCTGGTGGCTTACCCTGGTTATTTTGTTTTGTGTGGCCCTCTTTGGTCTGGGAGGTATTAGAATTCTCTGGATTCACCTTTGGTGGCTGCTTTCCCTCGTCCTTTTTCTGAGTGACCCCTGAATCCTTGTGAGTAGCCCTGTCCCCACCCACAAGTCAGCAGCCTTAGGTAGCTTTCTAGGATCTATTTCCTTTGAATCAGCTAAGTGCTGTCTGTGCTCAGGAGAGCAGGCATCATAAATTGACTCCAACATAACAAGATTTCTCATTCCCTCATAAGTGTTCACTCTGTAACCCTTAATCCATCCCTCTAAGTTCTTCAAACCTTCATTCACCCAGTGTGACAACCCTCACCTAAAACCCCCTCTGGTAAACCCATTGGCCAGGTGGAGTCAGGACTAGAGCCTGGCATCCTCTTCAAAAGCCCTCATGGGGACAGTCCTGGCACCTATGGCGCCAGGCTCATACACCATGAACAACAATGTGCTTGGGAATTACTTTATTGTATTGTCATCCAACATGGAGGCATCCACATAGCTTGGTTCTTAAGAACCAAGCTATGCGGTCTAGTGTTTTGGGTTTGGCAGGCCTGGAACTACTTTCTATGGTACTACTTTACCTGGGCTATATAAACCACACCCTGACTGCAGAACATGCTTCGTGTTACTTTGCAGCTTGCAACGTGACACTCACCGTGTCAAAGCTATTCCCTCGAACCTCGGAGAAGCAGAACCTGCAAGGAGTCAAAAGTAACATCATTAGCAGCAGCATCTTACCTGCAGTCTTCATCTTTAAACACTCGCAGCTACTGAGAACAGCTTCCTCGAATCTGCATGCCTCCCGGACAGAACGACCTGAAAGAGGAAGATAGAGGCAACATTAAAGAAACCTATAGAGACATTTACAAATTACGAATTGCTCAAAAGGCTTACCTGGCTGGTCGCCTCTCGGATGGCACCACTCCGGACATTCCACTCGTGCTGAAGAACACTGCGACCTACAAAGAAGGAAAACACAGGTTAGCAAAGGCAAGACTTCGCAGCGCTGCGCATAGCGCTTACTTACCACATCATAGCGCCATCATTTACCAGCGGGGCTCAACCAGGCCAGTTCGCCGCGCTGAAGCTCTGCATACCTAAGGGAGAAAAAGAGACATTTTAAACAAAGAAAGGCATGCAGGATAGCAACAAAACTAAAGAACAGCAATAAGACCTACCTGAACAATATCAAATGGGCCGGCGTCAGTGAAGTAACTGGACAGAACTCGCCCATGAAAGACAACGCGCCCCTGCAAAGAAGGCAGGACGGAGAGCACGCCTAATTCTACCACAGGGCAGAACCTTCCCCGCAGACCACATCAGGGCAAAGCTGAGAAGCATACCAGCGAGTAACCCAGCTGGGAGGCGTCCCTGTGGATACCAGGTGAGCGTAACAGAACACGAAGACTACCATAACAAATCCACCTGGGCGCCATGGAGACATCAGAAATGGACCAATTGGCCTAATTACTAGGAGAGCTTCGTGCTGAGGTTCATTCTGCCCGACAAGAGACTAATGCCCTCCAGAGAGACCTAATAATGACCAAAGAACGCACTGAAGAGATGAGCAGGCAATACTTGCAATCACAGGCAGGACAGACGCCTCTACCTGGAAGCAATCCAACGATGCAAAACCCCGCCATACCACCCACTCCGGTACAGATCACGTTACCTGGAACAGTGCCCCTGGCACCACCAGAAAGGTTCTCAGGTGACCCATGGAAGTATGCGGCATTCATCAATCAGTGCCGCCTTCATTTTCTTAGTAGGCCTGGAGCATTACCAAACGACCAAGCTCGGGTAGCTTTTGTCTTATCATACCTGAGTGGTAGTGCAGCAGATTGGTTGGTGCCGTTGGTAACCCATGATGATCCTCTATTACATGACTTTGTGGGGTTCCAGAGAGAAATGGAAAATGTTTTGCTCCCATACCCAGGAACAAGCAGTAGACAATTAACTCTTGTCCCTCCGACAGGGGAATCAGGACTTGTTAATGTACATTGCTACCTTCAACAGACTGGTTGCCGAAGCTAAGTGGCCAGAAAACAAAAGAACCATGTTATTCCATTGAGGCGTACGAGGCGAATTAAAGGACGTCTTAGCCCAGGTGGTTGATCCACCCAGAGACTGTGCAGAATTCATAAATCTGGTCGTGCAGCTGGACCACCGGATGCAGTACCGAAAGGCAGACCGGTCTAAGACGGACCCTCGGACCGTGTATGTTCGACCAAGGGAAAACACACCCCGTTTACCTGAAAATGCTGTAGAACCCATGCAGATTGGAGGGATACGGCCTCCATTAACAAAACAAGACCGGGACAAAAGAAGACAACAACAGCTTTGTTTGTATTGTGGGAAACCAGGACATTTCCGAAAGGACTGTCCAGTAAAACCCCCAATGTCATGATCTCTGCTTCCAAAAGGTCAGGGTTTTCCCAACTCCCTTGGAAGCAGATCCATAACCCAGGTTCCGAGTGCCAACCTGTCCCAATTGGGACCTTTTGGACCCAGTCCTGGCGCCAGTGGCACCAGGCTCATAAATATGCCCAGTCCCAGCGCTGGAAGCGCCGGGCTCATAATGCTTGGGTGGACTTACCTTCAGCAGACCATGCTGCTTACTTGCCTGCCAGTTGAGCCTCTGATCCTCTTCTGTTTGGAACTACTTTTCCTGTTGGGTGGGGCTGGAGCCACTCCCTAGATTCAGAACACTGGAACTCTTCTGGAAGGCAGGAACTCTTTTCTTACCAGGAACTCTTTTCTTACTTGGGCGTGGCTGTGGAAGGAGACACCTAAGCACTACAGGAGGCTATTTAAACCACACCCGGTGGATGAATCTTGCTTTGCGTTATTCTGCAACCTCTGCAGCAGAACGCTCATCGTGTCTTCTGCATCCGGTCCTGGGCCTAAGGAAAAAGGCTTACCATCCTGAATCCAGTCTTCAGCAACACCTATAAAGACAAGAAAGAACAGGTTAGCATTCCGGCATCTGAAAGGCAAAGGCTTACCATCCTGAATCCAGTCTTCAGCAACACCTATAAAGACAAGAAAGAACAGGTTAGCATTCCGGGATCTGAAAGGCAAAGGCTTACCTATTCTTCGTGCGCTCCGGAGGTCTTCACACTGCATTCCGGCATCTGAAAGACAAAAGTTTACCAACTCTTCGCACGCTCCGGAGGCCTTCGGCGCTGCATCCCGCATCTGAAAGACAAAACAAGGTGCGTTTAAAGACATTGGGGAACTTTAATACTCACGTGCCATTACTCCTTTCCACATCTAATCCAGTGGGTATTCCGGCACCCTGCAGCCGCTCCGAACTCGTACCTGCAAAATAAAAAGACAGTTAGAGCGCATAGTGAAGCAGGCAACAAGCGCTTACTTACGTGCTTCCAGGCGCTTCTATTCATCACACGGGCTCCATCTTCAACTCACTTCAGCCCGTCATCCGCCATCGCCGGAACCCTGCAAAACAAGAGACATCATTACTAAAGACTTTAAAGACATTTGAATGACTCGAAACTTACCGTTCGTGCAGTAAACGACGGACAGCAGTCCTCTGAAGTCAAGAGGCCTGCGCTACCTATCCAGTGAAGAGACTGGTTACAGCACCCTGCCCTGAGGCAGATGGAGAGCTCGGCATTCACTTACCTAAGACATCTTACTCTACACGTCAGGCATACAGTGCACAGAGGTCCAGCCCAAAGAGCCAACCGGGTGCTACACATCACCTTTGAAGATACGGTAGTCGCCCAGTCAAGACCGGCGCCTCTGCGAGAATCAGGTGAGCGTTACAGAACGCAAAGCCTACCGCAAAACTCTCGCCCAGGCGCTATGGAAACCTCGGATACTGACCCCCTAGCCCGGTTACTTGGGGAACTAAGGGCAGAAGTGCATGCAGCTCGTCAGGAAACGAATGCTCTAAGAAGGGAACTAATTATTTCCAAGGAGAGAATAGACAATCTTGCTAGACAAGTGCTACAGTCACAAGCCGGACAGACCCCGTTACCCGCATCAGGGGCAAATCTTCCTTCAACATCCTCTATGAATCCAGTGCAGATCAACCTACCTGGGAATGTACCTCTGGCTCCGCCCGAACGATTTTCTGGTGACCCAAAGAGGTTTGCAGTATTTATCAATCAGTGCCGGTTGCACTTCTTATGCCGGCCAGCAGCCTTTCCAACTGATCAAGCAAAAGTAGCTTTTGTACTTTCGTACCTTAGTGGCAATGCGGCAGACTGGTCGATCCCTCTAGTTAATCAAGATGATCCGGTTCTCCATGATTTTCAAGCCTTTCAGCTAAGTATGAAAAAACAGTTCGCAAGACATTCACTGGGGCAGGCCTTGGACAATGAGCTTCTTTCGTTGCGACAGGGTAATCAAGACCTTTTGGCTTATATTGCATCTTTCAATAGACTAATAGTGGAAACTCAATGGCCTGAGGACAAAAGGATTACGCTGTTTTATAGAGGTCTACGTGGAGAGCTCAAAGACGTTTTAGCCCAAGTAGTGAATCCCCCACAAGACTGTTCGGATTATATAGACTTGGTCGTTCAAATAGATCACAGGCTGCAGAACAGGAAGGCCGATCGTTCCAAGTTTGATGCTCGAGTATTTTCCAAACCGCCAACTCCTTCCAAAGGAGTAGACTCCGGGGAACCCATGCAAATAGGGGGTCTGAAAGGTCCTCTAACACAAAGGGAGCGGGAAAGGAGGAAACAGTTGCAATTATGCCTATATTGCGGAAACTCAGGGCACTTTCTTCGAGACTGTCCGGTGAAACCTGCCAAGAAGGCAGTAGGAGCTGCAGTTACCAAAGTTACAAACTCTGAGCAGGGAAACGACCTCGCCCGACAAGAATAGAGGTCCTCTTGCCGAGCGTGAAAACCAGTTCCGTGACCTCGCATTTCGTGATACCTATGGTCCTCATTAGCCCTGATAATCCGGATCGATTACATGCAATTGAAGCTTACGTCGACAGCGGTGCCATCGGCAATTATGTGGATCATGAAATGGTTTTGAGGATGAATCTAACTCTTTGTCCCAAGGCTGTAAAGGACGTCATTACTACGGTGGATGGTACGGAGATAGCCTCCGGGCCAGTAACGCATACCACTCAAGAGGTGACGCTAGTAAGTCAAGATGGACACCATGAGAAGATCGTGTTCGATGTGATCAAGGCCCCTCAGTTTCAGATTATTCTAGGAATACCTTGGTTAGAGAAACACAATCCTCTGATCGATTGGCGAGCAAGAACGGTCCAGTTTCCAGAATGTGTCTCTACTTGTCACCCTCCACCTGGTGTTGCACTGGCCGCAATTTCTTCAGAGACTCCCCAGTTACCTCCCGAATACCTAGAATACCAAGATGTTTTCCGGAAGGATCAGGCTAACTCTCTACCTCCTCATAGGTCTTATGACTGCCAGATAGACCTGATACCTGGATCTACTCCTCCTTGTAGTAGAATTTATGCCCTCACCGAGCCTGAGAACCTTCACCTTCGACAATACCTGGATCAATACCTGGCAAATGGGTTTATTCGTCCTTCCAAGTCCCCTGCTTCTTCAGCTTTGTTCTTCGTTCCAAAAAAGGAAGGAGACCTTAGAACTTGTATCGATTATCGCTCCCTGAACCAGATCACCGTTAAGAAGAGATATCCGTTACCTTTGATCCCTGAACTCCTGGACCAAGTCAGAAAAGCATGCATATATACAAAGCTGGATCTTAGAGGAGCTTACCACTTGGTACGAGTAAAAGAGGGCGATGAATGGAAGACGGCCTTCCGCACCAAGTATGGGCTATTTGAATATCAGGTCATGCCCTTCGGACTTTGCAATGCCCCGGCCGCCTTTCAATATTTTATGAACGATGTCCTCAGAGAGCTCATAGATGTATGTGTTGTTGTTTACATTGACGACATCCTCGTTTATTCTTCATCGGAATCTGAACATCGGAAACACGTGAAAATGGTCCTCGAAAGATTGCGTCAACACAAACTTTTCGCTAAGTTGGAAAAATGTGTTTTCAACGTGACTGAAGTTGAATTCTTGGGATTCATAATATCACCTGGCGGAGTGCGTATGGATTCAAAGAAGGTCGATGCAGTTCTCAAATGGCCATCACCATCTTCCGTAAAAGGTGTGCAAAGCATGTTAGGCTTCGCTAACTTTTACCGCAGGTTTATCCCCGAATTCTCTCGAATAGTCCAGCCCATCACTGCCTTGTTAAAGAAAAACAAACGTTTTGAATGGTCTACCGAGGCGGAACACGCTTTCCAGGATTTGAAGACTAAATTTATCTCTGCACCAATCTTAAAACACCCTCGCCCCGAACTCCCCTACATCGTGGAAACTGATGCTCCAAGCCTTGCCATGGGGGCAGTTCTATCACAAAAGGACCCGGTAACCAATCAGTTGCATCCCGTGGCATTTTGGTCCCGCAAATTCTCGCCTCTGAAATCAATTACACGATTACTGACAAGGAACTTCTGGCTATCAAGTCTGCCTTTAAGGCTTGGCGGCATTATCTGCTGGGGGCCCGACACACCGTTACTGTGATTACGGATCACCGAAACCTGCAATATTTGAAGACCGCAAAAGCCCAATCCTCTAGACAACTCCGTTGGGCATTATTCTTTGCCGAGTTTGACTTCATAATTACCTATCGACCTGGTACAAAGAACGGTAAAGCCGATGCCCTTTCTCGGATGGGAGTGGAAGAACACTTGGTCAACCCTAAACCTGTACCAATCATTCCCGAACAAAGAATTCTGGGTGTAATCGCCACAGAATCCATAGAGGAAGTTAAGGATAAAGCCAGGCAACTTGTAACTCCAGCAGACATACAGAATTGGCATCTGCAGGGAAAGGACTTTGCAGTAAAGGACAACTTATTGTATTTCCAAGAACGATTATACCTACCCAGCACAGATTTACAGAAAAAAGTAATCTCTTGTTATCACGACTCTTTAATGGAAGGTCATCCCGGTATAGCCAAGACCTCAGAAAAGATCAAGCGCTACTTCTGGTGGCCGTCTTGGAAAAAAGATATCAGAGACTTTATAATGTCCTGTGGAGTATGCGCCCAAAACAAGAGTCAAAAGGAAAGACCAGCAGGCCTCTTACGCCCTATTGACATCCCACCTCGCCCTTGGCATACGCTTTCTATGGACTTCATCACCGATCTACCTCCATGCTCCGGATACAATACGATTCTAGTAATCGTGGACTTATTCTCCAAGATGGCGCATTTCATTCCGCTCAAAGGCTTGCCAACAGCAGCAACTCTGGCCCGAGAATTTCTCGAAAACATCGTCCGACTGCACGGTTTTCCTTCGGTTCTAATTTCGGATCGAGGTAGTCAATTTATTTCTCATTTTTGGCGAAGTTGCTGTCGGTCGGCTCAAATTGATGTGAGACTATCGACCAGTCACCACCCTCAGACCGACGGACAAACCGAGAGGACCAATCAAACTCTGGAACAGTATTTACGCTGCATGCTGCAACAAACTGAAAAAACTTGGAAAGATATCCTTTGGATAGCCGAGTATGCCTACAATAACTCTGTCCATTCGGGAACTGGGAAAACCCCGTTTTTTCTTTTGTACGGCAGTCACCCTCGAACCTCGGAGTTGGATCCCCTCCAAGATCTTGAAACACCAGCAGTAGACTACCTGCATTCTACAATCACCCAAGCCTTTAAGGAAGCTGTTTCTCACCTTCAAAGGGCTAAAGAACAATACAAGAAAGGAGCAGATCAACATCGGAAGGAAGCCCCTCACTATCAAGTAGGGGATCAAGTCTGGTTATCCACCAAATATCTATCTCTAAAAGGGCCACGCACATTCAACCCAAGATACCTTGGTCCCTATTCCATCACTACCATAGTAAACCCAGTAGCGGTCAAGTTGGACTTGCCCCCGCACATGAAGATACATCCGGTCTTCCACGTCTCTCTATTAAAACCCGTGCAACCTCAAACCCGACTAACCAAATCTCCAAAACCTATCCTAGTGGATGGAGAACTCGAGTTTGAAGTCAAAAGCATTCTGGACTCCAAGATCTCCAAATCTAAACTATTCTACCTAATTGACTGGAAAGGCTACGGGAACCTGCTGAATATGTCCACGCTCCTCGCCTAATCAAAAGATTTCACCGAACATTTCCTGACAAGCCAAAACCCCCGGAGAAGCCCGGTTTGGGAGGGGCCTTGAGGGGGGGTACTGTCATGATCTCTGCTTCCAAAAGGTCAGGGTTTTCCCAACTCCCTTGGAAGCAGATCCATAACCCAGGTTCCGAGTGCCAACCTGTCCCAATTGGGACCTTTTGGACCCAGTCCTGGCGCCAGTGGCACCAGGCTCATAAATATGCCCAGTCCCAGCGCTGGAAGCGCCGGGCTCATAATGCTTGGGTGGACTTACCTTCAGCAGACCATGCTGCTTACTTGCCTGCCAGTTGAGCCTCTGATCCTCTTCTGTTTGGAACTACTTTTCCTGTTGGGTGGGGCTGGAGCCACTCCCTAGATTCAGAACACTGGAACTCTTCTGGAAGGCAGGAACTCTTTTCTTACCAGGAACTCTTTTCTTACTTGGGCGTGGCTGTGGAAGGAGACACCTAAGCACTACAGGAGGCTATTTAAACCACACCCGGTGGATGAATCTTGCTTTGCGTTATTCTGCAACCTCTGCAGCAGAACGCTCATCGTGTCTTCTGCATCCGGTCCTGGGCCTAAGGAAAAAGGCTTACCATCCTGAATCCAGTCTTCAGCAACACCTATAAAGACAAGAAAGAACAGGTTAGCATTCCGGCATCTGAAAGGCAAAGGCTTACCATCCTGAATCCAGTCTTCAGCAACACCTATAAAGACAAGAAAGAACAGGTTAGCATTCCGGCATCTGAAAGGCAAAGGCTTACCTACTCTTCGTGCGCTCCGGAGGTCTTCACACTGCATTCCGGCATCTGAAAGACAAAAGTTTACCAACTCTTCGCACGCTCCGGAGGCCTTCGGCGCTGCATCCCGCATCTGAAAGACAAAACAAGGTGCGTTTAAAGACATTGGGGAACTTTAATACTCACGTGCCATTACTCCTTTCCACATCTAATCCAGTGGGTATTCCGGCACCCTGCAGCCGCTCCGAACTCGTACCTGCAAAATAAAAAGACAGTTAGAGCGCATAGTGAAGCAGGCAACAAGCGCTTACTTACGTACTTCCAGGCGCTTCTATTCATCACACGGGCTCCATCTTCAACTCACTTCAGCCCGTCATCCGCCATCGCCGGAACCCTGCAAAACAAGAGACATCATTACTAAAGACTTTAAAGACATTTGAATGACTCGAAACTTACCGTTCGTGCAGTAAACGACGGACAGCAGTCCTCTGAAGTCAAGAGGCCTGCGCTACCTATCCAGTGAAGAGACTGGTTACAGCACCCTGCCCTGAGGCAGATGGAGAGCTCGGCATTCACTTACCTAAGACATCTTACTCTACACGTCAGGCATACAGTGCACAGAGGTCCAGCCCAAAGAGCCAACCGGGTGCTACACATCACCTTTGAAGATACGGTAGTCGCCCAGTCAAGACCGGCGCCTCTGCGAGAATCAGGTGAGCGTTACACCCAACAAGAACAGTCGGGGCCACAGAGAAGGATGAAGCTAAGGAATCGGGAAACTACCAAGCTCGACAAACGTAGAGGTCAGTTTGTTGAGTGAGAAGAAAGAGTTGCTGACCTCGCACTTTGCAATACCAGTGATCTTAATTAACCACCAACAGTCGTCAAAAATGCATGTCGTTGAAGCATACATCGATAGCGGAGCAATTGGAAATTATATTGATCAAGAACTGACAGCAGAGATGGGGCTTCCTTTGTGTTCTAAGCCAACTATGGACAAGGTAACCACCGTGGATGGGACAGAAATCGCTTCTGGACCAGTAACCCAGTGCACAGCCAGGATAACCTTGCTGTGTCAGGACGGACATGGGAGTCTATTTCATTCGATCTCATCAAGGCACCTCAGTTCAGGCTGATACTAGGGATGCCATGGTTGGTTGCTCACAACCCTTTGATAGACTGGCGTTCACGAAAATTAACCTTCCCCGGTGACTACTCCCCTGCCTGCTATTACCAAGAGGAGAAACCCGATGTCTGTATCCCCATGACTCCCGGAGCGACAGTTTCAACCCTAGGAGCAACTAATACCTTGCCAAGTGAATACCATGATTTCCAGGATGTTTTCCGAAAAGGACCAAGCCAATACATTGCCACCGCAGAGGCCCTATGACTGTCAGATTGACCTTGTTCCTGGTGCACAAATCCCTTGCGGCAGAATCTACGCTCTCACAGAACCAGAAAACCTTCATTTGAAATCCTATTTAGACCAGTACCTTGCAAACGGATTTATCCGTTCTTCGAAGTCCCCGCAGCCAGTCCTTTGTTCTTCGTACCGAAAAAGGAAGGTGACTTGAGAACCTGTATTTACTACAGCGCATTGAACCAGATCACCGTGAAGAATGGCTACCCCTTGCCACTTATCCCTGAGATGCTAGATCAAGTCAAAGATGCCCAGATTTATACCAAATTGGACCTTCGAGGAGCGTACCACCTGGTCCGAGTCAGAAAAGGAGATTAATGTCAAACCGCCTTCCGTACTAATTACAGCTTGTGTGAAAATCAAGTCATGCCCTTCGGGTTATGCAACGCTCCAGCGGCATTCTAATATTTCATGAATTACGTCTTAAGGGAGTTTCACGTCACCAAAGTAGAATTTCTTGGTTTTATCCTTACTCCAGGACGCATCAGAATGGACGTGCACAAGGTAGATGCCATTCTGAAATGGCCTTCACTGACGTCTCTGAAAGGGGTACAAAGCATGCTGGGCTTTGTGAACTTCTACCGCCGGTTCATCCCAGACTTCTCTCAGGTTGTGCATCAAATCACAGTACTATTACAAAAAAACAATAAAAAGTTTGCTTGGACCGAAGAAGCAGAAGAAGCCTTTCAGGAACTTAAACAAAGGTTTACCTCCGCTCCAATCCTGCGACATCCTCGTCCAGACCTCCCTTATGTCGTTGAAACTGATGCATCCAGTCTCGCAATATGGGCTGTCCTTTCACAGAGAGACCCGGAAACCAGCCGGCTACATCCTGTGGCCTTCTGGTCGAAAAAGTTCTCACCTCCAGAGATTAATTATGCCATCACGGACAAGGAACTCCTGTCTATCAAATCCGCCTTTGAAGCCTGGAGGCACTACCTTCTGGGGGCTAGACACACCATTACAGTCATCACAGACCACCGAAACCTGCAATAACTCAAAACAGCCAAGGCCCAGTCCTCGCGCCAATTACGGTGGGCCCTTATCTTCGCCGAATATGATTATGTAATCACATTTCGACCAGGAGTCAGAAACGTAAAGGCGGATGCCTTATCTCGCATGGGCATAGATGAAATAGTATATACAACTCCAGACCCAGTACCTATTATACCTGAAGACAAACTCTTGGGTATCACGACAGCCTTAACACAAGCAGAACTACGAAAAGAAATCCAACGGACAATGAATCCTGATGCCTACCTCGCAAAGCAAACTCAAGGAGAACAATATACCATAAAGGACCACCTACCCTTTTTTAGGGATCGCCTATATGTACCCAAGAAGGAATTACAACAGCATATTATTTCAAACTATCATGATTCACTGATCGAAGGGCATCCTGAGATCGCCAAAACCGTAGCTAAGATGAAAGAGAACTTTTGGTGGCCTACCTGGCGTAAGGACATAATTCAGTATATTCAGTCCTGCGTTGTCTGCGCACAAAATAAATCACAGAAACAAAAACCATCTGGTCTCCTACAACCATTGGACATTCCTCCAGTTCCATGGCACACTCTTTCCCTTGACTTCATCACTGATCTACCTCCAAGCCAAGGGTTCAACACCATCCTTGTAGTTTTGGACTTATTCTCGAAGATGGCCCATTTTATTCCTCTCAAAGGCCTCCCAGATGCAGACACTTTAGCAAAAGTGTTCCTGGAGGGTGTGGTTAAGCTACATGGCTTCCCTTCGGTTCTGGTCATTGATCGAGGCAGCCAGTTTGTTTCAGAATTCTGGAAAAAATGCTGTTCAATGGCGCAGATCAACGTTCGGCTATCTACCAGTCTGTAATAATTCAAAACTAACCTGTTTTGTGTAGCAATCAACGAGGCACTTGGGGAGTCCTGTAAGCGATATTCAATCAACACTACAGCTAAGTCAATGCCTAGTCTGGGATGCTGAGGAAAACCCTTATTGATGTATTTTTATGTCCAGTTCAGTACTCTGGATGACAACCCTCGTATAACACCCCCCTCTTAGAATCCCCCTGACCCCACTGAGCCAAGAAGTAGGTTTGTTTTGCAAATTAAAAGGTTTATTTGAAAATTTAAACAATATATATATATATATCACACTTCTATAAATAAATTGATAATGGATATTACACTTGTGAATATGAGCAGGTGGGAAAGAATGCTTTATATGGCTCAAGGAAACGCAATGATGAATTAAAGGCAGTACAGAAAATAACTTGATATGGTTTCAACAAATTACATTGTAATCACTTTTCCTTGACAATTCACTCCCCCCCTATGCAATGTAAGAAATGGAATAAGAGCACACAGTCTTCAAGAATCCCAACAAAAGGCAATACGAAATGTAGTTCCCCCCCAGCAAGCTTAGAGGAAAACAGGTAGAGGTTTGTAACACAGGCCCAAAATGCTTTTAAATGTGATGGCAATGGATGGGAAAATGTGCTAACTGATTTTAATTCCCTCTATAGATTCAGGGTGAGGGAGAGATACTTTAAATTAGTTCAGGCTCATTTTAGCAATGCTCTATGCGTAACTACCAGGTTGCAAACGGATTTTAACAAAGGAAAGAATGGAGCTGCTATTTTGACAAGTGGAGAAATTGAGCCAAATCGAAAATCGCTGTAAATTTCGCGAGTGCGTAAATCGCGATTGCGGAAAAAGTCTAGGTTCATTGGAAAGCCTAGAATCACAGCTTTAAAATGAAAGTTAAATTTTGTTCCTAGCCCAAACGGTTCAAGAGATATGGACGATTTAATAAAGGTAGTTTTTCGGATTTAAAGTAAACTCAAAATGACAGTTGACAGCTTGCAGCTGCAGAATGGACAGGTGAAAGTTGTGCAGCTTTACAAATGACAGATGACACGATTTCTAGGAGGCTGTTCTAATTAGGTTAAAATAGTTTGAATTAGATTATTTTAACTAAGAGATTGGTTCTGCACAGTTCTGCTAGGTACTCACAATATAAATTTGAACTAGGCCTCGTCACGGATCTGGTCAACACGTCCGGCGGCGGTTCTGTCTGCTCGGGGGGTAATCAGGTACCGGTTCTTCTCACAGCGATCCGGATCTCTGGTTCTGCTCACAGCGGTCTGGGTCTGGTCTGCGGTTCCGGCAAAATTTCTTGGCAGGGAATTCAAACAGCTCACCCGGCTGTTGAATAGTTTGCAAATGATTTTAAGGATGCTGAGGCCTGCTGAGAAGAGTTCTCAGTTTGTGGGTTTAGGCCCTTGCTTTAAGTTCTGAAGTAAATTTCCGGTCTCTGAAGATTGATGGATGTGAAGTCTGGAGTCTCCCAGCAGAGCGTCCCGCAGAAAATGGAATTCAATCCCTCTACCTGTCCCAGCAGTCTCTTTTTATGTGTTTTGGAAATGGGTGTGTGCGTGGCATAACTGAGCCTGCCCCTCTCTACTTGTCATTGGCCCAATTCTCCCCTCTTCCATGATTGGGGGAATTGGGTTGTGAGTCAGAGTGATGAGGTCTGTTTATGGGTCAGAGCATCCTCCCCTGGTCAATTTGCCCACAAATCTATATTTGATTCAAATACATATTTCCCAGGTACACAAGTGGTTGACATTACATGTACATATGGCACCTTGCTTAAGGTAGTCTCTGTTCCACCTCTGGCGTTTCTAGGAGCTTGCATTCAAAAATGGCAACTTATTTTCGATTTTAGTGGGTTGTGCAATATGGGATTTTCATCAAAAATTATACAAAGGTACATTTCCCTTCCACATATATCCCAGTAACTTTCCATGTCTCCAGCTTAAACACATTGTCTGCAATATTCATAATTAGCAGGGTTTTGCCCCAGAACATGGTACAAATTGGAGTTTGGACTCAAATCGTGAGGGCATTTTTCAAACTAAGACTCTCAAAGTTGTACATTCCTGTCATTTGGTTGCAATAAGTTATCACTGTTTCTATAAAATATATATTTGTTGCAATTCAACTCCCCAAAGTGTTTGGGTCCGCCTCCAGACTCCAGAAGTCTGGGTGGGTCAGTGATCCCATGTCTCTCCTTGCTGGCAGAGGGCTGTTGACAGGAAACACTCAAAATTAACATACCCCATTCAACAGAAAGGGGCTATTGTTTCTCTCCTCCAGGCTAAAGGGGAAACCCCCTCCCTCTCACTCAGAAGGGCCATGTGATATCCTGCCTCCTGTGGTGAGTCTCTGGGGTGTTAAGAAATCTCAGCCTCTTGGCCTCTGGGAACAGCAGGTGGCTAGGATTTTCAATTAACCAACAAGCTTTGAAGTCCCTGTCCCTCTTGCAACTCCTAAATACAGTTTCCCTGTCATAGTTTAGACCGCTAGTGCCGCCTTGGGGAATTTGTCGGGACTGCATCCGTTTTTGAGTTGTCTTGAATTACTGCATTTCAATAGAGCGGTCTTTTGCTTGATAGTATAGGACCCTTGCTTAACATTGATTTGATGGCATCCTTACAGTAGAGTGGTGATGTGGAACCCCCCACAAGAAGGTTGTATCTTTGGAGTGGTCTCGTGCCAACTGCGCAGTTCACCTATTCTGGCGCGAATGTGGGCGGCGATAGCTCATCCCCACATCCACCCAGTCTATTGATTTAGTTTGTTCTGGGATAGAATAATGGGCGGCGACAGCTCATCCCCACATCTACCCAGTCTACTGATTCAACATGGGTCAAAACCCTTGACAAAACCCCCCGCCCGACTACGCTTTGATTCAAGTCGAGGGGAAGTCGGGTGCAAAGGAGGTTTTGAGCCCTTGCGCTGGTATGTCCCCATTATCTTCTTCCAATTCTGTAGATGGCACAGTTCAGCATCTTTTCCTCCACCCAGTTGGATCGATCGGTTCTCCTCGCCGGTCCTGATGGGAATATTGGGTGGTACCCCGGGCCCCTCGGATCTCTGCTCCCGGTCCCCGGTCATCCTCCTTGGTCAGTCTCCATGGTTTCCTCTCTCCTAGGATGATAAAGCAAAAGCGGCAATACACATTCCTAGACATTTTTCCACCACTATTAATGGTGTGGCAAACATGTACATTTTATACATCCGAATGCATTTTGCAGTCTGATTTTAAAAACAATATATAACAGGGAACATTTGCATTACGTTACTATATTTTTGATATGTGGAATATTTTAGAGTTTGAACTGACTTATTCTGGAGCGGCACCCTCTGGTATTGCAGAGGACTCCTCCAGTTGCTGCAGCGTGTGCCTGGGATGGCAACACTTTAGCTGATTTATATGTACCCACTTGTCTTCCCCTTCTGCCAAACTGCCTTTGGGGATGTGGATCTTGTATGCAACAGGGGAGATTTTGTCTATAATTTCAAAGGGTCCCTTCCATGTAGGCAAACATTTTCGCTGTTTGGCCTGGTTCCTTTGGAAATTGTATAGATAGACCCGGTCCCCCACAGTATATTCCTTCCTGGTGGTCTTCAGGTCGTAGTGGATTTTCATGCTATCAGCTGATCTTTCTAGATTCCGCTGAGCATAGGCAAAAGCATGTTGGAGGTGTTTCCTTAAATTCTCCACATACTCATGAGTTGTGGAGGCATTTATCAACGTTTGCTCTTGGGTTCTGTAGAGCAAATGCTGGGGAAGCACCATCTTGCATCCAGTCATCAACTCAAATGGTGACATTTTAGTTGGAGATGAAGGGGTAGATCTGATGGCCATTAGGACCAGAGGTAATCGGATATCCCAACTTGGCCAAGAATCTGCCACAAACTTTTTTAAGATGCTCACAATGGTTCGGTTGTATCTCTCTACTGCTCCAGAAGAAGCTGGCCTGTAAGCAATGTGTAGCTTCCTTTTGACCCCCAGTATCTCCCACATCTTTGTCATTACTTCTCTGGTGAAGTGGCTACCTCTGTCTGACTCAATCCTTTGAGGTAGACCAAAACGGAAAAAAATGTGGTTAATCATCAGGGCAGCTGCTGTTTCTGCCTTGCAGTTTGGGGCCGGGAGACATTCCACCCACTTGGTAAACAAGCATGTAACGGTCAACATGTACTTGTTTCCTCTAGACGAGCGAATTACAGGGCCTACAAAGTCGATTTGCAAATCTGACCATGGCAGTGTCATCCCCCTCTTTTGGAGAGGCGCACGGTGTGTGAGGGATGATGGTGGAAATTGTGCACACACAAGACACCCCTTCAAGTATTGGTCGAGGTCCTGCCCCATGTGTGGCCAGTATGCAACCTCTCTTAAGATTTCCAGTGTTGTGTGAAACCCCCTATGACCGGCGGTGGCCACATCATGGGAGTGACTTAACATCAGGCTTCGGAATGAGGTAGGGACCACCCACTGATCATGGCCAGCTTGGGATTTCCTTACCAACAAACCGTCTTGGATTCGGAATCTTTTTGGACATTTCATCAACACTCTTAGGTCCTCTTTCCCAATGTAATCGGTATCCGTCAGGGGAAAGTTCTCAGGGTCCTCAAGGTGTTGGTAAAACTTACCAATGATTGGATCCCCCTTCTGAGCTGTAATCAAATCAGCATCAGGGGTCTCCTTACTCCATTGTTCAGTTGAAAGATCATTGTGAGCATTCGTCTGGGACGTAGTGATAGCAGTGACCTGGATTTCCCCCAAGAGGGACTCTATTTCTATTAGATCCCCTTGGATGGCCCCGGTTTTGGCCAGCTGATCAGCTAAGTCATTTCCAGTTTTGTCTGGTCCCTCTACTTTGGAATGACCCTTGATCTTTTTCCAGTAGATGGTCATCCCATTCGATGTGACCAGATCATCAATGTTTTTAATTAACTTCCCATGTTTCAGGGGTTTGTTATTAGCACATAACATGCCTCTGGTTTTCCAATTTACCAGGTGCTCCACGAACCCGTTCCGTACATAATCCGAATATATGATTATGACCAGTTTGTGGAGTTGATGTTGGACAGCAGTGAGGATGGACTGATGCACAGCCATCAATTCTGCCACCTGACTACGTCGGGGACCAATTTTGTATCCAGCGGAGGGTTCTGGAAACTCCTTCACCCATGCATTCCCTACGCCGGCCACCAGTTCTTTCTCCCTGTTGGTCTCAACATGGTAAGAGCATCCATCCACATAGACAGTGGGCCTTCCCTCACACTTGTCTTCTTCAAAGACTTTGTGTGGGGAATTAAGGTATGCCTCCATGTTGTCCTTGATTTTTAGACTTTCGTCCTCGAGACAGTTTTCTCTGGCACAATCATGCAAGTCAGCCAGACCTTGCGCGAGGGGACTCTTCTTGTTTTGGCCATATCTGACCTCCACAGGAAAGCCTTGCATTGACAGAATCCAGGAAGTAATTCGGGAATTACTCACATTTCCGGCCCGGATTCTGTCACTTTGAAGATATTGCAGAGACTGGTGTGGAGTCTCCACTTTGATGTGTTCCCCTGGATAAACGGGTGGTAATTCTTCAATGCCCACACCGTTGCCAGGAGTGCCTTCTCACAATCGTTGAATTTTTCCTCCACAGAGGATAAAGTTTTGCTCGCATAGGAGATTACTTTATTGACCTTGTCATGCTTTTGGTACAATACTGCCGTCAAGCACGTATTAGAGAACCCTGTCTCCAGGAAGAACTCCTTGTTTCTGACAGGGTAAGCTAGGCAAGGCGCTTGTGAGAGGCTTCTTTTGAGTTGTCTTACTGCCTCGGCTTGTTCTGGACCCCATTCCCACTTGACCCCCTCCTTCAGGAGATGAATCAGGGGTCTAGTGATCTCTGCGTAGCCTTCAATGAACTTTCTGCTGTAATTAGTCAGTCCAAGGAGGCTCCTTAGTTCCCGCAGAGTTGTGGGATCCTTCAGTTTCTGAAGTGCTTCCACTTTCTTTTCTTGGGGACAGAGACCCTGAGGAGTAATCTCATGCCCCAAGAAATTAACACGGGTTCTACACCACTGTGCTTTCTGGAAGGAATGTTTTGCTCCGGCGGCCCTCAACTGCGTCAGAACATAACGGATCTCCGCTATGTGTTCCTCCACAGATGAACTTTTGATGAGGACATCATCTACACAAGCCAGGTTACCCCTCTCACCCAGGTCGGGCATGGCCTTATGTAGGAAAATGTTGAATTAATTGCCGGAGTTGAGGTATCCGAAGGGAGTCCGGGTCCAGGTGTACTGCTGGCCCCCAAAGGTAAAAGCCAGTTTGTATTGGTCCTCCCTACTGACAGGCACGGTCCAGCATCCATTGGTCAGGTCTATTGCAGTGAATACTTGTGACCCTTGAATCTGGGCCAGCCCTTGGTCAATGTAGGGCAGAGGCCATCGGGAAGTATGGACCCGTTTGTTGAGCTCCCTAAGGTCGGCACAGAGTCTCCACTGGCCGTTTGGCTTCAATATTCCCAGCACCGGATTATTGAAAGTGCTGTGGACTGGACGGATTATTCCCCGGGACTCAAGGTTCTTAATTATTTCAGTAAGGGACTCCATGGATGCGAGAGGCAAACGATATTGCTTTACAAACACTGGGGTCATTCCAGGGTCCGTGGGAATTGTTGTGGTGTGGATGTCGGTGCGACCACAGTCATATGAGTCTACCGCAAAGAGATCTTGAAAATCCAAGAAAACTTGTTTCAACTTTTGCTTCTGTTCCAGAGTCACAGAGGCATCAGCTAGGTTGACTCTCTCTTCCACCATCTGCCTGAAGCCTGGAAAGACTTCTGGTTTTGCTATCTCAGCGGCCTCCTCCAGCTGGGTGGAGAAGTCCCTGGTCAGAGTGCTGATTTGGACCGGAGTCTTCAGGTGGGCAAGGCAGCCCTCATGGACCTGGAAAATCACCTCATCCCCTCTGAAGTCACAAGTCACATCTTCCTTACCATAAGGGCAAGAAGTGTACACCAGGAATTTCCCCCCATGCCGGCTGAAAATCCTGTCTGGTGTTGTTTTGTCCTCACTGTCACTGTCAAAACAGTCCTTGGGGATTGGTCCTAACAGTTCATTTCCTAAATCAATGGAGAAATGTCGGTCATCAACCGCCATTCCAATGATGGTGCCTGCGGCTAGAGTAATACTCTTTAAGTCGCTGTTATCCACCTCTATTGGAATGGTGTCATGTTCTATGTTGACTAATGGTGTTGGGTTTACCCCTAACGCTTGTTGTTGGAGAGAAGCATTTAGATGAATATAAGCATCAGGGTTTTTCGATTTTTGTCCTCTTTTAACTTTCACTTCCAGGGAGAATTGTCGGGTCCTTTCTGGGATGGTGACTTCCTATTTAATCTGAATTTCAACTGCATAAGGTAGCAATTGAGCTGACCTAAATGCTTTTTCTGAATCATCAAAGCCCATGGGATTATCCACTAATCGGGACCAAGCTTTGAAGTTTATTAGGTCCAAACTAATGGCAAAGCGATTGAGAATGTCACTGCCTAAGTAAAAGGCGGCAGTGACGTCTCGCACAACCCAACAATTATGGACTATGCTCTTGTTGCCAATGGAGATCTTAAGCATACACCTGCTTGGCAGGAGATGTTTGGAATTAGGTGCTTCCAGGTCCATTTCCCATTTGTCTATCAGTTTGAATGTGGGAATGGCTGGATCTTTTGGGAGTTGGCGGAACATGGCTTCACTGATGAAGCTCTTACCGTTGTTCACACACACTCGAGCGAGAACAGAGTCCTTCCCATCATTTAACTGAACAGGGATGAACAACTGCTCTCCAATTTGCTGAATATCAGCCAGGCTCTGAGCTGATTTCACATCTTTCTGGACTATAGGAGTTGGAGTTTCTGATTGTGGATTAGTAAAGAATTTCAGGGTGTTTCCTTCCAGTGTGGAATACCACCTCAAACTGGAAGGAAGGTTGATTTTCAGAAATAGAGAGGACCCCCCCATCACCAGTCTGTTGTCCTACTGCTATTACTGTCACGTCTGGAATTTGGTTGTTCTGGAAGTGAAATTCTACTTGGTCAGATTTTTGTCCAACCATGTGGCAGGTGCCATTTAAACTAACATGGTTGACACTCTGTTTTAATGTTATTGGTCAGCTAGTCTGGGTCCAGAGGACCTTGTTTACGCAATCTATTAGGGGTGACAACCTTCTCAGGAGGTCATTCCCTAGTAAACAAGGGGTGCCCTCTGGAGTTACTACTATGACTGCGTGTTTCACCTTGTGTCGCCCAATTTTAATGTCCAAGTCTGCAGTCCCCTCAACGGGAATTTCCTTCCCGTCAAAGTTCTGCAGTTGTCTAGGAAGAGAGGTGAGAGGAATTCGGTAATTCTCCCCCCTTCCTGCATTTAGTTCGTCAAAGGCCCTTTTGGACAGAAGGGTAGCTTGGGATCCAGTGTCCACCAGTGCCAAAATTGTACCCTGCCCCTGTACTTGTACCGGGGCATAATATCTTCCCTCCTTCTCCTCAAGGGGGCACAGATAATGCACATTTTTGGACAACTGGTGGGCTAACTTTCTTGTTTTGGACATTGCTAGCGAAAAGATTTGGGCAGAATTCTGTGGAGAGCCTGGGGAATCTGAAAGAAAAAGTTGGCAACTGGAAATGGTTTTGGGTTCTGGGCCGCCCCTCCCCCCCTTTTTGGAGGCAGTCATCAGGATGGGTTTGAACCAGGGGATTTTGGTATTGTCGGTTCTGGGATGAGATGATGGGCGGCGGTAGCTCAGTCTCCACATCTCCCCAGTCTGAATTGGCATCCCTTGGGACCCATTTTTCTTTGGGAGGAGTTCCCCCATCTCTAAAGGAGAAGATCCTTTTCCCAGGATCCTCTGAGGATCCCTCTCCCTCAAATTGGAAGACCTGTACCTCCTCCACAAAGTGGGTCTGTTTGGGTCCTTTGTTTCTCCTACCCTCCCTCTGCTCCTTGGGAGGCTGGCTTTCAGGGGCAGGAGATTTTGTTTCCGGTTCCTGGTTTTCCAGGGGCTGTTTACAAGTTGGCAAGGAAGCTTCCTCCAAGGCTTTACACCCCCCTTCCCCTTGTGCCTCCTCCCTGGGAACCGGTGGGTTATCGGGGTGCTGCCCCCGTCATTGTTCTGGAGCACCAGGCCCAGAGTTTGGGGCATTCTGCGGTGGCATGCTCATCTGAGGGTTCTGTTGAGCCCTCAGTATGTGACCCAGATCCCGTGCCATATTTTGGACCTGGAGCTCAAGTTGTGGAACCCGCTCAGGCTGATACGGGGCTCTATTTTCTCCCCTGGGCTGATCCCGGGAATGGTAGCTATCCCTTCTCTGGTAGTACCCCTGGTTGGGAAGATTTTGGTACCCCTCCACCCTTGGCCTCCCCTCTCCCGGATTAGGTTGTCTGGGCTCAGGGAATTGGGGAATGAAGGATGGATGATTTTGGGGCTGGAAATTGGGTGGATACCTGGGGAAAAAGTTCTGCCCAGGATTTGGTGAATTTCTGCCCTCCTGGGGGAAGTTAGGAGGGAAGTTCCCCGGGTCAGGTGCTTGGCTGGATACCCCCCTTGGGCTGGAGGAGTCCACACATAACCCAGGATTGGTCGGTTTCCCTTGTAGCGGGGACTTACATAGTCAGGGGAGCGGGGGACCCCATTTGTGGGACTACCTCCTCGACTCCCTGTCTGTGACTGGCCCGAGGGCCTTCTGGGCTGTGAATTATTTGGTGCAGGCAGGTTTTTAGGCCCCCTCATCTCCAAATCTAAAACGGGGGCAACCTTTACCTCTGCCACCTTGGCAGCAGCAGGGGTGCTGTTGGCTTTGGGGTTTTTCTGGGCATTGTATTTATTTTCGATGGGCTTCTGCACCTCATAGATCCAGGTAGCCTGTTCAATGACCCAGTCTAAAGATCTTTTCTCATGAAAATCTCTCACGAGCTGGGTCATTATGTATTTGGGTAAGGCATGGAAAAACGTAATGATAAATTCTCTGCTATCTGTGCGCATCCTTCTGGTGGTCTGCGCAAAAGCACGCTTTAATTCTTGCACAAACTATTGTGGAGCCTGATCCTCCCCACATTGCAAATTGTAGGCTGCCTTGCGAGCCTCTTGAGGATTTCTGTGCACAGAAAAATGTTTCAAGATGGCCGCCCTGTATGTGGACCACCTTGAATGGTTTTGATCCTCCAGCCCCGCAAAGAAACTGGAGTAATCTGATGAGAAGGTCCACTTTACATATTGAATTCAGCTTTGGCTGTCCTTCAAATGGAAAGTCTCCATCATTTGCTCATAGAGCTCCAAGTGTTCCCAAACAGAATACTTGGCGTTCTTATGATAAGGCGTGATGACATTATTGCCTTTATTTGTTTCAATGGGTCCTTAAGCAAGGCCCTTTTTGCCTTATTGGCCTTTTTGGTTCGGGTAACCCTGGTCCATTCATCCTCCGACTCAGAAGCGCTGCTCCCAGAGGTGCCCGTCTGATCTTCCAGGTTTTCCCTGATTCTCCGAGCCTGGGAATGGCTGGCAGAATGTGGGGACCTGGTCTCCTGTGTCCTGTGACGCTCAGAGGAGTCTTCAGATCCCTCCCTGCTACCAGGATTTGCTGGGTATCCCGCCCACTGACCTAACTGGGCAGAGGTTTTCAGGATGCCCTTAGTGGGCCTACTCTCCTGGGCCTACTTTTAGCTGGATAGTAATCTGCCATCCCTGTGGCCCCGTGCTCATGTGCGCCAAGGAACATGGGGGTGGCAGAGTCCAGGGACTGGTAGAGGTGAAGGCCTCTGGCACTAGGGCTCCTGAGGTTATGCTCAGGAGTTTCTCTTTCCCAGCGAACCTCATCTATATCCGCCCCTGCTCCCTGTTGCAATGCAAGAGCCTGCGCTTTCAGTTCCTCAGTTAAGGCCTTACTATACTCTATCAGTCTCTCCTGCATGGCTACCTGTTGCTGGAGCCTATCATTGTGCTGACAGAGAGCCTCAGTTCCTCTCTGTGCCTCCTGATTGGTCCTGGAGTACTGGGCCAGTCTCTGCTGCAGGAGGGTTACCTCCTCAGTCCCATCCCTACTGGCCTGCTCCTTTCTTGCCAGAGCCTCCTCCACCCTCCTGCTGTGATCTAGCAAGCCCTGATGCTCTTTTTGGAGGTCACCCAGCCCCTGGAGGGCCAAGTGATTTTCTTCAATGTTTCTTTTTAAATGGCAGACTTCCTGGCCTAAGGTATCCCTTTCCTGACCAAGAGCCTGCATTTGTGACGCCAGGTCGTCCATCTGCCTTTGAAAGGCACCAGCTTTCTGGCGTTCTTCATCAAACTCTGCCTGGGTATTCAGGTCTTTCAAAATCAATTTATTGCTTTCCTCTTTCTCTCTGTCTAGTTGGATTTGCAGGGTGGCTACCTGCTCTGTGCATGCCCTGTTGAAATTGATCTGTTTCTCCAGCTTTTTCTGGCTCTGCAGTAAGGAGTCCAAACTGTCTTGGTGCTCCTTCTGCAAAGCCAGAATTCTGGTATCCTGGTCTGTCTTTTCCGGTTGCAGTATATCCGTGTCCTCTTTTATTTTAATGATATACTGCCTACTATCATTTTCTGACTCCTGGCTCCTCTGCAGCCTCTGCTCAGAAGAGACCAGGTCAGATTGGGTGCCATCTGTTGCCTATTTGCCAGATCTTGGCCTTCAGCACATTTGTCCTGCATGGCTCCCATATATAGATACAAATATGCCACTATCCTGGCAATCTTATTGTGTTCATCTTTGGCCTTAGAAACCATATATAATTCACTCAGGGCCACATGTAATGGACCCTGATCTCTCCATGTATCTGACCCTGTTTCAGTGACCTGTTGCGCGATTGCCTGCAACCAGACCGTTTGGTCCTGATGAGTCCACTCACCTCTCACAAATAGCTTATGTAAGAAGTGCTCTCTGGCTATTTTCATATCTACCAAGGTCGTCATTCTGGAATTTGAGTTCCTTCCTGACTTACAGAAGTTTGTATTTTATTTTGCAAAACAGACCGTTTCCTTAGAGCGTTCCTTTGAGGTATGCTTTCACAGTGTCAAACAGCGTGGTGATCTAACCGGATATGTGTATCTGGTCAGTTGGCACACTGTATTAATCTGCACAAGTGGTAAACCTAACCCAGAATATCCCCGTTCCGAGCCCCCACTTTTGTAAGCGATATTCAATCAACACTACAGCTAAGTCAATGCCTAATCTGGGATGCTGAGGAAAACCCTTATTGATGTATTTTTATGTCCAGTTCAGTACTCTGGATGACAACCCTTGTATAACACCCCCCTCTTAGAATCCCCCTGAGCCCACTGAGCCAAGAAGTAGGTTTGTTTTGCAAATTAAAAGGTTTATTTGAAAATGTAAACAATATATATATATATCACACTTCTATAAATAAATTGATAATGGATATTACACTTGTGAATATGAGGTAACTTATGAATAGGAACAGAAGAATAAGGTGGGAAAGAATGCTTTATATGGTTCAAGGAAACGCAACGATGAATGAAAGGCAGTACAGAAAATAACTTGATATGGCTTCAACAAACGACAATGGAATCACTTTTCCTTGACAATTCACTCCCCCCCCCCTATGCAATGTAAGAAATGGAAGGAGAGCACACAGTCTTCAAGAATCCCAACAAAAGGCAATACGAAATGCAGTTCCCCCCCAGCAAGCTTAGAGGAAAACAGGTAGAGGTTTGAAACACAGGCCCAAAATGCTTTTAAATGTGATGGCAATGGATGGGAAAATGTGCTAACTGATTTTAATTCCCTCTAGAGATTCAGGGTGAGGGAGGGATACTTTATATTAGTTCAGGCTCACTTTAGCAATGCTCTATGCGTAACTACCAGGTTGCAAACGGATTTTAACAAAGGAAAGAATGGAACTGCTATTTTGACAAGTGGAGAAATTGTCCCAAATCGCAAATCGCAGTAAATTTCGCGAGTGCGTAAATCGCGATTGCGGAAAAAGTCTAGGTTCATTGGAAAGCCTAGAATCACAGCTTTAAAATTAAAGTTAAATTTCGTTCCTAGCCCAAACGGTTCAAGAGATACGAGATTGGTTCTGCACAGTTCTGCTAGGTACTCACAATATAAATTTGAATTAGGCCTCTTCACGGATCTGGTCAACACGTCCGGCGGCGGTTCTGTCTGCTCGGCGGGTCAATCAGGCACCGGTTCTGCTCACAGTGATCCGGATCTCTGGTTCTGCTCACAGCGTTCTGGGTCTGGACTGCGGTTCAGGCAAAAGTTCTTGGCAGGGAATTCAAACAGCTCGCCCGGCTGTTGAATAGTTTGCAAATGATTTTAAGGATGCTGAGGCCTGCTGAGAAGAGTTCTCAGTTTTTGGGTTTAGGCCCTTGCTTTAAGTTCTGAAGTAAATTTCTGGTCTCTGAAAATTGATGGATGTGAAGTCTGGAGTCTCCCGGCAGAGCGCCCCGCAGAAAATGGAATTCAATCCCTCTACCTGTCCCAGCAGTCTCTTTTTATGTGTTTTGAAAATGGGTGTGTGTGTGGCATAACTGAGCCTGCCCCTCTCTACTTGCATTGTCCCAATTCTCCCCTCTTCCATGATTGGGGGAATTGGGTTGTGAGTCAGAGTGATGAGGTCTGTTTATGGGTCAGAGGATCCTCCCCATGTCAATTTGCCCACAAATCTATATTTGATTCAAATACATATTTCCCAGGTACACAAGTGGTTGACATTACATGTACATATGGCACCTTCCTTAAGGTAGTCTCTGTTCCGCCTCTGGCGTTTCTAGGCGCTTGCATTCAAAAATGGCAACTTATTTTCGATTTTAGTGGGTTGTGCAATATGGGATTTTCATCCAAAATTATACAAAGGTACATTTCCCTTCCACATATATCCCAGTAACTTTCCATGTCTCTAGCTTAAACACATTGTCTAAACTATTCATAATTAGCGGGGTTTTGCCTCAGAACATGGTACAAATTGGAGTTTGGACTCAAATCGTGAGGGCATTTTTCAAACTAAGACTCTCAAAGTTGTACATTCCTGTCATTTGGTTACAATAAGTTATCACTGTTTCTATAAAATATATATTTGTTGCAATTCAACTCCCCAAAGTGTTTGGGTCCGCCTCCAGAAGCCTGGGTGGGTCAGTGATCACATGTCTCTCCTTGCTGGCAGAGGGCTGTTGACAGGAAACACTCAAAATTAACATACCCCATTCAACAGAAAGGGGCTATTGTCTCTCTCCTCCAGGCTGAAGGGGAAACCCCCTCCCTCTCACTCAGAAGGGCCATGTGATATCCTGCCTCCCGTGGTGAGTCTCTCGGGTGTTAAGAGTTCTCAGCCTCTTGGCCTCTGGGATCAGCAGGTGGCTAAGATTTTCAATTGACCAACAAGCTTTGAAGTCCCTGCCGCTCTTGCAACTCCTAAATACAGTTTCCCTGCAGAGTTTAGACCGCTAGCACCGCCTTGGGGAATTTGTCGGTACTGCATCCATTTTTGAGTTGTCTTGAATTACTGCATTTCAATAGAGTGGTCTTTTGCTTGATAGTATAGGACCCTTGCTTAACATTGTTTTGATGGCATCCTTACAGTAGAGTGGTGATATGGAACCCCCCACAAGAAGGTTGTATCTTTGGAGTGGTCTCGTGCCAACTGCGCAGTTCTCCTATTCTGGCGTGAATGTGGGCGGCGATAGCTCATCCCCACATCCACCCAGTCTATTGATTTAGTTTGTTCTGGGATAGAATAATGGGCGGCGACCTCACATCCCCACATCTACCCAGTCTACTGATTCAACATGGGTGAAAACCCTTGACAGTCCCCTGAGGACCCTGACACCCCCCCTCCCCTTAAAAGGGAAAGAAGGAGTGGTTTGAGGGATCCCAGGGAAACCCTCCTAGGGAATAAAACCCTGATGGAACGGATGTGTAGCTGGATGGATCAATTCGTCCCTTGTAAGCCGCTCATCAATACGGGAAGGAACTCCCAGGTTCTAGTCGCAGGATCCCGAAAACGTCTGGACTCTAAATAAACAAACAGGATATGAGCCAAGGGACAGACACATAGTTAAATCAGAAGAAAAAAAGGGGTGGAGAAGTACCCAGTGTGTCGGGAGGAAGAGCCTAACAAAGGTTCTTGAAGAGTCTTGGATGACGGGAGTAAATGGCAGGATAAAGGCACAAGGCTGTGGGAAGGAATAGAAGGAAATGGTAAGTAGAAGCAAGGATGTAGGTAACGTGCACCCTAGCTGCTAACTCACGTAGCGTCTGGGGAGAGAAGCGACGCGCTGAGCTTTGGATCCGCTTAGCCATATCCGGAATCCCCGGAACAACGTGATGACATCAGAGGACGTCTGAATTCCAAACGCGGAAACGCTGCACTGCTACCCCGAGTAAGAGGAGCCATGTTGGAAGAAGGAAAAATAGACGATGCTCGCAACCTCGAGCATTGCCACAGAGAGAGGCGGCGCCAACGAGCCATGACACAGTCACCATCCCCAAACGGACGGCCAAACCGAAAGAACCAATCAGACACTCAAGCAATATTTACGGTGCATGCTGCACCACGAACAAACGAATTGGAAAGACCTACTATGGATAGCCGAATATGCATATAACAATTTTTTGCATTCAAGCATGTGACAAACGCCCTTCTATACCCTTCATGGCAGACATCCACATACCTCTGAACTAGACCTTGCATCCAGCTTGGAAATGCCAGCGGTAAAGACCCTACACACAACCATTACTCAGGCTTTCAAAAGGGCAAAGGACCACCTTATTCATGCCAAAGAAAAACAAAAGAGATCCGCCGACCAACACCGGAAAAAGGCCCCTGATTATTAAGTAGGAGACAAAGTTTGGTTAGCCGCTAAATTCGTACCCATCAAGGGAAGCCGGACCTTTCATCCCATATTCTTAGGACCCTATACCATTAAGGCAATTATCAACCCAGCATCCGTGAAACTGGATTTACCACCTAATCTACACATCCACCCGGTATTCCATGTGTCCCTCCTGAAACCATTGCAACCCGGCACACGGACTGGGACACCACCTAAGCCCATACTTGTTGACGGAGAACCTGAATTCAAAGTCAAAGATATCTTGGACTCTAAATACTCTAGAACCAAGCTATATTATCTTGTCGATTGGAAAGGATTTGGACCACAAGATAGATCCTGGGAGCCCAGGGAGAATAGCGACGCACCACGTCTAATCAGGAAATTCCATCGGAACTTCCCAACCAAACCTGGGCCAGACAGAAGGAACACCATAGGAGGGGCCTTAGGGGGGAGTGCTGTCACAACCCTCGCCCAAAACCCCCTCTGGCAAACCCATTGGCCAGGTGGAGTCAGGACTCGGGCCTCTGGAGCCTGGCATCCTCTTCAAAAGCCCTCATGGGGCCAGTCCTGGCGCCTATGGCGCCAGGCTCATACACCATGAACAACAATGTGCTTGGGAACTACTTTATTGTATTGTCAGCCAACATGGAGGCATCCACATACCTTGGTTCCTAAGAACCAAGCTATGTGGTCTAGTGTTTTGGGTGTGGCAGGCCTGGAACTACTTTCCGTGGTACTACTTTACCTGGGCTATATAAACCACACCCTGACTGCAGAACATGCTTCGTGTTACTTTGCAGCTTGCAACGTGACACTCACCGTGTCCAGCTATTCCCTCGAACCTCGGAGAAGCAGAACCTGCAAGGAGACAAAAGTAAAATCATTAGCAGCAGCATCTTACCTGCAGTCTTCATCTTTAAACACTCGCAGCTACTGAGAACAGCTTCCTCGAATCTGCACGCCTCCCGGACAGAACGACCTGAAAGAGGAAGATAGAGGCAACATTAAAGAAAGCTGTAGAGACATTTACAAATTATGTACTGCTCAAAAGGCTTACCTGGCTGGTCGCCTCTCGGCTGCCACCACTCCGGACATTCCACTCGTGCTGAAGAACACTGCGACCTACAAGGAAGGAAAACACAGGTTATCAAAGGCAAGACTTTGCAGCGCTGCGCATAGCGCTTACCTACCACATCATAGCACTCTTAATGCGCCATCATTTACCAGCAGGGCTCAACCAAGCCAGTTCGCCGCGCTGAGGCTCCTCATACCTAAGGGAGAAAAAGAGACATTTTAAACAAAGAAAGGCATGCAGGATAGCAATAAAACTAAAGAACAGCAATAAGACCTACCTGAACAATATCAAACGGTCCGGCGTCAGTGAAGTAACTGGACCGCACTCGCCCATGAAAGAAAATGCGCCCCTGCAAAGAAGGCAGGACGGAAAGCACGCCTAATTCTACCACAAGGCAGAACCTTCCCCGCAGACCACATCAGGGCAAAGCTGAGAAGCATACCAGTGAGTAACCCAGCTGGGTAGCATCCCTGTGGATACCAGGTGAGCGTAACACCCAGGTAGCCCAAGGGGTACCATCATTCTTTTTGAGGGTCCTAAATCTCTTAAGCTACTGGGAAGGGGTCTTCCCAAATCTAGCTATTAAAGGTAGCTTCACACATTCATAGTCCATCCTATCCACCTCCCCAACTCCATTACCACATCAGATGCAACAGGGGGGAGCCTAGAGAACAACCAAGGAAACAGCTGATTCCCTGAGATGCCCTACTCAAACATAGCCAGCCAATCCAACACATCCAACTTAGGTTCATACATAACCACAATCTCTTTAGGCATCCGGGGTCTTTTGGGACTGGAACTCCTAGAGGATCCGGGGAGAGAAGCATTTTCCACAGACAATTTCTTCATCTCTAGCTCATGTTTGAGCTCCATTTCTCTGAGCCTTAGTTCTTTGTCCTTTTGTTCAGATTGGGCACTAATTCTTTTGAACTCTAATTCAAGTCTCATTTTGTCCAGTTCAATGAATGCAGGACTTAATGTGGGACCTGACAAAGGTCCAGTAGACACAGGCTGAGGGGCTAGAGCAGTCAGAGGGCCAGTAGGGGCAGTTACATTGGCCTCACTGTCCTCATCTGACTCTACAACAATATTTTCAACACTTTGATCCATATTAACTTCACCACTGTTGTCTACATTTGCTGGGGAGGTAGGCTCATCTGAACCACCACCCAGACTTTGGTTTTCTAACAATTTTTCTATCAATTCCATTTTCTTGCCTTTTACAGGAAGATCGTTATGTCTACAAAGAACTCTTAAACAATCAGCAGTTTTTGCAGAAAGGGAATCCTGGCTGTAACTTTCCATGTTAGAAAATAAAAATGTTCTAGTGCTGAGCTTTGTGGTTAGTTGCACTAAAGTATTAGAAGCACTCTACAATGTATCCTCAATACAAATCCCACTGCTGTACACCAGTGTTAGGCAGAATCGTGTGCAGTTCCCTTGGGGAACACTGCAAAAAGATGAAGACTACAGGAGTAAGCAGTAAACCCAACTGGTAGCAGTGTGTACCACCCAGATTTACCTGATAGCTGTGGCTGAGCAGTCAGACTTCTCTCAAGAAGAGTTAAGCAGTATACAGAGGATACACAATAGGGCCAAAAACACAGTAGAATAAGCAAACACTGACCAGAGCTTTGCATCAAAAGTATATAATTATTTATTTAACACACACTTTTGAAAATACACTAGAACTACTAATCAAAAGCACGTTCCAACACAATCAGAAAAGTATTTACACCTCCCTTAGCAATTACTAGACAAGTCTTAGTTAAAACACCACTTTTTGTCAAAACAGAGGTGAGCGCGTAACTTAGATGGCACTCCAATAATTAGGATAAAGGGAGAGAAAAAGGCAGGTCATAAAAATAAAACAGTTCCCAACACTTTTAAGAGACAAAATCAAGTTACTGAAGGCAGGTTATACTGTAGAGCCAAAGTTCATAGGCCAGGCCCACTTTGAATGGAGCAAGGCGAAATGTGCCCAAGATCACACGGTTTAGCAATGCATTCAAGTCTTTGAAGAAATGTTCGAAAGAGGTTGGGGTGGTTCAAAAGACAAAGTTAGAAAGTCTGGGGGCCACCCAGTTGGAAAGCCAAGGATTTAAGGGTCACCTTGGGCAAACCAAAGAAAGGGAGGCCAGGTAGAACACAGTACCTTAAAGAGTAAGGAAGCTCCAGCGGTGGCAGTTGTTCCTGGCAGCGGGTGCAGTTTGTGGTTTTGACCAGGGGAAGAGAGGATCTCATCGAGGAGGAAACTTGGAGTCATTACACTGCCCAGGGAAGAAACCAGCCGCGGAGTTCGTCGGTGAAAAGATGTGTTCCTGGTATTCGCGGTCACAGTGGTGCAGCTTGGCTATCCGGCCGCCGGGGTGCTTGGCACGGGCAATTTGACCAAGAGACATCCTGGAAGGTGAAATGGCGAACTGGTTGATCCCACCAGCTCAGAGGGAGAAGACTCTTCCAGCAGAAGATCTCCTCTTGTCGTCAGGAAAGTGGTGAGGTCGTTGCAGCAGGGCTCCACCGGTGGTGTCATCATTGCAGATGGCTCAGCTTCTTCCCTCTTTGGATTTCTTAGGTCCTATGGCGACTTCTGAAGTTCCAGTCCCAAAAGCCCTGCTTTTATGCAGAAAACCCCCCATTCAACAGCCTAGCTGTCACTCAAACATGCTAAGTGGTGAGCCGGGCTGCTCACCACTGGCCCAATCAGAGCAGAGTGCGACTTGGGTTGCTAAGGCAACACAGTCCAGGGTGCCAATTCCCCCACCCACACATCCTGTGGAACCCAAATAGAGTGGCACCAGTTGGAGGGCTTCTGTGGAGAAGCCCGCCAAAAAGTGGAACAAAGGGCCCGACCTTGGTTGGAGTTACAGAGACAGACATGAACGCCATTTTAGAAAAGAGTGCTGGCAAAAAGACCGAACCGGTGATTTAATATTAAATAAATAAACCAGCGGTATCTTTAACATTGCACCAAAAAGTGGTGCGTTTAAAATCACTGGGAAAATCCCATAGGAAATATTCTGGTGGAATATTTTGCATGGTAACCACTGGCACCAGCCAGAAACTCGACAAGGGGGGACTGGACAGTGCCCCCTTGGAAACAGACCCAGGGGCAATCGAATTAACCCCTTCCAGTACTTCCACAATATGATGGTTTGTACTGGTTCTGTTCACAATTTTGGACTAGTAAAGTCAATGGTGACTTTACATGCCCTGGAAGGCAGTAGTTAGTCCCAGGGTATGGAGTCTATGTTTGGGGGTCACTATGACACCCCTGTGTTACTGCACTGAGGGTGCTGTGTAACACATACATACAAACAGATGATACCCTAGGGAGTAAAAAAACCCATAGCCCATAAGCACACAAAAAGTCAAAGACATACCTCAAATCATGCCTAAGAGTGGGAGGAAAAGAGTCCCACTCTTAGCAGGAGAAAAAAACAAACACCAAAAATCCAGCAAAGCTGCTGGGGGACTCACTAAGTTTGAGAAATTAGCCTTATAAGAGAATTCTCCCCAACACCCATTTCCTTTTTATAATCTATGAGTATCAGACATGGAGGATAATTTAATTAAGGATGCCTTTGTTTCTGCCTAAATTGGCCAATTTGAGACACACTTTCATAGCCAATGCTGATGACCTTTTCCTTTTTGAGTGCACGCCCATTGGCCTTCAAAGGTTAATTGCTTCCTTTGCAATATACGCATATGAAAACCAGTTTAAGATTAATCCAGTAAAAATTAAGTGTTGCGATTAACCCTATCTTGCAAGGCTCCTAACTTCACTTGGACTCTGGATAATTCTAGGTTGGACACATGCCGCTACTTGATTCACTTGGGTTTTCTGATATTGGATAAACCTAATAAAACGTATTTAAGGGAATTTCTGAGGCACAAGGCTGTCACACTTATGGGCCAAATGTTAAAAAATCAACTGGAAATGTGATCAATTCCCAATCCAACCCCTTGGGAAATTTTACGAGGGTAAAGTGGTCCCCAAAAATGCTTTATGGTTTGGAGGTGATGCATTCTTGGGTGCTTGACAGCCTTGCACTATTCAAGGCCCTTATTTGGAGGAAGCCTCTGTGTCTACCAAAAGGCACCCCAATCACTGTAATTAGATATGAACTTGGTGTAAAATCATTCATGGTGCGTACAGAATGGCGCATTTTATCTTTCTATCGGAAAATGTTAGATCCCCCAAAAGAATCTTTGTATTATGACTTTTATAAACTTGTGAAAGCTAAGAAGGAAAAGTGTATTAACAACCTGGTTGAATTCTACTCAGGCCTAATATATCGCCTGGAAGCGAGCGAGGCGGATCTTTTGTGGAATCTGTGCTATGTAAAACAGCTGTTGTATCATAAAGACCGGTTTAACACCATAGAAGCTATGCATTAATATTCGCCCATTGAACATTTAAAGTATGAACATACAAAAATTGGGATTGTTTCACATTATTTGAATCTTTATCTGAATATCTAGGTAAAGAACTATTAGTTAAGATTTAGATTGCATATCCATCCCACTAGACAGGTCCAAGCGTGTTGTGAGAAACCTGAAGGTGTTCTCACTCTGAACCCCTTGGATCCTGTACACGGGTGGCCAGGGAAAGGCCATCGCTATTGGATCCCGACCCTGGGGGCAGAGAAACTAGAGAGAATCACCTGGATAGAGGGTCCTTGGGAACCCTCAGTGAGGTGCCCTTGGGCGAGACATGGTATCCCCCTTTTCCTACTGACACCCGACCCAACATTTCCCCAACTTTCATAGGCTGTTACAAGCCAGTTCCCCTCATTTCTCCATGATTGACATTTGACAGTACTGGACAAAGAAGAGACAACTAAGAGCAATGAAAAACGGATATTTGACCACTCTGGTATTGGAACGAAGAAGATGCCCCCTAAGATCTGTCAGAGTCAGGCATGTCCCATTAATTGTGGTCAGGCAGGGTTCATTGACTGCTCACACCTGCAGCCTGTCAAGGGGCTGCGGGTGTATAAAAGAAGCTCACAGAGATATTGAAGGAGAATGATTGAGATTGAGATCCAGACAGGTAAAGCAGCAAAGAGATGAAGGCAAGCGACAGAGAACCTTCCGGGAACGAGATGCAGAGACACTGGGGACCATGAAGGAAAAGGGTCTTTGGAAGCGTGGTCGAGGATCTGGGACTCCGTGGAGCAGAGGGAGTGACGAGAGAGAACCCATGAGGAAAGGCTATCCCCTTCCCTTCTGCCCCCATTGCTCATTCGCCTGTGTGGAGAGGCCCATACAGGTTTGCCCGAGGGGCAGAAGGAGGGGGCCGGGCCTTGAAAATCCGAGGTTGAGTGCTCTGGGCTGCAGTGAGACCTGTCAGAGTTTCTAGTGGCTGGGAAACCCAGTGCGCGCATGAATTAACTTTATTGTCAAGAGATATTTTGTAGCTGAGTGTTCGCGTGGCTTTCGTGAGCATGTTTTCGAAAGTTCAATCACTGAACCAGCAGGATTACTTTCTATCAGAGTGTTCGCGTGCAGTGTAAAACACATTTTTGAAGGTCTACAGATATTGAGCAATACACTTAAAGCAAAACAAACTAACCTTAAACCCTTAACACAAAACAAACAAATATCAGACAATTGCAGAATCATCTAAAGTGGAACAAACAACACTTCTTGAACAATATACAATGTTAAAGTAAGTTACGAATGAACAATCCTCATTATTGAATACCTAACTAATCTAAAGCTTTGTGAAAAGCCAAAATCAATACCCGTTTGAAACCAGAGAAGGAACCGGATTCTACATTTAAGCAAACCATCACATGCGGAGTTCCACAGTGATTTTAACTATAACGAACAAGCAATTCACCACATGTCGTGCTTCAAATTGAGCTTAACTCTGAAGAATAATACAAATAAACCCTGACGTTTAATTTATATTGGAACTTTAAACTTAAACCACAGAAAGTGATATTATTTCAACATGTATGAAAATTACAAGCTGCCAAAGGGAATCTTTGGAGGAAGGGGTTTTCCTTTTGAACTGTGTTGTTTAACTAAATTACATTTGGGGAAGGGAACCCTGGAGATCTGAGACATTTGCTGAAGTGAAGACGGAGTCTCAAGGTTCCCTTGTGTTGTTTAGGTTGCTACTTGGGGAAAGGAACCCCAAGCCTTGGTACATTTATATCATTGTGAATCCAAAGGAGGTAACTTTAAGAATGTTTTTGGAACTGCTTTACACTTGAGAAAGGGAACACGAGGTTTGGTTAAAATCATTCATTTTCATACTTTATACTTGGGGAAGGGACCTGGAAGAAGCGTAGATGTTTGTATTGAACACTACATTCTTTTGGTAATGACATCCCTACACATTGTACAGAATTAGCTGTGAGGGCAAGCATAGGTTTTGGACTCAGACAGATTCCTAAGTTGAACTCTTTGCCTCAGACTTTCATTCATATTATTTTGCTTGGCAAATCCCACCTTAGCACAGAGCAAGTTAATAAAATCTGTCTGAACTTTGAATCTGTTGTCTGTGTCCTTCTTGGTGATGCCTTCACAGCGTAGAGGACTCATTAGCAAAGACAGTGCATTCTGTAGATTTTGTGGGGACAGGAACCCAGTGGATACTCTGAAGCACCTATTCATATACTGTAATACGCTTACTGCACTTCACACTTTATGAAACAGGTCCACAAATTGGACTTTTTGTGGATCAAGAGAACTTATGGCAGCGTTTTTTGGTAGGCACACGCACGTCTGTGGTTGGGGCAGTGGATGTTTTTTTTAAATGTATACAAATTGGAAACACTGTACGTTGTATCTTAATGCAACATTTAAGTATGGAAATGTATGTATAATTGTATGCAATTGATTTTAGCAAATTCTTTTTTTGTCCTCTATTTTGGGATTGCTGTAGATAATCAACTTTAGATTTAATTAAGCGTTATATATTATGATTAATTCGGTCTTGTTTTGATTCAGTAATTGATATTTTTTATTGCAAATGGTTGAATTGAAAATAAAAATAAAATTGTCCTCGCAGCAACCCAATGGACCGTAAGCCATAATGTGACATACTGGTGAAAAGCAGTGTGAGCAAAATGTAGCACTCTCAGTAAAGTGCAATCAATTAAGTTAGTTGTACAATGTCTACATGAAATCTGATGCATGGTCCTGGAAGACAATATAAAATGTGTCTGAAATTGTGTTGAAAGACTGCTTGTCATAGTTTGCTTTTCTGTGAAGTTCATTAATCTGGAAATCCGATGGACACGCGTCCCAGCCACCCACCAAGAGCAGCACCTGGGCGAGTTAGTGATGTCTGCCAAACAAGACACTAAGGAAGATGGAATGGGTGCCTTGCGTTCCCCATATCTCAGGTAGTCCTTCCTCTGGTACAAAAGGTTCTTGCCCACCAGAACACTTAGCACTTAGATTATGGTAATGAGTGGAGTCTCCAGATTGCCTTCTTCCCATATCTGCCAGAGCCCAGATCCTTGCGGCACACAGGCTGCAATGAATCTGTCTCAGAGAGAAAAAGAGTGACAGAGAGCAGGTGAGCGCGGCATTGACAATAGCAATGTGAGAACATGAAATGGGACCTATATGCAAGAGACTAGCGGTAGGAACACGAGGATGACACTGGGTTGTTTTGGCTTGTAAGGACTTTTTCGTGCCTTGCTATGGACATCAATGCTTAAGATATAAATGCACAAATAAATAAATAAAATGAATTTCGTAACTTTTTCGTGGCTTGCCATGCTAGGCTATAATTTGCTGTATGTGGTTTCAGGATTGTCTGCACCGCTCACCAATGTGCCCACCGAAGTCTCTGACTGCTCCTAGCACTAACACACACCAACTCAGCCACTCTCAAAGGGCAATGAAACGCCTCTGCCAATAGACATCAAACATAACATTGCACTTTTACAGACACAAAGGCCTCACTCCTCTCTATGGAGAGCACCTAGACATTGACCTGCGCACAGAGCTCAGGGTGCTTCAGTCAACGCTACGCGCATCAACACAACAGCAAGCAACCTTGCTTTTTCTCTCTCTCTCCCTACTAACCCAATCCACCCTCCTCTCTTTCAGATCCATCAGGGCGTCTGGAGACCAATGGCAGCGGATTGCGCTATGAAGCAAAATAACATAACATTAAAGAAAACATCCTTTTCAAATAATGTTCTCCTTTCTATCTCTGTAAAAACAAACCCGATGACATGTTATTCTGTTAAAGGCCCTAGGTCAAACGCGGACATCCTTCCAACAAAATCCCAAAAATAACAATGGCTATCATTCCAGAGACTGATCAGAAACTGCAGAAGGAAGAGCTTCTTATAGCTTGGCAAATCACCCTGCCCAAACTCCATTAGTCGAACTTTTAAGAAGTTGCTTGAGTTCCAGGAGGCTACAATAGAATGAAAACCAGGTCTATCCATATTAGACCGAACGAATTCATCCAGGCCTAATGCAACACAAACATCCCAGAAATATGTTCCCTTTAGGAGGTCTACTTAGCTTGGGTTCACGTGCAGGTAGCATGGGGCCTAGCAGTTGAGGCGTGTGTTGCTCACTTTTTAGAATGGAGTCAAAGCTGACAGGCAAACACAAATACCTGTCATTGCACACATCAGGCAAAGACAAAGGAACACATTGGTGGTCAAGGTAGCTTCCTGTGGCTAAGAAGCACTTACATCCATCATTTTTTTTCCCATCCAAACACTATAATGATCACATATTTACATACAATATCACCCAACCGAAATTGGTACTCATTTATCGACCTCGGAAGAATGAAAGGCTGAGTTGGCCTTGCCGGGATTCGAACCTGCAATCTGCAGATCACATTGAGCGCTGAGCTATCTTACCAGCGATGAGCCTCATATGGTATTAGGAGTGTTAGTACTATTACAGTCCTCACTGGTGGCAGCAGTGGCACCCGATTATGGGATTTACTTTTTCCCATCGCTAAGTCTTATTGGACTGCATAGGGGAAATGAGGTGTTACAACCAGCGGTAATAATACCGCCGACCCCATTACCGCTACTTTTTGGCGGTAATACCGCCATGCACATGCAGGTGACTTTACCCATTCTGGTTTTATAAACCCATGAACGGAAAGACAAAAAAAACAGGAGATAATACTGAAACCGGCCATATTTCTTCTACCTCCGTGTTTGTGAGCCCCTATGTCTGAGGGTGAATTCATTTAAACAATATTGAACATATATAATATAATATATATATATAACCAACTTTCCTAATTTGGCTATGCGCGTGGCGATTATTCACTTTCTTGATGCCATCTTTCCCAAATCTTGTGTTGATGTTGATCCTGTGCAATTCGATGTTTAATCAAATAATTGTGTCCAGCAATTGTGTCCAGCTTTATCCATTTTTGCTTTTTCTTTTTTCCCTTTTACTGTTTCATTGTTAAAGTTATTGCTGACATTTTGTCAAATGTTTTTATACCTGTTTATATTCTTTTTATACATTTGAAAGGATGATTGTATTATCCATATAAAATTTTAAAAAATGTAAAAAAAGTATTGAACATATCTATTGGGATCGGTGTCAACTACTTTGTTATTTTACGTAGTTAATTAGGTGTGAATTGCCTGTTTATTACGGAAAAAAACAAACATGAAAAGCCGTCAGAATCCACTCTCCAAAAAGAGGTAGAGCGTAACCTCGAGTCTGAAGCCTGGGATGGAAGGTGACAGTGTGAAATAGGACTGTTTGTAATTGCTTGGGAACTAATTACTTTATATTTACAGATGGCGCCATCGACATGCAGAGCCTCACAGAACGTAACTGAGGCAATTTCCCAAATTGCCGCGATATTTAGCACCTATTTCCATTGAGTAAACATGGCGACTTCATTAGCGAATGCTTTAACGTTAACGAATTGTGTCAATCAATGGGCTGAGATTTCGTAAATGTCATTGACGCCATCTGCACCGTTCAGATGATTGCCAACGCCTTGATTAACCATTCACTCTTTCTGCTAATATCCTGGAGATGTATACATAATTTGTTTCCTGACACCATTAGACTTCGAGAGCATGTTTTTGAGATGTTGCACAAAGACGAGGAACTTTTCCACTCGTAGGAGTCGCGGGAGAAGCGGGAAGGAGTGCTTGAACTCAGTGGCCTTCCACGGCCTGATCTTCTCTCTGTTTCTCTGTAGTTTCTTTTCCGTTTCCCTTGTGGTGGAATCGCATCATTGCCAGTTCACTTCCTTTGGGGGTGTTGTACTGCCCCTTACTCAGCTGCCACCATTATCAAGTTCCACCAATGGGACACTTGCTTTTGGGGAAACCAGCAAACGTTGGGTGATAATGGAAGGCTTCAGAGCCTGACCTGAGATCCAACTTCCCCACGCCTGATGTGAGATCCCACTCCTCCACACCGCTTCACACAGTCACTCCCACCACAAGCGTTCATGCAAATGTAATTAGAGTATGACTAAAACGGCCATTTTGTGTTATAGCCTAGGAGAGATAGGCTGATAAGTGGGGTGCATATGTCGGTTCAGCAATTCAATGGTGTTAAGGTTATGAGCGTTGCTGATCCTGCTAACAGAGTGAACATTAAAAAATGATCGCGTATAACAAAGCAAATCCTGACTCATTTATTACAAAATAAAGTCATGTGCAATGAAATGTTTGACGCTGAATAGAAAGTAACGAGACAACAGACAAGCCACCGATTTAGGTACCCTAACTCCATGCTAGAATCTGCTGTGCCCTCGCCTGCAGACAGTCGCTGTGCGACAGTACAGTGTATACATCTTCAAAATCCCATCATCATTCTTTCAAAACATTACCCATGAACCCATATTATTTAGAGGAGTGCCTAAATGTGTACAAGTGCACATTGGTTTCATTTACAAATGTAGTGCATTGATCACTTTGTATGAGAAGGATCAAGACGGGGAGAGGGGGGAGGTACAATTGTTTACTTGCCAAAACTAGCACTCGGGAAACCTGTAGGGATATATGTGCAGTTGCCGCCGGAGTTATACATTGAGTAGCCTACCTAATGTTTATGGAACAATAGTGAATCCAAAAATACACAATGGCTTACCAATGAATGTTGATGGAAGAATAGTGAATCCAAAAAGACACAATGGCTTACCAATGAATGTTGATGGAAGAATAGTGAATTCAAAAAGACACAATGGCTTACCAATGAATATTGATGGAAGAATAGTGAATCCAAAAAGACATAGTGGCTTACCAAAGCCTCCAAAAAATAATGTATTAATATGGGCAGGCTGTCCCCTTTGATATTTCTATGGGGGTCCTTTAATATGGAGCGGGGCAGTAAATGAAGTGTTAAAGCAAGTCTTTTATTTACCACTCTGGTGCATTTTAAATTAGGTTCGAGGCGGAGAAGGGTCAGAAAGCTAAATTAACATCTTCACTGGGCTTTCCTCCTGCTATTGAAAGCACATTTGCAAAACACCTGCATGAACTAATCATGCAGAAATGAAACAAATAAATTCCTATGGAATCCACCGACTTTTAGCACCTACTAAAAGAAGGAAGGTTTCAAAGGAGTCCATTGTAGGGTGACCAGATAAAAAAAAAACGATGACAGGACATAGACATCGATATAGGACTAAAGTAAACACAAATAAAACTGGAGTCCTACTTCTATGTCGGTGGCCTGTTGCTGGAGGTGGGTGGATGTGTGCTCACAGGCACACTCCTCTTGTTGGAGGAGAGCAGCGGGGGGCAGGAAGGGTAGGAAATGGGAACCTGAAAAGCATTCACGCTCCCATTCACGCGGATGAAGAGTCGGGCCGGCCCGATTTCGGGATTTAGAAATCGGATCCCGGCAAAAACTGGGACTGTAGCCACCCATCCTTCCAATCACGGGACAGGGTTTATAACATTAAAAAACTTTCGGGACCCTGGGACGGAGGGCGATTTCCCTGATTGTCCCGGGAAAACCGGGACGTCTGGTCACCCTACTCCATTGGTAAGTGTCGCCTGCAAAATGTAATTTGCAGACTGTATTGACTTTTTTCTAAACTACAGAGTAAAAATAAAAAGTAAAAGCAATTTTGCCTGGTTTTACTCTTTTTGCACTATTCCTTGCAAACCTAAAAATGTCATACAGGATCCCCAACAGCACATACATGGAAACCTTAGACGTCCCCTGTATGCAATTATCATTTCATGTAAGATTACGCCCGCTGTGTCCTGGTCAAGGAATTTCCAGTGTCAGATTTCTCATAATGAACAGTGATATTATATTAGGTCTATGTTGTTTCCAATAGTTAATGACTGAGATACATTCAGTGTTTTTTTTTTATTTAAAGACTTGTGCAAAAGCCCATGTACCCGGGCCAAAGTTGTGTTGGGTGGAGGTGTCCCATCATTGTTTTTGTAAAATTTCTGTTGAGCAGCTTAATCAAATGAATTTCTGTATCTTTTTAAAATGTATATATTTTCTTAGTGTATGCAACTTGAAGTATGCTGTCAAAGTGGTATCCCTGTCTTGAAGTCTCATTGTTATATGCATAAGGCAACAGATCACTCTAGCTGTGGTAACAGGCAAAGTGGGCGCATGATGGGTTCAGACAAACATACATCTGGCCTTTTATTATATAGTATGATAGTTTGGGATTCTTTCAAATATCCTTTTTCTGAGAGAGACCATTTCCTGAATTCCCCCTTTTTGTCCCGCAGTTACTTCCCCCGCCCACATTTTTCACCTGTCGCTTGAGGACCTCCAGATATTATGGCATAAAACTCTTTTCAGTCCTAGCCAGTATAGTCAATGGAAAAGGGTCATAGGAGTTGAAGACCAAAATGTGGGAAGGGATGCAAGTTGTCTGATACTGCTTTATTCTGTTCCCTTTCCAGCCCGCTCCAAACACATTGTACACCCACCTTCACCCTGCTTTTTTAAAAAAGTGTTATAATGCTTGGGCGGAAAATCTCAGCCAAGAGCAGACGAAGTAGGCCAGGAAATCTCATGCCCAAGAAACAGAAGAGTCAAAGGGAATGACAAAGGTCTGTTTTTATTAACAATCACTATAAAACAGGGACAGCAACAAACACAATTGCATGCACCACATTAGCTTGTAATCGAAAAATGCGTCATATCATAGGTCATGTTGCATTTGCTAATACCTACATGAAGGTGGGATTGGTGCAGGGAATTATCCACATATAGAAGGCATACTGGTCTGTGTTTTCATTGGACAACTACAATTCTGGTGGCCCCCACCTCGGACCATCCCTAAAGGTGATAAGGTATAAGAATAAATCATAGCAGTAATTAATCGACTCCTGTAAAAGTTGTAAGACAGCAAATATGCCCAAAAGCACAACACCACCATCAGCCTACACGCGGCTTGACCCGCTCCAAGATGGTGGCTCCTTGTTTCGGATCGGCAGCCACAGCCTGAAGCTGCACTGCCTACCGTCGCCCCATTGGCTGAGGCTCCCTTCTTGGCCACCAACCCGCGACCGGAGGCGTGAGCCGGCCCACCTCCAGGAAGGTCCTCAACAGCAAGGCCAGTGCCTGTCCAAGCCTGTCCTGGCCTTCCTAGCCTTCCGCCAGAACCCCTGCCCAAGTAAGGCCCCACAACCAGCGATGCAAACCAAAGGTACTGAACCCTACCACGTGCTGATTCACCCATGAGCCAAACAACATTATTCCTGATGCACTCGCATTACTGACATTTATCCTGGCCGTAATCGCACTCCATAGCGTACTAACTTAAAAACTGGACTTAGCATGTTGTGTTTGCACTGGATATGCCTACCATTCGAATCTAGCTGTGCTGCATTGTTGCACTGTTCATTGTGTTGTACCTGACATTCGAATCTAGCTGTGCTGCATTTCTGCACTGTTTATTGTGTTGTACCTGACATTAGAATCTAGCTATGCTGCATTTTTGAACTGACTATTGTGTGATACCTGACACTTGAATCTAGCTGCACTCCATTTTTGCACTGTTGTACCTTGAGGTGCTCGACATTCAAACCTAGCTGTGCCGCATTCTGCTCTGTCTTACTAGCTGCTATTTGCTATTTTGCCCTATTGCTAGAATTTGAATCTAGGTAGGCTGCACTAGCTGCTACTATCTACCTACACACTGCATCTTACCCATTATACGACCTCTAAATCTAGTCAACAAACTTTTCCTCCCAGGAATTTACTCAATACTGTTGGGGATTATTCTCCACTTTATCACATCTGCATGCCCGCCTAGCTTTGCCTTCAGCACGATCAGCCTAGGCAACACCTCACCCCTCCTCATAGAGCCGAGCACCACAATCATGCTTCCCCAATTCTCTCCTCCATGCCTCTCAGACAGGCTTACCAGACTACGGTCCAGACTTCCCAAACTATACGAGCCCCGAGCCAGGGACTCTACCCAATCCAAACTAACCAACCGAACTACCATTAATACCTGCGCTAACCTCACGTTAAAAAAACTCAAACCCAACTCACTTAATACTACGACAACCAAAAACAAAGCGCACAAGACAGCGACCACCCCTACCCCTACCAAAACCACCGCCCCACCCATAAAAGGTGCCCTCATTAACGCACGCTCCATAATTGCCCATGCCACGGACATCGCTGACCTCATCCTAGGAGAGGATCTAGATTTTTTTGCCATAACAGAGTCCTGGCTCCATGCAGCCGCAGGCCCAGCCCTTTTGCTAGCCATCCCCAATGACTACACCATCATCCGAGCGGATAGAAAGGAATCCAGAGGCGGAGGCCTGGCCATCATTGCCAAAACCCACCTTAACATCAGACTCGATTCCGCCACACACCTCCCTTCATGCGAGTCACTTACAGCGAAGCTGCCCACTGCTAACTCCCAAATGATATCCATTCACCTACTCTACAGACCGCCCGGACCCCTGGGATCTTTCGAGGAAGACCTCAGTGCCACCCTCACCGACAACCTAAAAAACTCCTCACAATGCTTCCTCCTAGGAGATTTCAACCTAGGTTACAAAGACCCCAAAGACCACAAGGCCACACTCATCAATAACACTTTATATGAACTAGGCTTCACACAAAAAGTATCTGGCCCCACCCATAATAAAGGGAGAACCCTTGACTGGGTTGCAGACTACAACTGCGCCGCATTTATCACCAATAACCCTCCTCAATCCTGGTCTGACCATCATCTCCTCTCCTTCTCCCTCGAAGCCTCGAGCCCCACAACCAACATGGCGCTAGCCGCAGCCATTCCCACGAGAAGCAAGAAAAACATTACAGTGGAAAAACTGATCCCTCTTATCCTCCCTGCGCTCAACCAACTCCCTGCTTCCAACCCCTACGACCTTGTAGAAGGCTATAACAATACCATGCGCACAGCCTTAGACGCCATTGCGCCATTTAAACTAAGAAAATGCAAACCTAAAAAGCACCTCAACCAATGGTTCTCCAGCCACCTTAAAGCACTTCGATTGGAAAAACACAAATTGGAACAAGTCTGGAGACAATCTCCCACAGACCACAACAAGTTACTGCTCAATAAAATAACGGCCAATTACAAAAAAGAAATCATAGCGGCCAAACAAGAATCCTATAACCAGAGAATTGCACAATCCAACTCCAGTACCAAAGAGCTGTTCACAATTATCAAAGAATTGGAAACACCGGTGTTAATCCCAGATACCTGAGTGAAGAATAAACAATGGTGTACCAGTGTCCAAAATGCACTAAACAACAAAGTCACAGGTCTTCAAACCAAAATTAAAAACAAGAAAGACTCCCTCACCACTCCAACTAACCCCACTAACACCCCCCAGAGCCCTCCACTCACATACCCTACACCCAACATCACTCGCTTCAGCTTCTCCAAAGTCTCTACTCTCAAAGTGGAAAAAATAATTCTCAGCCTTAAACCATCCAACTGTAAGGGCGACCTCTGCCCCCCACAAATCATTAAAGATGCGGCAAGAGACCTCTCGCCATTCATCACCAGACTCATCAATGCATCATTCTCCTCAGGAACAGTCCCCAGTAACCTCAAAGAGTCTTGGGTCCTCCCCCTCCTTAAAAAACCTTCCCTTGACCCTTCCATCCCGACCAACTACAGACCCATTAACCATCCCATTCCTGCTCAAGATTCTAGACAAAACAGCATACCAACAAATCCAAAAACACCTTGAAATAAACCACCTCCTAGGTATGCGACAATCAGGCTTCAGACCCCAACATGGGACTGAAACGGCCCTGATTGATCTGAAAGACCAAATAGACTCCCTTAGAGACAATGGGAAACTGCACTACTACTCTTACTAGACCTCTCCGCTGCGTTTGATCTAGTTGACCACAAAATCCTATGCAATCATTTAGACTCAGCGGCCCACTTCTCCCAAGAAGCCATCGGCTGGATCGAGTCATTCCCCAGCAACAGATCCATGCGTGTCTTCTCCACCTCTGCCGACCCCATCCCCATCACATGCAGAGTCCCACAGGGCTCCTGCGTCTCCCCTACTCTGTACAACTTGTTTACGAAGCCCCGTTTTGACGATCTAGATGGCCTGCGTATCACCTACACCAATTACGCCGATGATACACAGATCCTCGTCCCACTGACGGGAGATTACAACCAGGATTTGGCCTTGGTGAACAAGGTGTACCTCATCATTCAGGCATGGATGGCTTCGCGCAGTCTATGCCTGAATGATGACAAGACTGAACTCATCATCCTTGGTTCCACCTCAAATCTCACCAAACTAGACCACAACTACACCAACTTCATCATAGACGGGAACCCGATCCAGGTAGCTAAAGAAGTGAAAACTTTAGGAATATATCTCAACTCCTCCCTAACCTTCCACAAACAGGTTAGCTCTATGGCTTCCTCCACGGCCTACACATGTAAGCTTATAAGAGCAGCCAAACCCTTCTCATCCACCCAGAGCTGCATTACACTAGCCAGAGCCTTGGTATTATCTAAACTGGACTACTTTAACGCCCTCTACGTAGGAGCCAGCAAGCAAATTACCAACAAAATTCAGACGCTACAAAACAATGCTCTCAGAGCAGCGCTTAATATTCCCAGAAGAGAACACATTTCCAGCATCAGGAAATCCCATAACTGGCTCAACACTTCAGACAAAATTCTGCTGAAAGTAGCATCACTAACTCATAAATGCCTGATGCCTGAACAACACTGCCCCACGCTACCTGGTAGACAGAATATGCAAATACACCCCCAACAGACCTACCAGAACTTCCAACGCAAACCTGCTCATAGTTCCCAGGTTCAAGGTGAAAGCACCCCAACACTGGAACGCCCTACCACCATCCCTCAGGACACCCCAAACCTACACACACTTTAGACGTAACTATATCCAGTGGATAAAGAACACGGATCTCTAATACTTCTAACCTCTAACACCACACTGCCGCAATCCTGTAATGTATGTTTATTTGTAAATTTGATAAATATTTGTATTGTATTATAGCCTTCTTGAAAAACTGTACACATCTATTGTCACACTGTAATACTGCAATGTAATGTGTAAGCAACCACCTGTAACCATGCTTCTCATGCGCCTCATACCTTCGGGTCTGGTGCGCAATACAAATGATTAAACTAAACTAAACTAAACTAAACTTATCGGTGAGCAATAATTGGTTGGTACCGGCTTCACCAACCTTGGACATTTTGGCAGGTCATCAGCAGATGCGCAAAATATATTGGTAGGAGGAGAGGAAATGGAGAGATGCTTCTTTTAATTACTTAAGAAAACATCCCCAATTTCCTAGGCCATGGGCCAGGGCTTCTGCCTTTGAACCGAGCTGAAACCAGCGTCATTGCTCTGAGAAGTTTTAGGGAGTCGAGCATGTGCGTCTCCATAGCTGGCGCTAATGAATAGACATTGTTTGTTATTTATGAGTCACGTGTGAGGAGACCACGTTTTGAATTATGCTGCTCAGCTTTTACCATGAATTTAGCTATTATTAATATGGGTGTTATTGCTTTCTCTGGACTCTGGAACATTGGTTGAGTTACTCTTCATGTGTTTTAAGCTTTTGGTTAACTGGCAACTGGCACCCGAAAGTTTTATGTTCTTTTACCTAATCTAAGAGAAATATGTCTTGGAACTGTGATCTTGAGGTCAGCTTTATAGCTAGTGGATCCTCCCTTTCCTGCACTAACTTTGGAAGAGGGCTGCCTAACCTTTGCTTGGCCTGCACAAGCCTTTGTTTCAACAGCTTCAGCAGACCAAATTTCTTCTACAGTTTCAAGGCGTCCTTTGGTCCTCCATTCACCGTAACATGGCTGTGACTTCCATTTTCTTCAAAATGGCCACTTGTTATTGTTATATTTCTATATTTCTGCATTGAGCAAGCATTATGTACATTCTTATGCATCTTGCGTTTCGGTGTATACATTGAGTATATGTAACCTAGTGTCTATTGAATTCAGGTATCATTCTTCATGTCTAAATGCAGTTTGACCTAGTGTCTATTTGACATCATGGTGTGTATCTGTTTCGTGTCTAATTTGTCCACGTGGGTCAGTTTTGGCAATAGCATCATTTAAGCTTGGTTACAACATATCCATTTCTGCTAGAGCTTGCAGATTAATCTCTTCTTCAAACGTTCCGGGCAAGGTCGATAGGGTTGTCTTATCGAATACCATCTCCCAGGTTTACAGTACAGTAGCAGAGAGAGGACAGGTTCCATAAATGGTGTACAACTTCCATCCCTACAATATTGTGGTGGGAGAGGGGCTGATGCTATGGGTGATGCATTCATCTGCCTCTTCATATTCCCCCCTCTGGTCGAGTCCTCAACCACATCTCTCGGTGGTCCCACGGTCTTGTGAGGAGTATTGGGGGTCCATATCTCTGTCAATCCCCTTAGGTCACCTGAATATTTTATGTGTTCATACACACTCCGGGTCATACAGTAGCATTCCCCATCTGGTTTGCAGAACACCCAGTGCCCCACGTAATTGCGACAATCTTGGGGGTGACAAAATGTGGAACCTGAAGGAGGTAGATAATTGGTTTGTGTGTACTCATTAATCTGGGCATCAACGTTCACCACTGTCTTTATTCCCACCCCCTTTTTAGCAGTCTTTTTACAATGGCTGATGGATATCCTAAATGTGCAGAATCCCAATAACAATCCCAGTAACAATAACAACAGTATTGATATCAGTATTTTGAATGCATCATCCAGCCTGGAGAGGATCCAAGAAAATAGGTAAGAGAACCAGTCATCGCTTAGGAAGCCCTAACAGCATTCCAGAAACACTTAGTAGAGTAGACAGTTCTAATATTCCCAGACAGTACCACTGCCATGTTCTAGCTGAAGAACCAAGGTGGGAGACGCGTGTCCAGGTTAGCCCAATATATTTGGAAGTGGTTTCTCAAACGCAACATTTACCTAGTGTTGTAACACGTTCCAGGGCAACACAATTCACTAGCAGACACCACAGCTACCTGCAGAACATGAGGCAGATATTTGAAACAATATCTTCACCCAATGGGGGCATCCAACTCTCCTGATTGGCCATATCTGAGGGGTAGCACGCACTGATTTACTCTTCTACTCTCTTATTACTTCTACATCCCACTAGTCTTACAGGACCTTAATATGTCCTTTTCTCGAATCGATCAGACCACAGACAACAGAGCTGACACTCTTGCTTTTAGTGAAGAGGAAGCACTCAAGATACTAGGTCTGATTAGGTCCACAGGTGCGGAGATCACAACAACCGACAAACCAGAAGCTTTGATACGACAATTGGAATGGAAAATACGAAGGGAGATCAACCTAAAACTCCACGCATCCACCTTGGCACAGTATTACACTGCCATAAGAATACCTAGGGGTTTACGTGTCAGTTTAGAGCCAACACTCTGCAAGGAGAACCCAGCTTTCGTCAAACGTTGGCATCAAATTCTAAACAAGTGTTCACTTGATCTAATACTCTTGACAATTGAAGAACTAGCACATTCCTTAACTAATCTCAATGAGGATATTGAAGGCCTGAAAACCTCTCTGAGCAAGGGATATACGGCGGACCAACTGAAACAAATTCTGGAAGAAACTAATCAGAAATTGGCTAATTTCAAACAAGATCTTGAAATTAAGAAAATTAGGAAATTCAGACGTGACACTCAGGATTATAAGCTTGATATTGTGTACAGTTGGCAAGCATACTACGGGCACTTCCCCAATAAATCAAACTTCAATAACCCATGGAAACCAGGCCAACAATCGGCAGAAAACACCTCATCTGACGCCTCAAGTGCTGAACTTGAAGTACTGCCAGGACAGAGCAGCAAGACCGTTCCTGGTCCCGCTGCAGAAGAACCAGCCGCTAATCCCACGCCTTTTTTAGAAAAAAGCCAATCAGAAGAGGACAGAAGAAAAAACCCACAACGGAAAAAAATGACGAAGAAACATTGATTGTGAATATTTCAGCATACCAGCTATCTAAAATGGAACTACAAGTCCTAAAGAAAGGGTTATCTTTTGTTCCAAATAACAACAGCACTCTGCTCCGCGAAAAAATAGACTTTTTCAAACTAATGAGAAAGCTAAGACTTAAAGTCTTCTTTGATTCTCAAGATGATGATACAAGCACTATGGAACCACATAGATTTCTTGAACTGAAACCCAAGAGTCACTTTAATCCCCCAGTTCAGAATCACATTCTCTCTACCTTTGAGAAAACGGTTTTGCAAGATTTGAAGAAAATTCAGTTCAAAAATAATACACAAAGCAACTTCTCTGCGAGAGAACGTCAGACACTCAAAAATCTTCTTGATAATCAAACTAACATTTTCAAGCCAGCTGATAAGGGAGGAGCGTTAGTTCTTATGAATAAACAGGACTACATCGATGAAATTAAACGTCAACTTGGTGACCAAGACACATATATGGAAATACCCCTAAATCCAACCGAAGCTGTAAGATCACTCATCAAGGTGGTACTTGATGAGGCGGAAGCCAATGATGTCATCTCAGAAAAGACACAGCAATTCCTTGAAAACAAACATCCCATTATGCCAGTGATCTATATACTTCCTAAAATACACAAGAGACTGACAAATCCACCTGGACGTCCCATTATAGCGGCCACTGCAAGTCTCCTTGAACCATTGGCCCAATACTTGGACAAAATTTTACAACCTCTCATACAGGAATCTAAGACTTATGTCAAGGACACAATGCACTTTCTACACAAACTTAAAAATGTGCAATTTGTCAAAGGAAGAGATGTGATGTTCACGATGGACGTGACATCTCTCTACACCAACATCACACACGAAGCCGGCCTTGAAGCAACCGAATGGTTCCTACTTCAATCAGAGCAATGTCAAGGAGACAGACTATTTGTATTAACCTTACTGAAATTAGTACTTACGAACAATTTCTTCAAATTTCAAGATCGTTTCTTCCTTCAGATATCTGGAACCAGCATGGGGGCAGCAATGGCACCATGCTACGCCAACATCTACATGTACTACCTCGAACATGAAAATATTCTCAGTTCACCAAGATGGATGAGGCATCTGCCATTGTATTTAAGATACATAGACGATATTTTTGGAATCTGGACCGGCCCGGAAGAAGAATTGCAAAGTTTCTACGGAATGATGAACTCGATTCATCCCCGCATTAAATTTACCACTGAGACAAGTGACACTACCATCCACTTTTTGGATGTGGAGATTTATGCGAGTAACAACACTCTTGAAACAAGAATCTACACCAAGAAGACTGATAGGAATAGCCTGTTGCTGGCCACAAGCTTTCATCCTAAGAGAACTGTTGATAGCGTCCCGTTTAGTCAATTTTTGCGTTACAGAAGAATAATCTCGGAGACTACCGAGTATGAACGACAATCACGACTTTTAGAAACGAAATTTACATCGAGAGGGTACGACCAATTGAAGATCACAGAAGTCGCAGACAAAGTCAAGAGTACTGGGAGAGAAACATTACTGACTCCTAAACCTCCCAAGCCGGGCGAAGCACTGGTTTACGTGACTACCTATTCCATGCAGAGCATGAAGATTAAAAGGGTTATCAAAAAGAACTGGAGCATGTTTAGAATGGATCCTCAATAACAGCAACTGTTTCATGAACCTCCAACTTTTGCCTACAGAAATAGTAGGTCATTACGTAAGAGCCTGGTCAAAGCTGAAATTCCATCGTCTAGCCCACAGAAAGTGTTTAAAGGTACCATCCCATGTCACAATTGCCAACATTGCGGCAATATCATTATAGGCAACAGCATATCACACCCCCATTCTGGCAAACCCATTTTTCTCAAACACTCATGCACATGTGATGCCCAAAATGTTATTTATGCATTAAAATGCCCATGTGGGTTATACTACGTAGGCATGACCACAAGGAAAGTTAAAATTAGATGGTCTGAGCATAAATCAAATATCCGCACCAAGAGTCCCAAGTCACCAGTATCACTACATTTTTCTGAAGCACGGCACACCATTGCACAATTGAAATGTGTTATATTGGAGCAAATCACAGCAGGAAGCAGGGGAGGCGATATACAGCGTAAACTGTTACAACGTGAAATTTTGTGGATTGACTTGCTGGACTCTTTAAGCCCACGTGGCATGAATACCGAATTCGACCTCATGTGCTTTGTGTAACTGCATATTTGGAAAATTGTTAATCACTATGCTCTGCTTGCAAAAATATGTCACTGTAATAGTGCTACTTACATTCTTTTTTTATGTCTGTGGTTATACTGCAAATCCAACAGCTTGTACCATCTACACATGGGCTTCATGTATGACGTACTGTTTTACTGATTCTATTACTCCATGACGACTACTATTGCCCCCTCTTGAGCTTGGTCCAGCTCTTTTTATCTCCCGATGACTGAAGTTCCTCCAGGTCTGTGTCCATCCTTTCATTTATTCTTTCAGTTTCTTGTTCAGTTGCCTTGTCTGCCAGTGTCCCCTCTGCTGTATCCTCTATTTCTTCCCCGCCTCTGGATATTGTACTTGTTTTGTTCCCTTCAAGCATGCCACGCATGGTCTTAATACCTTATTCCACTGTTATTGAGCATTGGTTCTCTCCCGAGTTGTTTGGTCTCCTGCTACCCCCGCCCTTACCCAGACTTATGAGCTGCCTTATACACCTTTTGCTTGGCGGCCTTAGAGTTCTTTTTTCATTTTCTGCCCACCTTCGCGCCGTGGGGGCACCCCGTAGTTCTCCTGATCTACGGTCGCTGCCCCCACGCGCGCGTTATCTTTACTCATTTTCTATGCACTTACCTCTAAGACACCCCTTTATAGTATCGCTCTACCTTGCTCATAGCATTGCTGCCCGGCCCACATTTCCTCGTGACCTCCTGGCCGCATATCTTTTAAGTTGTTATTGATATCCCTATGGCAACACCACACTCAGCTTCCCACACCAAGATGGACGTCCCCATGGTGCACTCGCGCGCATGCGCGAGGTTACCATGACAACGCTTTTGTTGCCTGCTAACGGTCACTCTGCTCGCACGTCTGCAGCGAGAGGACCTGTTGTCTCCTGCATTCGCAGGTAAGCTACTGTCTCCCTCTCGAGGGACCTACACCCTGAACCACCCGGTTCACGTTTCTTACTCCAATGAGACTTTTCGAATCGTGCTAGTATGCTCGTTTGTTATGCACGCATTCCAAGTGGATATACAGTTACATCGCAATCTTTCCACGTTTGTGTTTTACCCGATGGCTATGTGGTCGGCATATATGGGCTCTCCTCTGTTACTGGTTTTACCTCCCCTAGTTTGGTGTTATTTTTTTCCGCCTGTTCACTTAATCCTGCTTTCTTCTAAATACGGACTTTTAGCCTTTTTGCTTTCCTTAATGTTTGGTCCTTTGATCTTACCCCCTAGATACCTTAGCAACCTGTGGCTTCTTGCTACCCATTGTGCCTGTTTGGACTCCTTGTCTGTGTCCCGACTCTTTCATCAGCAAGGTTAGTGACTTTGACTCTTTGTACTTAACTATTGGACTTTACACTTATTATAGAGTTTTACTGAAAAATCTTTTTTCTCTACTACCCCACAGAGACTGTGCTATGATCTAATGGTTATGCTTATGAAAAATGAAGTCTATCCCCTGAAGATGGTTCTTTGAACCGAAACGCGTCGGCCTTATTTTGTTACATCTTAATATGAGATTTAATTTGTAAACTTTAATGGTTGAACCTATGCATTTCGAGCACTGTGAACTGTTACTGTTATACAGATTTGCATTTGTGTTACTCTATTAGAGCTGTTGTCCATCAACGCCTTTTTTTGTTCTTACTTATGTTATACTGAACATCCGTGGGTGCCCTTTTCCTATGAATAATAGAGAACACTGTCTGTTCTAGTTTTGTTTCACTCATGTACGACTTGTTGGATTATGAAGATTAAAATCCAAAAGTTAGCTCTTATGTTTGGGTTCTGAGTGTTCCATTTACTTTGCTACTTGTAGTTACAATTCATTGTTATTAACGCTGCAAAATTGTGTAATTACATTTACCTTTGTAAACCAAAGTAAGCTAGGCGTTGTTTGTACACCGTAGAATTTACGCCTTTTTGGGCGCCAAATGTTTAAATTAATTTTGATTTTAATATAGAGGGATGGTATGTCCCTTTTGAGTGCATCTAGGCTTGCTGTGTAGCAATACTCAGCTTTGGATATGTTCGGTTTTTTCTGTCCCAAGTGGCCTTGTGACGACAGCCTGATTGCACCATAAGACTATGTGTTAGCCAATTTGAACATTTGAACTCTATTCCTTGTTGATACATTTGGATTCACAATCCTTCTACTCTCAAACCTTTACTTAACCTGTCTTTGCACCCCTATACCCCTTGTTCTTGTTTTCTCCTGATTGGCCATATCTGAGGGGTAGCACGCACCGATTTACTCTTCTACTCTCTTATTACTTCTACATCCCACTAGTCTTACAGGACCTTAATATGTCCTTTTCTCGAATCGATCAGACCACAGACAACAGAGCTGAAACTCTTGCTTTTAGTGAAGAGGAAGCACTCAAGATACTAGGTCTGATTAGGTTCACAGGTGCGGAGATTAAAACAACCGACAAACCAGAAGCTTTGATACGACAATTGGAATGGAAAATACGAAGGGAGATCAACCTAAAACCCCACGCATCCACCTTGGCACAGTATTACACTGCCATAAGAATACCTAGGGGTTTACGTGTCAGTTTAGAGCCAACACTCTGCAAGGAGAACCCAGCTTTCGTCAAACGTTGGCATCAAATTCTAAACAAGTGTTCACTTGATCTAATACTCTTGACAATTGAAGAACTAGCACATTCCTTAACTAATCTCAATGAGGATATTGAAGGCCTGAAAACCTCTCTGAGCAAGGGATATACGGCGGACCAACTGAAACAAAGTCTGGAAGAAACTAATCAGAAATTGGCTAATTTCAAACAAGATCTTGAAATCAAGAAAATTAGGAAATTCAGACGTGACACTCAGGATTATAAGCTTGATATTGTGTACAGTTGGCAAGCATACTACGGGCACTTCCCCAATAAATCAAACTTCAATAACCCATGGAAACCAGGCCAACAATCGGCAGAGAACACCTCATCTGACGCCTCAAGTGCTGAACTTGAAGTACTGCCAGGACAGAGCAGCAAGACCGTCCTGGTCCCACTGCAGAAGAACCAGCCGCTAATCCCACGCCTTTTTTAGAAAAAAGCCAATCAGAAGAGAACAGAAGAAAAAACCCACAACGGAAAAAAACGACGAAGAAACATTGATTGTGAATATTTCAGCATACCAGCTATCTAAAATGGAACTACAAGTCCTAAAGAAAGGGTTATCTTTTGTTCCAAATAACAACAGCACTCTGCTCCGCGAAAAAATAGACTTTTTCAAACTAATGAGAAAGCTAAGACTTAAAGTCTTTTTTGATTCTCAAGATGATGATACAAGCACTATGGAACCACATAGATTTCTTGAACTGAAACCCAAGAGTCACTTTAATCCCCCAGTTCAGAATCACATTCTCTCTACCTTTGAGAAAACGGTTTTGCAAGATTTGAAGAAAATTCAGTTCAAAAATAATACACAAAGCAACTTCTCTGCGAGAGAACGTCAGACACTCAATAATCTTCTTGATAATCAAACTATCATTTTCAAGCCAGCTGATAAGGGAGGAGCGTTAGTTCTTATGAATAAACAGGACTACATCGATGAAATTAAACGTCAACTTGGTGACCAAGACACATATATGGAAATACCCCTAAATCCAACCGAAGCTGTAAGATCACTCATCAAGGTGGTACTTGATGAGGCGGAAGCCAATGATGTCATCTCAGAAAAAACACGGCAATTCCTTGAAAACAAACATCCCATTATGCCAGTGATCTATATACTTCCTAAAATACACAAGAGACTGACAAATCCACCTGGACGTCCCATTATAGCGGCCACTGCAAGTCTCCTTGAACCATTGGCCCAATACTTGGACAAAATTTTGCAACCTCTCATACAGGAATCTAAGACTTATGTCAAGGACACAATGCACTTTCTACACAAACTTAAAAATGTGCAATTTGTCAAAGGAAGAGATGTGATGTTCACGATGGACGTGACATCTCTCTACACCAACATCACACACGAAGCCGGCCTTGAAGCAACCGAATAGCTCCTACTTCAATCAGAGCAATGTCAAGGAGACAGACTATTTGTATTAACCTTACTGAAATTAGTACTTACGAATAATTTCTTCAAATTTCAAGATCGTTTCTTCCTTCAGATATCTGGAACCAGCATGGGGGCAGCAATGGCACCATGCTATGCCAACATCTACATGTACTACCTCGAACATGAAAATATTCTCAGTTCACCAAGATGGATGAGGCATCTGCCATTGTATTTAAGATACATAGACGATATTTTTGGAATCTGGACCGGCCCGGAAGAAGAATTGCAAAGTTTCTACGGAATGATGAACTCGATTCATCCCCGCATTAAATTTACCACTGAGACAAGTGACACTACCATCCACTTTTTGGATGTGGAGATTTATGCGAGTAACAACACTCTTGAAACAAGAATCTACACCAAGAAGACTGATAGGAATAGCCTGTTGCTGGCCACAAGCTTTCATCCTAAGAGAACTGTTGATAGCGTCCCGTTTAGTCAATTTTTGCGTTACAGAAGAATAATCTCGGAGACTACCGAGTATGAACGACAATCACGACTTTTAGAAACGAAATTTACATCGAGAGGGTACGACCAATTGAAGATCACAGAAGTCGCAGACAAAGTCAAGAGTACTGGGAGAGAAACATTACTGACTCCTAAACCTCCCAAGCCGGGCGAAGCACTGGTTTACGTGACTACCTATTCCATGCAGAGCATGAAGATTAAAAGGGTTATCAAAAAGAACTGGAGCATGTTTAGAATGGATCCTCAATAACAGCAACTGTTTCATGAACCTCCAACTTTTGCCTACAGAAATAGTAGGTCATTACGTAAGAGCCTGGTCAAAGCTGAAATTCCATCGTCTATCCCACAGAAAGTGTTTAAAGGTACCATCCCATGTCACAATTGCCAACATTGCGGCAATATCATTATAGGCGACAGCATATCACACCCCCATTCTGGCAAACCCATTTTTCTCAAACACTCATGCACATGTGATGCCCAAAATGTTATTTATGCATTAAAATGCCCATGTGGGTTATACTACGTAGGCATGACCACAAGGAAAGTTAAAATTAGATGGTCTGAGCATAAATCAAATATCCGCACCAAGAGTCCCAAGTCACCAGTATCACTACATTTTTCTGAAGCACGGCACACCATTGCACAATTGAAATGTGTTATATTGGAGCAAATCACAGCAGGAAGCAGGGGAGGCGATATACAGCGTAAACTGTTACAACGTGAAATTTTGTGGATTGACTTGCTGGACTCTTTAAGCCCACGTGGCATGAATACCGAATTCGACCTCATGTGCTTTGTGTAACTGCATATTTGGAAAATTGTTAATCACTATGCTCTGCTTGCAAAAATATGTCACTGTAATAGTGCTACTTACATTCTATTTTTATGTCTGTGGTTATACTGCAAATCCAACAGCTTGTACCATCTACACATGGGCTTCATGTATGACGTACTGTTTTACTGATTCTATTACTCCATGACGACTACTATTGCCCCCTCTTGAGGTTGGTCCAGCTCTTTTTATCTCCCGATGACTGAAGTTCCTCCAGGTCTGTGTCCATCCTTTCATTTATTCTTTCAGTTTCTTGTTCAGTTGCCTTGTCTGCCAGTGTCCCCTCTGCTGTATCCTCTATTTCTTCCCCGCCTCTGGATATTGTACTTGTTTTGTTCCCTTCAAGCATGCCACGCATGGTCTTAATACCTTATTCCACTGTTATTGAGCATTGGTTCTCTCCCGAGTTGTTTGGTCTCCTGCTACCCCCGCCCTTACCCAGACTTATGAGCTGCCTTATACACCTTTTGCTTGGCGGCCTTAGAGTTCTTTTTTCATTTTCTGCCCACCTTCGCGCCGTGGGGGCACCCCGTAGTTCTCCTGATCTACGGTCGCTGCCCCCACGCGCGCGTTATCTTTACTCATTTTCTATGCACTTACCTCTAAGACTCCCCTTTAAAGTATTGCTCTACCTTGCTCATAGCATTGCTGCCCGGCCCACATTTCCTCGTGACCTCCTGGCCGCATATCTTTTAAGTTGTTATTGATATCCCTATGGCAACACCACACTCAGCTTCCCACACCAAGATGGACGTCCCCATGGTGCACTCGCGCGCATGCGCGAGGTTACCATGACAACGCTTTTGTTGCCTGCTAACGGTCACTCTGCTCGCACGTCTGCAGCGAGAGGACCTGTTGTCTCCTGCATTCGCAGGTAAGCTACTGTCTCCCTCTCGAGGGACCTACACCCTGAACCACCCGGTTCACGTTTCTTACTCCAATGAGACTTTTCGAATCGTGCTAGTATGCTCGTTTGTTATGCATGCATTCCAAGTGGATATACAGTTACATCGCAATCTTTCCACGTTTGTGTTTTACCCGATGGCTATGTGGTCGGCATATATGGGCTCTCCTCTGTTACTGGTTTTACCTCCCCTAGTTTGGTGTTATTTTTTTCCGCCTGTTCACTTAATCCTGCTTTCTTCTAAATACGGACTTTTAGCCTTTTTGCTTTCCTTAATGTTTGGTCCTTTGATCTTACCCCCTAGATACCTTAGCAACCTGTGGCTTCTTGCTACCCATTGTGCCTGTTTGGACTCCTTGTCTGTGTCCCGACTCTTTCATCAGCAAGGTTAGTGACTTTGACTCTTTGTACTTAACTATTGGACTTTACACTTATTATAGAGTTTTACTGAAAAATCTTTTTTCTCTACTACCCCACAGAGACTGTGCTATGATCTAATGGTTATGCTTATGAAAAATGAAGTCTATCCCCTGAAGATGGTTCTTTGAACCGAAACGCGTCGGCCTTATTTTGTTACATCTTAATATGAGATTTAATTTGTAAACTTTAATGGTTGAACCTATGCATTTCGAGCACTGTGAACTGTTACTGTTATACAGATTTGCATTTGTGTTACTCTATTAGAGCTGTTGTCCATCAACGCCTTTTTTTGTTCTTACTTATGTTATACTGAACATCCGTGGGTGCCCTTTTCCTATGAATAATAGAGAACACTGTCTGTTCTAGTTTTGTTTCACTCATGTACGACTTGTTGGATTATGAAGATTAAAATCCAAAAGTTAGCTCTTATGTTTGGGTTCTGAGTGTTCCATTTACTTTGCTACTTGTAGTTACAATTCATTGTTATTAACGCTGCAAAATTGTGTAATTACATTTACCTTTGTAAACCAAAGTAAGCTAGGCGTTGTTTGTACACCGTAGAATTTACGCCTTTTTGGGCGCCAAATGTTTAAATTAATTTTGATTTAAAATAGAGGGATGGTATGTCCCTTTTGAGTGCATCTAGGCTTGCTGTGTAGCAATACTCAGCTTTGGATATGTTCGGTTTTTTCTGTCCCAAGTGGCCTTGTGACGACAGCCTGATTGCACCATAAGACTACGTGTTAGCCAATTTGAACATTTGAACTCTATTCCTTGTTGATACATTTGGATTCACAATCCTTCTACTCTCAAACCTTTACTTAACCTGTCTTTGCACCCCTATACCCCTTGTTCTTGTTTTCTCCTGATTGGCCATATCTGAGGGGTAGCACGCACCGATTTACTCTTCTACTCTCTTATTACTTCTACATCCCACTAGTCTTACAGGACCTTAATATGTCCTTTTCTCGAATCGATCAGACCACAGACAACAGAGCTGAAACTCTTGCTTTTAGTGAAGAGGAAGCACTCAAGATACTAGGTCTGATTAGGTCCACAGGTGCGGAGATTACAACAACCGACAAACCAGAAGCTTTGATACGACAATTGGAATGGAAAATACGAAGGGAGATCAACCTAAAACTCCACGCATCCACCTTGGCACAGTATTACACTGCCATAAGAATACCTAGGGGTTTACGTGTCAGTTTAGAGCCAACACTCTGCAAGGAGAACCCAGCTTTCGTCAAACGTTGGCATCAAATTCTAAACAAGTGTTCACTTGATCTAATACTCTTGACAATTGAAGAACTAGCACATTCCTTAACTAATCTCAATGAGGATATTGAAGGCCTGAAAACCTCTCTGAGCAAGTGATATACGGCGGACCAACTGAAACAAAGTCTGGAAGAAACTAATCAGAAATTGGCTAATTTCAAACAAGATCTTGAAATTAAGAAAATTAGGAAATTCAGACGTGGCACTCAGGATTATAAGCTTGATATTGTGTACAGTTGGCAAGCATACTACGGGCACTTCCCCAATAAATCAAACTTCAATAACCCATGGAAACCAGGCCAACAATCGGCAGAGAACACCTCATCTGACGCCTCAAGTGCTGAACTTGAAGTACTGCCAGGACAGAGCAGCAAGACCGTCCTGGTCCCACTGCAGAAGAACCAGCCGCTAATCCCACGCCTTTTTTAGAAAAAAGCCAATCAGAAGAGAACAGAAGAAAAAACCCACAACGGAAAAAAACGACGAAGAAACATTGATTGTGAATATTTCAGCATACCAGCTATCTAAAATGGAACTACAAGTCCTAAAGAAAGGGTTATCTTTTGTTCCAAATAACAACAGCACTCTGCTCCGCGAAAAAATAGACTTTTTCAAACTAATGAGAAAGCTAAGACTTAAAGTCTTCTTTGATTCTCAAGATGATGATACAAGCACTATGGAACCACATAGATTTCTTGAACTGAAACCCAAGAGTCACTTTAATCCCCCAGTTCAGAATCACATTCTCTCTACCTTTGAGAAAACGGTTTTGCAAGATTTGAAGAAAATTCAGTTCAAAAATAATACACAAAGCAACTTCTCTGCGAGAGAACGTCAGACACTCAATAATCTTCTTGATAATCAAACTATCATTTTCAAGCCAGCTGATAAGGGAGGAGCGTTAGTTCTTATGAATAAACAGGACTACATCGATGAAATTAAACGTCAACTTGGTGACCAAGACACATATATGGAAATACCCCTAAATCCAACCGAAGCTGTAAGATCACTCATCAAGGTGGTACTTGATGAGGCGGAAGCCAATGATGTCATCTCAGAAAAAACACGGCAATTCCTTGAAAACAAACATCCCATTATGCCAGTGATCTATATACTTCCTAAAATACACAAGAGACTGACAAATCCACCTGGACGTCCCATTATAGCGGCCACTGCAAATCTCCTTGAACCATTGGCCCAATACTTGGACAAAATTTTGCAACCTCTCATACAGGAATCTAAGACTTATGTCAAGGACACAATGCACTTTCTACACAAACTTAAAAATGTGCAATTTGTCAAAGGAAGAGATGTGATGTTCACGATGGACGTGACATCTCTCTACACCAACATCACACACGAAGCCGGCCTTGAAGCAACCAAATGGCTCCTACTTCAATCAGAGCAATGTCAAGGAGACAGACTATTTGTATTAACCTTACTGAAATTAGTACTTACGAATAATTTCTTCAAATTTCAAGATCGTTTCTTCCTTCAGATATCTGGAACCAGCATGGGGGCAGCAATGGCACCATGCTATGCCAACATCTACATGTACTACCTCGAACATGAAAATATTCTCAGTTCACCAAGATGGATGAGGCATCTGCCATTGTATTTAAGATACATAGACGATATTTTTGGAATCTGGACCGGCCCGGAAGAAGAATTGCAAAGTTTCTACGGAATGATGAACTCGATTCATCCCCGCATTAAATTTACCACTGAGACAAGTGACACTACCATCCACTTTTTGGATGTGGAGATTTATGCGAGTAACAACACTCTTGAAACAAGAATCTACACCAAGAAGACTGATAGGAATAGCCTGTTGCTGGCCACAAGCTTTCATCCTAAGAGAACTGTTGATAGCGTCCCGTTTAGTCAATTTTTGCGTTACAGAAGAATAATCTCGGAGACTACCGAGTATGAACGACAATCACGACTTTTAGAAACGAAATTTACATCGAGAGGGTACGACCAATTGAAGATCACAGAAGTCGCAGACAAAGTCAAGAGTACTGGGAGAGAAACATTACTGACTCCTAAACCTCCCAAGCCGGGCGAAGCACTGGTTTACGTGACTACCTATTCCATGCAGAGCATGAAGATTAAAAGGGTTATCAAAAAGAACTGGAGCATGTTTAGAATGGATCCTCAATAACAGCAACTGTTTTATGAACCTCCAACTTTTGCCTACAGAAATAGTAGGTCATTACGTAAGAGCCTGGTCAAAGCTGAAATTCCATCGTCTAGCCCACAGAAAGTGTTTAAAGGTACCATCCCATGTCACAATTGCCAACATTGCGGCAATATCATTATAGGCAACAGCATATCACACCCCCATTCTGGCAAACCCATTTTTCTCAAACACTCATGCACATGTGATGCCCAAAATGTTATTTATGCATTAAAATGCCCATGTGGGTTATACTACGTAGGCATGACCACAAGGAAAGTTAAAATTAGATGGTCTGAGCATAAATCAAATATCCGCACCAAGAGTCCCAAGTCACCAGTATCACTACATTTTTCTGAAGCACGGCACACCATTGCACAATTGAAATGTGTTATATTGGAGCAAATCACAGCAGGAAGCAGGGGAGGCGATATACAGCGTAAACTGTTACAACGTGAAATTTTGTGGATTGACTTGCTGGACTCTTTAAGCCCACGTGGCATGAATACCGAATTCGACCTCATGTGCTTTGTGTAACTGCATATTTGGAAAATTGTTAATCACTATGCTCTGCTTGCAAAAATATGTCACTGTAATAGTGCTACTTACATTCTTTTTTTATGTCTGTGGTTATACTGCAAATCCAACAGCTTGTACCATCTACACATGGGCTTCATGTATGACGTACTGTTTTACTGATTCTATTACTCCATGACGACTACTATTGCCCCCTCTTGAGGTTGGTCCAGCTCTTTTTATCTCCCGATGACTGAAGTTCCTCCAGGTCTGTGTCCATCCTTTCATTTATTCTTTCAGTTTCTTGTTCAGTTGTCTTGTCTGCCAGTGTCCCCTCTGCTGTATCCTCTATTTCTTCCCCGCCTCTGGATATTGTACTTGTTTTGTTCCCTTCAAGCATGCCACGCATGGTCTTAACACCTTATTCCACTGTTATTGAGCATTGGTTCTCTCCCGAGTTGTTTGGTCTCCTGCTACCCCCGCCCTTACCCAGACTTATGAGCTGCCTTATACACCTTTTGCTTGGCGGCCTTAGAGTTCTTTTTTCATTTTCTGCCCACCTTCGCGCCGTGGGGGCACCCCGTAGTTCTCCTGATCTACGGTCGCTGCCCCCACGCGTGCGTTATCTTTACTCATTTTCTATGCACTTACCTCTAAGACACCCCTTTATAGTATCGCTCTACCTTGCTCATAGCATTGCTGCCCGGCCCACATTTCCTCGTGACCTCCTGGCCGCATATCTTTTAAGTTGTTATTGATATCCCTATGGCAACACCACACTCAGCTTCCCACACCAAGATGGACGTCCCCATGGTGCACTCGCGCGCATGCGCGAGGTTACCATGACAACGCTTTTGTTGCCTGCTAACTGTCACTCTGCTCGCACGTCTGCAGCGAGAGGACCTGTTGTCTCCTGCATTCGCAGGTAAGCTACTGTCTCCCTCTCGAGGGACCTACACCCTGAACCACCCGGTTCACGTTTCTTACTCCAATGAGACTTTTCGAATCGTGCTAGTATGCTCGTTTGTTATGCATGCATTCCAAGTGGATATACAGTTACATCGCAATCTTTCCACGTTTGTGTTTTACCCGATGGCTATGTGGTCGGCATATATGGGCTCTCCTCTGTTACTGGTTTTACCTCCCCTAGTTTGGTGTTATTTTTTTCCGCCTGTTCACTTAATCCTGCTTTCTTCTAAATACGGACTTTTAGCCTTTTTGCTTTCCTTAATGTTTGGTCCTTTGATCTTACCCCCTAGATACCTTAGCAACCTGTGGCTTCTTGCTACCCATTGTGCCTGTTTGGACTCCTTGTCTGTGTCCCGACTCTTTCATCAGCAAGGTTAGTGACTTTGACTCTTTGTACTTAACTATTGGACTTTACACTTATTATAGAGTTTTACTGAAAAATCTTTTTTCTCTACTACCCCACAGAGACTGTGCTATGATCTAATGGTTATGCTTATGAAAAATGAAGTCTATCCCCTGAAGATGGTTCTTTGAACCGAAACGCGTCGGCCTTATTTTGTTACATTTTAATATGAGATTTAATTTGTAAACTTTAATGGTTGAACCTATGCATTTCGAGCACTGTGAACTGTTACTGTTATACAGATTTGCATTTGTGTTACTCTATTAGAGCTGTTGTCCATCAACGCCTTTTTTTGTTCTTACTTATGTTATACTGAACATCCGTGGGTGCCCTTTTCCTATGAATAATAGAGAACACTGTCTGTTCTAATTTTGTTTCACTCATGTACGACTTGTTGGATTATGAACATTAAAATCCAAAAGTTAGCTCTTATGTTTGGGTTCTGAGTGTTCCATTTACTTTGCTACTTGTAGTTACAATTCATTGTTATTAACGCTGCAAAATTGTGTAATTACATTTACCTTTGTAAACCAAAGTAAGCTAGGCGGTGTTTGTACACCGTAGAATTTACGCCTTTTTGGGCGCCAAATGTTTAAATTAATTTTGATTTAAAATAGAGGGATGGTATGTCCCTTTTGAGTGCATCTAGGCTTGCTGTGTAGCAATACTCAGCTTTGGATATGTTCGGCATTCAACTCTAGACCCATGTGCAACAAAGCAAAATGCACAATTCCCAGACTTCGCATCCAGGTTCCCCCATCCAGGATCCAAGGGGAACACCCTGTGAATGAGTTGGTCAGGGACATTTTCTTAGGCTTCTCCAGACACCATCTCCATCTCCTAGACTCTGGTCTAGTCTCTAATTCTCTCAAAGTACACTTAGCAGCACTATCTGCTCACACTATATCTCAAAACTAAATATTGTGGTGGAAAGTACTAGTTATCAAAGCATTCATGGAAGGCGTTCTATATCCTCCCATTTCAAATCTACCACCTGGTTGGAAACTCAATATTGTACTCGCAACTCATTTTGTCCACCTTTTGAACCAATGCACAAAGCTAGTCTGAAATATTTAACTTACAAGCATTTCTAGTGGCTGGAAATTCTTTCTGATGAGGCACTCTGTTCAATATCCCTCCTTCACAAACGCAAGGTGTTTTTTTTAACCCAGCCTAGGTTTTCACCCAAGGTCATATCAAAGTTCCATGTTAATCAGTCTATCGAACTTCAGCTTTCCAACATCCAACAAATTTGGCAGAAAAGAGCCTCTATACTCTCTCTACATGTAAGGAGAGTGGTTTTGTACTACCTAAGCAAGACCCAACCGCTAAGGAAAACAGATCAACTGTTTGTTTCCATAGCTGTTGGCGTAGGAGATCATGTCTCTGAGAACGCTGTCTTAAGGTGGATAGTCCAATGCATCCAGCTTTGCTACTCTACCAAAAAAGACATTACCTTTTTAACGAAGAACCCGCTCTACTCTAGGCAGGGGGGCTACTTCTAGCATTCATTGCAAATGTTCCTTTAGATGCAATTTGCAAAGCGGCTACTTGAGTTCATACCTTTACTCAGCATTACTGCCTAGACACACACACATACTAAACAGACCGTCCAGCTTATAGCGATTTTGCGAGCCCGCAAAATGCTGCGAAAACGGCCGTTTTGCGCAAAATGAATGATTAATCTGCTAAAATTACTGTTTTGAAAAAAAGAATCCTTAGGGTGCCAGGTTCTCAACTTTTTATTTTTTTTTTTTTTACACAAGAAATGAACTCACTTGCGCCCCAAAAAAGTGCAGCCCAGTCCACAAGGGACACATTAATGGGCACATTTTATATGCACGCCCATTCAGATGGCCTTTTTCACCTCCTTGATCAAATAAAGTGGCGTTTCTGTCAATTTAAAAGTGCATCCCTCATTTCCAAGCAAGATGCACTTTTAAATGTGAAGAAATTGCAGGCATCCCTATGCACACGGGATGTGGGGCTGCCACTGCTTTCCTGACCCTGTCATGCATTTCTTTTAAGGTATGAACCGCTGCTGAGTCGCTTGCATTTCTGTTCCTCAAACAGGATAAAAATGCATTTTTTGGGTCCCTGTGAAAGGCGCCGGGAGCTTGCAGAACACTGTTGGGAGAGCGATTCTATGCAAAGTACTGTCCATTTTGATGACAAAAATGTTACAATTTGACCAATTTCGTCCAGTACTATTCGGTCAATTTTTATAAATACTGAAAATGTGTTGCGGGGGTGTCACCCGCTCCCCATGTTCAGTATTTTTGGTCTAGGGTGGTTGCAGAAGCGTTTTCCCCTTTTTCCTCAAAATTGGAGGCGGGGACAGAAAAAAAAGAAAGTAACAAAAAAGGGATCCTGCGGAGTCGGATCCGACCCGCGTTAGAGGGACGGATCAGGCACCGCAGAGTTGCAGGGGAAGCGGCAGCGACCAAGCAGTTAAGTAGCGGAGGGGGTCGGGTGGTGGTGAAAGGTACATTTTGGGTTGTTTGGCTGAAGTGCAAATCAATTTGCAGCAAAATTGACTACGGTCAATTCCGACGCAAATAATTACACTTCGGTCAAACAACCCAGAACACCATTCAATGCAGCTGCCGGCGCACAATATGCGCTACAGCTCAAGCCTGTGGAAATGTGCCAGTCACCTTTGAGAATAAGGTGACCTGCTCATTTCCAAAAATGGGTTGTCTAAAAATAGCATATCCTCTGTTCTTTTTTTAAATGCTCCCTTATTTGAGGAACTGGGTCAAAATCTACATTTAAAAAAAATAAAAAAATGGTTACAACATGAGAGAGAGGGAGAGTGATGGGTGAGATGTGAAGTGATAGGCAAGAAAGCAGAGGGAGAGCAGTGGGTCAGAGGAGGAAGTGCTGCACAAGAGAGCAGAGGAAGCAGTGATGCGGTGGGCCAGAAATCTGAGTGCGAGCAGAGGTACAGAAAGGAGAGGGAGCGTGTGGTCAGTGAGCCAGAAAGCAGAGAGGAAGCGGTTGGCCAGAAAGAGGCAGTGAGCTGCAGATTGGGAAAAAGGATGAGGGAAGAATGCAATAGAATGGGAGAAAAGATGCAAGATGCAGAAGCAGCACAAAAGAATGAAGGGCTTTATATTGAGGGAGGAATTGTAGAGTGTAAGTTGTGAGTTGGGAATATGATTTGGAGTGTGGCAGGGGCTGGGCAGTGCAAATTGTGACATTACATAGCACATGAGTATTTGTATGACAGAGTGAGAGGTTAAGGAATGTAAGTTGTGATGGAGAGTTGGTGAGATGTGTGTTGGTGAGAGAGGTGTGTGGGTGTTTGGGGGATTGGAGAACATAGAAGGGGAATATTTTCAGCTTTACAATTGATAATGATCAATTTAGTTAATACTATTATATAGGCATGAACATTAAACCAGAAATGTAGCCAAAGCAAACACTGTTCTGCCAAGCCAGAGACATCTGGGACTCTTCCTATTAAATTAATACAAAAGATACATAATAATGATACCCTGGCTCCCTTCTAGCCATGCACTCTGCCTATTTCCTGCAATGTGGCAATTTTACACCCTCCAGTGAATACAAAATGTCCCGCAAAAATGCCGCAATAAATAAAGGTTTCAGCCGCAAAATTTGCCATTTCATGCCGCAAAATTTGCCATTTCATGTCGCAAAATCCTGGAAGGTCTGACTAAAGCAGATTCACAGGTGGGACAATCGTTATTAAAAAATCTATTTGCTACTGTACCTTCACACATCCCACCCACTTCTCCATGTACTGCACGCTAATCTATGCATAGCATGTGATTCTAAGCAGATCCACAAGCCTCAGAAGGCATACATTACATACTATAATTGTATTTCCGATGCTTGTATCTGCTTAGGTGCACATGCGCCCACCCCTCCGCCCTGCCTGGAGTTGAAGGTGCATAGATATTTCTTTATCTTTTCTACTTTCTTTCATGTGCACACGCAAACACTTCATGCACTCTCATGTCGGAAAAAAAAAACATCTGAGGGACCTCAACGTGTGAAGGACTTTTAGGCAAGAATTGATGTAGTAACACTGTGTGAGACTGACACTGTGAGACTACACAACACTGGTCTACTTGGTATTAGGTAACCCACCTTTTGGTATAGGGCTGTACTACACAAGCTGGTAGTGTGACCGAGCTCAAGCATGGTAAATGTGAGCTGTAGAAATCAAATTTGTAACACTTGCACTCAAGGTTTCAGTTATAAATAGTTATTTATCTAACATCAATTTTTAAATAAGCGTTCTTTAAAAAAGGCAAGATATCAGAATCAGCATACATTTAGTGGATACTATTTAGAGATGCTTTTTACACACTTCCTACACCCAGAGGTGACTTCATTCACAAGGCCAGTAATGGCATTTATATATCACTAGTACGCTTAGCAGATTCTGAGGTTGCCTAAAGGAAAAGTTAAAGTAAGGCACGTATACTTACATCTTCCAATGAAGTCTAGACAAAACCTTTCCCAGCAAGAACAGTCTATACACAAGTTATCACCAGTGAGGGACATGGACTAGAGCCTGCAGGGAGCCAGGACAGCCAAAGTCAATCGGAGCACAGCCTATGGAGCGGAGGCATTTCATAATTAATAAGTCTTACACAAAGTTATAGTTTTGTAGAAATCACTTGTAGGGTCACAACTTGTGGAAAGCAGAGCTGAAATCAAAAACAAAAGTAGCCACTGCAAGTCTCAACTGAGAAAAGCAAAGCTAAAGACACTGAGTTAAGTACCCCAAGTCTGAACAGTACCTCTGGTTTCAGGGCGAGTTGTACATCTAGATTCTGTCCTGATGCAGCGATGCGCATCCTGGTTTCTGCTTATCCATTGTGGGCATAAGCGGGGGGATGTCTGGAGGACTCCTGCGGCAGCAATTTGGAGGTAGTCTACAGCTACAGGCTCTTTTTTGATCAGCGGCACTTCGCGGTTTCAGCAAACAGTAAACGGCACCACCGTGGATCTTGTATACCGGTTGGTCCTAGCTCGAGCTCTGGTTGTCCTTCTGGAGGACGCTTAGGAGACACCTGGAGCATCTGGCCAGATTGCAGACGTTGCACTCGACTTCGGATTTTCCGACCCCTGGCACTTGGTTCCAGCAGCAGCAAAGAAGTACAGCCAGTCGGGGAAGATGGTCCAGTTTAGTTTGTCTGTTAGTTGGTCCCACTAACCCAAGGGAAGAAGTTGTCCCTTCCCAGAACTGCTCTTGTCAATCTGAGGCTTCAAGGGCTTCACCGGGCAATTCAAAGGTCCAGGAGGATGCAGCAAGCTTCGTTCACGGTTTCTTCATCTGGTGTTCTTCCCAGTGGTCAACTCTGCCTCTAGTCCCAAAACACTCTCCTTTACGCAGGTTTCCCCCCTTCATGCACAGCCTAGGCTGTCAATCACAGAGCAGGGTCGCTGGCCTGAAAGGACAGCCAGCCAATTGGGACTGGTTGCAGTCCTAGAAACAAAGGACAGGAGTTTCAGGCACCGCCCTTCCAGATACTCCAGCGCTGGAGGCGGGTTTCAGGACTGAAACCCGCCAAAGGCAAAACTAACGGCTCAAACCTGGCTTTGCACGCAGAGTAAACTCCAAGAAAGACCTCACAAACAGAAAATGGCGAAAAAAGACGACCAGGGCCATTTTGACAAAATCATCACCCATAGGTGCTATGCTGCAGCTGAGGGTTCAGCCTCCGGGCGAAAAACACAATGGTAGGAAAATTCAACCAACGCCACCAGCCATTTGAAATAGTGAGGGTCACCTAAATGTTGCATGAGAATGTAGGAGGTGGGGCTACTAAGTAACCCACCAGCACTCCACAAAAGATGGTGTGTGTGCTGGTCCTACAAAGAGAAATGGAAGTAGTCCATTTCACTTTACTATTCTTGGGAACAGTAGTCGGACAAGACAAGGTATTTAAACCTTATGAGAAATCGAAACGATCTGTCGGAAGCGGCCGTGAGACTGTGATCAAGTGAGTTTGGTGCTTGATGGTCGATCACGCTGAGAGGTTCTTTCCTCTAATCTTGAGCTGAATGGATCGAATCACCCGTTCCCTGTCTCTGTTGTCATTGGAGCAAGCTACTTTGCTACTTGCGCTTGGCCCAAGAGACCACATCTCCCCAGCCCTTAAGACGCTGCACTGGCGTCCAGTAGCCCAAAGAGTGACTTTCAAAACCTTATGCATCTCCCATCGAGCACTGCATAAAACCGGACCTCAATATCTTCAAGACAAGCTAAAACCCTATCAACCCCCACGCACCCTAAAATCAAGCTCAGCCGGCCTCCTAGTCATACCGAAGACAAACTCAGTCAGGTTAGGCGGATCATCATTCTCAGCCTTGGCCCCCATGCTATGGAACTCACTCCCACCCCACATCCGCCTAACTGAGGGTTTAACGTCTTTCCGCAAACTGCTGAAAACCTGGCTCTTCCCCTAAAACCAACCCGTACCAAACTAACCCAAACAGACTAACAGCAACTCAATGACACCAATCCAACAAACTACCTGATGCGAGAAATTGACAGCTCATAACCCCTAATATAAACTAGAAGGACAAACAGAATGAAACAAATAAAGTAGATCAAAGCAGTGAAATGGTTAATAAGAGTAAATCATACGGAAACAGTAAAGAAATTTAAACTGCGGAAATGGACAGACTGCATGAGGAGTGAACGAAGTGAATGGCGTGGATGAAATAGAATGGATGAAGCAGGTGGAACAGATGAATGTGCTGAGTGGAAGAATGCATGAGTGGAAGAACAGATAACTATATAGTTCGAATGAGTGGATATCGAATGAATATGTAAATCGGATGATTGTATTGAATGGATGAACATGTTGAGCGGATGAGTGTGTAGAGCGGATGAGTTTGTAGAGCGGACGAGTGTGTAGCGCGGATTAGTGCGTAAATGCAGAGAAGCGAGTAGAATGCAGGAGTGCGTAAAACAGATGAATGTGCAGAATGGATGAGCGTAAACCGGATGAGTGTGTAGAACAGATGAGTATGTGGAGCGGATGAGTATGTAGAGCATGTGACGGCTCTAGATCGTATCTTCAGGTATCCGCAGGAGAAGCAAGTAGAGCGCATGTGTGTGGATAGCGGATGAATACGGAAGTGCGGAGACTGTAGATCGCTGGAGCAAATGAATGTACAGACTGGGCAAATGTATCGAGCGGATGATTGGATAGAGCGGATGAGTGTATAGAGTGGAAGAGGGCGTAGAGGGGACGACTGCGTAAAACAGGTGAATGCATGGTTTGTGTGAGGGCATAAAGCGAACGAGTGCCTGGAGCGAACGAGTGCCTAGAGTGAACGGACGTGTTGCGTAGAGCGGACGAGTACGTAGAACGAACGAGCACAGATTGCATCCAGTACTGATGAGTGCGTAGAATAGATGAGTACGTAGGACTGCTGAATGCGTAGAGCATGGGGCGGACTGGAGTCCATGCGTGGGGTGGACTGGAGTCCATGCGTGGGGTGGACTGGAGCGTGCAGGGGGTGCTGGAATGCATGAGTGTGTGGAGCGGACTGGGGTGCCTGGAGTGGATAGGAGTGCATGGAACGGACTGGAGCACATAGAATTGCGTGACATATATAGTATGGTTTGGAATGCAGAGAACGTTTGAAAGAGCATATAACCCATCATATCACACCACCACGCTTACTCTCTCCTTTACATCACCACTCAACTAGAATACAGAGATACTATGACAACATTCGGTATAACTGTTCTCTGACCAACATCCGCCGCTCACTCCACATCATTCTAAGTAAACACTGCTGGTTACACACCCCCCAGCCAGGCGTTCTCCTCAGGCCTAACGCAGCCACATCCGGTCTGGATAAATCCTGCCAGAACGAACACATACTCCTGATCTCTCAACCACGAAACCTACCGCTAAGAAGCAGCTATTACACGAATACCGCACGAGCTGCACACATACCCGATGCTCATACGCACCTTTTGACTCACTCTACTCTCTCTACTGATCTGAACTTTGGTTCCCAAGGGCGTTCCACCTACCAGCGCCTACAGACCATACCAATGGTATATAAGGCGCTATATAAATGCAAAATAACATAACATAACATAACAAGGATGTCTTCCACCTCCTCTACCATTTTGTATGAAGATCTGTTAGCAACGTAATGACCTCTGTGAGGTTTCAATTTTCGGCATCATGAGCAGGTGGGTAAGTGCAGTAAGACCGACCAATTTTTGCACTCATGCCATTCTCCATGCTGTTAGTAGGTTAAGGACATACCTGTTCTGGAGTGCCATAAGTCTGTTGGCTCTCAACTCCTCCCTTTTGGCATTGAAGACCTTTACTGTTGTATTGATTGACTGCAACAGTTCCCATCTCGTAATCTGGAGCCATTTCACATTTGCATAACCCTGTACCCCAGGTGCGAAGATAGCAGAGAAAACCACTGCTATTTTTCTGAACAATTTATGCTGATCTGGTATGTCATTGAAGGCATCCTCAGGTTTTGCTGAAAAATAGTTTTCCCTTTCCCAACGCTTGAGAGCGAGGGACCTTTTCCTTCTCAGCTGTGCTTCCATCTGAGGGAAGCAAGTAATTTGTATATAACTTGTGGGTACTACCAGAGTGGGTATGCCTAGCGTTACTATGGAACAGAGTCCTCCCCAACTAGGGGGCAACTTCATGTAGGCTCTTGTTCCGTAGGCCCAATAGTGGTCCATTAGAACAGCTGTTCCTTCTCTTATCCCTGGTACATCATGGATACGTTCACACCCTTTGTTTTTCCCAATGTTTATTGTGCCGTTATTTCAGAAACATCAAGTGGAATTTTTTAGGGGTATATAAGGTATTATCTGCACAGGACCTCCCTCATCATCGACCCATCTGAGTAGTTTTGTAATCCTGGGCCACTGGTCAATGCGTTCTTTATTTGCATTCACTACAATATCTTCCCAGTGTCCTAATACGGCTATGATATGATAAGATATGGCATTCATAATGTGCCTGTACACAAGTGTTTCTAGCCGTGACAAGACAAGGAGGGGGAAACATAGGGAGGAAAAAACAACAATCTTACTAGGCCTTATGTCATTCAGATCGCACAATGCAAGGAAGAGGAAGGGGAGAAATGCGGAGGGAGGTTAGGGGGTAGTGCAGGTAACTCAAGTGCAGCCAGCGTGTGGCTAAGTGCAGCTAACTCAATAAGTGCAGCCAGCGGGTGGCCATAAGTGCAGAGCGAGGGGACTGTAGGGTTGCAGATACAGCCCAAAAGTGCTGGGGGAGCCAGGAGGCAGTGTGAATTGCAACTGGACATGCAGGAGCCTGGACCCAAGTTCAGAGGGTAGCCAGGTCACCAGTGCATGGAGTAGTCCCGACAACAGCATGGGAGAGTAAGAGAGAAGGCAGAAGCAAAAAGGAAGGTCTTGAGTTGCTTCCAGAAGCGAAGGTGCTTCTGCTCAAGTTTGAGAGCGACAGAGAGGCTGTTCCAGAGGGAAGCCCCAGCTGAAGAGAGAGATCTGCCCTCTACTCTCTGCTTGGAAAAGCAACTGACCCTCAGAGAGTTGGAGGTGGATGAGCAGAGAGCTTGAGAAGGGAGATGTTTAGGAAGAGAGAGTGGGAGGTAGTGCAGTACCAGGCCTGAGAACACCTTGTGGATGATGCAAAAAGTCTTGAACTTGATCCTTGCTGCCACAGTGAGCCAGTGAAGAGATTTCAGAACTGGAGAGATATGATCCCTAGACTTGAGGCCAATGACAAGTCTCACAGTCCTGTTCTCGATAAGTTGTAGAGGTTAGAGCATAGAGGCATAGACCATTGTTGCAGTAGTCCAGAGTAGAGAGGACCAGAGCTCTGGAGACAGTGAGCTTCTGGGGGAAAGTGAGGAAAGGAAGAATACATCTGAGGAGGTGCAGCAGATATATTGGCTTCTTAGAGACATCAGAGATGTGAGGAGAGAAGGAGAGGGTGGAGGCGAAGATGACCCCACGTTTCTTAGCCTCACAGGCAAGAGCAGGAAGAGGGCCCAGAGTGGGTGGCCAGAGAGAGAGAGAGAGAGAGAGGGAAGGAGGGAGCTGGTGTTCCGATGAGGAATATCTCAGTCTTAATGGCATTATTTCAAAGATCATTGGTGGCGCACCATTACTGAATTGCGGCCAGACAGTCTGTTATGAAAGAACGACAAGAAGCGGCTGAGGGGAGCCAGAAAGGGAGCTGGGTGTCATCTGCATAACACTGAAAGTTGAAGCAGAAAGTTGCAATGCAGTCGACAAGAGGTGCCAGGTAATGGTTGAAAAGCCAGGGAGAAAGATTAGATCCCTGAGGAACACCACAAGTAGAGAGAGAGATAGAAGAGAAGAAATACCCCAGTTGGACCGTAGAGGGTCGGTCAGTGAGAAAGGAGGTCAGCCAGACCAGGGCCTGATCAGTGATACCCAGGCTATCATGGAGGTGATTGAGCAGGATCGCATGGTTGACCATATCAAAAGCAGAAGGAAGATCGAGAACAATGAGGACAGACGGGAGGTTAGAATCAAGGTTAGAGAGCAGGTCTTCATGGATGTTCAGGAGAGCAGTTCCCGTGCTTCTGGATGCACTGAAGCCAGTCTGGTGGTTGTGGAGACAACTAACAGATTCAGTGTGAAGAGTAAGCTGGGAGATGGCTAGCTTTTCCAGGAGTTTGCACAGGTAAGGAGTGATGGAGTTTGTGCAATAATTAGCCAGAGAGGAAGGATCAGCAGAGGGCTTCGTATGAAGGGGGTGCTCAAGGGAGTGCTTAACGAGTGATTGCAGAAATTGACCAAGGCAGGAGCAAGGGTGTGAATATGGTCCTTGATGGTTCTGGATGAACAGGGGAGAACCTGCTTCGATGAGACTTTCATAGATCGGACTTGTCTAGAATCATTGTCTTGGGTGAAAAGGGGAAAGGAAGAGACATGCAGAGGAGAGTCGGCCACAATCGGGCCAGGAGTGGAGGAGGAGGAGGAGGAGATATAGGAAGAGAGGGTGGACAGGATGTCTTGAGTTTTAGTGATGAAATGAGAAGCCAAGGCAGTGCAGAGGGCCTGGGAGGGAACATGAGAGGTAGGGACTGTGGCAGGATTGGCCAGCTCCTTGCAGATTTAGAAGAATTTGGCTGAGTTGTTAGATGCCACAGAGACGTGGGCTTGGATGTGGGCTCTCTTCTTGGCAAGGACAGAGAGTCTGTATTGCTTTTGGAGCAGGCCAGTTTGTCAGAGGGTGCACCTCAACCACCCTGCACTTGTGTTTAAGGGTGACAAGGTCAAAGTCGTACCACGAGTTGCACTTGGATTTGGGCTTCAAGCGGATTATCATGACAGGGCAAGGACATCAGGAATGTTAGAGATAGAGTGATGACTAACGCTTCATGGGTCGGATGACCGAGAAGGTATGTGGCAGAGCTGGAGTCGGATTGGCCAGAGGGGGTGAAAGATAGAGGTGGGAGGAAAGGAGAAATTGATCACTCCAGGAGTGAGGAGTGGTGAGAGGGTTAGAGAGGGAGAGGTCTGAGGAGATCAGAACATCCAGGGTGTGCCCTGCAAAGTGAGCCAGGCCAGAGAGAAGAATAGAGAGAGAGAGAGTCTCAGAGGTTGTGAAAGAGTCCCAAAGAAGGGCAAGTAGCATCCAGGTGGATGTTCAGGTCTCAGAGGAGAAGTTGAAAGGTAGAGGCGAGGAGGGAGATGGAGAGTTCAGCCCACTCAGAGAGGAAGAGGGCGAGCTGGCTAGTGCTTTGCATACTACCAGTCCATCCCTCCACCCCTCAGGTGTGAGTACCAGTCCATTTATCTGCAGTTGCCCATGTTACCAACTTCCAGGAGCCCCCTGTCCTGTCTTATCATATATATGTGGCTAATAAAACCCTTGAGGCACCCCTAGCATAGTGAATAAGCACACACAAGTAGTAACTGTCCTCCAATGTCGCTCTAGGCAGAATCGATCATATAGGAATTTATGTGTTAGAGGTTAGTGTTAACTTCCCATTTCATTCTCTTCAACTGTTCGGCAGTACTAGGAAAGGGTCATTATATTGCATCATCTAACATAGGAATGGGTGCCATTTTAGCATGTCTGGCTTTGGCACATTATATAGAATCACTTCTCGTACTACCAGCAAAATGAAGATATAAAGACACATAGTGTAAAAAAGGCAGCTACAATCATCACTGTTAGTGTGTCCACCTGCTGCAAGGGTGCACGTCAATTACCTGGTCTGTGTGTCAAAAGGCTGTACTTACTGGAATCAAAAAGATTCATCATTTTGCTTCTCCTTTTCTAGTATGTTCTGCACACTAGGTAACCTCATGTTGACATCAAGTTACATTCAGCTACTAACAACTGTCATGATCGCCTGAAGAATCCTTTAAAAAATAAATCTAGTCTCAGGATCTACAAATACTTTTGTTATCTTGAAGGCACAGTAGCTTTCGAGTATAAAGGCAAGGACTGCAGACAGCAGTACTCTTAGAGGTAACATCTAGTACCACTTTCTTATTCATCTTTTTTTCAAACTACAGGTGATTGCCTTATTATGCATGCACAGTCTTCTTGCGGAGGAAGTTCATGTGAGGCAGTCATTTGTGTCAGAAAAACAGTGTATTATTGGCTCTAATTCACAGGTTGCTGTCTGTTTCTTGCTCTTGACCTTGTCTGGATTCTCATCACGCCCTCTTCTGGTTCATTGTCTGGGACAGGTGACAGGTGGGTCTCTTCTTGGCAGGGTTTGATGTCACTGAGGTGCAGACAGGTGCGCCTTCCTTGCACTTTAACATCAGTGGGAGTTACTTCTTCCACTATAAAAGGTCCTTCATATCTTGGCGTGTGCCAGGTTTGCACAAACCTCTTCACAAAAATAGAATCACCAATGTATAAGGGTTTAAGTTGTGGGATGTTTTTACCCATGCATCCGAGCCCTACCACAAACACTGTGCATTACTGGCATTGAAAACATCATGATGGCCAGAGCTTCCCAGAAAATGCACAGGAAAATCCATGAAGAATAGGTGCCACCCATTTTTGCCTATGTTGTGAGCACAGGAGGGCACTGCCTAAAACCACCATTGAGCTACACACAGTAGCCTGAAAACCATTGCAAAAAGGGCAATGCTGATTGCCAAAAGCAACCCATAACTATTGGGAATTCATTTTCTTCAGGTCAAACATGGCTAAATTATGGGCACAAAATTATTTTACTGCAGAACCACACCAGTGTCATGTGCTGAACCTGGATAATATACTTCCATGTAAAATATCTTGTTTGGAATGCATTCATTCAAGACTGATCCAAAAAAATGGACGCAGTACCGATAAATACCTCAAGGCGGCGCCAGTGGTCTAAACTCTGACAGGAGAACTGCTACTTCAGAAGCCAATCCGCCTTCTGTGACAACTGAGACATCAAAAGACTGCATTTAATTAAAAACTTAACCACTTGCTGTTCCCAGAGACAATCTGATTTGATTAACAGGCCAAAAGGCTGGGAAACCTCTCACCTCCAGAGATTCACACCAGGAGTTAGAATCTCACATGACCTCTTGATTGATAGAAGGCAGACTGGCTGGCAGCCTCCTGGAGACCACACAATAGGCTCTTGCACTTGAATAGAATATGTTGATTTTGACTGTTTCCTGTCAACAAAGACCTGCCGGCCAGGAGACACATGTGATCACTGACCCACCCAAGTCTTGGAGGCGGACTCCAACACTCTGAGAACTGAATTGAAAGCAAAATATATATTTTATAGAAACACTGATAACTCTTGGTAACCGGATGACAGAAATGTGAAATGTGGGGAACCTTAAAATGGAAACTTTGCCTACAATTCAAGCCCAACCTCCAATTTGTGTGATGTTTTGGGGCAAGACCCCAGTATTTATTGATATTGTAGACATTGTATTTAAGCTAGCGACCTGGAAAGTTACTGAGATATGTGTAGTGGGAGGGTGTACATTTGTATACATTTTAATGAAAAACCAATGTTGCATAACCCACTAAAAAGCACAAAATGTTGCCATTTCTGAATGCAAGCCCCCAGGAAGAGCAGAGTTTGAACAGAGTATACCTCATGTGATATGTGATGGGTGCATGTAATTTTAAAAAGGGAAAAGTGGCAGAAAGGGCCAGCAGGGTACAGTGCATAGATGGCAACTTTAATGACTGTGGACGGGCTGCGGCTGAGAGCAAGAGTGGGAACCTGCCAATAGCCCACTGGAAATGGAAAATGAGAGAAGAATAGGTTTGCTCTCAAACTGCGCTCACACATGAAGTAACAAGCATATTGCAGATTAATTAAGTATTTTTAATCAGTGCCGTTGCAGCCTGACACGTGTTTCGAGCTTCCAGCTCTTCTACTGAGGCTGCTTATACAAAATTATAAGACATTTTTGAAAGACAAAAGCATATAACGAGCGTAGTTCAATAATAAAATAGACAAAGGGCCCAGACCCAGGGCAAACAAGGCAGTTAGGGTATACCAAACAGAAGTATAGGTTATAATAATAGACAAATACACCGAATGCACAATACAATTCAACCCAATTCAGGCAAAAGAGAAAAGATTTTAACATAAGATGCGCATTTCGGTGGGAGAAAACATAATACATTAGAGAAACAGGGGGGGGCAAAGAAAAAGAAACACAATTATTAAGTAAAAGAAGAGATGTTCATGGTGATCAGACAGAGATACATGTGTAAAGCCACAGGCTAGTATAATTTTACCTTGATCTTGGCTTACGTTAAATCTAGTTACTGGAGAGAAAGCAAAAGTAGAATACGTTGTACTAGTTCAAGGTCTGTAATTTTACTACACAAAGGAAAAGATTGAACCCCACTTACCAGAGGTGAGGCTAAATGTTTGGGTTAATTAACCGTGGGCTCCCTAAAAGGTAGAGAAGGGATGCCTATGTTAAAACGAATCTGGCTGACTAAATTAGCACTTAGAAGTCATAAAAAGTTAAAAAACGACATACCATTACTTTGCAGTTGCACGAAAAACGTATCTGTAAATTATTATATTGCTGTAGCACGGGCGATGTTCCAGGAGTAAATTTGCGTGAAGAAAAACAAGAGAAAACAACAAAGGATCAGTTAGCCAATTAAGTGGGCTATCTCTGCGATCATCCGAAGTAGCATGGAATGATCGAATAAGTGATGCTCATGGATAGGGCTTGTGTGCAAATTGTCATCATTGACTCACCAGCGCGTTCACTGCTATGCGGGGAACTGGAGCCAAACAACGACCCTCTGTGTCCTGGGTTAACTAGGACCAGGGAGGGAAGCAACAGCGAAAACGCCCGTCCACGGGCAAAACACACGCAAAAAGCAGTGGAAAGCAAAGCGCCATGATGGACTAGTCTAGGTAACATATAATTAAACAGGACGGCAACCGGAATACAAGGGCAAGGAAACCTGTATTCTGATACGGATGCCCAATCCCTAGAATTAAGACTTAGTATATTCAATTAGATATTGTATACAGAAAGAAAAATGGAACTGATAGGGCTTGCAGGGACATAGCCAGTTAAACGGGTAATAACTCAAAAAGGGTGAAAGCAAAAGGTCATAAAAAGTCTAAGAGAAACGCATGTAAACATCGGCTGATCACCACTCGCATCAGTATAAATGAACAGTACCGGTTGGACATACCATGTGAAAGAACCCTAAATTACACATGTGACTTATTGAACAGCATACAATTACAAGAAAACAGATAGTTAATGGTCTGTGTTCAGGCCAAACTCTACAGTCCGATATTGGCAAATCAACCGGGCTTCTAATTGCCTGAGTTTCAGTATCTGGTTGCCCCCACGTTGTGGGAGGGACACCTTCATGATCCCAGCAAATTGAATCATTGCCTTGTTGTCCATTTGGTGAGCTGTTTGCCAATGCAAGGCTAAGGGATATTTGGAATCAGATTGAGCAATTGAATACAAATGTTCCCTGATGCGAATTTTCAACGGGCGTATGGTACTACCAATGTAGTAATGGCCACAAACACATTTAATGCAGTAAATGCAAAACTTTGAATTGCAATTAATAAAAGACACAATCTTGTGTGTACCTAAATGTTCGAAGTCAATAAAGGTGGTCTCAAGTGCATGTGAACACATAGTACAACCCCCACATTTATGAAAACCGGGACGTGGAGGTTGGTGTAACCAAGTATGTTGCTTGGGTGGGATTGACATAAATGAGGGAGAGATCCAGGAGCCGTGCAGAGACCGCTGTATCCGGACAGACCAGACCAGGGCCAGACCAGACCAGACCAAACCATGCAGAACCGCAGACCCAGAGACCAGATCGCTGTGAAGTGCCGCTAGCCTGATCGATCAGATCCGTGACGAGGTCCAGTCCTTCCAAAATATATTGTGAGTACTTAGGTCAGATTGTGACAGAAATAAGCTCTTAGTTTAAAATAATCTAGTCCAAACTATTTTAATCTAACCAGAACTGCCTCCTAGAAGTTGTCACTTGTCATTTTGTAAAGCTGCACCACTGTCACCTGTCAATTCTGCAGCTTTACTTTAAATCCGAAAAACGACCTTTACACAATTGTTCATATCTCTGGAACCGTTTGGGCTACGAACTTGGTTTAACTTTCCTCTGAAAGCTTAGAATCTAAGCTTTCCAACAAGCCTATAACCGACTTATACTTTTTACGATTCACGCACTCACAAATTTTACCGCGATTTGCGATTGGGTTAAAAATCCAGCCACGTGTAACCATCAGCAGTCATTTCTTTCCTTGCTAAAAATCCGTTTGCCTCTTAATAACCATCTCTGAATCATTGCTAAAGTGAGCCTGAACTCATCTCAAGTATCTCTCACTCACCCTGAACCTCCTAAAGGGAATCAAAAGCATTTTCAGCATATGTCTCACTTCATTGCCACCACATTCAAAGCACTTGGGCCTGTGTTTTAAACTCATACCTGTTTTCTCTAAGCTTGCTGGGGGGGAACTGAATTTCGTATTGTATTTGATTCCATTCCTGAGAACTGTGTGCTCCTCTTTCCATCTACTTCCATGTCTTACATTGCATAGGGGAGGGGGGTGAATTGCCAGAGAAAAAGTGATTATATTATCTTTTGCTAAAATCATCTCAAGTATTTCTGTACTGCATTTATTCCTCATTGCTTTTCCCTTGAAATCATAAAAGTATTTTTGCTACTTGATCCATCCTATACTAACTCCTCATTGATTATAAAGAAGTGTGCTAGTGTCAGATTACCCATTGTTGATTAATATTATATTTATAAGGGCGATATCGATTATTATGTATTATAAAAGCGTGGTATCTATATTTTGTCTTATTTCTCAAATAAACCTTTTAAACTTGCAAAACAGAACTACTTCTTGGCTCAGTGGGGTCAGGGGGATTCTAAGAGAGGGGTGTTATATAGGGGTAGTCATCCAGAACTCATGAACTGGACATAAAGATATATCAATAAGGGTTTCCATTCAGTATCCCAGACTAGGCATTGATTTAGCTGTAGTGTTGAATTGAATCCTCTTACAAAGTAAAGTCTACAGATAAAGCTGTTTGTTGTGTTCCTCAATGTTCTTCGACCTCATCTGCCGGTTTTGAAGCTGTTGCGGCATAAAAGAGACACTTGCGGTCATAGCAGCCAAGTAGTCATTCAGTTCAGTTCCGAGAACAACAGTGGTGCTTTTAGCATCTGTTCGCACTCTAGTGGGAGGAGCAAGAGGTATGAGCATATGGCGTCGTGTCACCAGCTCATGAGGAGTCAGGTGATGGTCTGGGCCAGGCTGATTATGTAATTCAAACAGAGCTAAGGAGCCATCCCTTTTTTCAGGGTAGTATTGAGCTTTATTATCCTCTCTTTGAGACGGCCGTTGATTCTCTCACAAAATCCATTTATCTGCGGGTGATTCACGGAAGAGAATTTATGCTTAATGCCTAGAAAGATTGTGATATGCTTGAACAGCTCATTTACAAAATTCTGTCCATTGTCAGACTGGAGGATTTTGCACAATCCCCATCTCAGAAATACCTCTCGTACAAGGAATTTTGTCGGCATCGGGGTGTGTGCATTGACCCGCCTCAATCCATCGAGAAAAAGGGAATACAAATACCAACATATTTCTGTAGCCATTACCATTTTGAAGCATATCTACATAATCGATATGCAAATGCTGGAAATATCTGGTGGGACGGGGTATTGTTCCTCTCACTAAGCGCAGCATGACCCCTGCCGTGAATTTCTGGCACATCACATAGTTAACAACAAAATCGGCAACATACTCAGCAAGGTTGGGTGTGAACCACTCCTCTAAGATCAGAGCTGCAAGACTCTCTTGTGTCATGTGTGCAGGATAGTGAAGCTGGTTTAATGCTACTTTAAGTAATGTAAGGGGTATGACCAATTTACCAGTACTGTCTTGTTGCCACATTGCATTGGTGGGGGATAGTGAGCAACCTCTTCTTTTCCATAGCTCCTGTTTTTCGGGTGGAACACAGCCCTGTAACCCAATAATCTGTGTTATGGGTAAGAAATGAAAGCCTTCTTTTATAACCAGCCTATGTTCACACGTGTGTTTATCAAATGGTGTATCAAATTCAGATATGTCACGTAAATATGCTTCTCTTTTTGCCTCTGTGTCAATGACTTCATTGTCACAGGAAATTACATCTCTGCCCCTTCTGTGGGCTACACACTTTACCACAGCAATGGCTGATGGGAGCTGCAGTGCATCTATAAGCCTGTCCAATAATTATGCATGCTGCACTGGTGTGCCATCTGCATGGAGGCAGCCCTACCTTTTCCATCGTGACAGTCCCGCATGCACTGTGGACATCACATAGGCGAAGTCTGAATACACTGTTGTGTCATAATCCTCATGGGCTTCAAGGGCTAGAATGAGTGCTGCCAATTATGCTACTTGTGCCAAACAATTTAGAGGCAGTCTTGCACTGGCCACCACTTCGAAGTCACCATTCAATATTAGCTTTAATACTGCAGTCCCTGTGTGTCTTTCATCTGAAGTCTGGTCAATTGTCCAACAAGCGCCAATGAAGAGCTCTTTCCACCCTCTCAGGGCATTTTCTCTGACATGGGGTATATTGTCATAATGTTTAGTATACTTGGCCTCTGAAGTCTGGTCAATTGCCCAACAAGCATCAATGAAGAGGTCTTCCCACCCTCTGAGGGCATTCTCTCTGACATGGGGTATATCATCGTAATGTTCAGTGTACTTGGTACAGTCATGTACCTAGTCTCCTTCTTCTACTGGCTCTGCTATGAATGTTGCTGGGTTCATTAGTGTATACCTCGCTATCTTGATTGCTGGGTTTCAGATGATCTCCTCATACCCAGATGCTCTCTGTGTTGTCATTGTGCTTTTGTGTTTCTCATAGTTCGTGAATAGGGTGTTCTCCACATATAGCATTATTCTACAGCCCATTGTAATATTATCTGAATTCTCAATCGCAAAGACTGCAGCAGCCAATGATTGTTCACAGGGGTAATGGCCTCTCATCACTGGGTTAAGGATCCCACTGTAATATGCTAGTGGTTTGTGTCTGCGTGAGCACTGTTGACATTACCACCCATTTGACTGTGCGAATAGGACACATTCTGTCCTGTAATCTGAGATTGCTAAAACTGGTGCTGTGCAAATTGCTTATTTCAAGTCATTGAATGCTTCGTTCATTTCTCATGTCCAGACTACACTGCTGTCATTCTTCCCAGCTTCTTTAAGACCCTTTAAAAGGAGTCTGACGTGCGTACTATAGTCAAAGACACATGCTCTGCACTAGTTGCAGAGCCCCAAGAATTGTTGTATCCCGCTTGCTATCTTTGGCTGAGCAGTCTTCATGAGTGCTTCTGCTCTTTCACGGGTCACCTTTCTGTGTTCTTGAGATATCAATTGTTCAAAGTACAAGACCGCACCTGACAATATTGTAACTATTACTTGTCCACCTTATATCCTTCATCTGCTAGAACTGTCATTAATTGTACTAAATCTTGTCTGCACTGTTCTTCAGTCTCACTGCACACCAAAATGTTATCTACATACTGGACTACTGTGCTGTTAAAATGGATGTTTCCCAAGTCCATTTGGACTCTGTTGAAAATGGATGGGGTCCCACAATACCCGTGTGGCAAATGAGTATGTTTCCATTCTTTGTGTCTGCATGAAAATTAGGTCAGGTCTTGTGATTCTTCGTGAAGGGGAATTGAAAAGAATGCATATTTAGATCAATTACTGTGAAGCATCCTCTGTGGCACTTCCCTGCTCTCAATTTTCATGCAATATATGAGGCTTATAGAGAATACCCCTTCACCATCTAAGCTTTCATCTTTGAACAATTCCTCATCTGTCAGGTCAGTTAGTCTGTGTCCTTCCTCCAGAGCAATGACTGCTCACCACGTTTTCACTTTCGTCATCAGTCCCGTGAATAATCACCTTTTCTTCCCTCACTCTGACTGCTTCTAGCTCCTTCTCATACATGGGAATTAATGGCCTGTAAAAATAATTCTGTGAGTAGCCATAAGACTTTGCCCCTCATCCCAGGGATCCATGCTAACAAGAGGTTAAATCCATATTGAAAAACTTCTGGATCCATGGGTACGCCCCTCTGTGCCATTTGCCCTGAGAATGCTAAAATGAATTCTCGCGCGTTCATGTAATGAATCCTGGAGTGGAGCACACTATTCCCTGGTCAGTGAATGAGATTGTATTGAATTTGCTCATCATATCCCTTACCATGAAGTTTACTGGTGTCTGACCTGAATATAATAGTGGCATGGAGTGGGCATGTTCCCCTATAGTGATGGGTAGGTCATTAGTGAATGGAACCACATTTGTAGCCCCAAAAAACGCTTGTGCATTTGTGGCAGTAGCTGACATTGGGGGTCTTGCCTCTCTAATACAGGACCAGGTCGCTCCCATATCTACATGGGAAAATGTTTTGTCACCTATCGTTACCCCGACTCGTGGTTCCTCTTGTGGGTCGGGTGTGTCTGAAAGGATGAACACAAGTCAGTCTGTGGGTACAGGTTCATGCCTGTTCCAGTGAAAGGATTCCCCTCAATACGGTCACGTTCCCTATTCTAGGTGTAGTTGTCAGTGATCCTGCATCTGCATTCTGCATTGCCATAGTGGTATTCTTCTGTGCTCATGTTTGTGGCTGTGTCTGTGCTTGCTGTGTCTGTTTGGGTACTAGCTGTGTCTGTACTGGAGGTTGTTGTGTTTGTACTGGCATCAGTGATGTATGTTGCCTTTGTGGTGTGTGTTTTTGATACTGCGTGTGATCTTGGGCATAATACTAAGGCAGTTCTGCACTGTATGGTGGTGGATTTGCCATCCACCCTCTTGGATCCTTCCAATTCTCTTGCATTCTTCCCGCGCTTCGGCATGCTCAGGCAATGTGTCCCATTTTCCCACAGTTCCAACATTGCTGAGGTGGTCCCCCAGATCTAGGTCGGTCTGCCATTAAATCCTCCTCCTTGCAGCACTTGAAATCCAACCCCCCTTCTTCTCAGTGCAATCCCACTCCCTCTAGGCCAATAATTATATTCTCCCCTTCCTGCAAAATTCCCTCCGGACATTGGCCATACCTACTGTGTATCCTGTGTAACTATTCCCTACCCACTTGTCAAGATAGCCCCTTCAGCTGAAACCTTTGCCAATTTATTCTGAACTAACTTTGCTTCTTCTAGCCTTATTTCTTGCTTTCTCTTGTAATAGTTGACAATGGTGAACTATCATCAATTGGATCCTCGGCTATGTTTTTTTTCCATTCCCACACATTTTTTCAATGTCCTCTGCACTGGGTCTGGTAACCCTTAACACAGGATATGTTAAAAAATAGCTATAGGTTTGTCCAAAGGCTCTCTCAAGAGGCCATCACTCTTGAATCTCTTGAATATAAGCAACAGGTCTTCATGCTCATGCCTTTTGCATGTCATGATCATACTCATGTCTGATGTCTCAGGATATTGCACTCTTAGTGTCCTTCATAAGTTTGCCCTGCAGTCACCTCAGGGTACCATGTGTTCTTCTAAAGTTATCAGCTCTCTCCCTAATGGTAGCTGCTAATAAATGATTTATGTTGCCCACTGCTAGTGTCATTCCTGATGTCATTCTTTCTAGCCCATAGATCCATTTACCCGCCCCTGATGTCAATGTTGGTAATTTACATTTCAAATTGTCCTTGTGCATTTGTGGCCATGGTATATATTGCGGTCGTCCTTTACCCTTTCTAACAATGGGAAATGTATTAATTCTGTACTGTATTCCTATTCAGTTATACCCTTCATTTTTGTGAATGTGACTGTCATAGTCACCATTTTCCTTCCCGGTAATGTTATTAACCTTTTTCCATAAGGGATTATCTCTTCTAGGCCCTGCGATCGCTGCATTCACCGCTTGGCATATGTTGCAGGTTCTGGCCCTTCTTCTTCTGGTTCATCCAAATCTTACAACACTGCCTCCTTCTCTGACCACTCCTGTAGTGTCCCTTCCTCTCCCTCATCATCCTGTTCCCCGTCCCTCGTCAAACCCCATTGACCCCCCAATTGTCATCACATTCTTCATTTTCTCTGCCCTCAAGATCTAATTGCAGTAACGGCTTTGTCCTGTATGTCCCCCTCAAGTCTTTCTCCAACATATTTGTGGTGATCCTACGACACTCCTTTTTACCTTAAGTGTGGCACCACTGTCTCTCTTACCTATATAAAGGTTACCTTCTCCTATGTATCACTGCTCCATCATCTTCATCTGGAAGAGTATTAATTTTCATTATGTCCTCCATTTCTCTGAAAGGTCTCTCTAAGATCCTTTCCCACTCCTGCTCATCCCTCTCTTTCCCTTTTAGTATGCGCTCCTCAACGAGCTTTTGAACTTCATTACTCCTCTTCTCTTGCCTCCGCTCTATTTGGCTTTCCTTTTCTTCCCGTATTTTATTCACTCTCCTTTTCTCCACTCCCCTTTGCCTTTCCCTTTTCTCCTTCTGCTTTCTCACCTTTCCCCTGTCTTCTCTCTATTTCTCCTTCTCTTGTTCTTGTAGTTCTCTTCTTACTTCCTCCTGCCACTTTTCCCTTTCTTTGTCCGTCCTATATTTTCTACGCTTTTCTGCTACTTGCTTAATTATTCTCTCCCATGCTTTCTCTTCTTACTCTAACTTCTTCCTCTGTTTCCTCTTTTTCCTGTTGCCTTGTATATCCACCCGTTCTTTGTCTTTAGAATCGTCTATATTTCTTCCATCCAATTTAGGTAATATCTGTTCTCCCACCCACTCATTTGGAGTACTCACTGTCTCTTCCCTATTCTTCAGGCTCGTCTTTTGCCCATGTGTCCCCTCTTTAAGCTCTATTTTTTTGCTTGTAGTTCGCCACGCTCGTTATACTCATTGCGCCTGGTCACTGTCTTTTGATTGTTTATCCTATCTCCATTTATAGTATCTTCACTACTTTAAGAGAATGGCACATATGCAGGGTTAGCATTTCCTGCCACTGCTTTTAACTCTTTTAGTGGGTAAAACCTCTGTTTATCATCTGGTTGATCGATGCTCTGGGGTAGGGGGGGTGGATGAGAAGGAGCTGTCCCATTCATGCTGGTTGAGGATCCATTCTTTCAGTGGTGACTCCTCCACCTCGCCCCCAAACATTTTCTATAGATCTAGAAAAGCTGATCTCTTTTGCAGTTTTTTTTTCTCTTATACAAAGCATGTAAATATGTGGTCATGTGTTTCAGCACTGATTTCAAAAGAGTGCCCTCTTGGGGCCAGGGTAAAAACATTTTATCTGCTGTGGCCCTTACCCACTGGGTGTGATATTTTTTTATCTTGTCCTTGTACCTCGGCAGGGATTTGGAAAAATGCAGAAGGGCAATCTCTCCTCCCATAATGGCATGTCATGCTCTTGACTGCCGATACTTACCAACTTTAAAAACACACCCTTCAAATCTATTCCCTTTCCACTCCTTCTTCTCAATCTCTTATAATCAATAATTTCTCCAATTTCCAACACACTTCCTATGCCTCTTTTGAAGCCTCTTGTCTTCACCAACAACAGTCTGGGCGTGCACCATAAATGCCGCCCCTTTCATCCAAACTCAAGCTCCACCTAGTCTACGATATAGACTAGTATTAACAAATCCTTGGCTTCACAACGCTAACTAACTTTTCACTCTCCCATTTGCTTCTCAAAATCTCCTCGCCACCTACCGCTGATGGACAACTCTTCCGCCACCTCAACAATCTCCTTGCAATCTATTATTGACCAGCAATCGTTTATACATATAGGTGCACCTTCAAAATCCTACAATCAAACCTCAAAACCACACAGCAGCATCTTATCTTAAAACCACACACAAGGGATCCTTCTCTTACTCACACCCTAAAGGGATGTTTGAAATGTGTTAAGGAGCAGCTGCATGTCTCTGCAGGAAACCCCGGCCCCTTGCCTCCCATATGTTGGAAGCCTGAGATCGTGCCGTGTTTGACACCAGCAGTTGTGCCAATACCGCAATGTATGTTCAAAAGAAGATACCCATTGAGGCAACCCTATTGAATGTATCCCCAAAATGATGACAATCTGATGGAGGAACACCCTGAAGGAATATAAAAAAGAGTAAAGAAAAAAGGCTGTGACTTCATAAGAGAGTATAAGCAACATCGCAGAATACTGGCTGAAGAGGATGTATGATATTAAAGAAACTAATGATGAAGTAAAGAATCAAGAGAACTTTTAAATACAAAAAAGAAGATTACACGTGCACAAAGTGCTGCAGAGAATCGTTCAATAATTGTACAGACGCTGAAATGCAAGTAGACTAAGTCACCATCGAAGCTGTATATATGTAGTGAATAGAATGCAGGCAAAGCCGCCACTGTATAGAAGCTGGACATCTGTATCTTGAATTTTGGTAAGCCTGGGCCCATGAAGAAAAAAGGGAGAATTGTGTTGGAGCAAGCTTAAGCTGGAATCGTGGAGCTGCATGGTGAGGTTGTCTGGCCTGAAGGCAAGACTGAAACAGCAAGGTAGCCTATCTAGTCTGGAAAGGAGTGAACGTGTGAAGGATGAATCATCTCTAGTTAAGGTGCAAAGAAAGAACACGAAGAGTGCCAAGTTTTATTCATTTAAACCCTGCAAAATGGACCAGATCATGGTCTCCTGTCATATGAGCCAAAGATGAAAATAGATTCGAACTTGGAGTCCTAGACAATGATAGTGAGTGCCCGCACTGCCATGTATTCTAAGAGATAAGGATACTTTGCAAGGCCAAGTTCAAAGACAATCTTCATGGCAAAGGCTTGGGTGATGAGAGATGCTGGGCTAATTGGGTGGGCAGGTAGAGTCAGGCCCCATCTCCTTAAACCTGGCTCTAAGCTTATGTGCTGCTAAGTGAACCGAATGATCCAGACATGGCACAGGCAATTGTAGTGCTCCATATAACGAAGGCCCTTATAGTTTGAGAAACCAATCAGAAACCGTGTATCTAATGGTTTTGAAGATGGCATGTTTTAGAGGTAGGCATGTATTGTCCCCCTGACAGTGGGCAGCCAATCATAATCCTAGTTCCTATATAATGTGTACTTAGATGTTCCCCTTAAGCCTATCCCGATCCACAGTAGGTTTTGAATTATTTGCCACATAGTATGATGGCACCGATGAAGTATTTTGAGTATATAATCATGTTTTTATGAAAAGGTTGTTGAGAGAAATTGAGTGTACATCCGTTGATGTTCGTTGTAACTCCCTGTTTTAGATAATTGATAATAAAACAGTACTTTGCCATCTTCCTGAGTTGGTTTGGCTACTTGGACTCTGAGTTATTTTGTGAACCCATGCATTGGATGCACATTCCTAAAGGGCCCAAAGCTCACGTGGTAGCTGTGTGGATGGTTCAAAAGATCCAAACTAGTTTGTCTCCAGAGTTTTGAATGATTTGGTATCCTCCACCATTAGCTGGAAGATAACAGAGTTTCCTATGGAGAGTGGCCGATAGAAATAAACTTTCAAGAAGAAACGAGATGGTGGGCAGGTCCCCCTTTGAAGAAATCCCTGCCCGGTTACCACAGCGCTCTGCTGACGTAAGGCAAAGTGGTCGGATCGGAGGAGGATTCGGTACCAAAGGCTTCGAGTAGATTAAAGAATGGTGAGTAGACTAAGGGGAATGACAAATAAGGAGACGGGATTGTAATAATTTGGAGTAACAGGAAATAATCGTAGAGATAAGAGCGACCGCCTAGGAAAACCTGATTCAAGGCAATCAGAAGGAGACATCTCAAATCCCAATGGGGGTAGAGTGAAATATAAAATGTGTAATTAGGATTACATAAAGTGATGTTTCAAACCATGTACAGGGTAAAAAATAAAGGCAAGGGAAGATGTGGTTGTGGTATTTATAATGTGTAATGTTTGACTAGTCTGAACATTGTTTTTTGAGTAAACTATCAAATAACGATAGAGATTGTGAAAAATTTAAAAAGTTGAGGAGCAGCAATGATTAAGTGCAGCAATGACAAAGCGATTGCCGCCAATCAAGAGCATAGAAATGCCAATCAAGAGAATAGATAGGCTATTCAAATAAGAGGATTAAGCAACGATTAATGGTGCTTGCACATATTTGTTGTTTTAAAACATTGAAAAGTGGTGATTTAAGCCAAGGTAAAAGGTTCATTAACAGTCTGGTAAGTATCGACAGTCACCTGAGACTTTATTATTATGGGGGATACTCCTCTTATGCACCGATGTAAGACACTGCCAAAGCATATGCCCAAGCTCAAAGAGTACAGTGTGGAATGGGTGAAGGGTACAGCAAAAAAAATGTTCATGCCGTGGCCACAAGGGAGATCATTGTCAAGAGCTGTATTGCAACACATGACCACATACTTGCATGCTGCCTACACAGGGAAGAAATTAGAGAAAAGATTGGTGATTTTAGAGCTCTGGAAGATGTATCAAGAGGAAAGAGACGACCCGCCACCTGAGGAGTGGATGCTTAACCAGAGTAATGGAGAAGGCGTTGAGCCCTCAGCTCCCCTTACCTTGCTTGAGGCAAAGGGTTGTGCTAAGGAAGAGATAGGAGTATGTCCTTTAAAGGAGTTGAAAGCAGCAGCGGGGTATAGTAATCCGATATATGAACCCTTTGCTTACAGTAGTGATGATAGTCTGGAAGAGAATAAGAGAAAGGAAGAGTTTTGTACGATCATACAAGACACAAGACACGGAAGAAAAGAGTGAGCTGTTAAATTTGTCGACACAAAGATATGGGGAGATTAAGAGATAGAAGGGAGAAAAGGATAAGGCTGATGAGGTATCGCTTGTGCAGAACAAATGATGAGAGGATGAATATTAATGGGAAATGTGTCAAGGAAGTTACGCAAAGAGGAGGTAAGGACCAACAAGAAAGAAAAGATAAGGAATGAGAGAAGAGATTAAAAGAAGATGAGAAGAAAAGGAAAAGCTGGGAGCCACGAGAGCAGCTATATCAGGAAGAGATTGTAGAAGAACAAGTGGAAGAACAAAGACAGTATGATAATAGACAAAGGCCCTCATTAGGACCCTGGCGGTAAGGGGTTTGCGCCAGCGTTAGCTGCGCCGACCCCTTACCGCCAACTACGAGTTCCCATAGCGCCATGGTCATTTTTCCGCCCGCTTTTTGCGGGCGTAAAAATCCATGGCGCTATGGGACCTTGGTGTTAATTACGCCACCGTAATTTACGGTGGCGTAATTAACTCCTTCCCCACTCCCATTGAGCCCTATGGGGCCGAAATGGGAATGGGGAAGGGTAAATGGGTCAATGGGGACTTACCGCCCCGCCGACCTCGGAATGGGGCGGTAAGTCCGCCATCCGCCATGGCGTAAAGGGACTTTGCGCCATGGCGGAAAAGTCCGCCGACGGCGGAAAAAATCCGCCAGGGTCCTAATGAGGGCCAAAGAGTGATAGAAGAATGGAACAGAAAGGAAAAAAAGAGAGTGGAGAAAGAAGCACAAAGATTAAGGGACACAAGATTACAGAGACTAAGGGAAGAAGAGGAAAGAAGGGAAGGAGTAAGGAAAGGAGAAGAACGAAGGCAAGAGGAAGAAAGAATTAGAAGGGATGTGAGAAAGTGAAGGGAAGTAGATGAAGATCTAGAATGGAAATGGAGACAGAGAGGTATCGATACCAGTCTCATTCGTAAAGAACAAACAAAGTCGAGCACAGAAATATGATGGGACAGAGTGGAAGAGATTCTTCTGATAAAGGAAATAACGGCAGCAGCATCTAGAGTAGCACTAGAAGAAGAATGATTTGATGTGGGAAGCATTGGAGAAAGGATCGATGAAGTATGTCAACAGTTAAGACGAGGTATCGAGTATGGAACTTGAGGGAACAGTTATCGATCTTCAGTACCTCAAACACGCAAGTAAGGAGGGAAAACTGTTCAGTGATGAACATCGAGCATTGTCTTTGAGCAGATTGAACTTAGATAATGGTGAAGGGGATGACAGTCACATTAGTTGGGGACTAGACATGTCAGACGAGGAAAGAGTTTCTGGTCTTGGGGCAGAAGGAGGGAGTGCATGTGCCCCTTAAGGAAGTCTGCAAATGGATAAGGAAGTGAGATAGTCGGGTCTGGAACATCCTAAAGATAGAATGCCTGATCCCATAGCATATCCTGAGCATCCCCGAGGACGATCACATAGTGAGAAGGGAGAGTCGCCACCATATGTAAGCAGGTTAAGAACATTACCGACAAGGAGACAGACAGGGACGTTATCCATACCATGGATAGGTCAATAGTGGGATCCGACTATGGGATGGGGTTTACACAGTTTCCCTTATTGGAGAAAGGGGTAGCAAGACTGTAATACATTCCATGGCCACAGATGGACAAGGACAATTTAAAATGCAAGCTTCCTAGTTTGAATTCGGGTGCTGGGAAATGGATATACAAATTAGAGAAAATGACAGGAGGAAATACACTGGCCAGTCTCGGGAGGATAGCTCAGGGGCAACATGCTCGCCTTGGAAGCAAGACGACACGGAGCAACACAGGTTAGATTCCCGGGTCCCCCTTTTGAAACCTCTGGGTATTAATCACGTTATAAATAACCAATCATATCATATTATGGGGGACATAAAAGGTTTTCTTTGCAGCCATTCTTGGAGAGAGGGCTGATGACATATGGAGGAGAGCGGGATATTGAAGAGTAACTGCACAGAACACAGCACACGATGGAGCGCCATTTAATAACTGTTTAGCAGACGTTTGGAGGGCTTTCAGCATACAGCATCCTGACATATCAGATATGGGTCCAATTATGACAAGTAAAATGAAGGAAGATGAAGACCCTACTGCTTACATTCAGGATATTCAGGAGAAATGGCAGTGTGACACTCGCGATCCATACAAAAAGACAGTGGCATTATTTTACCATATTTTATGTCAGGGGTTGCCTGAGCCAGTACAGAGGCAGATGAAGAAACAAGTAGGGATGGAAGCGAAGCCATGGGCTACAGTTGACAATAGTACATGATTGTCGGTTATTACAAGAGAAAAACAAGAAGAAAGATAAGAATAGGAAAATCGAGGAAGCTAAGTTAGTTCTAAAAAAAAATGTCAAAATTTGCTATAGAAGGGGTGGTACTGACAAGCGGATAAGGATTGGAGATGCAGGAAGCAATGGGTGCATTGCAGGCAAATAATTCACGCCTGATGGACCAACGTGGATATGGGTTTACGCCAACTGACAGAGGTATGGGTTGTAGAGGAAGACGAGGTGGATTTCAGAATAACCAAGGTGGGTTTCAAAATATACAGAATGAGAACCAGAGTACTCTGAGAGGATATAATGAAGGAGGAAATAACAGAAGAGTTACCCCAGTATGTTGGAATTGTTGAATGACAGGACATTTTGCACACATATGTAGGAGCCCAGGGAGTGCACAAAATCGGCAATTTTCCAGAGGGAGGACAGCTTATCCTCCGCCATACAGCACACAGACCAGATAGGGCTTTGCTCTAGATCACACATCTTATCAGGCACAAGCACAGTGAGTATAACAGGTACAACAGCAGGGACAAATACAACTGAATCTGCCACAAGGGCAGACACAACAAACCCCTATGCAAACACAACAGTATGCAAACACAGGACAAGTATTGACACCCAGAATAGGAGATGTCACTGTGGTAGGAGGAAATCCTTTCACAGGGACGGGGTTGAGCTTATATCCACAATAGGACAGCTCACAGGGCGACTTGATGTGTTCAGTACTATCTGTGACACCAGACCCCCAAGAGGAACCTAAGGTCAATGTGACGATAGGAGGCAAATCCTTTTCTTTTCTTGTAGACACTGGAGCAAATCGTTCATGTATACGAGAAGGAAAATATCCAATGTCAGGTATTGCCATGAATGTTCAAGGATTCTCTGGGGCTCGGACTCTAGTTCCTTTTACTTATAAATGACCAGTCTCCATAGGAGAATGTGACATGTCCGTTCCTTTGTCATATTCACGACAGACCCCGGTTAATATAATGGGACAAAATTTAATGACAAAACTTAACATGACAATTTCATTTACCGTTCAAGGACTAGTGTGCGCCACTCCAGAAATAAATTATTTAAACGTGGGAGAGTTTGTACTGGTGTTTACAGGGCAAGTGTCTCTTCGCGGCGTTCCAGTAGATCCAGAGATTTTTCTATATGGAGTAAGCATCTCGTTGACATGGCTACCCGACCTGGTAGGAAAGATTGTGAGGTTACCTGATGCATTTTTGTTTAGACCACAAATACCTGCCGATGAGGAGGGTGGACAGACTATCGCTATAGAGTTGGAAGCAGCCATAGTATGTAGGGAAGTCCCACAGTGAATGGCGATAATGCGGCAACAACCAGCATTTTTTCAGGAGGATCTTGAAAAGTTGCCCATTGCCTTATGGACTACACACCCTTATGAAGTAGGTTTATTGAAAGGGATGGGAGAGGTTAAAATAAGCTTAAGCCAGGAGCAATTTTACCTTGAGCAAAACAGCACCCAATGTCTTGAGAAACTGATGAGGGTATATTACGAACTACTTCAGCACTAATTGATCAGGGGATCCTGGTACCATCAGAATCATCGGGTAATACTGCGCTGTATACGATTAAGAAATCTAAAGGGGGGTCATGGAGATATATCCAGGATATGGGCCATCTTAACTATATTGTAGATGCTGAGTTTCCTTTAGATCCCAATCCCGCAACAATATTGTATAGTATCCTAGCAGAAACACGATATTTCACTGTGTTCGATTTGAAAAATGCGTTTTTCTCAATCCCGTTGCACAAGGATTCACAAGACTTGACTTCATTTATGATTTTCCAAAAGAGACAAAAACATACTAGGCTACCTCAAGGGTATTGTGAGTCCTGATTGTTCTTTAACAAAGTCCTACAGATGGATCTAGACGATATTGATCTCAAAAGTGTGGTGACACTGTTCATAGATGACATATTGACTTGCAGCACCACAGAAGATGAGTGCAGCCAAGACTCTATCAGATGAATGACTATTCTAGGAGACAAGGGATACAAGGTAGACAAGGAGAAGTTACAATACTGCCAGGAAGAGGTGTGAACTGAAAAACCTAAGCCCTTTAAGATGAATAGCAATTACCCTGGAGATGGATGGGGATGCAGAAGTTACTCAAACATCAATAATCAAAATGACTCAATTAGTTGGTAAAAAGGATAAGTGTTTTATGTTCAATTGTCTAAAATAGGGAGCACAACGAACATCAACGAACTTGCTTGATCCTCTTACTCAACGGGTTTCATAAAAAACTGAACTTATATATCAAAAACTCATCATCATTGACGTTGACCTCCGTCACTACCAACATCATCCTATGTGGCAAACTACAAAAACCTAACAGCAACTGTAATAGGCTCTTAGTGAGCATCTAAGTATATGATCTATACTAGTATGGAATAGTGAGTGAAAGTGATAGGTTTCTTAACATCAGGTGAGGTAACTAAAACCTTCCCTCGAAATGGCCACTATGAATGTCACTAAATACACAACGTCCGATTGGCTACACAAACGATAGGACCCTTAATTACGCGGTCCCCTACAATTGGTTGCCACTCTAACCTTCGTCAGTACTTTTCCACCTACGTCTAGCAGCACGCAGATTGGACTTCCCGGTGCTGGTGAGCTCGTCTTAATCCTAGCTTCCCACCAATTAGCATATCAATCTATCATCACCTCAGTGATCTGCTGGCAATTAGGCTTTAAAGCTCGGCCTTGAGTTTGTTCTGTACTGTGGAGAAACAAGGGAGTGAAGGCACGCTCTGCCCTCATGCGTAGGTGTGAACATCTTGCTCATCCAACTTCATCCTTCCACGTGACTGAGGACCATGATTTTGAGTTTTGACTGTCTTCAAAATACTATTTTTTAATAGACCTCTGACGTCTTTCTTGTTTGTTCGTATCTTTTGAACAGTAGTTTTGTTCTTTCCCATGATTTGTATCCAATGGTAGTTAACTTCATCCTGATAAGACCTTGGCTTCTTGGCTTGGCTTCATGGGTCATCCAGCCTCACCTTTTTGAGATTCACTTTTACTTCATGTGGTTTCTTACTGTGACACACTGAAAAGAGGCTTTTCTTTTTTAGTCCAACTCTGCTATAACACGTATTGGAAACATCCACGGTTTACCCTTTATGCATACATGTATATATTGGCGCATGCCACAATCTATTCACTATAAAGCTAGCCTCAAGAATACTTCATCTGCTTGCATTACTTTTGCATCTGTACACGTGTAAACTATCTTGATATCTTCATCCATTTTATGGCATAAGCTTTTTCACCTTGATCCCAAGATGTCACGTATCCTTGATACTTTCTTCATGCCTTATAGAATATCTGCATTCTCTAGTCCCTGCATCTCTTCTAGGCACATCAGCTCAGCTCTGTGTGATGTCACCATTCATCAAGACCATTCATTTGCTCTGCTTCTTCCGGGATTTCATTCAAATGGCCATCATGTTTTCTTGTATGAAGGTATGGTTTTCTCAATGGGAACCTTGCCTCCAGGATCGGTATCTTCACTGGTACTGCACAATTTTCACATCCGGGCTCCCAACCTATAGGCAATATAGGTGAGGTGGTTGAGGTGGGGGTACTTGGCTCCTCCTCTACAGGTGTTACACATAGGTCAGTTGATTTCGCATGAAGGAATGAAAATGACACCTGAGAGAGCTGAGGCAATTATGAAAACCTCAAAACCAAACACAGTGAGACAGATGCAACAGTTTTTGGGTTTCTGCAACTATGTAATAGCCTGGGTGTTTGATTATAGCACATACACGAGTCGACCTCTGGAAGCATTAAAGAAGGTGCAAGTTAGTAAAACAAAACTAGAATAGACTGAAGAAATGGAGGATGGATTTGAAGAGATGAAAAAAGCAATATGCACAGCCCCTGTTTTAGGAACTCCCAATTATGCTGAGGAATTCTATTTGTTTTTGCACGCAAATGGGACAGTCATGACAGCAGTGCTTACACAAAGAACCACATTGGGGTAAAACATTTGGCATATTACAGTGGGATTTTAGACCCAGTTACAAGAGGACATTTCCCTTGTGAACAATCTTTGGCAGCTGCCAAATTTGCAATTGAGTTGTCCACAAGTATTGTTATGGGCTACTCTATGACCCTCTTCATGGAGCATGCTCTGTTTGCTATCCTAGAGAAACCTAAGGTAACATTGACATCCCAAATAGCTTCAGTTTATGAGGTAATAGTTTCCAACCCAGCGATTCAAATCGTAAAATGTAAAATAGTGAACCCTGCTACGTTCATGGCTGAGCCAGTAGAAGAAGGTGATCATGTGCATGATTGTGAAAATTATGTTGAATTTTATGATGATATACCCCGTGTGTAGGAGAATGCTTTAGCAGGAGGGGAAATTCTCTTTATTGATTGCTCTTCGAAAATTGATCAGATTAGTCGGGAAAGGCATTCAGGCGCACTCCAGCAGTAGCAGTAGTAAGACAAAGATTAAAAGTGAGAGTTTGAAGTAGTAGCAAGTGCAAGGCTACCGTTTCATTTTTCAGTGCAAGCAACAGAATTAGTAGCGCTTATTGTCGCACTTGGAAAACATGAAGGGCAGGAAGTGAAGGTGTACAGTGAATCCACCTACGTGATGTCAACCATACATGCAGGATTGTCGCGTTGGAAAAGGAGGGGCTACCTCCGCCAGATGGCTCTCCAGTGCAGCATGCATCCTTATTGGATAGGCTCATTAAGGCACTACAAATCCCAGTCACCATAGCGGTCGTTAAATGTGCAGCGCATACTAAGCAAAAAGATTGCATATCTTGCGATTATGAAGCCGCAGATATAGAAGCCAAAAGGGTTGCATATATGCCAGAAAGTTCAATTTTTGATACTAAATATATAAAAGAAAATTCAGTTACAACAATGTTAGTACAAGAGAAGATTAACATATTGTCAATATCCCAATTAATAGAGATTCAAGGAGGTGCACCACAGAAAAAGAAAGAATTATGGAAGTTGACGGGGTGTTGTTTATCCCCCATGGAAGCATTATGGCGACAGGCCAGCACTCGAACATCAGTGATGCCAGTAGCTTTATTGAAAGTTGCGCTTGAACAGCTGCATTACTCTGCGCATGTAACTAGAGGAATTCTTGCTGCTAATTTTCAGAAGAATGATTCATTCCTAATCTGTTGAAACACGTTACATTATTTATGATAAATTGCATCCTGTGTCAAAAGCTAACTCCTGGGCATACACTGAGAATGATTAGAGGAGTAATACCTCGACCGAATGGTCCATTTCAGCATTTACATACCGACTATGCCTATATGCTGCAGACTTGTAATGGATATAGGTATCTATTAGTGGTGGTGTGCCCCTTTTCTAGGTGGATCGAAGCAAATCCATGTACACACCCTGATGCCATTTGCGCCGCAAAGTTTTTAGTGCGCAAAGTGTTCCCGAGGTTTTGTGTGAAGTGCTAAGATCCGATAATGGGCCGCATTTTGTCAATGAGCTATTTGAACAGATAGGGCTTTTATTAAACATAAAGCATATGTTTTCTTCTGCTTATCACCCACAAGCGAACAGATTTGTGAGAGACTCAATGGGCCTCATTACGAGTCCGGCGGTAACCGAGGCGGTAAAACCGCCTGGTTACCGCCGGACTCATATTACCATTCCGCCTCCGTGATTCCCGGAATTACCGGGGCATTACAACCCCGGTGACCTGGGAATTCCGGAGGTGGAATGGTGTTAATCCCCATTCCCATTGAGTCCTATAGGACTCAATGGGAATGGGGATCATGGAAACACCGGCACCATCTCGTGATGGTGCTGGTGTTTCCTCGTCCACCTGCAGGCGGGCGGTGTTAAACCGGTTTGACGCCTCCGCCTGCAGGAGTTGTGATCACCTGGCATGGAAACAACGGTGGCAGCGGGTTTACCACCACTGTTGTTTCCATACTCGGTCGATTGTAATGAGGCCCAATGTCCTCCTCAAAGAATGGATTGCCATGATTAAATTGACTTTGAAAAAGGGATGGCTGTTTTGCCTACCCCTTGCCTTTTATGCCCTTTGAAATCAGCCAGGATCAGTCCACCACCTCACCCTGCAAAAACTAGTACAGGGCGTCGAATGAGAAGGCCCCTTATACCTCCATCTAGGAATAAGAGTGATGCCCAGAGTGTAGCTAAAACTTTAGGTGATGAGACACATGATTATTTGACATGTATGACCTCTGGTATTTCTTTCGTTTCAGATCAAGTCAAGTGCCTGGGGGGACGGTCTAAGAACACAGAAGAAGCTAATTCAGTAACCAACCCAAGTGAACTATTACCACCACCTAAGTTATATGTTGGGGACCTAGTGTTGATTAAACATTTTACCAAGAAGTGGCATGAGTCACGTTTTCATGGCGCATTTATTATCGAAGCAGTGTCCCCTTCTGCTGCCAAGTTACAAGGAAGAAGAGCTTGGCTGCACCTGGGTGAAGATTTATAAAGTCAGACCTTCCCTCCCATCATTGCTGAACCAGAAGCAAGACAGGAAGAAGAATTTCCACCACGTGTACAGACCTGATCGATGACTAAGAAGAAGGACAATAAAGCAACAAATTATTAACATATGCTTTATTTGGACTGGACTTCAATAGACACTCATTATAGATATTTTAGCCAGAGAGTGCAAAGACTTGAGGAGAATTCCAGGAACTTTTAGAAATACATTACGAAGCAGAAAATAATGCATCAGAGTTATGCCTAAATGTCAGTTCTTGATCAGAAATTGGAAACGAGATCAGTATCCCGATTCATTTTGTGGAGAATATTTGTTTTAAGTGATGAAACATATGGTACCTGTGGATAGTGACGTTCATCGGCTTGTGCTTGCTGTCTTTGTGTTCATACTTCAGTCTTACCCTGGTCTTGTTAGAAGAGACGTTAATATTCAATCTTTCTTGCAGGATCCTAAAAACAGGCCAGTAATAAGAAGACTCCTTATTGATATAATTGAACAAATATTACAGTTGAAAACATAAAAGAAGCTTGATGTTTGTATTAAAAATTATTAATGACGAAAATTGCATGGTTGTAGAGAATGAACAAATTCAACAAGAAGTAGGGTGGCGCGAGAGATGGATGCATACATTCCTAGGTATAATATATATGTGCATGATTGTTATCATTGTCTTTCTGGTCCTCATCTTTCACAGTCTCTATCATCTTAGTACTTCCACTGACGGAAAGGTCTCTATGGTTCTCCCCAGTATGAAAATGATACATGACAAGATTTACGATTACTATAGGTATTTTGGGAGACACAAAAGAGATGCAGGAGAAGACAGTGAAGGGATAAATACCTATTTAGATAACAGAGCTCACATGAAAAAAGTGGGGGGAAAAGCATCTAAGGAGGGTTGCTACGTCTGCTCCCTCATCCCCTATGCCATGAAGACAGTCATTATTTTCATTGCAAAAGAGGTTCCAGAGCATGATGCAAGTGCCTCAGTCATCTTGTGTGGGATATATTTACCCACTCAGCTGTACTCCCTTCCATAACCAAGCTGCACTTCAGCAGAAGCAGCAAAATGGCTGCGCTGGCCCATGTGAGCACCACTGCCTCATGGCAAAACTGCGTTTTGCAACTACAAAACGAGGGCTGCACCATCTTGCCAAGCACATATTGGGCAGGATGGAACATTGGGGCACACTGAGAAAGCCTTCCAGTGTGTTATTACATGTACTAAAGAATGGGAGTGAAAAAGCAGCTCTGCTTTGCTGCACGCCCAAAGTTCCCATGGAAAAAGGGAAATATTTACATTTAAAATTGATGCCACTCTGATGCTCTTTTTCCTCTGTTCCTCATCACACTACTTTATTAATGAGTCCCTGCCATGCTTATCCATATTCACATTGTGCTCCAACAGACAAGAGCAGTACCCCTGAATGATAGGCTGTTGTGCAGATACAAAGAAATCAAAAGAAGCTTTACTTCAGCTACACGGGAAACGCTTTACTTTTGGGGCTACAAAATATCAAAGATCAATGTGTCAAAGAGGCCCTGGCTCTCTGGGCCTATGTCAATTTCAGTGCATCTGTGTTTAAACAAATGGCTGCATACAAGAAACTAACTCTGGCTGCAAAACAATATGGGAATTCAGCGTGAAGAGAAAAAATGAATTTGTAATGGAAATTTCAGCAGTCACCACATGTTTAAATGTACCTTTGCAAACAAAGAAAATACTTGTTTAAATATGTATGTTTTATAGGGCCCTGCACTTATCTAGCAATGTGAAGGGTTTTGTGCTGTGAAGCATATATGGGAGAACTTATTCAACAGTCTTTATTCCGACTTATAACAAAAATAAATAAAATAAGGAATTAAATTGCATTGTCTACATGGGGGAAATGAGCCCCAAACAGGTTTCTGCTTGGGGTTTGCCAGCAACAGAAGGCCCCTCAGAGTAGATGCTAGAACACACCAGTACTAATTGCTACCTTGGCAGACTTTTGTATGGGCTGAAGCCTCTTACAATGGAACTTCTGGGACACCAACCTGTGAGGTGGAAGTGGCCATAAATCTTGAATCAAACTAGGGAAACCCCCTCTCCACAATAGGCTGAATTGACAGTTGGGGGTAGCTGAAGAGAAAAAAATGGTTCAAGTGGAGGACAAAGGATGCCCATTTGTTTCAAAAGACTATTGTATTAAGAAACTTTTAAAGACGGTTATTTTTGCAACTAAAATTTGCAGGAATGTAAAAAGTTAACAGTTTTAATGTAACTTTGTGGGTTTTAATTTAAGACGTTGTAGCCTTCTCTGCCACCTTGGGAACAGAAATGGCAGAGAATTGGATATTCCACAGAAAGTGTACCTGATGTCAATGTGAAAATCAATACTGATATGCCTAATGATAATCCATACAAATGTATAAAGTTATAGAATTTTAGGCCGAATATTTCACACTAAAAATGACTAAAAATCATTAAGAGGATGAAACAATGTCTCACAAACTGGAGAGTTGGACTAGCATGTTCTTCATAAAATATGTAACCTGCTTATGTATTTTGTTAAGATGCCCCAACTGTACAAATGTGCCATTTATGGCAAAACTAGATTTTAGCTAAAGTAACTGTGTGAAGTTCTGGTCATTGTAAAACTTACATCATAAATCTGACATCATGCCATTGAAATCCAACCAGCTGAGAGGAAGGTGGTAACTATCACCCCTGACCAATCCAGTTGTTTAGAGGCATGCTTAGCTAAGCCTGCCCACCCTATAATTTTATGATGTCACCATGCTCGATAAAAATGGTGGCAGACAGAACTCTAGACACACTCTTTCCTGAATTTCCTGCGCCTGCGTTCCTGATCTTCTACATTCATCTTGCCAGATTCCAGATCCCACTGCAAAGCCAAAGCAGAGCTTATTCCAGATTCCACTGCAAGGCCATTCCAGCAAGGCCTCAATCCAGAAATCCCACTAAAAATCCGAATAACCAAAGGGAAAAGCTGTGGTATTCTTTGGGAAGCATCCTGAAACCAGGCCGGCTTTTTGCCCACTAACTGCATGCCCGCTGCAACCCTGCCATCCAGCTGTGCTGATTATCCAGTGACCAGACAGGCCCAGCTGTTGTTCTGCTAGGAGAGTCTGCTGCTACCTGGTGACCCAAGCCCTGGAGTCCAGAACCCGGTTGACTGTTCCTAATCCAAAATTTAAGAACTGACTGTGAGTATCCCCATCCCATAACACATAGTCTACCCCATCTTGACTTTTGTCTTTGTGCCACTCTCCAAACAACCCAATCCATACCCTGATAACTTGTATAAGACTGTTCTAATTTTCTGTGCACCCTGTTCTTGTTTCCTAGTGTCAGTACAATTCCTTCATTCACCTCATCTTGTAACTCATTAGTAATATTTGGAGTAATTTAAATTAATTCCCACATAGATCTGAACAAGGCGGGAAAAGGTTGACGTCATGAATCAATCTTTGAACGTACCGTGGCTTTCTTTAACAATATAGTCTAGATAAATTAGTTTAAGTAAACTTTGCCTTTCATTTTTAAAAACGATTTTCTCTTTTTAGCTGCTTTATTTTCCTAAAAACAAACCTCATTCAACCTTCCAAATTTCTAGCAATTTTTCAGCTATAGCCCTCCTTTCACTTCTGTATTGTCCCCCGTGCAGTGCATCCATCACCCTGCCAATCAACTGCATTCCAATTCAGTGTTTTACACCAATTTTTTGAAAAAACATTTTGAATTTAAAACTGTAAACTAGAAAAAATTTAACTTTTCCATGTGTGAATTCGGCTGCACTGGGTTTTCAATTTCAATCTGTTTTGTGAACTGTATGTTTTTGTGATACCTCACCTTATGTTTGATAGTGATCTAACCTCCCTAATTCTGCGATAAAACATATGTATATCCTTATTTAAACACACATATAATTAATTATTTGTCAAAATCCAAGTGTCATTTAAGCTTTTGCAAAAGGGTTTAAAATCTGTTTTTGCCTCTTATTTTCTGTTTGCTGCCTCTCATCCCTGACTACCTGCTCCTTCTTTCTATCCACTCAGAATTTGATTATTTGTGGGTCAAGGGAATATTGCAGGGGGAAACCTTAACTTGGGTGCTATCTATCCTAATTCAAAAAGTGCTGCTATTCATTTGTGCTTTGGATATGTGATACTAGAAATTTAACTAAGTGCATTGCTTCCATTTCCATTGTCATTGTCACCCCATTGGCGATTGCTGGCCAATAGTAAAATTTGTGTGATTTTTGTGAGTTTTAAAAATAAATAAATAAATACTTTATTTTCACCAACCGGCCTGGTTCAGCTCCATTGTGACCCGAGGTATTTATAAAAAGGGGTGTGAGAGGGGTCGGGTATTTGAATTCATTGATATTAAAGAAATAGGATTCCTATTGAGCACCATGTCCCAGGCTAAGGCCAAGTGTCCTGGCCCAGTGTATGACGCCCGATTGGAATCCTTAACACTTGCAACATGTACTACTTGAAGACAATTTCAAGGAAGTTGGGCGACCTTGCGATGGAGATCAAAATGGTTGTTTTCATACCAGGATGACTACATCAAGACACTGCAAATGAAAAAGGGGCCTGGATGGAAGAGCAAGATGCTGTTGTATCCTGCTGCAGGGCAGGATGAGGTGATCATTGGAGAAATTAAGCAAATGAATTGCCCTGATGGGATAGAAATAGCTGGATCACATGGATGTTGGGAACAAACTAAATTATTGATCTATGGATGAGTGAATTCCAAGAACGGATGGGAAGAACGAATGATGTCCTGTGCAGCTCATCTGTTGAAAACAGCTTACGTACAATAAGTTCAGAAGGTGAATGATGGATGCTTGAAGTCATGGGCCAAGCACTCCAAACTGTTGACATGTATAGAAGATGAATCAGGCACAGTAGTTGTAATCCCATTGGTTAATGCAACACTATACTTCCTAAGACACATAAAGAATCACGTGGGATATAACACAGAATGCAAAACCACAATTCATGTTCCTACGATAGGAGAAGGGACAGCCGTCCTTATGAATCGATATTGGACTTGTGGGTCTAGAGCCTATATAAGGTTACACAGGGATTGGGGCAGAGTATGTTCCTTGGTGCTTTTCCATGTTCCAGCATTAGTGAATCCTCAAAGCGACCTGAACATTGGTGAATTTCCGAAGGTGGATGCCCATTTGAGAAAAAAGAAGATTGCTTGAACTGCTCCGTTAGACAAAAAGAGAACATAACGTTGTTGACAGACCTGCATAACACGATGGAAGACGAGACGGATGACATTGAATATGACAGTTGGTTTGTCTCCTTGTTCTCATGGATTCCCCAGTGATTAACAAATATAATCAAAACTCTTGGAGTAATATTGGTGCTGGTGATGTTTGGATTCTGTGTAGTAAGGATAGTGATTGCCCAATGCAAGAAAATATCAAAGAAACTGGTGGGAATGAAGATCATGATTGATATCAAACCTGAATTTAACAGCCAAGGAGCTGACTGATGAAGCCGTCAGAAAGTACATAGAGGCCAGCATTGTAGCACCTAAAGGAACAAACTTCCTGTATGCAAAGAATCATAAGAAGGACATGGGATGATGGGTTTATTGTACTCTGAATGGACAATATTACTGCATGACCTGGAGTGTAAATGAACATGTCAAATCAGCCGGCTCCCTGAGGGGGTGATGAAGATATTGTCGCCAAAGAAGCACTTCGTCAAGTGAAAATATCAGGATGCAGAATAAATTGAGGAGGTGGTCAAGGACTTGACCAGAGGGGGGAATGTATTATTATTTATTATTATTATTATTTTTTACATTTATAAAGCGCTCACACAGCCCGCAGGCATCGAGGCGCTGTTACAGGAATAGCTTGTTTTTCTTAGTTGCGTAATTGTGTTTTTTTTTTGTCTTAGTTACGTATTTATAACGCGCTTAAACACCAAGAGGTTTAAGCGCGGACCCGGGGATCAAACCTGTTGTTGCTTCGTGTCGTCTTGCTTCCAAGACGCGCACGCTGCCGCTGAGCTATCCTCCCGGGATGTAGAGGAGCAGCTGCATGACACTGCAGGAAACCCTTACCTCCCATATGTTGGAAGCATGAGATTGTGCTGTGTTTGACACCAGCAGTTGTGCCAATACCGCAACGTATGATCGAAATAAGATACCCATTGAGGAAATACTATTGAATGTATCCCCAAAAGGATGACAATCTGAGGGAGAAACTCCCTGAAGGAATATAAAAAAGAGTAACGAAAAAAGGCTATGACTCGATAAGAGAGTATAAGCGACATTGCAGGATACTGGCTGAAGAGGATGTATGGATCTTACAGAAACTAATGACGAAGTGAAGAATCAAGAGAACTTTTAAAAATCTGAAAAACAGGATTACACGTGCACAAAGTAATGCAGAGAATCAAACATTCAATAATTGTACAGACGCTGAAATGCAAGTAGACTAAGTCACCATAGAAGCTGGCTATATGTAGTGAATAGAATACACGGGAAGCGGCCACTGTATAGAAGCTGTACATCGGTATCATTAATTTTAGTGAGCCAAGGCCCATGAAGAAGAAAGGGAAATTTGTGTTGGTGTGAGAATAAGCTGGAATCCTGGAGCTGCATGGCGAGGGTGCCTGGCCTGTAGTCAAGACTGAAGCAGCCAAGGTCAGCTATCTATTCTGTAAAGGAGTGAACGTGTGAAGGATGAATCATCTCTAGTTAAGTTGCAAAGAAAGAACACGAGAGTGCCAAGTTTTATTAATTTAAAACCTTCAAAATGGGCCAGATCATGGTCTCCTATCATGTGAGCTAAGGATGAAAATAGAGTTGAACTTGGAGTCCTAGAACAACGATAGTGAGTGCCCACACTCCCATGTATTCTCAGAGACAAGGATACTTTGCAAGGCCAAGTTCAAAGACAATGTTCATGGCACAAGGCTTGGGTGATGTGAGATGTTGGGCTAATTGGGTTGGGAGGTAGAGTCAGGCCTCATCTCCTTGCACTTGGGTCTGAGCTTATGGCACAGGAGTGCCAACGAATAGTAGTCATCCATGTAATGAAGGACATTGTAGTTTGAGAAACCAATCAGAAACTGTGTATCTAATGGTTTTGAAGAGGACATTTTTTAGAGGAAGGATATATTGTCCACGTGACAGTGCACAGCCAATCACAATCCTAGTTCCTATCTAATGTGTACTTAGATGTTCCCCATAAGCCTATCCCGAGCTCCTGTAGGTTTGTCATTATTTGCCACATAGTATGACGTCACCTCTGATGTATTTTGAGTATATAATCATGTTTTTATGAAAAGATTGTTGGGAGAAATTGAGCGTACGTTCGTTGATGGTCATTGTAACTCCCTGTCTTAGATAATTGATAATAAAACAGTACTTTCCCATCTTCCTGAGTTGGTTCGGTTATTTGGACTCAGAGTTATTCTGTGAACCCATCCATTGCATGCAAATTCCTAAAGGTCCCTAAACTCAAATGTATTCTTCCTAACCCCTTGGCTAAGGATATATTTTATCACTCAGTACTTCAACACCTCCATCCGAGGTTTAATATGTCACCTTCCAAGACCTTGTCCTAGGTGATCTACTCATAAAACACTTTCTCACAATTCCCCACTTCATGCAAACACCTCCCTCCCACCTTCATTTGTGACTACAATGCTCTTATACTTACATCTGTGGATTAGCTGAGGCCGCTGGTATCGCTCCTCCCATAACCGGCCTCTCAACTTTGCCCTGCGGGTTGCCTTCGCAGGGATCGGGGCACGCCTAGCATTTTGGTTCTGGACTGCCATTATGTTGTTGTTCCTTATTTTTTTCTTATATTTTCCATTCTATCATCTACGTTATGATGTTATGCAAATGTATGTGAACTACTTGTCACTACAATTCATGTTTTTGAAATACCTTTGCTGCAGAACACTCGAGACACATGCTCTAAGGATATTTGCTTGTTTATGAATGTACCAGGATGTTCCACTTTGTTTATTGCTGTCTTGGTACAAGAAGCTTGATGTAATAAATGTGCACCAACAAAAGCTTTCTCTCCTGACAACATTGTGTATACATGTACAAAGTAATGTGCCTGTATTCCTCACCCCATGGGGTCCCTTAGATTATATCACAAGTATGGACCACCGGTGATTCTTTGAACACCACAACTAATTTTGCTCTAAATAGTAACATACAAAATCAATAGTATACTCTAACCTTGTCTGGCGGCTACCCCCTTTCGTGATATACTGTATACTTGTGGGTGGAACCAGACTGATATACAAACAGATATTTCTGCTTTGTGAAGGGTGCACTGAGCTAAACCGTGGTTGTAGACCCTCCTGAGAGAGAGAAATTCCATAGAACAGGGTATTGGACCCATGCTTGTTCTAATCAGAGGAACCCACACACCCTTGTTTAATAGAATTATGGTAGCCCCACTTCGGACCATTTCTAAAGGTTATAAGGTAGGAGAATACATTAAAGCAGCAATTAATTGACTCCTTTAAAAGATTGTAAACAGCACTTATCGGAGTGCAATAGTTGGTTGGTACTGGCTTCACCAACCTTGGATATTTTGGCAGGTCATCAGCACATGAGCAAAATATATTGGTTGGAGTAGAGGTACTGAGGAGCCGCTTCTTTGAATTACTTAAGATACCATCCCCGATTTCCTAGGCCACAGGCCAGAGCTTCTGTGTTTGAAACCAGCCTTAACCGGCGTCTTTGCTCTGAAAATGTTATGGCAGTCGAGCACATGCGTCTCCATAGCTGGCATTAATGAATAGACACTGTTCGTTATTTATGAGTACACGTTTTGAATTATCCTGCTACGCTTTTACCGTGAATTTAGCTCTTATTAATATGGGTGCTATTGCTTTCTCCAGCCTCTGGAGACTTGGTCGAGTTACTCTTCATGTGTTTTAAGCTTTTGATTATCTGGCACCTGGCATCTGAAGATTGTTTGTTCTTTTACCTAATCTAAGAGAAATATGTCTTGCGCTTGGGAACTGTTAACTTTTGTTCTGCTTTATAGCTAGCCAACCCTCCCTTTCCTGCACTAACTTCGGAAGAGGGCTGCCTAGCCTCTGCCTGGCCTGCACAAGCCTTTTATTTCATCAGCCTCAGCAGACCAAAATTCTTCTACAGCTTGGAGGTGTCATTGGGTTCTTAATACACTATAACCTGACTGGCCGTCCATTTTCTCCAAAATGGCCACTTGGTATTGTTACATTTCAGCATTGAGCAAGCATTATGTACATTTGTATTCATTTTGCATTTCGGCATATACATTGTGTATATGTATCCTAGTGTCTATTGAATGCAGGTAACATTCTTTGTGTATAAACACAGTTTGACCTTGTGTCTATGTGACTTCATGGTGAGTGCATTTCTGCTTTGTGTCTAATGAGCCTAGATGGGTCAGTTTCGACTATAGAGTAATTTTGCTCTTGTCAACCTTGGTTACAACATATCCATTTCTCCTAGAGCTTGCAGATTCTTCTCTTCTTCAGATGTTCCGGGGTAAGGTCGATGGGTTTGTCTCAACGAATACCGTCTCCCGGTTTGTGATACGGCAGCGGAGAGGGGACAGGTTCTGTACATTGTGCACGACTTCCATCCCTACAATATTGAGGCTGGGGAGGGGCCGGTGCTATGGATGATGTATTCATCTGCCTCTCGACAGTTTATTCTCCTACCCTTATTAAAGGGACAAAGGGGACATTCCCAATCCTTCAACTCATTAACCCTGAGATTTTCCACAGGATTTACTCACACTCAAAAAACCACTTTTCTATGTTCTCCTCATCAATCATATGTGGAAAAGCTGTTTCACTGTACGCTTTGACGTCAGGAATGTTGGTTGAATAAAGTTTCTAAATGTCCTTTCAATTATTTTAAGGCAGCTTTTCTTTTTAGCTAGTGAACGAAATCTCAAGATAGGGTGACAGTTTGAGTCCCCTAGAACAGAAAAGAAAATATTAAGACCTAGTGCAAAAGGGTTACAACAGGTTCAACACCTTTGTTTTAATTCCTGGGGTTTTTAAACATTTTGCTGGTAGAGCCGGTCTCTTTTCGGTGCACATTTCCACACTGCTGGGCCTAGAGACCCAAGCTACTCCTCACTGATGGCATACAATGAGGTTGAAACATGTCTGGGAATGCTTGTGGTCTCGTGCAGAAGGGATGTGGCCTGGCGGTTCAGGCTAAATGGCCTCTGTGGGGGTGGGACCAAGCCTTCTTTGCATGTGGTCTTTCCCCTTTCTGTAATGCTTTAGCAGGTGAAACAATGTGGTCTGGGGCTTGCCCAGAGCGATCCAGAGTTTAAGATTAATTTGAAATCTTTTGTTTTACATTTCCACTTAGCCTGCAAAAAAGAATTGGTTTTAGTCCTGCATGACATTGTTCTGGTGATGTGAAATCAAGAGATTCCTATGGAATCCACCACTTGTTTGCAGCTGCTAAAAGCAGATGGATTCCACAGGAATCCAATGTAAATGCTCTCTGCCATGTAAAACTGTCAGTTTGCATTTGCGCTTTTTGGAAAATTAATTGAACAGAAACCTGAACAAGAATTAGTTTGACCTATGTTGGGAAAATTGACATTCCAAAGCCCTCTGCCTTGATACTTTGTCAGTAATATGTTGCTGGAGCAAGACCCGACCCTCTAGGAACCAAACTGGTACCCAGGACCCCACTGAGATGAAGGCACCATGAAGGTGTGTGCAGGCCTCCCCCATTAAATCTTGTCCCTCAAGACAGGCAGTCAAGAGAGTCAAGACAGCCAGGATTCCTGTGTGTTCACCGTCAAACCACTGCAAGCCATGATTCAAGCCTGTTAGACCATGTCCAACCAGCAAGACCCTCCAGAGCTGCCTTTTGCACTTGACCGTTCTTCGAGCCACTTTACTGCACTCTCAAGCAAGTATACTGCCGAACCATGCCAGCTGAGCTTATAATTACCTCGGCTCAAACTTGGATCTCATCATTGCACCAGCCACCTTCTGACCACATTTTGAACTGCTACCATCTTTGTTGCTGATCTTCATTGACAGTCGACCAGACCCTGGGGGCCTCATAGACCTGTTATATTCACAGCACAGTGGACCACCCGATTCAAACTGTAAATTGAGTCACCAGCATCTTGGCCGTCAAACCAACTATCAAACCAATACTGGTGGCCTCACGATCCACATTTCCTCAAATCGCAATGACCTTCAGATCGGCCCCACCTCGGCACCTGCTCCCCCTCTGCGCCAACACAATTGTCTTGTATGGGCATGATTTGATTCACACGAACAGTACCAAGGTGCCTGATTTGACTGTCGAACCGCCAAGAAGAGCAAAAGTTATTGACTGATAACTGCCCCCTTGGTCCATCTAGGGCCTTAAAGACAGGTAAAGTCACTGTAATCCTTTTTCCGCAGAAGAACATACCCTTTAAAAGTGCATTGTGGTTGTGGATTGATGCTCACCCCTGTTTCACTACTCAAGAGTGCCGTATCGTTCTATCCTTGCATATTCTTTCCGCTGGGGGTGTTTTGAGAAGTGCATTTCTTTTTAATTATTATTGCAGATGGTGTGTTTAAATAAAGTACACATATTTTTTTTTATAGAACCGTGATTTGACATTCCCTTTATTTTGGACTGTTAGACTTAGCTATTTGGGTTGCACCTCTTTTGCGGGTATAGCTATCCCTCGGCCCACGTTACCACAAAAGACAAAGGAGGAATATCTTTCATCTGTGCCTATTTCATCTTTATGATTGGGGTCCCCCTTGATTTGTAGTAGTCTGAGGGCTGAGTAGCCACTGCTCATCCTTACACTCCGGCGTGGCAGATATCCTGCAATCCATCTGACCTCTATCATTCAGTGGTGCAGGATTTAGTTCTCTCCTGCATCATCTCATAAGTCTATGTTTTGAGAGGCCAGACATCTGTTGTCCATACTGCTGCTTGAGTAGCAGTTGATGCTAGGTAATTCAATAGCATTTCTCGGATTCTCGCCACTCGGCCAGGAGGATAGCTCAGGGGCAACGTGCTCGCTTTGGAAACAAGCGGACACAAAGCAACACAGGTCCGATCCCCGGGTCAGCGCTTATAAATTACAAATTGCAATCACTTGCTTTCATTTTAATCTTGCATTCTTTTTAAGCCCTATTGTATTGCTTTCACGCAATTTGATTGCTAAATGCTACTTATTGTCTCATGGCCCTCGAAGTAAAAAAGTCTTGCTCTGTGAGGACCTCATCTACATCCAAACAAGCCCCTTCTTGGACCAGCCCCCCTATTTGCATCTTACACCTTCCCTTCAGCCTATCTGCAGGGAATTAAAAACATTTATCTTTCCAAAACCTAGCTGATGTTTTAGGTTTGTTATTTGTACTGTATTTCTTTCGCAAATCTATATTTTGTATTGTATTTGTATATTTAGATGAGCCTCAGTTTTATTCATATTTGTATATAAAGTTCCACTGTCGCTTTTGATTACCATGTATTATTCTATTTGGACAGCCCTCTGTGCGCCATCATGAAATGTTTGTGCTATATTAAGTATTCAGTAGCTCAGCACAGTGTACCGTGGAAGAAATGCTTTGTGGTTATTAAATTCAGAATCCTGCTTAAGGTGCTCCATTTGCTGAGCGCAGTGCATTTTGGGTGATCCATTTCCAGGCTGCATTTCCTCCAGCATCAAAGCCTCAGGAAAGTTAAAAAGTGCAGATTTCTTTTTGTATTTGTATTCACTACGATAGCAAAGAGAACTTCAACAGGTTCGACAAATTGCTCTGTACATGAGGACAAAAGGAGGGCTGGGCATTCCTATGACAGTAAAACAGAAGCAGTGTGAAATGCATTCAGTGGATGGAAGTTCCAGTGGGGGGGGGAGTAAGGTGAAGGAATGAAAGCGAGAGGAAGCACAGGGATGGTAAGGAACAGTGAGGTTGAGGAGAGCAAGAGGTTGCAGTGCAAGGAGGCCTATAATGAGAGATGAAGTGTGACGAAATGTCTATTGCCCAGCAATAGTACTGGGGGCTGGGCGAACCCGCGCCGATGCATCCACACAACAATAGAGCTGTGGTCCCAAAATAAAATGAGTGTCCATTCAGAGTTCTTATCAAATATAGATACTTAACGAAAATGCAGACAGGTGGGTTTATTGTCTTTCCATCTAAATACTTTGCATCTAATGCATTTTTTTTATTTGTATTTTAATTATTTTTCTTTTTGGGGAGGTCCCCGCAACCCTTGTTTTTTACCCTTCATAATGCACCTAAACAAAAATAAACCCTTTACCACCCAAAAATATGCATTCGATGGAAATGTTTTAGATGGAAAAAATTCGATGGAATGGCATTAGATGCAATGGCATTAGATGGAAAGACCAGATAGCAGACAACTGGACACACACCCTAAACATGATCATCGCTGTAAAGCAAATACAAAGGCCCATGCGGATATAACTATATATGTTGGTCACTCTGGATATAAATGACAGGAGGGAGGAAAAACAGCCAGAAATGTGGGGAGGGGGAGTAAAACATAAAATGATTATATTCAGAATGTCAATGTTGTGATAACTGCCTCTACTTTGATGTAATTACTTCTGAAAGTACTGCAAAAATATATAAGCTGTTGTGGGTAAGGGGGTAAAAAGAGGAGGGGGTTGGGATAGGGGTAGTAGTGTAGGAGAATGAGAGGTCTGGGGGACCCCCACTTTAAAAAAGAAATCGAAGTCAAATTTCGAAATAATGACTTCAAGGTAAATTACTTTGAAGTAATTACTGGTGTCGAAATGACATAGAACCGGTCCTCCTGATACTTTTTCCATCGGGTAAGTCGTGGATCGAAGCGGAGAGTAGCTTGACTGGATTTAAAAACAGATGTGTGTGGTGCCTTCCACAGGCAATTTGAATAGCTCAATAGTGTCCAGTTGCTGGTGATGGCGGTCTCAGTTGCAGCAGCTCGATCACTCAGCGGGTAACTCGAACTGAAAAAGCAAGCAGTTCGGATTTCATAGTTTGATGAAGCAAGTCAGTCTTGAATTTACAGGATCATTGGCAAGTGGCGTCCACTCTATGGTGTGACTAGATTCTCATGGTGGCTGGATGCAGTGATGCGTTGCTTGAAGAACAGGCGACTGGGAAGTTGGTCTGTGTCAGCAAATTGTCAAATTGCCAGCGGCGTTGCCTTTGACGTTGCAGCATACTGATGGTCCATTAATCAGAACGCTTGAAGAAAATAATACCATATCCTGTTCTTAACCAGCACAGGTAAGCACTTTAGAGGTGCTTGTAGGGTCTTTTCTACGGTCCTAAGCATGGGCTCCCTGGGTACGAGCAGTCTTCAATATTAAGGAAGCTTTTCTTCCAGCAGTACTTACTTAGGGTGACCAGACGTCCTGGTTTTGCGGGGACCGTCCCAGTATTTTACCTTTGGTCCCAGTGTCCCAAGAATGTATTAACTTTTAAAACCCTGTCCAGGGATTTCAGGGATGGCGGCTAATGTCCCAGTTTTTGCCGGTAATCATTGAATAAATACCACAAATTGCCAGGCACAGCTCTTTTTGATTGCGTTTGATTGTGTTTTACATGCTCCCCCTTCCTCCATGGCTTCTTGCCTCCAATGAGCTTTTAATAAAGGTACTTTGTGTAGAAAGGCCGCCGACATAGAAGTAGGACTATAGTTTCATTGGAGTCCTATGTGCACTGCAGTCCTTCTTTTGTGTTTATAACTTCTAGTACTGTAGTCCTACGTCTATGTCAGTGGCACGTCCCATTTTTTTATATTAAAAATCTGGTCACACTATCCCTACTTGTATTCCCGAGAAGGGGTTAGGGAAAGATCTGCAGGATCTCCTGGAAATCTTGGCATGTGATGCAGAGAGTGATAAAGTAGAAACTAAGGCCAAACTCATGGGGCACACTGACAGGTAGGGTGATTGCAGAGGTCGTTTCAGTATTCTAGGACATGGAAAGGTTGCACCCAGAGAAGTAGGAAGCAATCTAGGGAGGACCAATAGCTTAGAACGTTGCATCTTTCTGGTGGCAGCCTACCCAGCTTCAACGCATATGTAAGGATGGGAAGTGCAGCTTGCCATTTCAGGTCTTTCAGTATATAATTGCAATGTATTGCATTTGTCCTGCGAATGCCAAATGACACTCATTAATGATATAAGAAAAATGTTCCCAACTTTCCATTCTCAAGAGACACATTTAAATGCCCCTTTTTCCTGCCACAGCCATCTATCCTGACTCTCGGCTCATGCTTATCAATGAACTAGCACAGGAAATATTGGGCGTCTCTTGTGTGATTGACATATCTCACTTTGGATGCTCCCTGCCTAAAATGGGAACGGTGCCCAGAGTTCCTTCACTGTTTTTGCATTATTCATGCACCAGTTTACGGTTTGGAGCATTTTGTGTACTCGGTGCTCTGCTCCTGTCTTTGATACCGATAATCCTTGTATAACTGGAATAAGAGTGAACAACGTTTCAGGCGTGGAATGCACCATATTCCAGTTTGGTAGTATTTTACCATTCTTAAAGCTTGCCTGAAATGAAACAAAAAAAGTCGGCGCCATTTTGTGTCTCAGCTTGGACAGTGCTTCAGTTTTCCAATGCTTACAGGCTTCGCCAGACTACCGACAACCACGCAGGGAAGAGAGGGAGCTGCTGTTGTTATCGCTGCATCTCACTTGGGATGCGCTCTTCTCAAAATTTGGATTCCCTGACATAGATAGTTAAAATGCGGCTGCTTTGGAAACATTATTGGTTGGTCGCTCCACAAAAAGAAAGCTTGATATGTATAAGACGGTGCAAATGAAGGTGACGACGAAAAGCGCCACCAAAATGGAGGAGGCACCCCCGATAACCCGGGCAATGTCTCTGCCTCGTCCTCCCCCCTCGCTGCAGAAGGGGGAGGCGCCGTGCCTCAGCACGGCAAAAAGGAAGGAAAGCCCGCAAATCTGACAAACGCGGCAAAACACGAACTAAGCCCGCGAAAGGGCAAACAAAGGTAAGTAGGAGGGGCTTGTCCCTTTATAATGGACAGAAGCTGCAAAGGAAAGCAGCATCCAGACTCGGCAGGAGGACTCGCAGCCAAGATTTCAGGAAGGAATTTTTGTTCCCACCAACCCTACGAACGGAGACAGACAGACAGGCCTGGTCGTCGAGGTCGCAGGACAACAAGGCGGTGTGGCGGTGTTTGGCTGGACAAACACATGAGACAGACTCCGGAGGTCCCAGGAGAAAGCAGGAAGGGTCTTCGCTCTTCTTAGACCCAGCACCCCTTGGGAGCCTAAGCGGCAGGGGCGTTGGGAAGGGACAACTAAGGCTCAGCTTCCCCCAAGGAAACGGCACTCTCCCCGCCCAGGAGCACCTGCAGGGGAAGGGGAGGCTCGGACGCAAAGGTGGGGAGAGTTGGGCCTACTCGGAACACTTAGGGAAGGAAAGGGGGAAGCCGTCATTCTTTGGACACGGAGCAGTCGCCGCATCTTATGAGTCATGTTCCACAAATGTGTGCAGTGTTTATTTTGGTTTGGTTTTGTGGAATAAAAATCTGTGGCTCATTATGCCAAAAACAAACAGGTCTCAGTTTACACTTTTCGGGGGGAAAAGGTCATGAGTTATGGGTATGTTGGTTACCAATGGACAGATGCCAGGGTTATCGTGCATGAGCCGATACAGTTGATTCAACGTAGAGTGCTAGTTGCAAATTACATTCTGAAAAGTGCAGGTACACGGTCCTCTAACGAGAGGAGTGGGTATGTTCTGGTGTGACTTTCCTGAGATCTGAGTAAGAGTTACTTACTGGAAAAGAGCTCAAGTGCAACACACTTGTTATGGGAATATGACGATTCATGCACCAAAGGTTTGATACCCGGTCACAGGAAATATTAGTGACATTGGTTATTGCTGTGCTTAGAAGCTGGAGGAATCTGGCATAAAATTCCATGTGAAACACAAGCTCATCGAAGAAAGAATAAGGCAGCTCGGTATCCCTAGCGGCTTGTGGGTTACCCAGGCACCATCTAACACCTTTCGTGGTATAATGAACTGGAGAATTAAAGTGTATTCCCCTGTTACTGAGTAATACTTGAATGCTGGAATATGGCAAATACATTTAAACTCAATATATTCTGACTCAGTTCAGGGGTATTTGATGTCTATGGATCGCTTGGTTATCGAGCAAGGGTAAACCATAATATCATAGACCCATTCAGCTTAGGGCATGGGCACATGTCTATTACCCTGGGGTCTGACAAGTGATGACAGAGTTCTCTCGGGCTCAGTGCTTGGTAAAGTTGGGGGATTCCTTCATCCCAGTAGAAAGCTCCTATTGAACCTATGTTTAGGAACTAGATAAAAGCTTGCCAACAAATCATCAGGCAATCTCTTTTTGGACATCTTATTTAAGGTATTTGGGATGCTATTACTGGGAAGACTGCAATCCTTGCTGGATAATGGCAACTTCATTTCAGCCTCAAGGATAGACTTTGGAGTAATACTGGCTTTTAATTTTTAATTATGTTGCATCAAATAAGATTTATATGGTTTTTAAGGATCCGAAAATTCCTTTTAATAGTGAAGCACATTGATTTTCCGGGTAAAAGACGTCAAGGTAATACTGCAAAGATCATTTTGGACAAAGAGGAAGACTGCCAGTGCCAATCACCTACATAGGGTAGTAAAACATGGATGTGTCCTGGCCTCTGTCCTCACTATCGCAGGGCATGACCACAGCCTCTGCTGTGCTGGGGTACCCCCTGCATCATGTCCTGGGAAGTGCTGTCAACTTCAGAAAGAAATATTTTCTTTCTGAAGTCACTGTGCATGTGCTCCCACCACAGAAACAAATGCACAGGACGGAGGTGCTCCGGCTCCACTGTGTATGTTAGGAATTAGGCAGTGTCCCTGCTTTCTGGTTCCGTTTGGCATGGAGCAAAACGGGTCGGAGGCCTATAGGAGTACATCAGGGGTGACGAATTCGGGAAACAGTAGTTATGGAAATTAAGTGTGTGTGTGTGTGTGTGTGTATGCGTGATTGCTTGCACGGGCGTTGGAGGTTCATGGTGTATATTTATATATATGTGTTCATGCATGCAAGGGTGTGTTATGTATTATGTAATGTCAATGTGAATGAGTGAGTACATGATGTACGGGTGGCTGGATGCGCATGTGAATGAGCAAGTGAATGGTGTTGGAATGTGTGTGCACATGTGCTTGTGCTGGATTAGCCGCAGAGGAGCTTATTTTGGCACTTGGGATGTGGCTGTGGGGGGAGAGCGCTAGTACTCTGGCATTATTAAATGACATCCATCCAAGATAAAGAAAGCATAATATGTGTTATTACGTGATGGACATGAATACTGGTGCAGCCAGTCTAGTCAATTCTTACAGTGGAATAACATTTTTTACTGGACGTTTATAATAAAACAAGTGAGTTTATGGCACTTGGGACCTGCATCTGTTACTGGATGGGATTACAGCAGAATATTTTGCAGTCCAAATAACCGGACAAACACGAGAAGTTGGCAAGTTACTGTTTTATTAACAATTATCTAAATAGTGAGGTTGCAACGAACATCAACAGATGTATGCTCAGTCTCTCTATGATTTCCCCAGAAATACAATGTATATACTTCATTATGCATCAGAATGACATCATACTACGTGGCAATAGCGAAAAACCTGTCAATGGTCTGGATTGGTTAAGGGAGACATCTAGATATACAATCATATAGGAGCTAGTATTGTTATTGGCTGTCCACTGTCAGGTGGAGAACTTATGCCTACCTCTTCATACGTGTCATTTTAAGACAAATCAGTAACGCTGTGTTTCATTGGTTCCTCCAGCTATAAGCTCCTTCGTTATACAGACTAATACAATTGGTTGGCACACTTGTGCCATGTCTTAAACATTCCGTTCAATTTAGAACCATGTAATACCAGACCCACGTGCAGGGAGATAGGACATGAACCTACCTCACCACCAAATTAGCCCAGCATCTCTCATCACCCATGCCTTCTGCCATGAAATTGTCTTTGTACTTGGCCTTGCAGAGTATTCTCATCCTGGGAATGCACAGGAGTGAGGGCACTCGCTATCGTATCTGGAACTCCAAGTCCACACTCTATTTTCATCCTCGACTCACGTGACAAGAGACCACAATTTGGTTCATTCTGCAGCTTTTAAATGTGTTCAATGTATTAAAACTTGGTATCCTTTGTGTTCTTTCTTGCACAGTAACGTGAGAGGATTCATCCTCAGTACACTCATTCTTCTTCCGAGTCGATAGCTGACCTCCATTTCTAGGATCTTGACTTCAGGCCAGACAGCCTTCCAGTGCAGCTTCAGCAACCTGTTATTCTACTGTGACACAGCATTAATTCCTCGTTCATGGTATTTAGCTTGTTTATTTCATGATACCAATGTCCAGTTTCTATACAATGGCGGCTTCACCTGTATTCTATTCACTAATTATAACTAGCCTATATGATGACTTGAACTATCTTGCATTTCAGCATCTGTACAGTCTTCATGCTTCTGATTTCTGCAGAGCTTTTTATTGTGTAATCGTCTTTTCTTTACACTTTAAATTCATGTGATTCTTTACTTCAGTATCACGGGACGTCGTGCACACTTTCTTGTGATGTCATCAGTCTGTCTTCTTCGTTTGTTCTCATATTTCTTCAGGGATCTCTTCCTGCAGGCCGTCATCACCTCATGGGTACATTCAATATGGATGTCTCAATGGATACCTCCTTCCAAATACTTGCATGGTATTGGTACGATAGCTGGTGTCAGGCAAGGCACGGTCTCATGTCTCCATTACAAAGGAGATTGGGAGGTGGGATCTCCTGCTGATGTATACATCTGCTCCTCTACACAAGCATGATAAGTGTTATTATGTGGCTAGACTGGCATTTTGGTGCAGCGATTCTAGTTATTTCTTACCATGGCATGGCCATTTTAATTGGCACCTATTCATTATAATGCAAGCATGATATGTGTTGTTAAGTGGCTAGACTGTCATTTTGGTGTAGCCAATCTAGCTATTTCTTACTGTGACATGGTATGCTTTACTGACATCAATGGTAAAGCAAACATGATAGGTGTTTGTATGTGTCCAGACTTGCCTACATTGTGCAGCCAATTTAGATATGATTTCTTATTGTGCAATGGCATTTTATAATGGAAAAGCCAACAGGAGTATATCCTTACTTGAAGATGCTGCCACCTATTGGCAGAGCCAGCATGGACATGTTCTGTTGCAGTATTATTAGTGGCATGATTTGCAATGCAAACATGCGTATGTTCTTTTATGGCAATACTGGCATATATTGTTGCAGCCATCATGGCGATCTATGGGCATAGCCAGCGTGCATATATTATGGGCAGAAATCATCATAAAAATGTGTAGGAAATAGTTTGGGTGCACTGTTGGTGAATTGCATCTATTGGATTTTTTAGAGTTACCCTAGAAAAACAATTGCAAACTGTCTACCTTTTTATCCAATTATATCAAGTGTGAGAATTTGAAGATTACTGAAAAAAGAAGAATCCTGTTATTTTATGCTATGGTATCCTGGTTATGCATATAGCACAAACTTAGCTCTGTGCAGTGCAGTGGGGAGCTGCCTAGGAAGGTATGAGGTTGTCCAACGTCAATGATCAGAACGTTCTTCTTTTCTCTTCCCAAGTGCACGAGCAAGGCTGTTGTGGATGGCTATGCTGTACCAAAGTCCAGGGGTGTAGCGTGAGAAGGATGTCCACTAACATTCCTAAGACCCAAGTGATGACAGTGGAGAATAGAAAGATAATATTCAAAACGTTTGTATGAACATTGTCCCCCTCGCTCTAGTTCAGAGGTTTTACTATATGTGCCGCCAATTTAACCAAAATGTACCCAGCACAAGAATTTGTATTTTTATTTATAGAGCGGCTCTGCCAAGGCTTTCATGTTTTTAGGGTTTATATCTTAAGACTTTTAACAACGATTTCAAAGTCTTTTGATTGTTTTTCAAAAATGTGTTCATCCATTTTTTCACAAAAATGTGTCCACCCCAGGGTTTACCCACTGTTGACTTTAGAAAAATATGCTTTTATTTGTGCCTGTATGCAGTGTCTTGAGAAGCAGACACTGCACAGGCTACACGTGATGAATTTACTTCTGCCTTGCAGGAGTACAAGGGTGAGCAAAGGCTCAAGTGCCTACTCAGCCTTCACACATCTAAAAAACAAGAGCCAACACAATCATAAAAATAAAACATTCACAGTTAAGAAATATGCCTCCTTCACCTTTTGTGGAAACATGGGCCGAGGGAAAGCTGACGAGGGGTGTGAATGTGTGTGATTCTGTAGCAAACCAAACAGCGAAGTACAGTAGTCCAAAATAAAAGAATGTCCAATCAAGGTTCTATATACACAGAGTATGCAAAGATAGCAGATACAGCACCCTAGGTAATGAGATGGGGGGGATGTAATTAAAGACCACAATGTTCAAAAAGATATGTTCTAGGGTTCAAAAGGAATAAGTGTGACCTAGCCAGTCTCTAGGGCCCAGAAATGGGCCAAGAGGGGAAGTTAGCAGTCAATACTACCTGGTTGAGGTTCTTGGTGGTCTGGCAGCACCGAATCAGACTTCCTGGCGCTGCTCGGAGCGTGCAAAAGGCTGCACGGGAGGATCCTGGTGGTTCAAATGTGTCAAACAGTTCTTGAAACACAGCTCCAAACAGTTCAACATCAAAAAGCATTAGGTTCCACGCTGTCTTTCCATTGAGGGTACTGTGAGTCCCAATACAGGGGCATAGGTCAAGATGAGTCCTTTTCTTGTGCTCCCAAACACGGGTAGGCTGGCCCACAACTGCAGGGGTCCTCCAACACAGTAAGGTCCTGGGTACAGCTGCAGCTGGCAAAGAGGCAGGTCTTGTTCCAGCAGCAGATTCACCTCCAACGCAACTTGGGGATGGTTAGGAGACAGTGCTCACCTCTGCCTTGGAAGACCTGCCTTCACCTCACAATTGGAGGACTCTTGAAAAGACTGCTGTCCCAGCAGGGTCCAAACAAAATCTTCAAGGGTTGGAGTCCAGAAGATGATTCAAAGATGCTTTGAAGAAGTGGTGTGATACCACTTCTTTTAAAGGTAAAAGCCTACATGTGATTGGACTAAAGCTAGTCTGCCTTAGTGGTCCAATACCTGTTATTGAAATGGGTGGACTTTGCCCTTCTGACATCACACCCAAAGTGATTTTCTAGAGGAAGTGGAGGGGACAGGAAGGAGAGAGAAAAACAAGATGGTGGAAGTTTTCCCCCAATGTGCAGACATCTCCTATCTACACTAACCCCACCCCTTCTCACTAGGATCAAAGGGCTTTAGAATGGTAGCACCCGAGTATGAGGCTGCTCCCTCTGAATAGGTGTGCTCCTTTGATGTGCTTCCTGGTGTCCAGCTGTCTCTGGAGGAGGTAAACCTACCCTCACAAAGAGATCGAAGTAGAGGCATGGCCATTCAAATTCCTGTCCTGTCATTTGGTTGGGTCATTTTCTTTGGCCACAATACACATCACCTCCCATCTTGGAATAGCACACAGGAGCAGACACATGTGTGATATCAGATTAGATGCAGCTTTAATGATCATGAGTAGTGCCATGCACAATGCCGTAGCCAAGGAATAGCTTATATTTAGAGTTTACCCTGCTACCAGCATGGGCTACTTATGATCATCAGAAATTTGGTACATGGGTGAATATCTTAAAGGCAGTCCCTGAACTGCAGAGACCTGTCTGTTACTGCAGCTGTCAAATGGGCACCTGTGATCTCTGAACCTGCTCTGTGCAACATGGTAGAGCAGGCAGGCACCAGAGAATAGGATAATGATGCAGCAGGGCATAAGTACACACTGCGCTTTTGGCGTGGAACATAGGAAAAAGGGAATCTGATCAGCAGATTACCCTTTCAGCGATCGAATTACCTGCATCTTTTTATGAATTAACAAAAACCGAAAAAGCCAAGGGCGAGTAGCAATTCATCACAATGCCTACTGGTAAAAACTGATGTGTTCGCAGCGAACTCACCGTTCCACAGCAACTGCATAGTTCAGGGAATCTGATCTGCTCACTCCCTATTTAGAAGCATTGTATGGGTTTACCACGAATATGCGCAAGTAGACGAAGACTGGGCTGCAAGGTAAGGAGGGGGACTGGGGTTAATTGTGTGTCTGAGTGAGTGTATTTATGTATGTGCGATAGTGATAGGAGGAAGGAATGTGGCCAAGAGGAAGAATGGAATGGGATGGAGAGTGGGCTGGGGTTGTCTGGAGTGTCTCCCACAAAACAAAGGATAAAGAGTGGGGGGGGGAGTGCAGGGCAGATAATGGGAGTTGCATGGGTGTCCCACACATAGAAGGAGGGTAGGGAGGAAGCATGCAACGTAAATGATGTTTTGTCTGCAGCACCGAAATCGGACTCGGCAAACTGGGTTGCAGCTGAAATATTACACAACATATACAATTACCTGATAGAAATATATTTACTTTCCCCCCTTGTAATGCTTTTATGGTGTCTGAAGTAAAGAAAGCAGAACTATACTTCCAGTGTTTCTGAGATGTTCTGCTGGAGCCAATGTGACTTATCCAATGCGACTTCCCATGGTTCTTCTTGTCCTGGGTGTTAGGTCAGTCGTAGGAATGTACAAAGTTTGCATAGGAGCCTGGCTGGTCAGGAAAAATGTCATTCTGGTGGCCTGGGCATAGTAACACATGTAAGATATATTTTGAATATGTTAACATTCGGGTCACTCATTAGGTGACACTCCAATGGCATGCACCCTTATATACAGTCCCACCCAACAATTCTGGGCAATAAACAGGTAGTTTGCTCAACAAATTCAAATTTATTTAAATATGATAGTTTATGATGAGATCAAAGCAGATGCGGTGTCTAGCTTTATAGAGGGGAAGTTGCCACACTATTATACAATCAGAGACAGTTGGTCTACAGCAAACAAATCTAACCTTAATGCTTGAATCTTACTATTTGCAGACCTATGCATTAATTGCCATGATCAATTCTCTACATATCTTAACTTCTAAATAACATTAAACATTCTAGCTGTACTTTTATTGCTTGTCGGGCAGTATACCAAAATCCTAACATTACAAAACCTTTCCAAATTGCATATAAAGTCACATTTACAAATGAATCAGAGAATCTTGTTTCCTCAATAACACCTGCAATTTATAGAATCAGACACCTTTTGCATGCCTTCCATTTCCCATGTAGATTGTGTTCTGTTTGCTGCTAACATGTATATGCATTTTATAATAGGCTTACATTAGCTTGCATTAGAATTCTGCAGGTTTTGTGTTAGAGAATAATGTTTTAAATTTAGAACACACAGGGCCTCATTACGGCATGGCTGCCTCCAAAACCAGGTCCGGGTCTAGACCCCCTGAATGGGGAATTACCGGGCCATTCCAAGTTTGGAGGGCCCGGTAATTCCTCCCTCTGGGAACCCGGGCCCGGACCTTGCCCATTCCCATTCGAGCCCCCATAGGGCTCAATTGGAAGGGGTGCAGGGAGCTAACAATGGGCGATTATGACCGGCCCGTTGTTAGCTCCCTGGTCCCCTCGTGGGACCCGGTACCAACGCCTGGTCTTACCAGGCGTCCTTACCGGGTGCCGCGAGGGGACCTTGTAATGAGGCGGAATGGGAATAACGGGTCCGCATCCATTAGCGGACTCCGTTAACCCATTCCGCCTGACTCGTAATGAGGCCCACAGACTTTTTTGTATCCCCCACCCAACCTGAGGAAATGGTTTTCCGATTATATTGAACAAATATAAATACTCCTCCCCTTTCAGATGACTTGGGAATTTCAGAATAAGTGGCTGCATGTGATTAACATTCACACTGTTTTTATGGGAATATGAATGACTCCTCGAAAACTGCTTTCCTCTCCCCTCCGTAATGAAAGAGCTATGCCTTTACAGAATTCACATGAACAAACGTATGTTCACTATGTGGTGCTACGGACATCATCAGATCACAGCTCAGTGTAACTACTGCTGTGAAAACAGTTTGGGAACAATTAAATGAGAGTATGATTTTTAAAGAGCGGCATGCCAAAATGTACAGAAGTGCCTTCTATACCACTGGGGACACAACTCTGAAAGGTATTGTAAATTAGATTGAATTAGCAACTCACTTAATTTTGCATGCAGTGAGATTGCACCTTTTATTTCCCTTTTAAATCAATGTATTTTGATAACTCCATCCCAAACCACCCCATTTCCAGGATTTAGGAAAATAGTTATGGAGGGTCTATATACTTTTTTGGGGGGAAATCATATACTCAGATTTGATTTGTCTTTAGAGACATGAAGCCAGGCAAAACCATCATGTGTTCCCAGGAGAGCCTCAGTCATCATCAGGTTTGCTTGCAGACAGGAATCATCACCTGGAACAGTAACCTTCGTGTCTGAAGCCCTTTAATTGCTCTCTTTCTTTAATCTATCTAATAGAAACATTTGGTGTTTTTTCCTGCAACTTTTCCCAGTGTAAGTGTCCTCTCCTATGTTATCTCACTATCTTTAAAGAGTCCTCAATTACAACTTTATGCCATAATTATTTCACACTATGTGAGTGGCCAAGAACCTCCATTGGCCTATCTCATAGTTAGACAGTCCTATCGAATACACCCCCCAATCTTCATTGGATGATTATAATTTATATACGTGTGATCCGAAAAGTTGGGGGCCAAAATTACTCCGAAACACTTTACATGCTAAATCGTTTTTCTAGTATATACCAGAGTAGTAATAAATAATAATAATACATAATTTAGCATTTATATAGCGCTACAAACCCTCAGGTATCTGAGCGCTGCGTATTATTACCCACGGTGTGTGGTGCTCATTTACCGACCTCGGAAGGATGAAAGGCTGAGTTTGGCCCTGCCAGGATTTCGAACCTCCATCAGCAGGCTCTGCACAGATGTCAAAGCGAGCGCTCTACTCGCTGTGCTATCGGACCAGCAGTAGCATGTGAACTCAATGAAACCATGGCTATTGTTATGGGTGCTTTCATATGCAGGGCTGGATATGCAACATCGCCATTTTCCATGTTGCATCATAAATGTATGATTTTTTTCTCATTTTATTAAATATGAACAATTATAGTTAATGCAAATTGAGTATCAAAAGCAAGAGAACACTTTTAGCTTTGCAATGGGCCCATCCCCATATTGGAATGTGTTAACTTTCAAAATTGTAAGTGATATTTGCCTTAGAAACATTTAAACTTGCTTTGTACCCCTTTCAAGACGTCGGTGAAGGCAATTTCAGAATGGCATCTATCTTGTGCACGTCCATTCTGATGCCTCCTGGAGTAAGGATAAAACCAAGAAATTCTACTTCGGTGACGTGAAAAAAGCATTTTTCAAGCTTTGCAAACAAGCAATGTTGACGGAGCTTGGTGAGGACTGAACGAACGTGCCTGACATGATCTTGTTCCGAGGCTGAGTATACTAAGATGTCGTCTATGTACACTAAGGCGCACACATCAATTAACTCCCTTAAGATGTCATTAATAAAATACTGGAATGCCGCAGGAGCGTTGCATAACCCGAGGGCATGACTTGATATTCAAACAAGCCGTACTTAGTACGGAAGGCGGTTTTCCATTCATCTCCTTTTCTGACTCAGACCAGGTGGTACGCTCCTCGAAGGTACAATTTGGTATAAATCTGGGCATCTTTAACTTGGTCTAGCATCTCAGGGATAAGTGGCAATGGGTAGCGGTTCTTCATGGTGATCTGGTCGAATTCGCAGTAGTCAATACAGGTTCTCAAGTCTCCTTCCTTTTTCGGTATGAAGAACAAAGGACTGGCTGCGGGGGGCTTCGAAGGACGGATAAATCCGTTTACAAGGTACTGGTCTAAATAGGATTTCAAATGAAGGTTTTCTGGTTCTGTGCGAGCATAGATCCTGCCGCAAGGGATTTGTGCACCAGGAACAAGGTCGATCTGACAGTCATAGGGCCTGCGCGGCGGCAATATATTGGCTTGGTCCTTTCGGAAAACATCCTGGAAATCATGGTATTCACTTGGCAAGGTATTAGTTGCTCCCAGGGTTGATACTGTCGCACCGGGAGTCATGGGGATACAGACGTTGGGTTTTTCCTCTTGGTAATAGCAGGCAGGGGAGCAGTCACGGGGGAAGGTTAATTTTCGTGCCCGCCAGTCTATCAAAGGGTTGTGAGCAACCAACCATGGCATCCCTAGTATTAGCCTGAACTGAGGTGCCTTGATGAGATCGAATGAAATAGAATCCCGATGTCCATCCTGGCACAGCAAGGTTACCCTGCCTGCGCACTGGGTTACTGGTCCGGAAGTGATTTCTGTCCCATCCACTGTGGTTACCTTGTCCATAGTTGGCTTAGAACACAAAGGAAGCCCCATCTCTGCTGCCAGTTCTTGATCAATATAATTTCCAATTGCTCCGCTATCGATGTATGCTTCAACGGCATGCATTCTTGATGACTGTTGGTGGTTAATTAAGATCACTGGTATTGCATAGTGCGAGGTCAGCAACTCTTTCTTCTCACTCAACAAACTGACCTCTACGTTTGTCGAGCTTGGTAGTTTTCCGATTCCTTAGCTTCATCCTTCTCTGTGGCCCCGACTGTTCTTCTTGGGGGTTTTACTGGACAGTCCTTTAGGAAATGCCCTGGTTTACCACAATACAAACAAAGCTGTTGTTGTCTTATTTTGTCCTGCTCTTGTTTTGTTAATGGAGGCCATATCCCTTCAATCTGCAAGGGTTCTACAGCATTTTCAGGTACACGGGGTGTGTTTTCCCTTGGTTGAATGTACACGGTCCGAGGTTCAATCTTAGAGCGGTCTGCCTTTCAGTCCTGCAACTGGTGGTCGAGCTGCACGACCAGATTTATGAATTCTGCACAGTCTCTGGGTGGATCAACCACCTGGGCTAAGACGTCCTTTAATTCGCCTCGTACGCCTCGATGGAATAACGTGGTTCTTTTGTTTTCTGGCCACCTTGCTTCGGCAACCAGTCTGTTGAAGGTAGCAATGTACATTAACAAGTCCTGATTCCCCTGTCGGAGGGACAAGAGTTCATTGTCTACTGCGTGTTCCTGGGAATGGCGAGCAAAATATTTTTCCATTTTTCTCTGAAACCCCCCAAAGTCATGTAATAGAGGATCGTCATGGGTTACCAACGGCACCGACCAATCTGCTGCACTACCACTCAGGTATGATAAGACAAAAGCTACCCGAGCTTGGTCGTTTGGAAATGCTCCAGGCCTACAAAGAAAATGAAGGCAGCCCTGATTGATGAATGCCGCATACTTCTGTGGGTCGCCTGAAAACCTTTCTGGTGGTGCCAGGGGCACTGTTCCAGGTAACGTGATCTGTACCGGAGTGGGTGGTATGGCAGGGTTTTGCATCGTTGGATTGTTTCTAGGTAGAGGCGTCTGTCCTGCCTTTGATTGCAAGTATTGCCTGCTAATCTCTTCAGTGCGTTCTTTGGTCACTATTTGGCCCCCCCGTAGGGCATTAGTCTCTTGTCGGGCAGAATGAACCTCGACAAGAAGCTCTTCTAGTAATTGGGCCAATTGGTCTATTTCTGATGTCTCCATGGCGCCCAGGTGGATTTGTTATGGTAGGCTTCGCATTCTGTTACGCTCACCTGGTATCCACAGGGACACCACCCAGCCGGGTTACTCGCTGGTATGGTTCTCAGCTTTGCACTGATGTGGTCTCCGGGGAAGGTTCTGCCTTGTGGTAGTATTAGGCGTGCTCTCCGTCCTGCCTTCTTTGCAGGAGCGCATTGTCTTTCATGGGCGAGTGCGGTCCAGTTACTTCACTGACACCAGCCCGTTTGATATTGTTCAGGTAGGTCTTATTGCTGTTCTTTAGTTTTGTTGCTATCCTGCATGCCTTTCTTTGTTTAAAATGTCTCTTTTTTCTCCCTTAGGTATGCGGAGCTTCAGCGCTGCAAACTGGCTTGGTTGAGCCCCGCTGGTAAATGATGGCGCATTAAGAGTGCTATGATGCGGTAAGTAAGCGCTATGCCCAGCATTGCGAAGTCTTGCCTTTGCTAACCTGTGTTTTCCTTCCTTGTAGGTCGCGGTGTTCGTCAGCGCGAGTGGAATGTCCGGAGTGGTGCCACCCGAGAGGCGACCAGCCAGGTAAGCCTTTTGAGCAGTTCGTAATTTGTAAATGTCTCTACTGCTTTCTTTAATGTTGCCTCTATCTTCCTCTTTCAGGTCGTTCTGTCCGGGAGGCATGCAGATTCAAGGAAGCTGTTCTCAGTAGCTGCAAGTGTTTAAAGATGAAGACTGCAGGTAAGATGCTGCTGCTAATGATGTTCCTTTTGTCTCCTTGCAGATTCTGTTCTCCGAGATTCGTGGGAATAGCTGGACACGGTGAGCCTCAGGTTGCAAGCTGCAAAGTAACGCGAAGCGTGTTGTCTTGATCGGGTGTGGTTTAAATAGCCCCAACAAAATAGTCCAGGTAAATTAGTCCCTAGGCTACCACACCCAAAACACTAGACTGCATAGCTTGGTTCTTAGGGACCAAGCTATGTGGATGCCTCCATGTTGGCTGGCAATACAATAAAGTAATTCCCAAGCACATTGTTTTTCATGGTGTATGAGCCTGGCGCTATAGGCGCCAGGACTGGCCCCATGAGGGCTTCTGAAGAGGATGCCGGGCTCTAGAGGCCCGAGTCCTGACTCCACCTGGTCAATGGGTTTGTCAGAGGGGGTTTTGGGCGAGGGTCATGACAATGTAGGGATGCTCGCTCGATCGTAGGTTCAGGCAAGGCTCACGTAGCGGAGGTACTGGTGGTGTACCACGAAGTCTAGCTAAACCTGGACTCCTCTAGATCTCCAATGCTACCCATCACCTGTGGAGTCCTGCAGGGTTCCATTCTCTCTCCGGTGATTTCCAATCTATTCATGGAGTCCCACACAACATACACATCCACCAATTCACTGATGTCACACAGCTATACCTCAAGATCGACTCCATCAAGGCCATCCACTGGCTCAAAATCTGCCCTCGCTGATCCAGCCTTGTATGTCCAGTGCATACAGAGCTCGAAATTAAGATTGGATAAGCAGGAGCTACAAGCAGCTCCTGGGATCCAGCAGTAACCAGTCTCCAGGAGCTAGCTCTGGGTAATAAGGAGCATTGCGCAAATCTAACTTCCACATAAAATGCTATAACATAATTATATCCATTATTTATGGCCCCTTATGCTTTAAATGTCATATAACATAACAGTTGTACTTGTAAAGTACATGTTCACCCCCAAAGGGGCATCTTGGCACTAATAAAAGATGTTTATTTTACCCAACAATACTCATTGGTACTTGGTACTCATTTTATCGACCTCAGAAAGATGAAAGGCTGCATGGACCTGCCGGGTTTTGAACCTGTGACCATGAGGTTAAAAACAGGCTCCTGTACTGTATGCATTAGTCCACTGAGCCACAGACCCAGCTGATGTGTCCTAATGTTTATTTATAGTTTGTCCCAAATGCACATAATTGTGTTTGTTCTGCATCAGGTGATCTGAGGAGCCAAACTTAGCTCCTGGTAACTGTTGGTTTTAAGCTAACAATGCTCTTCTAGGCTATAAGCAGGAGCTAAATAGCTCACAGCTCCCCTCAGTTTCAAACCCTGGCATACTTGAAGCTCAACCCCTCCAAGACCGAATTCCTACTCACCACCAACAACACTGAACGCCCAGATATACAGACCTGGCTATCAATCATGAACCCTGAGGCTTCACAACCAAGCTCACCTCCTGTGACAAGTTCCTCCATTTCCACATCGACAAACACCTCTATTCAAGACACACATAGCTAAGAATACTCCGACAGCTTGGTATTAGCTCTCCCTCCTGCAGAAAGTAAAACCCTTCCTCCCTACGGACAGCTTAAGATCTACTGTTCAAGCACTGTTCCTATCCCACCTCATTGGGGGCAATGCCCTCCTCAAAGGCCCCTTGTCGTCCTCCATTGTGCCTCTGAGAAGTGTCCTGCAGGCGGCTGCCCACCTCAGCAAGTGTCTATGCAGATACGACTAGATAGCCCCAGCCCTCATCAACCTTCACTGGCTCCCACTGCATGCACGAATCACCTTCAAGTCTTGCTGCATCATCTATAAGGAAATCGTCCTCAAGTTACCCAGCAACCTTGCAGAGAAACTCAGCATCTCTGCCGTATAGCACACCACCAGAAGCCAGGCCAAGTGCATACTTGAAATCCGCCAGTGCAAAAAGGAAAGGATGAGAAAATAAGCCTTCTTTGCCTACACCCCAAGACTATGGCACCTCCTCACCATCAGCATCAGACTCTCCTCCACGCTCCTACAGTTCAGAAAATATCACAAGACCCACCTCTTCAAGGAGTCTCTCCTCAACACCTAGGCCATCACGTCGCCCCTCATACCACCTGACTTGCTAGACAACATCCACTCCTCTCCTCCCTGCCCCCCATTACAGCTGTACCCTTCCTCTCTGCCCCTATGTATCCTACCCCCGCTGTAAATTTGTTCTGTTGTTATCTCTCAAAGTGCTCCGTTATGCATCGGTATTGTTGTATACCCCTGTAAAGCTCTCTGTTGTGTATCTGAGTCTTTGTATACCTCTGTAAAGGGCTCTGTTGCTTCTAAAGCTAGGTCTGTGCTCAATAAATACCATCATAATAATTTTAATAAAACATTTCCATTTTAAACCAGTGCATTCTGCTTTCCCTGATTTCACTTGCCATTGTCAAAAACCCAGACTTTGAGAGAAATGTACTCAAAGGCCCAAAGTCTTGAGTGTTATCTCTCAGGAGATTACCTGCATCCCGCTGGTGCACCCTTATCGTGTCAGCAGGTTAGTGGTGGAAAAATATTACTAAAATGTTGCATTCTTTCTGAAGCCTCTCTCGCTTCAACTTGAAACAATCTCCACTTGTCTTTTATTCCCCCAACACTGAGCCATCTGCCTCACACTTACAAAAAGCAGCACAGTTTGCAAGTTGTGGGTTCCATTTATCTTCACACACAGCACACACATCAGGGCAAGGTGCTTGTAGGAAGCACGCTGACTCGTTATAGTAATGTACAAGTCCACTTTATTACGGAGCTCCCCAGAGCCACGTCCACCGCACATTCAAACCTTAACCGTCTCCCCTCCGGTCGCGTGGCTCTCGCTCACCAGCCTACCAGAAAGCGCACGCGACCATCAAGAGACGCAACATTCCAATCACATAGGTCTCTACATATCTTCCCCCTTTTGCAGCAATTAAACTAAAATCAGCATAAGAGAAAAACAATAAAGAAAACAACACATTCCCAATGTAACCAACATAGTCACATTAGAGAAAATTAGCTAAAACAGAAAAGTTAAGTGCAAAGATTATGTGCATTAAAATTCAAACTCATGCATTACAATCTAATGCGCATTTATAATAGAATATCAAGTTTCGTAGTCTTTCATCCACATAGGCTTTGACCTAAACCTATGCGAACCCTCCTTATTGCCCCGCACACCAGTATTATCATCGTTTACAACCACATCTCCTTCTTTCCTCTCTTCCAGCACTCCCCTTTCATTGCTCACATTCACTTTCCTTCCTTTCACTTGCTCATCCAATGCATTGTCTTTCCCGTCCCCCACCTTTGCCAATCTTCCCTTTGACCAAACTTCTCCTCCCTCCACGATAACCACATTGCCTTTCACGGCACATATCTTCTTCGGTCCCAGGAACTTACTTTCTACACATTTGTTCACCAATCTGGGATTTTTAACATACACTAACTCTCCAATCCTCCATTCCTGTTCCTTCACTCTCATTCTGTCATCAAACAATTTCTTATTCTTTTCTTGACTCAAAGCAATGAGTTTCATTATTTGACCCCGATCCACATTGACTACCTTGGCCATGCCTAACCATCCTGGACATAGCCTTGTTCCAGGTTCCCTACCCTTCATAGACACAAATGGAGATACTCCAGTCACAGAATGTGGTGTAGTGACATATTTCCAGGTTAACATCTTTAATACCTCCCTCCATGGTTGTCCCGATTTCATGGCCATTTGTAGAGCCCCCTTTATGTACCTGTTAACTCTTTCAACAAGTCCATTCGCCCTGGGACTATACAATGCTGTCCTCGTGTGTTTTATACTATATCCCGCAAGAAATTTCTTCATTGACATTGATACAAATTGTACTCCATTGTCGGATACAATTTCAAAAGGTACTCCCTCCTTAAGAAAAACACCTTCCAAAAAAACAATCAAATTCTTAGCCGTGACCTCTCTCACCACTTCCCATTCGAACCATTTGGAATGGTAATCTACCACCACAAATACAAACTTTAATCCATCTCCCAAACCTGCTACGGGACCTATTATGTCCACTGCTAGCTTGCTCCAAGGTTGATCTGGTACTACACTCGGTATTAACGGCGCCTCTCTCACCACCCTGCATTTGTCACTAGTTTGGCAATCCATGCAATCTTTGACAAACCTCTCCGCACTCCTGTCTATCCATGGCCACCAATAGTTCTGCCTTAACTTCCTTTTCATTGCAGCTTCTCCAGGATGTCCCTGATGTGCCAGCTTTACTAGTATAGACCTGATTGATTGTGGGGGAACAATGCACCTACCCCTCCTTAGTCTGTTGTCACACAAATTCAACTCGTTTTTTATTTCCCACCATGTATTGAATTTACTATCCAATTCTTTCTTTTCCGGCCATCCCTTCACAGTCCAACACTTCACAAGTTTAAGATCCTCATCTAAATCTTCTTCACGTGTCCACTCTTTCTTGCTAACTGCATTTTGTACTTCTGCCACTACTGACTCCTCCTCTGCCTCCCTTTCTTTTTCTTCCACCAGATCACTATATACCGGCAGCCTGGACAGGCAGTCCGCTACCACGTTTCTCTTTCCTGGCAAATAGCTCACATCAAAATTAAAATTTTGAAGTCCTAAACCCCACCTGCTTATTCTTGGGGAACCCAAGGCCTACCTTCCACTCTCAAAAAGCTGAACCATGGGCTTGTGGTCCGATCTGACCACAAATCTCCTCCCCCACAAGAAGTACTTAAAATGATTCACAGCCCAGAACATGGCCAACGTTTCTCTTTCAATGACGGAATATTTGCATTCCGCCCCTCTCAGTGTCCTAGAAGCAAACGCAACCACTCTCTCTTTATTGTCTCTGTCATACTGTACTAATGTTGCACCCAGCCCCAACATGCTGGCATCAACCACCAAAACAATTTTGTCCTTAGGATCAAACCTACCTATGGATGGTGCCCCACTTACCGCTTGCTTAATACATTCAAAAGCTACTTGACAATCTGCTGACCATTCAAACCTCGCGCCCTTCTTGAGTAACATTCTAAGAGGAATGGACACCTTGGCAAAATCTTTCACAAACTTGTGATAATATTCTGCCAAACCTAAAAATGATTTCACTTGTTCTTTATCCTTTGGCACTGGTGCACATTGTACTGCCTCTACTAGACTACTCTTAGGTCTCACTCCCTGTTCATCTATCTCATGGCCGAGATATTCTACCTTGTTTACCGCAATCTTACACTTACTTCTTTTTACCGTCAATCCTGCCTCACTCAACTTGTTCAACACCTGTCTCAACACCTCATCATGCTCTTCAATGGAATTAGCATAAATCATAATATCATCTTGGAACACAATAATGTTTTTAACACCGTTCATCACTGTCTCCATCACCCTTTGGAATACCGCTGCTGCCGATGCGAGTCCAAACGGCATCCTGCAATATTTGAATGTTCCAAACACCGTAATGAATGCTGTCAGATGTTGACAATCCTCCTTTAGTGGAATCTGATGATATGCTTGAGAAAGATCAATAACTGAGTATACCTTGGCATTGTTTAGCACCGATAACTGGTCACTAATTATTGGCAAGGGATGTCTATCGATTAAGATATTCCTATTGAGATCTCGCAGATCTACACACAGTCTAATGTCTCCATTCGACTTCATAGCCACCACTACCGGTGACAGCCATTCCGAGCTTTCACTCTTCTCTATTATGCCTCTTTGAAGTAAAGTCTCTACTTCCACCTTTAGCTTCTCACCCAGCTCCTGAGGTACCGGCCTCACCTTGTGCACCTTAGGATTGGCGCCCACTTTCAGCTGAATCTGATGCTCGAATCCTTTCAACATCCCTAATTCCTCTCGAAACACTTTCGGGTATTCTTTCTCCCACTTGTCCTTTACTTCTGCAACATCAATTGGTCTTTCTGCATTCGCTTGTATCCTTATTCCCAACTTCCACTGTTCACCCCATCCCAGGAGTGATGAACCTTCTTGAGTAACATATATTTCTGATTCGCAGCTTCTTCCCTTATACTTAATGGAAGCCTGGAACATTCCCACAATTTCAATTCTCACGTTCCCATATGCATAGGGCTCAATATTGTGCTCCCTCAACATTCTCATATCTCCTTGCATGCAACCCAGAAATGTTGCCTTTGACATTAAAGTCCATGGTGAACAACTGTCCACCTTCATTGTCACTACTCTTCCATTGACCATGAACACATCCGTAGGCGCACCTCCTTTATTTGATACCTCCGATATCTCCAGCACATGTTTTACTTGGCCACTTAGTCCCATTACTTGTTCTTCCTCTTGTTCGGGCACTCTCTCACTTGCTTCAATATTGTGCACAACCCCCAATTCACGACAAACTCTCGCAAAATGACCCTTCTTCTTACATTTCAGGCAGGTGATATTCTTGGCCGGACAGAACATGCTTGTAGAAATGTGGCGGTTGCTTCCACACTTGTAGCACCATATTTCTTTGTTCGGGGCCCCCTTTCGGAACCCTTTCACCGCCGCCACTTCCCCTTCCTGCTTGTCTCCTTTCATAGTTGACATGTACTTATGGGTCTGTTCCATACTTCTCGCCATGTCTATGGCTGAATCTAGTGATGCATCTTTTGATAACAACCTCTCTTGTATCTTCACATTATTCGTGCATCGGACCAATTGGTCCCTTATCAGAGAGTCTGCAAGCGGTCCAAACTCACAAGTATGACTAAGCGAAATCAGTGCTGCAATAAAATTCTCCACAGGTTCTTGTGTACCTTCTACCCTCTGGAAGAATTTATGCCTCTCAAACGTTATGTTCTTCTTAGCCTCAAAATGTACTTCCAACTTCTTCTCTGCCATAGTGTATTGATCCATCTCTCCTTGGCCCAGCTGCTGAATGTCAGGCAGTCCATCATAGACACTCCTGCCCTCAGTTCCTAAATTATGGAGCAAAATTGCTTCTTTCCTTGCACTTGTAAATTTATCACCCCCTATGGCAATAAGGTAAGTATCAAACAGCTTTTTCCATCTGTCCCATCTTATTGGCGGGGTACCTGGTTCTGACAGGAACGGCGGTGGCGGTGACATACTTGCTGCAGCCATCTTTTTTTTTTTTTTTTTTTTCTGGATCAAGTTACTCCCTAATGCTGCTCACTCTCACAGACTGGAGCTTCTTATTTTATCCTCTATATTTGCCAATCTCTAGCTGGCTCTTCCATCCACACCCTCCTTTCACAATGTCTCTGCTTCTTTGTATGCTGTAGTTACAGTTCAATATTCTTTCCAACTGCTTGAATCCAAGTTGTCCACTAGATGGCACTGTTCTATCTTCCAGGTTGTCAGGGACAACTCCTTTTTCTTGAATGTCCCCCTCTTGTTGATTTTCCAGCCCAGCCCAGTCCCCACTCCCCCTCTGCTCCTCACCTTAACATCCAAGGAGAGTTGGGGTGGGCGGCACCAATCCAGGACAGCTGTACAGGCTCACCTCTGTTTAGTGAGCCGAGGCAGGGATAGTGAAGTGCGCCACACTACTCGCCCGCCACGGAGACTGTCCTCCTGCAGCACATCGCTGTCAACAGCTGCGGAGACAGTCCCCCTGCGGCCCCACACCTCTCCGTAATGCGCGACCGTTCTTCTCCGACTGCTCTCCTCACCCCGCCGGCTCCGTGGCTCCGTAGCGAGCTCCGTTTCCTCGTCGCCAAATGTAGGAAGCACGCTGACTCGTTATAGTAATGTACAAGTCCACTTTATTACGGAGCTCCCCAGAGCCACGTCCACCGCACATTCAAACCTTAACCGTCTCCCCTCCGGTCGCGTGGCTCTCGCTCACCAGCCTACCAGAAAGCGCACGTGACCATCAAGAGACGCAACATTCCAATCACATAGGTCTCTACAGTGCTCTCATCTGTTTATTGTGCAAGTCTATGCAAAAAGGACGAGCACACTCGTCCTTGGCACTTACGGGGTTCAAATATAGGATAGAAGATATATGCTTGTAACTGCTCTCTCTTGGCGCCTGCACTCCCTGGGCTGTGGACTTCCTTGACCCCTATGATACAAACCTAATTCTGGTTTAATAGCTCTTGTCCACTGGGGATGGCAATGACCCTGTGCGTTTCCCTCTGATCTGAAAGTTCTCCTCGTCTTTCACTGACTTCCTGGGCTGGGTTATGGATGCATCTGGAGCAGCGTGATAACTAGGGAGACATGTGTGGCTAGTAGTCAACTTCAGTGGAGTAACATTGCTGAAAATGTTGGGGGGACATGACATCTGATGAAAAGGTGCCCCAGCCAAATGAATGCGGATAAAATGGTGTGCCATGAAAGTTGGGGGGGGGGGGGAGGACAAACACCCCCGTACCCCTCTAGAATTACACCCATGGTCAACCTACCTACTAGCCACACATTTCACTCCAGTGATGCTGGTGCTCAACAGTACTAGGGAGCCTGAATGGGAAGGGGGCGCCAGGAGAAATGGGACAGTTGTGACTTGCCCCACTTAGGTTTTTAGCTTAACCATTTCATTAATAGCCAGTATAGCCTTGTGCAGTAGACAATATTAATAAATACACTCCCAAGCACATATCTCTTGCGCCACTTTACTTGTATAATGCAAAAGCCCATTGCTACACGGTGGATCACTGTAAGGAATGCCACTGTTCTAGTGAGCCTACATGAAATCGGTGCCGCTCTGTCACTACTGGCATCACTCCTGTGGTAGAATATGTGGCCTGGGGGCTAGTTGTGGGAATCAGACAGCCAGTCAGGGTACCAGGTGCAGCCACTTATACCCCCACACCCCCTCCCACCCCTCCTCTTGTATACCACCTGCACTACATCAATTGTCGTCAGGCATAGTAATGTTACTGCTTGCTTTGTTCTCCTTCTTTTCCATTTCCTCTTGCCTTACTTGTTCTATGCACTTGCACTATCAGAAATGTCGACAGGCATATTACGATAGTTATTTTCACATTCTGTATTGTTTCAAGGACTTTTGCTGAATTTAACTGTATTCTCCTATGTTCCCTCCCTCCTTGAAGCGCTTTGAAACACATTGTGTGTAGCTGCTATATAAATAAACAATCAATCAATCAATCAATTACTAGTTCCTCGGGCGGGCTGGTAAAGCACATGTATTTGTGTCAGTGTCATTATCATGCTGCATTTGCTGTGCGCTTGATGCTGGCCACATCCCTTTTTTATTGATGCACAGCCCGCAAGGGGTGTTCCAATAGGCAGTCATGTGCTAGGCCACCAACTCACTTAGGCCGATTCATGGAATTATTTGCATGTAAAACGGGGATGCACATGCCATTCCGCCTTCAAATCCCCATTTATCAAACAGGGGTTTACGGGCAGAATGGCACGCAAATACCCGTCTTACACGCAAATATTTCCATGAATCAGGGCCTTACTGTGAAACTGGCACATGATAGCGATCAGTGCCACAGAGTCACCAGTGTCATTAGTGGGGGAGAGAGGCCTCCGACAAAGAGGGGACAACTACAGAACAGTCACCAGCCAATAGCAAAACCAGATGGGCAAGGCCAGTAGAATGGCCACTGCCCAGGGGCAGTGTCAATATTGAGGGCTGACCTTGCTGCTGTGTTGCGACAGGAAAGGTCATCAGTTCAATAGGGAATTTGTTTGTATTTGTCCATTACTTAACACCTATAGAATCAGAGGAAACTGATAATGAGGATGATGTGTTTAAAGAAGCAGTTCAATATTTGATGTCTCATTGCAAAACACAACTATTAGGCTATGCAATGTTATTTTTAATTGGTATTTGTCAATCGCCCACCTGCCATGGTTGGTGTATCCATCACCCCCCATGATCCGGGGTCAGTTGCTGCTGCAATCCCAAATATGTTGACACTGTGGGGAGCAGCAGTTGTTGGGGGCCGCATGGAGCCACAGGTTGCATCACCGACAGGGGATTATCATGCTAGGACATCTCTGAGCCCTGCCAATTAGTAACAAATTAAGCACTGACCTCCACATATCCCTTTTTTGGATCTGAAAGTTATTGGAAAAACTAGGAAGTCACCCATGATTCTACTTTCCTCTTTTGCATTAATACTCGCACTCTCCTTTTGTTCCCCCTTCCATGCACTTCTCCCCCTTCTCCCTCTCCCCTGCACTTGCACGTTCTCAATGTCTCTGTGCCTAGTAAGATCGTTGTTTTTGTTCTCCCCTGTTCCCTTTCCCTGCCTTGTCGCGCTCTGAAACACTTGTGTATGAGCGCGATAGAAATAAAATATCAATCAATCATTCAATGTATACCCTCTTAAGTGAGTGTTAGTCGATTTATTTAGTGGTCTCATTTTATGTTATCATATATTATTGTTTAATTTACCCTATAGTCAATAGAACAACTTATTTACATCGTTTTACCTCCTAAAGTACAAAGGTGTTCGTTTCTTGAGGCAAGTTTGACCCTCTATCAAAAATCAACAACCGTACAACAATTCAATACTGAAAGTTAGGCACAAGGAAGAGGCGCCAGCTTATTAGGTAGCCAGGCACATGGTCTGTACTAAATAGTAAAGCCTTTGTTTCATGCAGTCCACCTGCGACCATCCCCCCCAGGCTGCCATTTTGTTTACTACGCTGCAGCCAGTGCAGTATGCCCCGATTGCCTCTCCTCACCCCACATATGATCCCCGACCATGTACTCCCATTGCCCATCTACCTGGCACAGCTCGCCCTCATGTCCTAATCTTCCATACCTTTCCCTCATTAGCCCATACGTCATGGAAATAGAATCCATTTTTTTTTATTTCTGGGGGGGGGCATCTTTGCCCGAATTCCTTTTAAAACAAGTCATTAGCAACCCAGCTCATATGCCAGGGGAGCAAATAGCTATATTTAATTTAATTTATTATTAATGTGTTACAGCTTATTATAAGCTTTTCACATGACATAAGAAATTAAATTCAGCAAAAGAAAAACAATTGATCATACAAATAAATACTAGCATATTAAATGAATAAAGAAAAGAAAATAATAACATAAGGAACAAAATAAGCAGAGTAAACAAAAAAAAAAAGGAGAAGAAGAAAAAAGAATTGAACATAAAAAGAGAAATGAGTTACATTCAGAGTTCAAAGTTAAAAGAATGTACGGATGTGTTCGTAATCCACCAGTGGATGAATATTAATTCTTTTACATATTAAAGACTACAAGTCCAAATAGTAATTGCTGGTGGGAAAATTATAGAGTTTTTTCCTGATAAAAACTTTCTCATAGTAAAACAG